>NW_024466951.1:0-600000 GCF_017591425.1 Ochotona curzoniae
AAAAAATTTTTAAATCCCCACCTAAAATCAGAAGGTAAGAACATGTTTCTGATAACTATTTAATGATTTAGCAACTAAATTTCAAAAATAAAATAATTGCTAGTAGACCAATATAAATATATCCATATGCACATATTTGCACACGAACTTGAAGAGTGAACGTTGGTACGCATAATAGCAGCAGACAAAACCAGTAAGAGGTGAAATAGATGAGGCTGTCAGCAAAAGGAAAGGGAGTAAGTGCAAAATTACGAAAAATCCAAAATGCAAAGAGAAATCAAAATGATTGGTGCTTGCACTTTAATATTAAGCCAAGGGCCCTGCACAGTGGCGCAGTGGTTAAGGTCCTCGCCTTGCACGCCCGGGAACCCATATGGGCGCCGGTTCTAATCCCAGCAGCCCCACTTCCCATCCAGCTCCCTGCCTGTGGCCCGGGAAAGCAGTTGAGGAAGGCCCAAGGCTTTGGGACCCTGCACCCGTGTGGGAAGCCCGGAAGAGGCTCCTGGCTTCGGATCGGCATAGCATTGCATTGGCCGTCGGGCTCACTTGGGGAGTGAATCATCGGACGGAAGATCTTCCTCTCTGTCTCTCCTCTCTGTATATCCACCTTTCCAATAAAAAAAAAATATTAAGCCAAAACATGGTGTAACAAATCAGGCTCCTTTAGAACTTGTGTTTTAATCAGAACCCAAACCCCCTAAAGTATGGTGCTAAATCAGTTGTTAATTAATGTAAGATGAATAATTTGCAAATGATTTTCATAAAGATGTAAATTATTTATGACTGGCAAAAGAGAGTTCCCAAAGGTTGTGCTTCTACTATTCTGTAGAACCAAGTTTTGTGTCTTATTTAGTTATCCAAGTTCAGCATTCTTTCTTTCATGTCAATGTTCCGAATTTGCCATTGAAATGCTCCAACTTCAAGCAAATGGTTGAACAGTGTGTAAGCCTCAGTTCTCACACCTGAAAAATGAAAGAAATGATCGGATTTGCCTCCTGTCACGACCAAGGGAGATGCTAGCGTAAAATGGTTAGGATGGTGCCCGACGTGTCAGGAATGGGGACTACAGGACGGCTGTGGGCGAGACGCCCCGGAAGAGAGGACCAGGGGTGCTTGCCCTCTGTGGATGACAAGCAGGGCAGAAAGCTGTGGCGTACCCTGGAGCCGCCTGCACATGAGCAGGGAGAACCTACAGCCTGTGCCCTGTTTTGCCATCTGCTAACGCACGCACTTGCCAACCAGCCTCATTGAAAAAGAAGCGACAAAGCAAGAGAACTGCAGAGAGCTGGCTCTAAGAAGGGAATGCAGCCTGGCGTGAGGAGGGTGTGTGATTTCACTGGATCCGCTGCACGTTGGCCTTGGTGGCTGCACTTGGGTCCCGTCACCAGATCCGACCCAAGAAACTGCTGCCTACCAGAACGGCCCTTAGGAGCAAGAGACAATGTGGAGAAGCAGCCGCCAAGCTGGGTTTGCATTGCCCTCATTAGACTGCAGTGGGAGGTGAGGAGAGGGGGTTGCCAGCATTGACCAGAAAAGCAAGGACAACTGGCCGGCATTAGAGAACCAGACAGGGACAAGACTGTCACAGTCTATGACTTACAGGCAGAGATAATCTGATATATGTCTTTCTTGGTAGACCAGTTGGCCCTCCCTTCATGTCCTGGAACCATCTGCTATGAATGTCCAGCTTTGGGCCCATTCATTATAGGATAGCAATAGAAAAATCTTTAGTTCTAATACGAAATTCCCAGGTAGGAGGCTGACTGATCCAGCATGGATTGGTCAGGCTGGTTCATTCATGTGCTACAGGAGGTCTCCATCACTGCGAGCTGGAGAAACACTCCTAAAGTTGTCTCATGATGCAGATGTCATGAGAGAAGAGATGCTCAGTGGAGTACCAGAGCTGGGGGACATGTACAGGCACACGCGGGCGTGGGTGCTTGTGTCTCCGCTCCTCTCCTCTCCTCTCCTCTCCTCTCCTCTCCTCTCCTCTCTTCTCTTCTCTCTTTTTATCTCTCTCTCCCTAGCCAGCAAAAAGAGGACCAAGTCCTGGGACAAGAATTCTAGAATCCTTAGAAGTGGGAAGAGCCTTGGGATGGCAGGATCATCTCCATGGAGAAGGTTTTGCTGCTTCGTGATTGGTTGGGATTGTGAGCAGGATGCAGGGGAGCCTGAGCAGGCCTGAAAACGAAGGTTGTGTGGGGTTAGGGTGCGGGACAAGTCCTTCAATTTATCCCACTTTGCGGGGAGTTTTACTTGGTGATGTCCAGGGCCTATGGGATTTAGGAAGGAACAGAAGGGACCTGAGAGGAAGTGATGAAACCCAGAGACAGAAAAAGTCTTCCCCAGGACAAGCCTTCGTTGAAGCCCACTAACCTTCAGTTAAACCAGGAGATGTGTGGTCAGGGGTCTGCTAGTTCTCCTCAAGAGGTACAACAGCTTTGTGTGACCAGGGCAGGAACTGCCGGAGAGGCCCAAGAAAGCACTCAAAATCTACAGTGGTTTTACCTCCTGCAGGCCAGGGATACTGGAGCCAAATAAACAAAATTCTCCAAGTTCACCAAGGCCTACAGGTGATACGTGGGTTGCAATTTAAAGGAAAGCACCTAGGAGCTCAGTGCAGTAGCCTAGTGGCTAAAGTCCTCGCCTTGCACACGCCGGAATCCCATGAGGGTGTCGAGTTGTGTCCCGGCGGCCCTGCTTCCCATCCAACTCCCTGCCTGTGACCTGGGAAAGCGGTGAAGGATGGCCCAAAGCCTTGGGACCCTGCACCTGTGTGGGAAGCTCCTGGCTTCTGCTTTGGATTGGCACAGCTTTGGTCACTTGGGGCATGAATCACTGGATGGAATATCTTTCTCTGTCTCTCCTTCTTTGTGTATATCTTTCCAATAAAAATAAATATAGCTTTAAATAAAAAATAAAGAAAAAATCTAGATCTCACCAGCAGCCTGAGGAAGTAACCGTGATTCTAGGCTCTAAGCCTTCTGACTGGTAGTGGCTTCTTTGGGCACCAACAGGCTCAAGGATCTCAAGTTCCCTGAAACCTGACTCTTATGCTGTGTTTTCTCAGGAATTCAGGAATCCTGAGGCCTTAGCGCTCTGGGATTAGGAAACAAAAGTTTCCACAACCTCTAGCCTACATTAAGCCACATTCCTATTTGAGGTAGAATGGGAAGATGAGATGAGAAGATGGGAAGGACCACCCCCAAAATGTCAAAACAGAGTGTGGAGTTGGGGGTGCAAGGCTGGGTGGCAGGGATTTACTCTTAACAACAGTAGTGTTAAAAGGTTATTAGGGATTGGGCCCAGTGGTGTGGCCTAGTGGCTAAAGTCCTCGCCTTGAATGCGCCGGGATCCCATATGGTCACCAGTTCTAATCCCAGCAGCTCCACTTCCTCTCTATCTCTCCTCCTCTCTGTATATCCGACTTTGTAATAAAAACTTATAAATAAATAAACACATATCTCTTCTGTGGCTTACTTTCATTTCCTTTCCCCAAGTCCCATATTATCTAAATGAAAATTTAAAAAAAAAGGTTATTAGGGATAAATAGTAAATTAGTGTCTAGAGGTGAGACTAGTTAAACATATAATAGTAGTAGGAATACAAGAGTGCTGAGTAGTGATAAGGCAGCCTTTCAACTGTTAACATTGCATAACCGCTATATTTGGCTTCTGTAATCGTTGCTTGGCTTTGCTGCATAAAGAACAGGACTGACGCCATGATAGGCCTAAGGTCGGGGAGTAGGCCTAAGTCTCACTTCACTTCAAAGTTTCATTTTCCTCAGAGTGATGGAGTGGGCAGGGGGGAACGACCTTGGAGATGGGCCAATCAGGGGCATCTGCACATCCATAAAGGGAATGTGGTCTGCACGGGAATGCGGCCTGCGCCAGGATGAGTTACACGTGACCAAGATAAGGACTGCTTGCTGGAGACATGTTGTATGTGACTAGGAGGGAATAAAAAGAGTCTGCAAGAGACAAGTGGGGTCCTTGTCAAGACTCCACTGCGATGGATGAGACATGGACCCTAGCTCGAGCTAGCAATAAAGTTTCTTTGCTTTTGCATTGTTGCATGTGGAACTTGTCTGTCTGTGGTTCGGGGATCTTTCGGATCTAGCAAGAGCATAAGGAACTTGAAATGTGACAGAAGCATCTTGACATTTGCTGATTCAATGTTCTACAAATGATCCTGAGATAGGAAGGGAGGGTGCGCAAGTTTTCTGAGGCAGAACAGGCCTGGGACATGAGAGGCCGTTGTTTCAGCAGCATTTTCAGGGAAGGTTTGCATCTTTCTGTTTCAAGGAAAAGTTCTCAAAGTTTCAGCTGCACTGAAAGGACATTACTACAACGTGTTCACTGTGGGAGCTACTCTCTGAATCTACCCAGCAGCCCTCTGCTACTCCAACAACGGGAATCAGGATCAGGCAGCAGCTGAATTACAGCACCCCCTCTCCCCTGGGTTACGAGGACGGACCAGAGTTGGGCAGAAGAGTCACAGACCACAGGGACCCTTCCTGGGAGCAGAGCGTGTCTGTCCGCTTTCGGGGAAGTCCAGCTGAGGGTGAAGTCCTGTACTGCAGGAAAATGGAGATGGCTGAGACATGCCTCTCCCCTTGGGCGTGCCTGTTATCTGCAAAAAACCCACTTCCTCAGATGACTGCGATAGGACTGCCCTATACTGCCCCCCCTCGCCCCCAACCAGCAATCACCTGGGACAAGACCAAATGCAGACTCTCCAAATTCTCATTCCTTGTCTCAAAAATGTTGCCTGGAAACCAGTTAGACACAGAGATAAATAGTTCCTGTTTGGCTAACACAGTGAGGTTTCCCCCATCCGATTACAAAACAGTTACGGCTGCAAGACCAACCCACGTGCAACTTGCCTTCTCCTCCTTGGAAAGATCCCAGACAAAAGTGCCCTCCGGGGCACGTGGTGATTGCCAAGGCCAGGGCACTCAGCTGTATCAGCCTGAACACAATCAGCTTCCTTTTGGGTTTGATTTTTGTCTCTGACAAACTATGGCATCAGAAAAACATATGGCTAAGGTTGCAGTAGTCATTTCCAGCCAGGGAGAGAGATGTGTGACAGAATGATCTCGTCACTTACAGGAAAGCAGAGACAGTCGGCCTTGGTCAAAGATCACATCGCTGATTGTGAGGCCGGGAGCCTGGAGTTGCCCAGCTCCAGCCTGCATGCCCTAAATCCCTCTCACAGCCCTTTTTGGGGGCAAGGGTTGTTTTATCACTTGCAACCTGAGTAGCCCTAAGAAAACCAGGACCTGTAACACTCACAGCACAGGTGCAGATCTCTGTAGAAAAAGGTGGGGCTCTGCAGTTTACCTGGAGGATTTGTGAAAGGTGACAGGCCCTTTGAGACAGAAACCTTGAAAGAAAAACAATTCTAGCCCAAAGTATAAAAAATGGAAAGGTGTATTATCCAAAGTGGGTAACATTTGCAGAAGTAGGCAGCATGTGAAAAACGGAAGCAAACTTCAGGGATGGCCAAGGTTAATTCAAATTCTACCAAATACCTGTGTTTTGTTTTTAAGATTTCTTTCTTATTTGAAAGGCTGATTTACATAGAGTAGGCTAGACAGAGAGAGAGAAGGATTCTCATTCACTGATTTCTATCCCCAAATGGCTGTAACAGCCAGAGCTGAGCGGATCCAAAACCAGGCGCTGGGAGCTCAATGTAGGAAGTCCACATGGGTAGAGAAGCCAAGGGCCGGAGCTGTCCTCCGCTACTCTCCTCATCCACAAGCAGGGAGCTGGAGCACAAGTGGAGCAGCCAGGACCAGAGCCTGTGTCCTTAAGGGATGCTGGCAATGGCAGGTGGAGGATTAATCCATTCAGCCACCATGCCAGTCCCCCAGATTCCTGTTTTAATTTGCAACACAAAGTGCTTCTCACACCAAAGCAAACTTTTCCATCCTGAATTTTTTTCTTACACTGTTTTCAAAGGGCTCTTAAGCTTTTTGTGAGGGATGACTACACCTTATCAGATAGAAAAATAGTCTACAGAGGCTGGTGATGGGACATCTGCATCCAGTATCAGAATCCCAAAGATCCTGGCTCCTCTTCTGATCCAGCTTCTTGTTCATGCTCACCTGAGGAAGGCTGCAAGTGCTGGCTCAAGTCGTGGGGTCCCTGCTACCCACATGAAAGACCTGCATTGAATTCTGAGCTCCTGGCTTCCTCAAGGCCCAGACCTAGAAGTTTTGGCAGATGAACGATGTTCCTCTATCTCTCTGTCATTCTGCATTTCAAATAAATAAAAATAGATTTAGGCCCCAGCACGGTGGCCTGGCGACTTGAACAGGCCAGGATCCCATATGGGTTCCGGTTCTAATCCCCACAGCTCCACTTCCCATCCAGCTCCCTGCTTGTGGCCTGGGAAAGCAGTGGAGGATGGACCAAAGCCTTGGGACCCTGAAGGTACATGGAGACCTGGAAGAGGCTCCTGGCTCCTGACTTCAGATTGGCACATTTCCAGCTGTTGCAGCCACTTGGGGAGAGAATCGACGGATGGCAGATCTTCCTCTCTGTCTCTCCTCCTCTCTGTATGTCTGACTTTCCAATAAAAATAAAATAAATATTAAAAATATCCAAAGTAATAGATCATTAATAAATGGTATCTCAGTGAAATAAAATTAGAAGTCAGATTATGAGCACAGAAACAACTGTTTTATTTTTTCCTCAATATTTTACATATTGTCTTATCTACCGTGATTAACGTTGCATGTTTTGTCTATTGTGTTTGTGATCATTTATATAACATATATTAAAATAAAATATAAGACTACATTATAATGATAATTAAATATATTAAATAAACTGTATTTGAGTGATATTGTTATAGAAAGGAATAAGCTTAGTGTGAACCAAATCCAGGAAACCACAATGTTTGCTTAAGATGACTGTAGAACAGTCAACGTCCAGCAGGCCATGACTCAGCTGCTTGGGTCCCTCCCACCTACGTGGAACAGCCGGGTTGGACTCCCAGCTCCTGGCTCCGACCCTGGTCGCAGCACTGGTGACTGCAAAGCATTGTGGGAACTGAACAGGTAGACAAGAGCACTTGTCTCTCTGCTCCTTACATTTCGTAAATATTATTTTAGTTTTAAAATATTTATTTATTTTTATTTGGCTTAGCCCTCAAATGGCCACAGCTGATCCAATCTGAAGCTGGGAGTCAGGAGCTTCCTCCATGTCTCCCACATGGGTTTAAGGTCCAACAGAGTCAGGCCATCCTCCTCTGCTTCCCCAGCCACAGGGAGCTGGATCAGAAGAGGATTAGCCAGGACACAAACCAGCACCCATATGGAATCACCCTGTTGTGCCACCATGCTGGCACCTCAAATGTTATAAACATTCTAAGCCCCCAGTTTGTATAAACAATCACAAAGTCAAGGACAACAGACAAAACAAGAAGAAAAATAATCACAGTATATAAGATAATATGTAAAGATAGACAAAGACTTTGGGCCCAGCACAGTGACCTAGTGGCTAAAGTCATCGTCTTGAACATGCCAGGATCCCACAGGGGCACCAATTCTAATCCCGGCAGCTCCATTTCCCATCTAGCTCCCTGTGTGTGGTCTGGGAAAGCAGCTGAGAGTGGCCCAAAGCCTTGGGACCCTGTGACCCGTGTGGGAGATCCGGAAAAAGCTCCTGGTTCCTGGCTTTAGATCGGCACAGCTCCGGATGTTGCGGCCACTTTGGGAGTGAACCAGCAGATGCAAGATCTTTCTGTATCTCCTCCTTTCTGTGGATCTGCCTTTCCGATAAAAGTAAACAAATCTTAAAAATGAAAATGAACACTGTTCAAGAGACCCAGGTAATGCTCATAATCAGAAAAAGGGAAGTGAGGTATAAAAACATCAGGTTGATTCGTGACAGCTCAGCCTGAGCCTTGTTCAGGCACGGTCTGGTCAGCTGGGAGTTTATGACTGGATGTGACTCAAAGGTCCGTTACAACAGCATATTCCTAATTACGGCCTTCAGTCGGTTCCCCTGCCACAGCAGGTTCTAGTTCCTTCTATTCATGTTTAAGGTACACTGCTACACTCAGACTGAAATTGGTTTCATTTACCAATTTACATGAAAATCTCTTAACCTCATTAGTAAAATCACATTTTCTTTTTTTTAAAATTTTTTTTAGATTTATTTTTATTATTTTTTTATTGGAAAGGCGGATATACAGAGAGGAGAGACAGAAAGGAAGGTCTTCTGTCCAATGATTCACTCCCCAAGTGAGTGCAACGGCCAATGCTATGCCAATCCGAAGCCAGGAGTCTCTTCCAGGTCTCTCACGCGGGTGCAGGGTCCCAAAGCTTTGGGCCGTCCTCGACTGCTTTCCTGGGCTACAGGCAGGGAGCTGGAAGGGAAGCGGGGCTGCTGGGATTAGAACCGGCGCCCGTATGGGATCCCGGGCGTGCAAGGTGAGGACCTTAACCACTTGCGCCACTGCGCTGGGCCCAAAAATCACATTTTCAATATACAAGTGTAAGTAACTGAAATCCTGTGAAAAAGTAAGTTGGGTCACAATATTTCAAGTTCCTATTAATTTTTCAAGATTTGTATTGGAAAAGCAAATCTATACAAAGAAGGAGAGACAGAAAGATCGTTCATCTGGTGGCTCGCTCCCCAAATGGCTGCAACAGCCAGAACTAAGCCAATCAGAAGCCAGGAGCCAGGAGCTTCTGGGTTTCCCACGCAGCTGCAGGCCACAGGCAGGGAGCTGGAAGGGAAGCGGAGCATCTGAGACATGAACCAGTGGCAGTATGGGATTCACTTGCAGGCAGAGTTAGCCAGTAGAGCCATCACATCAGTACTGTCAAATTCCTACTGATTTTTTATTTGGAAGTCCAGAAAAAGAGAGAGGGTAGTGCAAGCACTCAGTGATCCACTCCCCTAATGCTCACGTAGCCAGAGTTCCGGTGAGGCCATAGTCAGGAGCCTAGAATTCCATCTGCCATGCAGCCGGGAGGCATCCACATAAGAGCCATCACCATCTGCTGCCTCCCGGGGCAGGAGCAGGCAGCGAGCTGAAATCTAAAGTGGAACTAGGTAGGACTTGAATCCAGTAACTTCTATGTGGGCTGCAGGTATCCAAAAAGGCACCTACAGTTCACCAGGCATCCATTCCAGTGTATAGGATATTTAAAGGATTATCAAGGGCCTGGCTTGATAGCCTAGCGGCTGAAGTTCTCACCTTGCATGCCCCAGGATCTCCTATGAGCACCAGTTCTAATTCCGGCGGTCCCGCTCCCCATCCAGCTCTCTCTATTTATTTCTTCATCTACCCTTAATTTATAAAATAAAATTTAAATTAGGGGGAGGGAATTGGGGAGGGGATAAGGGAAATGCCAGGAGCCTATGGAATTGTATCATAAAATGATAATGATAATAATAAAATGTTAAAAAAGTAAAATAAAATTTAAATTAAATATTATTATATTGATTTACATATATAGGGTGTATGTAGGAGTTATTTTAAGTTTTACAGTCAAAATTTGCAGAGAAGTGAGACAGAGATGTTCCATCCGGTGGTTCACTCCTCAGATGGTCACAACGACTCAGGCGGGGCCAGGTTGAAGTGAGAAGCCAGGAGTTTCTTCCAGGTCTCCCACACTGGTGCAGGGTTCCAAGGGTTTGGGCCATTCTCTACTGCCTTCCCAGGTATTAAGCACGGAACTGGATGGGAAGTGGAGCAACCGGGATTCCAAAGCGCATATGGAATGGTGGCGCCACAGGAAAAGGCCTAGTCAGTTTCCCTTGTTGGAGAATGTTCTCCCTCGTTCTTCGTCCTTGGAAACCCCTTGAGGCCCTACCAGCCGAAGCACCCTGGCGTCCCCACCCTAACACACCAACCTCTTTCTCTCCAAGATGCCGCCTGACACGGCCGCCAGGCCCCGCCCACCGCCACGACTGCCCCAGCTCCATGTCCCCGCCCCCCCAAGGAGTTTCCCAAAAGCCAGCGCGGCAGGCCTCGGTCGCGCAAAGATGGCGACTCCCATGCATCGCCTCATAGCCCGGAGACAAGCGTAAGTGAGGGTCCATTCGGGCTCCCGTGGAGGCTGGGGGCGGGGAGATGCACGTCAGCCGGCGGGTGAGCGGGCGCAGGGGTGCGCGGCTGGGGGTCGGACCCCTTTTTAGGGACCCACGGCGGATGGCCGTTGCTCACAGACACTGCCTGCTGCCACGGGGGCTCGGCCCGAGTGTTTTAAGTTTGGTGACCAAGCGACCTGGTAATGCCGCGCGAGACGATCGTGCGAGGTGCTCCCGGAGGGACAGAAGGGGCCAGGCTGACAGCCGTGGCGTCTGGCTACCTAGCAGGGAACGCGCGGGGGTTGGACTCCGTGGCTTCCACCGTCCTGCTCCCGGAGCAAGTTGGTCAGGGCAGTCCAGGTCCGAGCTCTGGGCCCCCGCCCGCGTCCACTTCAGCTCCAGCCAGCCCTCTTCAGCTGCTGCCCCCTTGCCATCTCCTTCCTCAGGAGCGGCCAGCCCGCGGCGCCCATGCCTAACCAGCAGCAGTCCCCTCAATTGCTGCCATTCTCCCGATGAGTAACACTTAGTCCTTCGGCTGAGTGCCAGAGTTGGGGTAGCAAGAAAATAGGTTGTTGAAGAGAGAGCGCCCTGCTTTTGGCACCTTAAATGTTCTAGTAGTGGGAGACCTCATCGAGTGAAGGACTTGGAGCTGGTGTTAAGAGCGTAGCCGGTGATGGAGGAAAGGAAGGCATCTCTGAAGAAGTGATGGTGGCATTGGAACAGGGATTGCCCAGGTGAGAAAGCAGCCACTTGGAGGCTGGGGGAAAAAAATAGTTTTCAAGAACTAATAGATAGCCATTATGCTTAACAAGAAAGACAGTGGGCACAAGAGGTTTTCTGTGTGCAGACCATGCAGGGGTCGTCTAAAGCTCCTTGCTTGTAAAACTTCCCCCCTCCCCTACCAACATGCACAGGCAAATAAGGGATCCCATTTGCCACTTTCTCGTTCTTGGCACTTCACAGTGTTGCCTGTAAGGTGTAGCTCAAAGTTTGTTAGCATAGGTTTGTTGGCTTATTTTTTTTTTTAAGATTTATTTATTTATTGGAAAGTCAGATATACAGAGAGGAGGAGAGACAGAGAGGAAGATCTTCGTCCGATGATTCACTCCCCAAGTGAGCGCAACGGCCGATGCTATGCTGATCCGAAGCCAGGATCCAGGAACTTCTTCCGGATATCCCACACGGGTGCAGGGTCCCAAGGCTTTGGGCCATCATGACTGCTTCCCAGGCCACAAGCAGGGAGCTGGATGGGAAGTGAAGCTGCCAGGATTAGAACCAGTGCCCATATGGGATCCTGGTGTGCTCAAGGCGAGGACTTGAGCCACTAGGCCACCTTGCCGGGCCCACGACATCTTTACATTGTTTAGTTTCCTGACAAATGAGACTAGTTATTTATATATTCCTCCATTTATTTTAGACTTATTTTTTTAAAAAAGATTTATTATTATTTTTTGCAAAGACAGATTTACAGAGAGAAGGAAAGAAATAGAGAATGATCTTTCCCATCCTGTAATTCCCACGTGGCCGCCACGACTGGAGCTGAGCCGATCTGAAGTCCGGAGCCGGGAGATTCTTCCAGGTCTCTCACATAGGTGCAGTTTGAAGACCATGGGAGATCCTCTACTGCTTTCCCAGGCCACAAGCTGGGACACCAACTGACACCCATTTGGGATCCCAGTGTATGCAAGGCGAAGGTCTAGCCACTGGACCATTGTGCTGGGCCTGTAAATTGTGCTCTTTTACATACTTCAGCTTTTGTACTCATTCGTAGACATTTGGAGAGGGGCCCGGTGTGGTAGACTAGTCCTAACCTTATATTCACCAGGATCCCATTTGGGTGCCAGTTCTAATCCTGGCTGTTCCACTTCCCATCCAGCTCCCTGCTTGTGGCCTGAGAAAGCAGTGGGGAATGGCCCAGAGCCTTACGATCCACCCAGGCAGGTCGTGCAGCAGGTCCAGGAGCTACCGGGCAATGGGAAGGCCGGGGTTTGGAAGTGGGATAGACAGCCGTGCAGGGCAGAGGACTGGGTTAAGGGAAGGCAGGAGGGCATCGGAATGGGGAAGAGGCCGCCTTGGCAAGCAGGAACACGTGGTTGCATAAGAGGGATTCCCCAAAGAAGTCGATGCGTTCACCAAGCCAGGCTGCTTGGTGAAGAGGAAGTATGGAGAACTGGTTGGGTTGGAGTTGAAGGCATCCGTGTGGCTTGAGGGTTTACATTTACCGTGGGTGTAAAGTGTTTGCACTTGGCGGAGTGGTGTGTGTTCCTGGCTCTGCACTCCCAGTGCACGCGGGAGCAGCCGTGCTGTGATGACAGCACACGCGCATGCTGACCTTGGCTCTGAAGAGCACCAGGTTTCCGTGGAGAGATGCACCTGACTGGGGCGAGGACAGAGAACACAGGACACAAGCCTGGGCTTGGTCATTGCGCCAGGGAGTGCTCCGGGAATGGGTCTTATCCGCAGAACACAGATTCCTCTTATGGACCTCCTCCTGAGCCAAGCAGTGAGCTAGATAGCGACGTGCTTTAAAGTATTGAATTAGCTATCACTTGTTGTGTAATAACAACCTCAGCATATGGTGGCTTGTACCAGTAAGCGCCAGCTCGCTCTGACTTAGGGCTGTCCCTCGGAGTGGCCATCGGGGTGTGAGCAGGGCTGAGTGGTCCGAAGGCTTGGCGCCCTCACCAGGCCGTGGGCAGCAGGCCTCAGCTCTGGTCTCCGGGCCTCTCTGCAGGTTGCTGGCGCGGCCCCCAGGTCACACTGCAGCCCAACCTGGGCTCAGACACGGCGGATTCGGACTCGATCTCTTCAATAGGGACTTTCAGGAAGCTTGTGGGAAAAAATGGTTATCTATGAATATGTGTCCTATTTATGAAAGTCAAATTGGAGGGAGAGGGAGCGTCCCGCTAGTGGTTCACTCCCCAGATGGCTGCAGTGGCTGAGGCTGCTGCAGGAGCCAGGAAGTTCCTCCCGCTCGGGCTGCCTTCCGCTGCTTTCCCAGACATCAGTACCTGGAGCTCCAGCTCCTGCCTGTGTCGGAGGCCGGCACCGCAGGCGTTGGCTTAGCTCCACATGGCAAAATGCTGGCCAGAGACATTTTAAATAAAGACGTGTTTATTTATTGGTGCTAAATTGAATTTTGCTGTATAAAACATTATTGGGACATTTGATGACATTTAAATGAAGTCAGAGTAGGAGGAATGTGTCAATATTAATTAAAAAAATTTTTTTTTATTGGAAAGTCAGATTTAGACAGAGAAGAGACAGAAAGGTCTTGCATCTGCTGGTTCACTCCCCAAGTGGCTGCAATGGACAGAGCTGAGCCAATCCGTAGCCAGAAGCCAGGAACTTCCTCCAGGTCTCCCAAGCCGGTACAGAATCCCAAGGCTTTGGGTCATCCTTGACAGCTTTCTCAGGTATCAAGCAGGGAGCTAGATGGGAAGTGCAGCAACCAGGATACAAGCCGGCGTCCATATGGGATCCTGATACATACAAAACGACTGCTTTAGCCACTAGGCCACCGCACTGGGCCCGATGTAATTTTGTTATTAAACATTTATTTATTTTTATTGGAAAGTCAGATATACAGAGAGGAGAGAGAGAGAAGAAGATCCGCTGATCCGTCCACTGATCCCCTAAGTGACCGCAATGGCCAGAACTGCGCCAATCCGAAGCCAGGAGCCAGGAGCTTTTTCCTGATCACCAACGTGGCTGCAGGGTCCCAAGGGTTTGGGCCGTCCTTGACGGCTTTCCCGGGCCACAAGCAGGGAGCTGGATGGGAAATGGGGCTGCCGGGATTAGAACTGGAGCCCCTATGGGTTCCTGGAGCGTGCAAAGCGGGGACATTAGCCACCAGGCTACTGTGCAGGGCCCCAATGTAGTTTTAATACCATGTTTCCTGGTTTGCAGAAAATATTCACCAAAAGGTCCTGGTCGGTGAGACAATGTGTAAATAACAGGAAAAATAGTTCTTTGAGGTGTACTCGAAACTTTTCTGCATGGGTGGGACTTAGAATTTTAACTAGCTACATAAAAGGAAAGCAGTACATACATATATTTTACATATAACCATGCATAGATTTAAAATTTTTTGACTTATTTTTATTTGAAAGGCATATTTTTTTTAAGATTTAAGACAGAGAGGAAGATCTTCCATCCACTGATTCACTCCCCCAGTGACCACAACGGCCGATGCTGCGCCAATCAGAAGCCAGGAGCCAGGAGCTCTTCCAGGTCTCCCATGCAGGTGCAGGGTCCCAAAGCTTTGGGCCGTCCTCGACTGCTTTCCCAGGCCACAAGCAGGGAGCTGGAAGGGAAGTGGAGCAGCCAGGATTAGAATCGGTGCCCAAATGAGATCCCGGCACATTCAAGGTGAGGACTTTAGCGGCTAGGCCACGGCACTGGGCCCTGAAAGGCATACTTTTACAGAAAGAGAAGGAGAGATAGAGAGGTCTTTCATTTGCTGGTTTACTCTTCTAATGACTGCAGTGGCAGGAGCTGAATTGGTCAGAACTCGGTGGCAGGAGCTGTTTCTGTATCTCCCTGGTGTTTGCAGGATCACAATGACCCAGGCCATTCTCTGCTGCCTTTCCAGGCCGAAGCAGAGAGCTGGCTCACAAACGGAGCAGCTTAGCACAGAGAGGGGTACTGGCTCTCCAGGCGGAGGATTAGTGGGCTATGCCACGAAACCCTAACTCAAATTTGTGATGTTTTAAAAGAAAAATTTTAAGATTTATTTCCATTTTTACTTGAAAGGCCAAGAGACATCTTCTACCAGTTGGTCCATTTGCCAAATGCCTGCAGCAACCAAGGCTGGACCAGGCCAAAGCTGCGAGCCTGAGACACAGTCTGCTCCACCAGCAAGAGTTGGCAAGGACCTAAGTACCTGAGCCATCATCTCCTGGTTGCTAAGGTACTCTTCAGTATGAGGCTAAGTCAGAGGCAGAGAAGCTGAGACCCAATCCAGCTTATTGGATATTGAAAGTGAGTGTGCCATGCCACATCGCTGCTACAGCAATTCCTGCTCCGTGTGTTTTTTCTTAGATTGTCTTGTAAAACTTTCTTGTCTGGCCAGGTCTGCATATGGGCACCGGTTCTAATCCTGGCAGCTCCACTTCCCATCCAGCTCCCTGCTTGTGGCCCGGGAAAGCAGTGGAGGACAGCCCAAAGCCTTGGGATCTTACACTCGTGTGGGAGACCCAGAAGAGGCTCCTGGCTTCAGATCGGCACAGCTCTGGCCATTGCGCTCACTTGGGGAGTGAATTATCGGATGGAAGATCTTCTCTGTCTCTTCTCCTCTCTGTATATCTGACTTTGCAATAAAAATAAATGAATTTTAAAAAAAATAATAAAGTGAAGAGTAAAGTTTTATATTTTCTGTATGCATGGCCAGCTGTCTGCCCTATTTGTCATCTTTGCATCACCCATTGTTCTTTAGTGCCCCATTTGTCATAAATTAAATCATTGAATGTTCCTATATTGTCTATATGTTTCTGGAATTTCTGTTAGCTCCTTCATGTATGCTCACTCTCACTTATTTACATTTTTTATGACATCAGTGTCTTAACGCAAAGATTCCTTGCTGTTCTTTGGAATATCTTGACTTCTTGACCTTTTGCATTTTAGAACAATACACTTTTTAGAATAAGCTTATTAAGATTCTCAGGCTGAAAAAAATGTTGAGGTTTTGAGCGACACTACTTTGAATCTGCACCAATTTGGGGAGAGCTGGTACTTCTACAGTATTGGGGCTTCTAGTGTTGTAGTTGGCTTTTTGCATGTAAATCTTGCATATCTTCATTTCTAGATATTGTATCTCATAGTTAACCGTAAATATCAGGATGTTGTAAGTATCACATGTTAAGTATTTCATTTTTAACTGTTTTTGTTCTGTGCAGACTTAGCTGATTTTATGTAGAGACCCAATACAAGGTTCTGGAAACCATGTCTGAATCTTGCTTGTTACCTGCTTTTTTCCCTTGCCAACTAACCTTACTTATATACACACATAGGAACGGTCTGATCACGGATGTGTTAGTCTAATTTTTCTCGCTTCCACTAAAACATCTTAGAGGAACTTGTTGGGAAGGAAGATTCCTTTCAGCTTACCATTTGGAGGTTGTGGTCTGGGACAGGCAGCCCCATGGAATCTTCATGGCAGGTGTGGGTGAACCATGACGTGGCGAGCCAGGAAGCAAAGAGCTAGGCCGAACCTGAACTCAAAGGAGCAACCCCTGTGTGAAAGCCACCCTCTGTGGACACACCCAAGGGGTCCAGAGAATAGCCACCCACCCACCCACCCACCTCTCAGGTGGCACAGCTACATCAGGTCCCTACCTTATATCCATCCACCATTTACATTCCCACAGCAGAGTCTAAGCATCTTGTGTCCTGTCGGTGGGAGGAGGGGGGACGAGTCCCACTCAACCCATAACAAAATACTAATTAGAAGCACAGTTGGATGAGCGTTATCAAAAAACAAATTTCATTCTTCTTATTAGTAGACCTCTGTTATGTTAAGTTATACTTTAGTTTTTGTGAAAACATTTATGGAAATCTGTCTCGTTCATTGTGTAAGCTAGCCTGTAACTTAGTACCTGGTTCTTTACTACAAGAAAAAGTTGTCTGGCTGCTCACCTAAAATCTTGCTAGGCTAGTTTATCAAGGTTGCTTATCATTAATTCTATTTATTTCAGAATGTTTTATCTGTTGATTCTTTTGGACTTACCATGTGCCCAATGCTTCATCAGTGGGGAATGACAGCTTTATTTCTGTCAGAACAATTCTTTGTGACCTGTATTTCTCCCATTGTTATATCTTAATCTAGTTCGGGAATGGAGATTTTTTTCCTCAGTCTTTTAGATGACTGGAAGCTGGGCTGTGGGCCATAGAAGGTTCAGGTTATTGTTAAGTTTATCCCTTCAAAGATTTAACTCTGGAAATAAATCAGTCCCCCTAGCTGTTGGCATATGGTGCTTGCCCCTGGCACCAGCTTTGCGTTAGCGCCAGGTTTATGTCTTCCCTGTCTCGGCTTGGTTGGTCTCTACTTCCTTGGTAAGTCCTTGATTCATCAAGCCGACTGCTAATGCTTTGTCATTCTTTTCTACTTCTCAACGAGGAAGTCAGCCCACATTCCCAAGGCCGTCATTCCTGTGATGGACTCAGGAGCCAAAGCTGGGATTCAGTTCTGTCTGAACTCCAAGATCCACACATTTAACTACTAACTATACTGCTTGGTCTTAAATGTCACAGAAACAATATAAAGGTAACTTGGAATAAAACAAGCATCAGTTTACACTTGGTGATGTCTCTGCTTTTCAGGGCAGGAAATGTTGCAAGGCAGAATTCTAAGGTGTGTATTCTGTGTTTTGCTCTGTAGTGAAGCAAATAAGCAACATGTCAGATGTCAAAAATGCTTGGAATTCGGACATTGGACATACGAATGCACAGGAAAAAGAAAATACCTACACAGGCCTTCAAGAACAGCAGAACTGAAGAAAGCTTTAAAAGAAAAGGAAAACAGATTATTGCTACAACAAAGGTAGGTTGGAAATACTAGCTTATTTTAAGCCTCCCGTCCCTCCTGCTAAGGTAGGTACTATTATTATCTTTGTTTTACATATTCACACACTGAAGCACTGGGGAGATGTACTAACTTGCTCCCTGCCAGACAGCTAGTAAAGGAATGGAAAAGTCGCACTCACCCGAAGAGGCTGTCTCCAGATTCCATGACCTCAACCTTCGCCTAACTGCTTCAGCTGCAGTGAAATCACAGCCGGCTATGACAAACTGAGTTTTAGGAGCAGATACACTAAGTATACAAATAAGACACAAAGAATGTCTACTTGGAGAAGTCCAAAAGATGGGGGGTGGGGGAGGGAGCCAGGGTTTAGCCTAGCAGTTAGAATTTTTTTTTATTTTAAGATTTTCTTTTTGTTGGAAAATCAAATTTACCAAGAGGAAGAGAGACAGAGCGGAAAAGGTCTTCTATGTGCTTGTTCTGGCAATGGTCAGAGCTGAATTGATATGAAACCAGGAGCCAGGAACTTCTTCCAGGTCTGCCATGTGGGTGCAGGATCCCAAGGCTTTGGGCCATTCTCTGCTGCTTTTCCAGGCCACAAGCTGGAACAGGAAGTAGGGCAGCCAGGACATGAACCAGTGTCCATAGGGATCCCAGTGCTTGAGGGTGAAGCATTAGCCAATTGAGCCATTGTGCCAGCCAGCAGTTAATATTCTTATGTCCTGCTTTAGAAGTGCCAGGGTGTGAGTCCTAGTTCTGGCTCCTGACTCCAGCTTTCTGCTAATACAGATCCTAAGAGGCAATGAGAATGGCTCAAGTTTGTCAGTTTCCTGCCAAGTCCATAAGACACTTGCACGGTATTTCTGGCCTGAACTGTCGCTGGCATGGCGGGCTATTGGAGAGTGAACCAGTAGTAGCGCCTACTTCTTTTTCTCTTGGCCTCTACAACCAGTCAGTCTCTTTTAAATGGAACTGAAGGATACATTTTTGATTTTGTGGTTTATTGTTTGTTTGTTTTTGGTGCGAAAAAATTTGAAATTCACAAGTGATTTTTTTTCCCAAGATTTATTTATTTTGGGCCTGGCTGCGTGGCCTAGTGGCTAAAGTCCTCGCCTTGAACTTACCGGTTCCCATATGGGTGCCGGTTCTAACCCCGGCGGCTCCACTTCCCATCCAGCTCCCTGCTTGTGGCCTGGGAAAGCAGTCAAGGACGGCCCAAAGCCTTGAGACCCTGCACCCTTGTGGGAGATATAGAGAAGTTCCTGGCTCCTGGCTTTGGACTGGTGCTGCACCTGCTGTTGCGGTCACTTGAGGAGTGAATCATTGGACAGAAGATCTTCCTCTCTGTCTCTCCTCTCTGTATATGTGACTTTGTAATGAAAATAAATAAACATTTTTAAAAAACCGATTCATTTGCAAGTCAGAACTGCAGAGAGGGAGAGGGCGAGTCTGAGAGGTCTTCCACTTGCTAGTTCTCTGCCCAGATGGTGCAGTGGGGGTCTGCCTGCAAGCAGGGCCTTCCTCCCGGCAGGGCCCCGAGCAGCTGGGGCCATCCTCTGCTGCTTTCCCCAGGCCGTTAGCAGGGAGCTGGATCAGAAATGGAGTAGCCACAGCACCAGCCCCAACTATTTGTTTTTAAAACATCAATATACATGTAAAATACTCCCTGTAAGTACTAAAACTTACAAGATTTTTTAAAATGGGAATTTTCCAAAGTTATCTTTTACAAGTATAAGCAAAAAAATTTGAATGCCACTATGATAAAGAGTAAGATTTGATTTATAAAAGCTTTCATTCCAACATTTACTTTTGTTTTTCTGTTTGTATCTCAGAACTATTTTACTCTTAAAAGTATATAGAATTGCATTGATATTAGATTTAGCTTCTTTTTTTAGAAAGAGAGATAGAGAAAAAAAATTCTCCATCTCCTGGTTCACTCCCTAAGTAGCCGCAACAGCTGCAGCTGAGCCAGTCTGAAGCCAGGAGCTTCTTCCTAGACTTCCCCCGCTGGTGCAGGGTCCCAAGGCTTTGGGCTGTCCTTTGCTGCTTTTCCAGGCCGCAGGCAGGGAGCTGGATGTGAAGCGAAGCAGCCAGGGTTAGAACTGGTGTCCATATGAGATCCTGGAAGATAGAAGGCAAAGATTTAACCACTAACCTATCACACCAGGCCCTAGGTTTTGCTTCATAAATAATGAGTGCTGATTTTTCATTGATACAACTGTGGGTATGTGCCCATCTCTTGCAAGCATGAGTTCTTCTAATGTAATTTAATAAATATACTTCTGGCTGTTATTTTGCTTGGAAATATGACAACTTAGTATTTGTATTGTGTGAAATAAAATTTTGTTTGAAGACTTGGGAAATTAATAGATTTATGTAAGAAATAAAAAGAAGTCCAGACTATATAGATGATGAGTGCACGGGACAGCGGTGCATCAATAGCAGTAAAATCTATAATTTGAAAACTTAGTCTCGTATGCGTATTGCTTGGCAGAAATACAGCCGCAAGCATTTGGACATTTCATTAAAATTCATCAAATTTTGTTCTTTATAAATAAGGTGAGGCAACACAGCCTTTCAGGATTAAGTTTCTGGTGTTTAAACAATAAAACAGAACATTAAGTGAATATAAAGAAAAAGAGATTGTGATTTGAACTTAAAAAGTTGGCTTTTCACAAACATGAAATGGCCATTTTATTTTAATTTTGCTTCTTTTTATTAATATCATTATATATAATTTCCCTTATACCCTCCCCAAGTCCCTCCCCCCTCACTGAGTTCCCCTATATTATTACTAAAGTATGGTTCTTCAGAAACAGGCATATGCCCATCATGGCGGGCTTGGACAATGGCAGACAGTCCAGTATCCTATTATCAAGATATAGCAAACTGTTTCAGTGAGAGTTTATCTTTGTCTAGAAGTAGAGATGCATACTGCATTGTATCCTCACATCTGGATATGATAATCTCCATTACACAGTTACTATACATCCCCTTAAATGAAAAGCCACAATATAAAATCAACAACAGGAAGAAAAATAAACATCCCTTCCCACCTGGTTGCCGGTGGAGTTCAAATCGCCATTTGCTGAATGCCGTTGGGTGTCAGTCACTGCAACACCACACGTTGTTTCCGCTGCTTTCCCGTGTCTGTCATTCTCCGGGTACCCCACTGCTGTTGTTCTGTCCTCTCCTATTTCCTGGAATGTGCCCTCTACTTCATAGTAGCTAATCTTTCTCCAACTGTTTAAACGTGTCCTTACCCTATTCCTCCATCTTGATTCTTCAAAATGGCCATTTTTAATATGATTTTAAGAATTGGAATTTTCTGCTGCTGTGCTGTATTATTTGATCAGCAAATAACTGATTTTGTCCTGTCAACCTAAGTTCCAATTTAAGAAGTCATCTTAGCCACTAGCTTACCTGACTTTAAGGTACCAGTAATGAAGCTGTCTGGCTTTATTGCTGGTTAAATAGATTGCAAATGCAGCTTTCCAAAGGAAACTGCACTTGCTTGCAGCAAGAATGACTGTGTGTGAGTACGTGTGACGAGGGCACGGGAGTGCTCCCTGCGGGACCACGTGGGCGGCAGCAGAAGGGCCGGCGGAGCCGTGTGGATCACTCCACTAACAGGAGCTTTTTCCCTCTCATGTTATCAGCATCGGAGAAGCCAATGTAGAAAGGAAGACCAAGAAAAAAAGGTATGTGTGGCCCCAGGGGTGTTTTGCAGATATAATATGTAACAGATAGAGGAATGGAAACCGTAATTACAAAATAGTTAACTGTAAGATTTAGATCTGCAGTCACTGTGTGCAATTCGTAATTAAGTAACCTCCTGTTTCCTGGTATGTTCTCTTTCTACCTCTGGAATTTCTCGACTCCATTTCTCCTTTTCCTCTAACCTTCCAGAATCCTTATACCTAGAAATAGCAATAATCTCTTGTCTGTGTTATCAAGTATTAAGGAACTGCTGTTCCAAAGAAGTTAAAATTAAAAAATACAAAAGGGAAGCACTTGGAGCTTGAGGTGTAAAATAGGCCCTGTTGTTACACCACAACTTCAACACCATCCTCTCTGGACATGAACTAGTAGATATGCTTTTTAAACTGCATTTGGAAAGTTAAATTCCTGAAGCAGTACGAAACCCTCTAAGGGGAGGTGTGTGGATTACAGCAGCGGGTACCCCCAGAGCATCCTGCCTGGCGATGGCGTGCCTGTCCAGAAGTCCAGCATCATCTGAGACGACTTTTAAGCGTTCTGTTGAACGTCAGCTTTGCATGACTCTGTTTGCTGTCTGACAGGGCTAAGAGTGTAACCAGCTCCAGTAGCGACAGCAGCGACAGCTCAGCCAGCGATTCCTCCTCCGACAGCGACACGTCTACCTCGTCCTCCTCCGAGGCCAGCGACAGTGACGAGAGCTCCTCCAGCTCCTCCTCCTCAGGCTCCTCCACGAGCTCCTCCTCGTCGTCGTCCTCCTCCTCCTCCAGCTCTTCCAGCAGCAGCAGCAGCAGCACGGAGAGCAGCTCCGAGGACGAGCCTCCAAAGAAGAGGAAGAAGAAGTAGGCTGAGGCGCTGGGGACAGGGCTGCGTCCGCAGGGCGGGGCCAGGCCGCTGAGCAGTCAGGATGCAGCGTTCACAAGTTCCTAAATGTTTTACAAGAGCCTAAAGAGTGTTCCTAACGGATCATATATATATAAAGACTTCTTTTTTTTATGTTAAGGGTGAATCTTGTTGTTTTTTGTACCTTTAGAATATCAAAGCTGAAATTCAGTAAGTCTGCTTTTATGATGAGATTTATTTTTTTCCTCCCTGTGAAATAAATGCTATTTGTTATATGTTCATGTATATATTGACGTGTTGTCAGGAGAATATACCAGAATATCATGAATTTCTAATTCTTTAGGCTGTGTGTTATGTAAGTCTCAATTTCATTGTTCCAACAAGTTTAAAACTTTTCCTACTCTTAATAAATTTAATCTATTTTTATGTTTATGTTCAAAAAGTTCTTCTGGCTTTTCATCATAAATGATAAGTTGAAGAAGCTTGTTACTCTATTTAGGCTCTTTGGATGTTGTTGAATTTGAAGTTGGGTTTTACTATTTGTTCTCATTCCTTAAGTTCATAAAATTACCTTGGCCAAGGAAAATCATTATGGAAGAACTAAAAAGGGATAAAAAATCTGAAACGATTTAGGGGCATGATATTGATGCCTTTTTAAAAATATGAGTGCCTTGGAAAATAAAGCAGCCAGGTCAAGGCTTAACTCCAGGACAAGTCCCATGTGAGCGCACATGTGTTTAAGGCTCCCCTCAAAGCAGTTGGGGGGCAGGGAGCCTGTGTCATAGCCTAGTTGTTAAAGTCCTTGTCTTGTACGGTCCGGGATAAATATGGGCACTGGTTATAATCCTGGCAGCCCTGCTTCCCATCCAGCTCCCTGCTTGTGACCTGGGAAAGCAGTAGAGGATGGTTCAAAGCCTTGGGACTCTGCACCCGCGTGGGAGACCCCAAAGAAGCTCCTGGCTTCTGGCTTTGGATTGGCTCAGCTCCGGCTGTTGTGGTCACTAGGGGAATGGGTCATCAGATGGAAGATCTTCCTCTCTGTATATCTAACTTTCCAATCTTTTTAAAAAAGATTTATTTTTAATTACAAAGTCAGATATACAGAGATGAGGAGAGATAGAGTGGAAGATCTTCCGTCCAATGATTTACTCCCTAAGTGACCGCAACAGCTGGTGCTGTGTCCATCCAAAACTAGGAGCCCAGATCCTCTTCCTGGTCTCCCACTTTGGCTGCAGGGTCCCAAGGCTTTGGGCTGTAGTCAGCTGCTTTCCCAGGCCACAAGCAGGGAGCTGGATGGGAAGCAGGGCTGCTGGGATTAGAACCGGTAACCATATGGGCGCAAGGTGAGGACTTTAACCACTTGCGCCACCGCGCCGGGCTCAGAACTTGGACTTCAAGTTAATTCTGTTTTTGTTTTTAAGATTTTTTTTTTTAAATTGGGAGGGTAGATCTATAGAAAGGAGGGACAGGAAGATCTTTCATCTGCTGGTTCGCTCCCCAGTGGCTTCACCGGCCAGTCCCAAGCCAAGAACCAGGAACTTCCTCCAGGTCTTCTGCGTGGGTGCAGGGTCCCAAGGATCTGGGCCGTCCTTGACTGCTTTCCTGGGCCACAAGCAGGGAGCTGGGTGGGAAGCAGAGCAGCTGGGACATGAACCAGTGCCCATATGGGATCCTGGCAGATGCAAGGTGAGGATTTAGCCCTTAGGCTATTGCACCAGGCCTATAAATTCTGATTTCAAACGTTTGCTATGACAACTGTTAAAAATGTACTTTGGAGGGTCTACTGTAGTAGCCTAGAAGCTAAAATCCTTACCCTGCATGCACTGGGATCCCATATGGGCACCAGTTCTGAACCTGGGAGACCTGCTTCCCATCTAGCTCCCTGCTTGTGCCCTAGGAAGGCAGTAGAGGATGCCCCAAAGCTTTGGGATCCTGCAACCACCCAGAAGAGACCCAGAAGAGGCTCCAGGCTCCTGGCTTCGGATTGGTTGCAGCCACTTGGGGAGTGAACCATCGGACAGAAGATATTCCTCTCTATCTCTTCTCTATATATCTGACTTTCAATAAAAATTAAAAATAATTAAATCTTTTAAAAATATACATGAAAGGGCCCAGCGCAGTGGTGGCGCAGTGGTTAAGGTCCTCGCCTAGCACGCCCGGGATCCCATATGGGCGCCGGTTCTATCCCGCAGCCCCTCTTCCCTTCCAGCTCCCTGCCTGTGGCCTGGGAAAGCAGTTGAGGACGGCCCAAAGCTTTGGGACCCTGCACCCGTGTGGGGGACCCGGAAGAGGCTCCTGGCTTCAGATCGGCATAGCATAGGCCGTTGTGCTCACTTGGGGAGTGAATCATCGGACGGAAGATCTTCCTCTCTGTCTCTCCTCTCTGTATATCCGCCTTTCCAATAAAAAAAAATAAAAATAACTCTTTAAAAATATATATATACATGAAAAAGTATAAGGCTTCAAGAACTCAATTCTTTTCATATATCTTACTTTTAAAAAGTATATCACAATTCGAGTGAATATGTAGCCTCATGGTATAGTAGCTCAAACCTCTACTTGAGTACTCAAACTTGGGTGTACCAATTGGCTCCAGCTTCCTGCCACTGCATCTTAGGGAGGCCGCAGCGATGGCTTGGCAACTGGGATCCTGCTGTCTGCGTGGGAGACACACTGTGTTCCTGGCTCCTGGTCCTAGCCCCAGCTGCTGTAGCCCATCCACCCCAGCAGCTGAGAGCTTTCTTCTCTGTTTCTCTCAAATTAAGAAAAAATAAAAGGGGGATGCTGGAAGTTGAGTCCCTGACATATTATTACGTATATGATTTCTCAGTCATAGCCATATCAAAAGACAAATGGATAATAGAATTTTATTCCATAAGCATTTCATTGGTAGATTGTGCAGTGCAGTGATTTTGTGCTAGAATCAAAATATGACACTAGCCCTAAGTTGATACTGCACATGGAAAATATGCTCCATTTCTTGTTTTGAACTGTGTAGATACCCAAAAATTTGCAGAAATATAATAGCTTCTTAATGTGATTCAGTTAGCTTCTCCTAATGAAAGTTTTACATAGCACAGCGGCCAGAACCAAGAAAAACACCATAATTAGAGCAAATGCCCTACTTGTATTTCCTCAGTTGTCAAGCTAATACTGCCTTTAGTTCCCTCATCCCACGTTTCCTTAAACCTTGGCAGCCCCTCAGTGTCACCAGGACTTTCATGCCCTTGTCCCTTTTGAAAAATATCCATCAGTTGTTTTTGCTTGGTGTGCCTCAGTTTGAGTTTGTCTAGCATTTTGTCCTTGTTGAACGGAGGTTATGCTTCTGAGAGCTTATCACAGAAATGGAATTGTCCTCGCTCCTTTGTATCATGACGTTTAAGGTCAATACATCTTAATGACTACTGCTGTTGTTGACCTTGGTCACTTGGTCGGGGTAGTTTCTGTCGAAATTTGACCACTGTAAATCACCACCTTTCCTTTTCCGTTAGTAGGCGTCTTGGAGGATCTGCTTTGTGGATGTATAAAAGTCATTTCTCCTCAAACTCCTCCATGGATCAGGACCTCCTGGGTATGGTTAATAGTGTGATATTTTCTCGGTGCTGGTGTTCTGTTTTCTTCTGTGTATGTTAATTGCAGTTCTGCTGTTAGCAAAAGCTGTCACTTCTGCAGTTAATCGCGTGGAGTGTTGACTCACGTGTTTGCTTTGTCTGAAGGTAAAGCTCTGATCCCATTACTCACGTTGCTGCGCACATTGTTTCGTGTCTTAGCAGACCTTCACCCTGGCTGCTGTGTTTTTCCACAAGGCCTGATGTTTTCTTTTCTTTCTTTCTTTCTTTTTTTTTTTTTTTTTTTTTAGGTATTTCTTACTTTCTGGAATCACAAGATACCTGGGCTCCAGAGCCCTTTGCTCAAGGGGCCCAGCCTAGCTCCTTTTACGGAAGAATGGTATTTGGAATCCAAGATCTGGATCCTGTCTTTACTAGGGTGTTGTTTTACACACTCTGAATGAGAATATTCTGGGGTAAAGCAAGTGTGTAGCCCTGTTGCCTTGGCTGCTTTTGTGCTGCTGTGAGTGGATAACTGAAAATGGACAGAAATTAATTGGCTCTTGCTTTGGAGGCCAGGTGGCTCACAGCACGGGCATCTGGCGAGGGTCTGGGTACTCACTACCCGGAGGAAGGCGGAAGGACCAGGGGAGGCATCGGGCCAAACGCAGCCTGTCCCGACAGCGTTCATCCTACCCACATGGCCAGGGCCTACTCACCTCTCAAATCTTAGGAAAATGGTAATTAATTTCAACAGAAGATTTGCAAGAGACTGACATTCAAAACATAGCCCATGTCGTACACTGAAGGAAATACAACGCTGCCACCTTCAACATTTGTCCCCTTTCATTGCTTTGTTTGCCTTACATGGGATTCCGCCTCAGGAGTAGTGCTATCTTTCACAATGGTGAAAACCAAAGTCTATTTGTGTGTGTGCGTGTGTGTGTTTGTTTAAGATTGATTTATTATTACAAAGAAAGAGAGCAAGACAGAGACACATCTTCCATTTGCTGGGTTACTTCCCTGATGACCATTATGGCCAGGGCTGGGCCAGGAAGAAGTCAGGAGACAGGAACTTCATCCAGGTCTACCAAATGCGTGACAGGAGCCCAGACATTTGGGTCACCTTCTATTGGTTTTCCCAGGCCTGGAGCTGGATCAGAAGTGGAGCAGCCAGGACATGAACTGCTGCCAATATGAGATGGCAGTGGTGTAGGTGGAGGCTGCTGGGCCCAAGCCAAAGTCTTTCCTTAAAAGTTATCATTCACTTTGGGCCCAGCGCAGTAACCTAGTAGTTAAAGTTTTGCCAGAATCCCATATGAGCTGCTCCACTTCCCATTCAGCAGTTCCCTGCTTGTGGCCTGGGAAAGCAGTTGAGGACAGTCCAAAGCCTTGGGAGCCTGCACCCATGTAGGAGACCTAGAGGGGGCTCCTGGTTCTGGCTTCGGATCAGCTCAGCAGCTCTGGCCTTTGCAGCTACTTGGGGAGTAAATCAGTAGAGGAAGATCCTTCTCTATGTCTCTCTATAAATCTGCCTTTCCAATAAAAATTTTTAAAAATCTTTCAAAGAAAATAGTAGCGATCTGTGGAGCTTCCAAGGATGCTGATTTAATGGCCAAAGGGATTTAAAGCCAAAGCCCAACGTGGGGCAGAGGCGACAGGAGTCAAGCCAGTGTGGCTGAAAGCGGATACAGAGGAGCTCGCGTTGCTGATGACGTGCGCTGATCCCACCAGCCAGGGCACAGAAAGAGCTCTTGTATCCTCTACTACTCAACTGAATAAGAAACTGTACAGGTTGCCTGCCATAATCTGAAGTGCCATGTGCAAGACACATAACACATCTCATCAGCTCTCCAGCACAGATTCTTACAGATATTTCGGACACAAACATGCAAACCATGTTTTCCATACTTGGTGCTTCATACGATGGTCCCCTCTCGTCAGGTCACGAGGTGATTTCTGCACTAAGTGAAGCCGCCCTCAAGGCCAGGCGGAACAACCAGATACTTGGCACAGTATCACCAGTTAGCTAGCCCAGGGAGAAAATACTCATTCACTTACTCATTCAGGCCAAGTTTACTGCTGTTACTAAGCACCTGCTGCTCCCTTGAGGATTTGCAGGCTATTAATAAACAGTAATGGGTATGTCTTCAGCACTACCAACTGTTGCTAGAGAATTCCTGGAAGAGTTTGGGTAAGTCCTCCAGGGAGATGTATTTGTTCTACCGAGGAGGAGTTGCTGAATGTGTCCAAAGCCTGTTGGGGTGCGAGATGGGCAGCAGCTGAGGCTGCCAGCTACAGCTGCTGTATTGTTCAGGATGTGCGATTTCAGGCTGAGGATTTTGTGTTTTATCTGACAGACATCAGGAGAACCTTACACTCAGACATATTGAAAAACTTTGTAAGTAGTGGCTGTTTGGGTATAGCATGCTAAGCCACAACTCATGATAACAGCATCCCATTTTAGAGCACTGGTTTGAGTCTTACTGACCTGTTTCCAATTGAGTTTCCTGCTAGTTCTATTGGGAAAGCAGTGGGTGATGATCTAGTGCTTGGCCGCTATCTCCCATGAGAGACCAGATTGGATCTCCTGGCTCCTGGCTTTGCTATGGCCCAGCCATGGCTGTTGGGGACATTTGAGGAGTGAACTAGCGGGTGGAAGAGATCTCCCATTCTTTCAAATAAACAACAGAAATCTTTTTTTGGCCAGTGTCATGGTGCAGCAGTGTAACCCTCTGTCCTGCTGCACCAGCATCCCTGATAGGCTCCTGTTTGCATCCTAGCTGGTCCACCTCCATACTTAGGACCAGGAATGCAGTAAGTGATGGCCCAAAGACTTGCGAGACCCATGTGGGAGACCTCAAGGTAGTTCCTGGCTCCTGGCTTCAGATCAGCTCAGCTTTGGTTGCTGTTGCCATTTAGGTCATGAACCAACAAATGGAACATCTTTCTCTGTCTCTCCCTCTCTCTGTAAATTTGTCTTTCCAATGAAAAGAAATAAATCTTTATAAAAATATTTTTTTTAAAAAAAGTGATAAGAAAATAAGCAGCAGTACTGCAATTTTCCTTAAGAGAAACAAAATTTGAGACAATGAGAGTAGAAATGACATGATGACGTGAGAAGCATTGAGAAGGCAGAGATGCCCGATTTAGTGATTGGTCATCATGGTGAAAGCATGGTACCTGGGAAAGTTTTGAAGTCTGTTGTTTGGGTGACAAAGTGAATATTGAAACAAAAACATGACTTTTAGTATAGTTGCAACAGTAATAACTACGACCATCACAAATAAGAAGAAAAATGTCAAAGTAGCTATTAACACTATGGAATACCAAACTTTTTGAAAATTTGGAGATAACAATTGGGGATGTAAAAATGTGTTTGGTATTCCATAGTGACATCTTTTAAAAGGATGGGACAAATTAGGAAAGTTAGGGTGGTAGATGTAAATTTAATCATGCCAGCATGGGCTGGCATCTGCCACCCATTAGGTGATCCAAACAAAGCTAGGGGTTCCTGGCTTGGGTCCCTCTCTGCCCTAGCTATCAGGGGAGTTAACCTGCAGATGGAAGACTTTTCTCAGACTCTGTATGTTACTCCGTACCTCTGTCTTTCAAATCAATAAATCTTAAGAATAAAACTCTCAGAGTGACACCTGCATTCCATATTGGAGTTCCTGGGTTCAATTCCCAGTCCCAGCTCCTGATTCCAGCTCCTGCTGATGCAGACCTAATGTGTCCTACTGATGAAGACCCTGAGTCTTCATGGCCATGGTTCAAATAGTTGAGTTCCCATCAGCACACACAGGCTGGGAGCAAATCTGGTGGGGGTGCTGCAAGAGCTACCCTGCTGGACCACTCTCCTGCTGGTGAGTGGGACTGGAGACATTAGACTGGGGACACACTGAGTTGGGCCAGGCTACAACAAGCGTCAGCCTGCATGTGAGCTGGGTTTGGGGGAGAGCTGGGCTACGGCAGGCCACTGCATCTGTTGGCGCATGCAAAGGCCAAGATAAGTGCTGACTGACTGGGTTTTGCCGCAGTGTCTGCTAGCATGTGCCTGAGACAGGGTGTGAGTCATGTCAAACTAAATCGTAGTACTCTACAAAGTGCAAGACCTGGGACTGGGACCTGGCTTAGTTGGGAAACTGCAGGCTTTCCTCTGCTGGGATGCAGCTCCTGCTAGTGGGCATGAGAGCCAGGGTTAAGGGTGGGCCAGACTGGACAAGACAGCAGCACCTGTCGGCATAACTGTGAACTGATTCATGGGGTGGGGCGAGCTGAGGTAAGGTGTATATATGAGTCTGATTGGGATCAGCACAGACAGGACTAGGGGTTGTGGTCAGACCTTGTAATGCATGTGTTTGGACTGGGTCTCTTCAATTGCTGATGCCTGTGTAATAGGACAGCATGCCTGGGTGCACATGGGGGACACGACAGCCAGCTCATTTGGGCCTACAGAGTACATAGAATGCCATGGAAGAAGTTGGAGGATAGAACAGGTTGGACAAGTATTGGGTGAGTTGATGCTCTAGGGTGGACTCTATCAGCAAACAGACATTGGAAGGATTTTCTCAAAAGGAGCAGCAAAACCAACAGCATTTTGGAACTCTCAAAACCACTCAGGCAATACAAGAACATTCTTCTCCAGACCAGCGTTTCCAAGATGACATCAAGCGGACATCCCCCTTCCCCAGGTATGGATGTAGTTTGGCAGCTGGAAGCATCCTCCTCCCTGTCCCTTCCTCCCCTCCCCATACAAGAAAAAAGGAAAAATTGGAAGTATTTGCCCCACACGTCTTCCGCCATACCTTGACACTCCCCACCCTATCCAAGCGTCCTCATGGACCGACATTCTTGTCAACTCTTAAGAACACCAAAAATAAAATAAAATAAAAGCAGAAATATATATTTAGGTTCCTGCCCTGGCATGAGTTTAGTTCCTGACTCTCAGCTGTGATGGGAGCCTTGCTCCGCCCACGCCGTAAGTGTGTCCCTGTGCATTTAGCATGCCCACCTCCCACGCAGCAGCAGGCTCTACTTCCTTCCCCCGTAGGGAAAACCCCAGGCTCCATACTGTTGTGAGCTGGAGCCAGTGCTAGTTGGAAATACCCAACATGGCTGTTGCACGTGTCCTGCTGCTGACCTTTACGTCATTGTGGTAGTCACTGTGAGGCACCGAGAGTCTTATCATGTTCCTGAGGCCATGACACATTGTTTCTTTTAAAGGGCATAGACATGGGTGCGCTCCAGTGCTACTCAAACCCTGCCCTCCTCTAAAATTGCAACAGGGTTCCACCCAGCACATCACCTCTTCCGGAGGTAGGGAATGTGCAACCTTGCTGAGGGCACTTTTTCCCTTCTTGGGGGTCTTTTCACTGCTTTTTTTCCCTCCCAATTTGGTAAGCAGTTTTCTTTTCTGGGGGGCATTTTTGTGTTCTATGCTACTTGTGCACTCTTTGATTCTTGAGTTTGCATCATTTTCCTCGGAATAAATCTTGCCTTCTTGCACCGTCTTTCTGTGTGGAGGAATGAGCATGCAATAAGACTCACTCCCTCAATGCCCCTCGACCCCAGCCCACAACAGTTCCTACTTCAGCAGCTGGGGATGGACAGGCTTTCAGATGCCTAGAACTGGATACTTTCTGGCGGTGCCCAAAGGGGGCAGGGGCCCAAGTACTTGCTTTCCCAGACATGCTAACATGGAGCTGGATCCGAAGCAGAGCAGCTGCAGCATTAAGTACAATTCTGATATGGGAAGCTAGCAAGCAAGCAATGTTTTTAAAATCAAAAGAATTTAACAGTGAATAGAAAAGATCATTTTGTATGAAAACACAATCAACTCATCAGGAATCAAAAACATTTATACTTTTTTTAGGTAAGATTTATTTTTATTCAGAAGGGAGATTTACAGAGAGGAGACAGAAAGATCTTCCATCCAATAGTTCACTCTGCAAGTGGCTACAACTGCTGGAACCGAGTCTATCTGAAGCTTCCTGGCCAGGAGTCTCTTCTAGGTCTCCCACGCAGGTGCAGGGTCCCATGGCTTTGGGCCGTCCTCAACTGCTTTCCCAGGCCACAAGCAGAGAGCTTCATGAGAAACGGAGCAGCCAACATACCAACTGGCACCCATATGGGATCCTAGCATGTGCAAGGTGAGGATTTAGCTGCTAAGCCATTGTGTCGGGCCCAACATTTACATTCTTAAAATTAGAACTTGTATATATGAAGCAAACTGATAAAAACAAACTTGTAAATGGACAAATGCACAGTTATAGTCAGAGATGTCAATGCTATACACAGTCACTAAAAGAACACATGAACAAAAAAATCAGCTAGACTATCATACATATGCACAACAATCAACCAACTGGACATGCTACCCGCGGCTAGAACACTCCCCACAGCATCCCTCAAGCTGCACCCAGAGCATTTAGTGAAATGTATTTCCTGAGGCAGCCAGTATTCTAGCCCATACAGCAGATCTCCAGAAATGTAAAAATGTTCAAGTCATAGCAGGTCTGTTCTGTGACTAGCGGTGGTGTTATAACTAATAGCAGAAACAGCTTGGGAAAATCCCCCGATACGTTGAAACAGGCCGACTTTCTTCTCCACAGCCCATGCTCAGAGAACACAGAGAAGATGAGCACATATTTTTAACTGGCTTAACGTGAAAATAAAACATGCAAAAGTAATTTGAGAAGTTTGTAGAAGATAAACTTTCATTACAAATTAGCATTAACAGGTTATTTGATGTCGCTTTGCTCATTTATTATTATTTTTATTTTTATTTGAGAAGCAGAGAGATGGAGGGAATGCCCTTCTGTTGATTTACTCAGCCACAATCCTTGTAATTCCCAAAATTAGGCTAAGGGGGATGCTGGGATTCAGACTGAAAACAGGACTTCCATGTGTGTGGCTGCCTCCGCCACCCTCACTCAGGGTCTGTAACAACAGGAGGCTGGGGTCAAGGCTCAGAGTGGGCATCTGAGGAGTGAGGCAGCAGGTAGGAATTCTCTCTGAATGTCCATTTCCAGCTCTTAAATAAATGATTCCTGTGAGCCCGGCACGGTAGCCTAATGGCTAAAGTCCTTGGCTTGCATACATGGGGATCCAAAATGAGTGCCAGTTCATATCCTGGCTGCTCCACTTCTTGCCAGCTCCTTGCTTGTGTCCTGAGAAAGCAGCAGAGAATGACCCAAAGCCTTGGGTCCCTGCACTTGCTTGGGAGACCTGGAAGAAGTTCCTAGCTCCTGGCTTCATATCGGCTCAGCTCTGGCCCTTGCGGCCACTTGGGAAGTGAACCAGTAGCTGGAAGGTCTTTCTGTCTCTCCTTCTCTTTGTCAATCTGCCTTTCCAATATAAATAAGTAAATAAATCTTTAAAAAAAAAAAAAGATTCTTGTTTAAAAGCTTCCCCCAGCTATGTTCACATATTATTCTCTGAAACATGTCAATATGTTATTTTATATGGAATAGCAGAATTGAATTAAGGTGACAGAATTAATCTACCTTAAAATAAAAAATGAATATACCTTACATTCTAGATGATCTGAGGTGGCCCCCAAGTCATTAGAAGTGTCCTTAAAGTTTGTATTTTTACATAATACATAGGAAAAGGCTTGTGGAAACTAGATTACAAGATAAATTTGGGGCCTAGCCGATAAAGTCCTTGCCTTGAACACCAGGATCCCATATGGGTGCTGGTTCTAATCCCAGCAGCTCCACTTCCCATCCAGCTCCCTGCTTGTGGCCTGGGAAAGCAGTCGAAGACAGCCCAAAGCTTTGGGACCCTGCACCCATGTGGGATACCCGGAAGAAGTTCCTGGATCCTGGCTTCGGATCAGCATAGCATCAGCCGTTGCGCTCACTTGGGGAGTGAATCAACATGTCCTTACCCTATTTCTCCATCTTCATTCCTTAAGCATAATTTTAAAGAGAGCAAATGAAGCTGGCACGACTTAAATGTAACTTGGAATTATCTGCCAAAGGAAAGAATATCTTTAGATCTAAAGATTCTAGTCTAAAGAATTATTATGTAAGCACAATTGCCCAATGCATGGGGTTTATTCATTCCAGCTTAGCGTCCAAGAGTAATGGCTTGGCAAAAAGCTAAAGTAGCTACCTTTAGCACTCAATGGAATATTTTACAGGACCCTAGGAAAAAAGAGGCTTTTAAAAATTTTGCTAATAAAAAAATCACCAAAAATAAAAAAAATTAAAAGAAAGCTTAAAAAAACTGCTAATGTAATTCTTTACTTACTAAAGTAGGAGAATGCCTAAGATATTTTTAGTGATGGAAAGAAGGACTGAACAGTGGATGTACAAGTTTTGTAGAAATAGTTATCTCTGGGGCCGGCACCGTGGGGCAGTAGGCTAAGCCTCCATCTGCAGCCCTGGCAAACCATATGTGTGCTGGTTTGTGTCCCCGGAGCTTCATTTCCCATTTAGTTCCCCGCTTGTAGCCTGAGAAAGCAGCAGAGGATGACGCAAGGCCTTGGGACTCTGCACCTACATGGCAGACATGGAAGATGCTCTTAACTGGCTTCACATCAGCACAGTTCTGTCCATTGTGGCCACGTGGAGAATGAACCAGTAGATGGAGGATCTTTCCCTGTCTCTAACTCTACCTTTCAAATAAAAATTACATAATAATTTAAAAAATAATAATATAATAAAATATTTGAAAAAGAAAGAAAAAAAAAACCCCAGCTATCCGGGCCTAGTGCTAATGGCTGAAGTTATCACCTTGCATGTACCTGGGATCCCATAGATGCCAGTTTGTATTCTGGCTGATCTACTTCCATCCAACTCCCTACTTGTGGCTTTGGAAAGCAGTCAAAGATAGCCCAAAGCCTTGGGACTATGCACCCTGTGAGAGACCTGTAAGAAGCTCCTGGCTTCAGATCAGCTCAGCTCCAGCTGCTGCAGCCGCCTGGGGAGTGAATCAGAGGATGGAAGATTTTCCTCTCTATATCTCCTTTTCTTTGTAAATCTGACTTTCCAATAAAGATAAATACATCTTAAAAAGTTTCTCTGAATTTGATGTAGATTTATAACATATGCATGGGCATGATCAATAGATCACATTTAATAAACATGAAACAGTCCCCTCCAAGATGAGTAACTAAAGGGCAGGGATGGAAAAGTAATTGTCTCTCTTTCTATCTCCTCCTCATAGCTTTGATTTTTGTATTAATATATTTCTTTTTTTTTTTTAAGATTTATTTATTTTTATTGAAAAGCCAGACACACAGAGAGGAAGATGAGAGACAGAGAAAAAGATCTTCCGTCCAATGATTCAATCCCCAAGTGAGCGCAATGGCTGGTGCTATGCCAATCCGAAGCCAGGAGCCAAGAACTTCCTCCACGTCTCCCATTCGGCTGCAGGATCCCAAGGCTTTGGGCCGTCCTTGACTGCTTTCCCAGGCCACAAGCAGGGAGCTGGATGGAAGGTGAAGCTGCTGGGATTAGAACCGGTGCCCATATGGGATCCCGGTGCGTTCAAGGCGAGGACTTTAGCCGCTAGGCTACTACGCTGGACCCTGATTTCTTAATTTATACAGAGGTAAACATGTACATATATATAGATAAAAGAATAACACTGGAAAGAAACAGCAGGTGGTTTGTTAGACTTTTTTAAAGATTTATTTATTTTCATTACAAAGTCAGATATACAGAGAGGAGGAGAGACAAAGAGGAAGATCTCTTTGGGCCATCCTCAACTGCTTTCCCAGGCCACAAGCAGGGAGCCAGATGGGAAGGGGAGCTGTCGGGATTAGAACCAGCGTCCATATGGGATCTCGGTGGGTTCAAGGCGAGGACTTTAGCCGCTAGGCCACGCTGCTGGGCCCTATTAGACATTTTAAAACAAAAAAAATTTTTGTAGTATTTATTTTTATTTGAAAGGCAGGCCTACAGAAATAAGGAGGAACAGAGAAAGAGGATATTTCATCTGTTGATTCGTTCTCCAAATGGCTGCAAGGCTGGAGCTGGGCCGGTTCTGTTGCATAGCCAAGAGCCAGGAGCTTCTTCCAAGTCTCCCATATGGGTGAGGGTCCCAAGGACAGGAGCCATCCTCTGCTGTCTTCCCAATCCATAAGCAGGTGGGTCAGACATGGAGCAGCTGGGACATAAACCTGCACCCATAAGGGATGCCGATGTCACAGGCAGAGTTTAGCTTGTTACACCCATGTGCTGCCCCCTCCAAACTGAAACAAATATACCTCTACTGATGCCAGTGAATAGCTTTAGTAGCTAAAAAACACCTGGTGAATGCGTGCATTTCTTATTCTATTACAACTCAAATCTTCCCATTTCAATACAAACAATCTTTCAAATGGGTGGTTCCAAGCCAAAAAGCGAAAACAAACAATAAGCAAAACAAACAAACAAAAACAAACCCATCACCACAGTGCTTTGGAACATAGCCAACAGGAGCCGCGACCAGTGAAGCTCACTGGGTTCTGAGTGCCGTTCTGAGAATTTTGGCTAGTCTTAACAAACTGTGACTTTACTGGAGGTTAAATCATGGCTTGCCCTGACTTGGCCAGGTCTAAGAGGTTGCCGCAAAGGCTGGAGAGTGCTATTCTGAAGAAAAATATCAGTGGTGGGCTATTCTTAGATGATACAAAGAGGGGAAAGGTGGGCCATTTTGGATTCCCTGGACACGCTCCAGTGCACTTGTAAGCCCAGCTCGCTGCATCTCTTCTCTTTTTCGGGACCTGTTGGGGCGGGAGGGGTGCTGTTGGATTAGAGACTTGACGCTGGGATGTCTGAGTCCCACAACCAGTCCCCAAAAGCAGGTCTCTGGGGGCTGGGCCAGACTGTCACTTCGGTGGCTTTCTGGGGCCCCCTCACCTCAGCCCCGAACTGGTCGATCTGGCTAGGCCAGCCTCGCCCTTCCGAGCCCCACTAGCGGGCTCCGGCGGCGGCGCAGCAGGCTGTGCGCGCCCGGACTTGCAGACCCGGTCCTGCCAGGCCGGCTCTGCCCGGCGCGGCCTCCGGTGCCCAAGGGGTCGGGCCTGAGCCAGCTGGGCGGTTCCCCGCTCCCGGCCCCGCCTCGGGCCCCCAGAGCCGCCGGCCGAGCACGTCAGCACCGCCCGGCGTCGCCTCCTCCCGGCGCCGCAGGCCCGGAGCTCCCGGACTCCGCCGGAGGGGCGGGGCGCGGAGGCGTCACGTGACACCCGCACCCGCCCGGCCCCGGTCACATGGGTGGCACGGCCGCTGCGTCAGTCACAGCCCTGGCTGCGGGAGTCGAGCCGCCGCCGCCGCCAGCGGACGGGGCGGGGATCGCGGTGCCAGGTCCTCGTCCGGCCGCCCCCGCCGCCTCAGTCAGCAGTGCCCGGCAGGGCCGACCGTCATGGAGCGGGGCGGGACCTCGGCCTCCAGCGCCTGAGGTGCGCCGCCGCCGCCGCCACCGCCGCCTCAGCTTGGCCAGGCCTCCGGAACCCCCCGTCTCCACCCGGCGCCCCTCGCCCTTGGCAGCCTGTCGCCGCCTCCTGGGCGGGCCCGAAGGCGCGTCCGGTGAAGGTGCAGGCCCGGCGCCGCCGCTGCCGCAGCCGGGAGATGATTCGGGCCTAGCGGAGCCGTGACGGGAGGTGAGGAAGGGAGCGCCGGCGGGGCGGGGGAGGGGCCGGGGGCGCCCTCGGCTTGGCATGCCTTCAGCCGGCCAAATTGGCAAAAAATAAAGAAAGAAATAATAAAGAAAAGGCAACCCAGTTCTACCCAACATTCCCCGAAATCCATCTTTTCACCACCCACTCCCCTCCCCCCAGCCGCCTTCCTTCGTGGCTTGAGCCATTCCTTCCCTCGGACGTTCCAGCGGCTGATTTGTGAGTTTGTCATCCCCCCCCACTCCGATTTCAAGTTATTTCTAGGTAATAGAGAAAATGGGCCCAACTCGCTCTCGCGATCCTGCGCGCCTCCCTCTCCTCCCCCCCCACACCCCGCTCTTCTGCAAGAAAAAAAAAAAGGGAGGGGGCGGATTTCCGCCTTTGACTGACGGAGGGGGTGACTAAACCTGGGCATGTGGGGGTGCGGGGTCGACGCCCCCACCCCTCGCGGGCGGCCCGCTCCCCGCTGGCCCCCGGGCTGCGTCGGGATCTGGCTGTCGAGGCCTAGCTTCCAGCTGCCTGAGCTCGGGGTTAATCTCGTAATTGACGTCAGGGCTTTGTTCCTTCCACTTTGCTGTTCCTTCCACTCTGGGAGGATGGATCGTGGGGTGTAGGAGTTTAGGGGAATGTCCCTGACTGCCTTTTCATTCACAGACAACATCCTTTATCGGGAATGGAGAGAATAAATCCGAAATGCGTGGGTGGATATGGAGTTCGGGGGGGGGGGTTCTATTTCGTGTTCTCGTAGTTGTTGCTGTTGTTTTTTTTTTTTTTTTTCACTTGCAATCCAGAATGATGAGGGTCCCCTCCCTTCCTCCCTCCCTAAGCCCCCCTGCTGGCCATCGGAGATTTTAGACCAAGGCACGTCCCTTTTGCAGTGGGCAGTGTTGTTCTTGATGGAACAGAAGCGCTAGGTGCGTCTGACCAGGCGGCTTGTAAATGTGACGTTCGAAATGTGTGTGTGTGTGTGTGTGTTTTAAGACTCAGAAGTGAAAAGCTCCCAGCTTTGTGTCTGTGTTGATTCTGCAAAGCTTTGTGAAGTGATTGGGGTATTTAACCGTCCCTCGACTTAACGCAGTGGAAATGTTTGTGAGAACTTTGTTAATTCGTGATTTGATAAGGGGCCTTTGTGACTGCGAGTCTGCCTAGAATCATCTTTGGTCACATATGCATAAGCAGAGTTGGCAGGTGGCCACTTGGTTCTCCACAAAGCAGGCATCTTTAAATCGCTCAGGCTTCCTTTCCTTATTCAGCACTGTGTTTTTCAGGGTAGACCCAAAAAATAATCTGAAAAAGTTTTAAATTATAGTGTTTGGTTAATTTAATGGATTTTTGCATTATCTTACAGTTTCATTCAGTTCCCAGGGGTCTGCAGACTGACTTTGATTTTGATCAACTCTATAGAGTTGGAGGCACGTTTTTACTCTTAAGTCCTATTTTGCTTCCCACCGTATGGGAAAGGCTGGAAGAAAAGTGCTTAGCTGTGTGAGCTGGGGCGCAGTGCTGGGGTGTCGGGGTGACTGCAGGGCTCTGCTGAAGCTGTGTGGTGAAGGGTCCTGAAAGACAGAGACTTTTTGTTGCCATTCACTCTGTGTCTGTCGATTCACAGTCCTGCATCTCCTCCGTTCTTCACTTACTGTAACAGCTGATGTATTCTGAAGGGTCTCAAGAGCAAGCAAAGTGTTAATTTCTCTTTATCCGCCCCAATATTGTACATAATTGCTAATTGGTGGTGCTATTTTGAATTTGAAGTTATTGTTGTATCAGGTTATCTAATCTAAGATTCATGATAAAGTCAGGTAGAGTAAGCAGTAGGAGCCAGGGATTGGCCTTGGGGGGGAGGGGGGAAACGCAAAAGAGTGTCTGCTTCAGCAGCTGGGAGTTCCGTGTCTCAGCCTTTTTGAGAAGGTAAGGCAAGTGTCGTGATTTCACGTGTGCCTTACAGGAGCAAAAGAAACAGGTATTTCTTCTTCTGTGGCCGTCTGCTGGTTTAGAATGGAGTCCAAAATGTATGAGGTCTCCCTTTTCTTTGTAGTATTTTCCATAAAATTAAGGAAGAGAGCACAGCTGGGCAAGGAACAGTGTGTTTCCGCAGTTTATGTTTTATGTCAGCCCTGTTGTACGGACATTTTGACAACTTTCCTGTGGATCATGCAGGCTCCCCAGCTTCTCGCTGTCCTCATTAGGTTTTACTCATTTCGTTTTTCATTTTGTCTGATTATTTGGAATGATTGTATTTGATTTCTGGGAGGATGTTGACCAATCTCAATTATTGTGAAATAAGGTGTAGTTACTGACTGAAGCCTGCTGAAGGCTCACCTGACCTGCCCCTCGCCAGGTTTTCTTTGGGTTTAAGGAAAGCACCACTTGCTGCTTTAACTGCCCACTCACACCCACCCGTTTGGTTATTTGAAGTGATACTCTAGAGCTTGGAAAAGATCAGTAACATTCTAAGTTATTAAATTTTGGCTGATCATTTGCATTCCTTTTTGTCTTGATGCTCATTTTTCACTGGCATCATATCTTGAGAATTTTGATGGCACTAGCACACAGAAAATATTAAACCACTGAATTTAGTTCCAAAGTATTCCAAGACATTTTAATACTGGGATCACTAGTCTAGTTTTACACTTGGATCTTAGCCAAAAGTCCGAGAAGTGATACACTAATCTATTTTTGAAGGGAAAAGATTTGAAATGTACCTGGTGTATCAATTATACTTTAGTTTTAGATTTATTTATTTTTTATTGGAAAGGCAGATTTACAAAGAAAAGGAGAGACAGAAAGATCTTCCATCCACTGGTTCACTCCCTGAATGGCAGCATTGGCAAGAGCCGAGCTGCTCCAAAGCCAGGAGCCAGTTGCTGGGAGATTGTTCCCAGACTCTCACACGGGTGCAGGGTCCCAAGGCTTTGGGCCGTCCTCTACTGCTTTCCCAGACTACAAGCAGGGAGCTGGAATGGAAGTGGAGCAGCCAGGACACGAACCGGCGCCCATAAAGGGTGAGACGGGTATAGTTGGAAGATTAGCCAGTTGATCTAATGTGCTGGCCCAGTTCCCCCATCTTTTAAGGTGATGTTGTTTTCCTAAAGTTGTGTGTGAATGCTCATTCTGTAGCAGCTCTGATCTACTTTCTTGGACTCTATCACTTTATGTTGATTATAATGAATTCTTATGCAACTGCCGAGCAAGTGGGGCTTGCTCGGGTACATCAAGCCCAGTGTGTCAGGAAAGGCACATTAATAAAGGAAAGATTGTATTGCAGTGTTTCATTATGGATCTCTAAGCGTAAGGATTTTAACAGCAACCCCAATTTTTTTTTTTTTTGAGAGAGATATATTTTCATTTTTACTTGAAAAGCAGAGTTACAGAGACAAGGAGAGATAGAAAGAAAGAGATGCTCTATCCACTGGTTCACACCTCAAATGGCTGCAATAGTGGAGCTGGGCCAGTCTGAAGCCAGGAACTTCTTCTGGGTCTTCCACAAATGGCAAGGACTTAAAAGCCATTCTCCACTGCTTTTCCAGGAGCTGCTTTGGAAGTGGAGCAGCCAGGGCTAGAAACAGTGTCTGCAGGGGATGTTGGTGCTGCAGGTAGAGGCTTAGCCTGCTATGACACAGTGCCAGCCCCAGTTATCCCAATTTTATACACTAAAAAATATTTTTTAAAAGATTTATTTCTGGGCCCTGCACGGTAGCCTAGTGGCTAAAAACCTCGCCTTGAATGTGCCAGGATCCCACATAGGTGTCAATTCTAATTCCAGCAGCCCCGTTTCCCATCTGACTCCCTGTTTGTGGCCTTGGAAAGCAATCAAGGATGGCCCAAAGCCTTGGGACCCTGCACCCACGTGGGAGACCCAGAAAGGACTCCTGACTTCTGGCTTTCTATCAGCTCAGTTCTGGCCATTGTGGCTGCTTGGGGAGTGAATCAACAAATGGAAGATATTCCTCTCTGTATATCTGACTTTGCAATAAAGAGAAAAACTTGGGCCTGGCAAGGTGGCCTAGCGGCTAAAGTCCTCGCCTTGAACTGCCAGGATCCCATATGGGCGCTGGTTTTAATCCCAGCAGCTCCACTTCCCTTCTAGCTCCCTGCTTGTGGCCTGGGAAAGTAGTCAGGACGACCCAAAGCTTTGGGACCCTGCACCCGTATGGGATATCCAGAAGTTCCTGGATCCTGGCTTCGGATCAGCATAGCACCAGTCATTGCACTCACTTGGGGAGTGAATCATCGGACGGAAGATCTTCCTCTCTGTCTCTCCTCCTCTCTGTATATCTGACTTTCCAATAAATAAATAAACAAAAAAAAAAACCTTAAAAAAATCTCTAATTAAAAAAAAGGACATTTCTATTAGGCAGATTTACAGAGAGAGGGAAATTCAGAGAGATTTTCCATCTGCTGATTCACTGTTCAAATGGCTGTGATAGCCAGAACTGAACCAGTCTGAAGCCAGGAGCCAAGAACCTCTTGCTGGTCTCCCATGTATGTACAGAGTCCTAAGGCTTTGGACCATCCCCAACTGCTTTCCAAGGCCACAAGCAGGGAGCTGGATGGGAAGTGGAGCAATTGTGGCATGAACTGGTGACCATATGGGACCCTGGGGCTTACCGTTGGAGGATTAGCTAGTTTAGCCATCATGCCAGCCCATGTCTAGAAATTTGACACATTCTTTCATGATTTTTGTTTTGGTTTGTTTTAAATATTTATTTTATTTTTATTTGAAAGGCAGTTCTCAGCAAGAAGAGAGACACACTGAGAGATCTTCCATATCCTAACTCATTCCCCAAATGGCCAGAGTGGCTGAACCTGGAACCTTAAGCTTTTACATGGTTTCCTATGTGGGTGCAGAGGCTCCAAGACTTGAGCCATCCTGGGCTGCTTTCCCAGTCTGTAGGCAGGGATCAGGATTGGAAGCGAAGCTGGTGGGACACCAACATCCAGAGGGGTGCTAGTGCCACAGGAGGAGGATTAGCCAGTGCTCATCACTGATTTTTTGGGTTTATTTATTTAAGTTAGAGGCAGGGAGAGACAGAGATACTCCATCGGATGGTTCACTCCTCAGATAGTTACCATGTCAGGAGAACAGGTGGAGCCCCTTGCTAGGCAGGCAGGAACCTGCAGTTTTCTCCAGGCCTCCCATGTTAGTGAAGGGGCCCAAGAACTTGTGCCCACTGCCACTCCTTCCCAGGCACGTTAGCAGGGAGCTAGACTGGAATTGGAGCAGCTGGGACTAGAACCAGTACCATAGATGACAGCATTGTAGGCGGTGGCTTAACCCTTCTATGACAGCCCCTTGAATTGTTTTTTTTTTTTAAGGGAAAACACTGATTAGGTAGTGTTGTGCACTTTTGTTTACTCCTGAATCTTCAGCCTGGCTCCTCCATCGGTCATGCCAATGCCAGTGCCCTGATGGAGGCTGCCCAGCACCTCCATTTGGCCGAAGCATGTGGTCACCACACTTTCTTTCCTTGTCTGTGGTTTATTTTGTTAGTTGCTTCTCCGTGGTGCTATTGTCTTCCTGATGACGGCTGCTTTGTTGCCTCTTGTTCTAGTGGCTATTCTTGGTTCCCTCCTGATCCCTTGATATTGTAGTTCTGGATTTTAGCCTGGGCCTTCTCTTTTTCTCTTCTTGGTCTGTTGCTTCAGCTACCAGGTCTAAGTATTTGGTGAGCAGCCAAACTCCTTTATCTAACTGAGTACCTCTTCTTTTTTCTCTTTGTTTATTTGAAAGCTAGAGTTAGATCTTCCATTCACGGATTCACTCCCCAAATAGCTGTCGCAGCCAGGGCTGAACCAGGCTGAAACAGGAGCCTGGAACTCCATCAGTTCTCACATAGGTGGCAGGGCCCCAAGAATTTGGGACCATCTTTTGCTACTTTGCCAGGCCCATTAGCAGTGTACTAGATAGTAAGTGGAACAGCCAGGACTTGAATTGGCACCCATATGGGTATTGGCTTTGAAGGTAGTCATTAACTCTTATTAATTCCAGTGTGGAACCCTTGAGTACCCCTTAAAGGTTATCCATTAGGCACTGTGTTTTAGTTAGGTGAGACCCACATCTAACTTAAGCAAAAGGATGAATTTGTGACCCAGCCAGCAGAGGATAACCAGAACTCGGGAGCAGCTGCAACCAGGGGCTCGACATTGGGTTAGGACTGTGTGTGTGTGTCTGTCATCTGAGATATAGTGTTCAGTTCTTTTTTGCTGCAAATAGATTTTAACACTTGCTAATCTTCTCATCAGAGAAAGATTGCCCTGTCAACTTTGGTTAGGAGCCTACATTACAGTGATCTGCCCTAGCTGTGACATCCCAGGGAATGTAGAGTAAAGGACACTCGAAAGTAGCCTTGTCCCCCTGTGTCACCCCGGGGCTAGTTAGTGCACATCCGTAGCCCTGCCTTCTTCCAGAGGTAGTAAATATTTGTTTACCATTATCCAAAAACGCTAGTAAGCATGCTCTTTTCTTCTTTGAAAGCTAACCCATTTTCATATTCTGCAACTACACCTGGAGGTCACAGTTCTTAAATTCCAAATTCCATATTTATTTGTTTTTATTTGAAAGACAGAATACACAGAGAAGAGAAGGAGAGATAGGGAGAGCTTCCATCTGCTGGTCAAGTTCCTGAATGGCTGCAATGGCTGAAGCTGGGCAGGGTCTGAGCAAGGAGCCAGGAGCTTCTTCAGGTCTCCCATATGGGTGCAAGGACCAAGTACTTGGGCCATTCTCTGCTGCTTTCCCAGGTTGTTAGAGGAGCTGGACTGGAAGTGAAGCAGCTGGATTGGAAGTGGAGCTGCTGGGACTTGAACTGGCATCTGTATTTGATGCATAGCATGATATGCCATGGTGCTGTTCCCTTAAATTGAAAATTCTAAAGGTAATATCCTCTGTTGGTGTGGCCTAGATAGGCTTGATTGGACTGGATGTGAGCTTCTCTAACTGCTGATACACACAAGTTGGGCAAGCAGAATGAATCATTGTCCTAAAACTTACACCAGATCCGTCTGGACAGACACAGTAGGTCAGTGATGGACCCAATCCTTTGCATGCTCTTCCATTTGCTAGTTAGCTTCCTTGCCAATGTGGTGGATTCTTTGGTCAGCCAAGTGAAAGTTTTGACTCTGTCCGCCATGAGATTTTTTTTTTTTATCCATTGTCTTTTTCTTTCTCTTCCTCCTCCTTTATCTTCTTCATCAATACTCTTATTTGAGACACAGAGCTTGCCTGGGTTCTAGTTCATTCTCCAAATATGCGCAGTAGCCAGGGCTTGGCCAGGCTGACCCCTGAAGTTAGGAACTCAGTCACAGTCTCCGCAGGGAGTAGCAGGGATCTGAGCACACAAGCCCTCATCTGCGGCCTCGCAGGTGGTGCGTTAGCAGGCAGTGGGGCTGAGGGCTGAGGGAGGAGACCTCGGTGTGCAAGTGTTCCCCGTGGCAGCTTAACTGCTCCACCAAGACCTAACCTGTTCGTCATCTGAGGTCAACACAGAGAAATCTGCAGATGGTTCTTGATTACTCTTTTACTTCTCAGATGTAGCTGACACTCAATAATTCTAACAACTTAACATTTTTGAGTATAAATCCTTTCTTGACATTACTGACATTTCTACTGTTTCTGCCTTAATTCATGCCTTGATTTCTCACCTGGCTTATTTTAATAGTATTTTCATTTGTGACCGATAATAAAGTTCCAAAGTGATTTTTCCCTTGAAATGGAAAATTTGTTGCTAAAAATTTCTTAGAAGTATTATTTTTTTTCTCCTGGTTTTGTTCTGCACTTGGGGATTCTTGGGCATTAATGAGTTTTTCGCAGCATTTGAAGGCGACTTTGGAGCCAGATTCTGCCTTGGGACCCAGGTTGCTGTGCTGAGATGTTATTTCTTGTAGTTTTGATAACTTACAGTGTATTAGTGAGGACACAGTGGTCCATACAGGCAAAGATGGTGGGGGAAAGTTGAGTCATGTCATGGATATGTGTTAGTACAGACATGCCAACCCTGGAAGAACTCTGGCACAGTATTCCAGATTGCCTGTTCACTGTGCGTTCTGTCTTGTGGAGCCCACCGCTGCGCTTAGTCAGCAGTGGAGTTTGCTGTGTGTGTTTCGTTGCTAGCCTCAGTGGTGGTAATAGGAGATGCACATACGAAGCAGACTTCAGGAAGGTGCTTAGCTATAAATGTACAAGACAGGCTGCCAGAGTTAACAGGTTTAAAGTCAGCTTTTAAGAACTGCCAACTGGTATGGTAGTGTAAGGTTGCATTTCTCTGATTCAGCATGTAAAGGTTTGCAGTTGTCAGATCCACTTGGTATGACATACTTGGTATACATTTTCTACTTTAATATTTATTGAAGTCAAATGGCTTAAAAATATAGACCCAGGCAAGAGACTACATATTTCCACAATGAAATGCAGCCTTCATCTACCTTTTGTGAAGCAACATCATGTGTTGCATTGATGTTACCTTACATTTTCTTTTGTGTCTTTGAAGTCTTTTTTCCAAATATTTATTTGTTTTTCTTTAAGAATTATTTTATTTTTATTTAAAAAGCAGATGTACAAAAAGGAAGAGAGACAGAGATAGATCTTGCGTCTGTTTTCACTCCCCAAGTGGCCGCCATACCCAGAGCTGAATTGATCTGAAGCCAGGTGTCAGGAGCTCTTCTGGATCTCCTCTGTGGGTGCAGGGGCTCAAGGTTTTGGGCTGTCCTTGACTGCGTTCCCAGGCCTCAAGCAGAGAGCTGAGTGGGAAGTGGGGACATAAACTGGTGCCCTTATGGGATCCTGGTGCGTGCAAGGCGAGAACTTCAGCTACTAGGCTACCACGCCAGGCCCAATTGTTTTTTGTTTGTTTCTTTAAAATGTATTCATTTTCATTGGAAAGTAAGATTTATAGAGAGAAGGAGAGACAGAGAGAAAAAAAAAAAAAGATCTTCCTTGTGCTGGTTTACTCCCCAAGTGGCTGCAACATCTGTAGTTGATCTGAAGTCAGAAACCAGGAGCTTCTTCCCAGTCTCCTGTACAGCTGCAGGGTTCCAAGGCTTTGACCCATCTTCTAGTGCTTTCCCATGCCACAAACAGGGAGCTGGATGGGAAGTGGAGCAACTAGGATACAAACCAGTGCCCATATGGGATCCCGGAGCGTTGAAGGCAGGGACTTTTGCCACTAGGCTACCACACCAGCTGATTTATTTATTTTACTTGAAAGTCTGAGTTAGAGAGAGAGAGAGACAAAGAGATCTTGCATTCACTAGATCACTCCCTAAAATGGCCACAGCTACCAGAGCTGAGCTGGTTTGAAGCTGGGAGCCAGGAGCTTCTTTAAGGTCTCCCATGTGGGTGCAGGGTCTTAAAGCCTTGTGCCATCCTCTCCTGTTTCCCAGGCTGTTAATAGGGAGCAGGATCAGCAGTGGAGCAGCTGGGCCTAAGATATTTATGATATTTATGGTGGACAAACTTTGACAAAAATGCAGGGTTTACGTGAGTATAGAAATGGAGCATTTCTAGACAATGTCAGACAGTCCAGCATCCCATTGTCTACACATTTCCAGCAGTTTCATCTGACATTGTACCCGCAATGTCAGGGTACACTTAAATGAGACTGATGGAATTGTGATTCCTTATGAAGGACTATACCATTGTAGTAAAATGGGGAAAATCTGTCGGGGGGTGGGAGTTTGGGGGGAAATCCCAGTCTATATGAAATTGTACCACATAATTCAAAATAAAAATATATAAAATTAAAAAAAAAGAAATGGAGCATTTCTGTACATTTTTCTTATATATTTTGTTTCTCTCTTATAGCCCTTTAGGAATAGTACTTTAGAAATGGTAAATTCTTGGTGTCATTGCTTTCAATTAATTATTAATAATGGATTATATAACGTAGTACTTCACATGTATATAATATGTATTGACAGAAAAAGGCTTACTTACTTTCTTATTTTAAAATATTTATTTAATTATTTAAAGACACAAATCCAGAAAGAAAAGGAAAAATACAGAAACAAAAAGGAGAAGGAATTGACATACATGGAGAAGTCCTTCTTGTGCTGGCTTACTCCGCAAATGGCCGCAGTGACCAGGGCTGGTCCAGGCTGAGGCCAGTGCCCAGGGCTTTGTCTGTGTCCTCTGTGTGCGTGCAGGGCCATGGCCTTGGGCCATCCTCTACCACTTTCCAAGGTGGTTTAACAGGGGTCTGAACATTCAGGACTATAAAACCAGTACACATATGAGTTACACATTGCAGGTTATGTTAGACCACAACCTTGTCCCCAAACCTACCTTGCTAATGTTATAAAATATATACCAAAAACCTTAGAGTGCAAGTGGGAGTCTATCAGTGGTGAGAAAAAGATGAATAGTATCAGCATCATATTCTTTTTTTTTTTTTTTGAAAAGCAGAGTTACAAAGAGAGACCTTGGAGTGGAGAGAGACAGGAGAGAAAGGAGGGGAGAGAGATCTCTGTTGGTGATTCACTCCTCCAGTGTCTGCAGTGACCTGGCCAAAAGCCTGGAGCGTATCCAGGTCTCCTGCATGGCTGGCAGGGCCCAGCAACTTCGTATGTCTTCTACTCTTTCTCAGGTACATTAGCAGGGAGCTGGATGGGAAGTGGAGCAACTGGAATTTGAACCTGCACCCACATGGATGCCAGCGTAGCAGGTGGCAGCTAAATCCTCTATACCGTTACATCAGCCCCAGCACTGTAGTCTGATACCCAACCTTCAGTGAGTACTTCCATTGTCTTAATTTGACTCTGTTTGTTTGTTTGTCTTTTGAAAATTTATTTGTTTTTATTGGACAGTCAGATTCACAGAAACAAGGAGAGTCAGAGAGAAAGACCTTCCATCTGGTGGTTCACTCCCCAAGCAGCCACAACGAGCTGAGCTGATCCAAAGCCAGAGCTGAGCCAATCCAAAGCCGGACTCCAGGACCCAGGACGCATGCAGGTGCAGGGTCCCAAGGCTTTGGACCATCCTCTACTGCTTTCCCAGGCTACAAGCAAGGACCTGGGAAGGAAGTGGAGCAGCCGGGATATGAACCAGGACCCATGTGTGATCCCTGGGCATTTGAGGCGAGAACATTAGCCACTAGGCTACCATGCCTGACCCATGGCTTGACTCTTGAGGCAGTTACACTAGCACTTTACAAACTTATAAACAACTTCATAACATTTTATAGGGCATTTTGAGTATCTGTTGTGTGGCAGTCATCATGTTAAACATTGGAGGAGAGAGGGGACTGTAAGTCCTATCTGAGTTTCTTGTTCCAGAAGCAGTGACAGATAAGTGGGGAGTGGAGATAAGAAAGTAGCAGTCAATCAGATAACCCTACTGTAAGTCGGTAGTATGCACCACAAGGCAGGAGCAAGGGCTTCTGAGAATGAGTGATTTTCTGATGTTTCTTTCAGAGAAACCTTGAAAGTCTTCTTGAAGAAAGTGGGATATATGATAAACTTTGAAAAGGATGTTTTTAAAAGTGGATTGAAAGAAGAAAGAGGGACTAGTTTGGGGATCTGAATTTGTAGATTTGTGTAATATTAAGGCTTCATGAAATTAAGAATTGATCTGTTGATAGCTTCAAATCCTGGGAAGAAAATTTTGGGCTTAGAGTTTTCTGTAGAGCTTGGAGTTATTGATCATTTTAAAGTGGAACAGTGTGTTAGTTAGCTCTGGTTTATAATTTTATAAAAATAACTATCAATGCATACGTTATGAATATTTCAGTAAGATACCCTTTAGGTTATAGCTACTTTTTTAAAAAAGGATTTTACCATTTTTATTGGAAAGGCAGATTTACAGAGAGAAGGAGAGACAGAAAGATCTGCCATCTGCTGGTTCACTCCCCAGATGGCCAGAGGTGAGCCAACTTGAAGCCAGGAGCCAGGAACATACTCCAGCTCTCTCCTGTGGGTGCAGAGTCCCAAGGCTTTGGGCTGTCCTCTGCTGCTTTCCTAGACCACAGCCAAGCAGGAACTGGATGGGAAAAGGAGTGGCTGGGACATAAACCGGTGCCCTTATGCGATCCCAGTGCATGCAAGGCAGGGGTGTTAACAATTAGGCTACTGCGCTGGGCCTTTAGATACTATATATATTTTTTTCAGATTTATTTAGATTTTATTGCAAAATCAGATATACAGAGAGGAGGAGAGACAGAAAGGAAGATATGTCCGATGATATACTCCCCAGGTGACCACAATGGCTGGTGCTGTGCTGATCCGAACCCAGGAGCCAGGAACTTCCTCCAGGTCTCCCACGTGGCTTTGGGCCATCCTCAACTGCTTTTCCCAGACTACAAGCAGGGAACTGCATGGAAAGTGGATCTGCCAGGATTAGAACTGGTGCTAATATGGGATTCTGGCATTCAAGGCGAGGACTTTAGCCTCTAGGCCACGCACCGGACCTGCAATTTAAGATTTATCTTTTTTTCTTGGAATGGCCAATATATAGAGAGAACAAGAGTTAGAGAAAAAGATCTTCTGTCCCCCGATTCACTCCCCAAGTGGCTACAATGGCCATAGCTGAGCCAACCTGAAGCCAGGAACCTCTTCCGGCTCTCCCACACAGGTGCAGGGTCCCAATGCCTTGGGCCGTCCTCTACTGCTTTTCCAGCCAGGCCGCATCAGGGAGCTGGATAGAAAGTGGAGAAGCTGGGACAGGAACAGGTGCCCATATGGGATCCCTGTGCATGCAAGACAAGGATTGAGCCACTAGGCTGTTGCGCTGGGCCAAATTATGAAATATGTTTTATATAAATACAATTTCTAGTTCACTGGGATTTTACATTTAAATGGTGTTGGTATGTGTCAATATTTTAATTGTGAAATGACATAACAAAATTTTGTTATTTTAGATACAGTTTGGTGATATTAAGTGTATTCACAATGTTATACAACTGTCACCACTGTCTTTATGAAGCTTTCTTTTTACCATCACAGATGTTCCATGAATATCTGCCCATTGTCCCAACTTTGTTTTATCTTCAGTTTCCACTAATTTGTCTAATCCAGTAAGTGAATCTTATAATATGTGTCTGTTCGTATCTGGCTTGTTTCACATAAAATTTTTAAGTTTCATCCATGTCATATTATATATCAGAATTCCATTACTTTCTATGACCAAATAATATTTCACTATGTATATATCATATTTTATCTGTCACTTTTTACAATTTGTTAGTGAATATCCTAATTGGTGTGCAGATGTGCCTTATCCTGGTTTCATTTGTGTTTCTCTGTTGACTAAAGATGTGAGTTATCTTTTCATATGCTTATTGAAACATGCTGGAGAAATGTTGATTCTAGTCTTTGGGCAATTTGTAGTTGCCGGCTTGGCACTCTTGTGGACAGTCAGTTGTGACTGTGAGGTGTGTTTTATTGGCCTGTAAGTTTGTACTACTTTTTGATGTCGGGAAGTGTGCAGCTTCCACCTTTCTTATTTGTAAGATTATTTTGACTCGTAGAATCTTGGTGTGAATTTTAGCATCAGGTTGTGAATTTCTGCAAAATATCAGCTGCAATTTTGATGGGGAGTATGTTGAATCTAATCATCAGTTTTGGCTTTTTTTTTTTTTAACATTTATGTATTTATTTGAAAGGCAAAGTTGGAAAGAGTAGTAGAGATGTTAGAGAGATCTCAGACGGGTGTAATGGCCAGAGCTGGACTGGTCTGAATCCAGCAGCCAGTAGCCTAGACCTTCCTCCAGGTTTGCTATGTACTCACCGGTGCTTAGTTCTTGGGGTGTCTTCCACTGCTTTCTGAAACGTGTAAATACGAAGCTGAATTGGAAGTGGAGTACCTGGAACTAAAACTGGTTTTCATATCCAATGCTCATACTTTGGCTAATAGCTTTGTCTCCTGTGCTACAGCTCTGGACTCAAGTATTGCCATTTACTAGTACAGAACCTTATCCATGAACACAGAGTATCTTTTGATATGTTTAAATTCTTTTAAAATTTTTTCAAAGATTTATTTATTTATTTTATTGAAAGGTCAGATACACTGAGAGGAGGTAAGACAGAGAGGAAGATCTTCCATCCGCTGATTCACTCAGTGGCCATAATGGCTGGAGCTTCTGCTGGGTCTCCCACGTGCGTCCCAAGGCTCTGGGCCGTCCTCGACTGCTTTCCCAGGCCACAAGCAGGGAGCTGGATGGCAAGTGTGAACTTGCCAATTTTCATTATATTGTCTGATGTTGTTTTTCATTCCATTGTTAGAGAAGATATTTTATATAATTTGATTCCGTTTCAGTTTATTTAGATGTAATCGAATATAATCTGTCTTGGAAACACTCCAGGTGTGTCCGAGTAGGCTGTGTATTCTGCTGTTTGCATGAAGTGTAATATAACCATCTGTTAGGTTTACTTTATTGTAGTGTTGTTCGTGTTCAGCATTTCAAATCCTGGAAAACTAATTATAACGTGTTCAAGTCCTGCAGTCCTTAGCATCAGATTAAGTAATATGAATTCTTCATAAAAGATAAAACAGATTTGCCCGAATTTCTTGTATTTAGTATGTTATGTAATCAGAATTGGAGATTAAGTGTTTAATTATTATATGTACCATACTAGCTATTTATAGTTTGAGGTTTGGACCTTACAGAAGATAGAGAAAATGATTATTTGTTTGTTTTTTTGGTTTTTGTTTTTGTTTTTGGCTGGTTGATTTGCTTTTTTGGTTGGTTGTGCATTTATTTTATTCTTGAGTGCTTTTATTAGCAAGGATACTGCACTGTGTCAAGATGATCCATAGCAGCTAGTGATAGTGCTTAGCTGTCATTAAACCACCTGTGATTTGAGCAACAGCATAGGGAGACAAGGGATCATCTTGAAAATTAGTGCTAACGCTTCTTCTTTTTAAAAAAATGTTTATTTATGTATTCAAATGTCATGATTAGAGAGGAGGAGGAGAGACAGAGATAAATGTCTTTCATCCAGTGTTTCACTTCTCAAATGGTTATGTCAGCTAGGACTAGGTTGAGGCTGGGCCAGGCCAAAGTCCGGAGGCAGGAGCTTCATCTGGGTTTCCTGCGTGGCTGCAGGGGTCCAATCCCCAGAGCTGTTTTCTGCTTGCAAGGCGAGGATTTAGCTGTTAAGCCATTGTGCAGGGCCCAGGACACCTCTTATTGAAAATTTACATCCAGCCCCTGCGCGATGGCGCAGTGGTTAAGGTCCTCACCTTGCACGCCCGGGACCCCATATGGGAACCGGTTCTAATCCCAGCAGTCCCGCTTCCCATCCAGCTCCCTGCCTGTGGCCCGGGAAAGCAGGATGGCCCAAAGCTTTGGGACCCTGCACCCGTGTGGGAGACCTGGAAGAAGTTCCTGGTTCCCGGCTTCAGATTGGCGCAGCACCGGCCGTTGCGCTCACTTGGGGAGTGAATCATTGGATGGAAGATCTTCCTCTCTCTCTCCTCTCTGTATATCTGCCTTTCCAATAAAAATAAAATAAATCTTAAAAAAAAAAAGAAAAGAAAATTTGCATCCATTAGTCATTATACAGAGTTGAGAAACTTAACATTTATATTGTTATCTGAAATGCTGTCTGTATTTAAGTTTCCCAGTAATAAACCTGACAAGCATATCCACTACTTCATTCTCGGATCAGGAAAGCGAAGGACCATGTGTTGCATTTAAAAGTCCTCAATCGTAGAAGTAATTTTTAGTCTTCTACTCACCTTTGGACATTTTCTAGATATTTCAGACTAATTTTGTAGAATGATCTTCACCTCAGGTTTGCTTTAGGTGATTAGATTCAGGTTGAATATTTCTAAGAGGAAAAATATGCAGTGATGTATCTTCAGTGACTTGCATGATGAAATGTGTGACGCCATTGTGTCCCATTATTGGTGTGAAGTTTTTACTTAAGTAAATGTAGTGTTTTCAATATTTCTGGCTTTTTTATTTTTAATTATTTGAGAGGCAGAAATCCTGAGACTGCCCCTGCCCTCCACTACTTCCCCCCTCATGCCTGAAATGGCCAGGCTGGACTTGCTGGACGTGAGGCCAGTGCCAGGCTGCAGTGTAGGTCTCCCACATTGAAATCTCTGCTGTATGTCATTTCTGCTCATTGTTTTATTTTCCAAAACAGGATTTCTTTGGCAGTGAATCAGAGAGAGAATTGTATTGTGGAAATTGTGTGTTTAAAAGTATTGTTTATTTATTTGAATGAAAGGCAATTAAGAAGAGGAGGTGAGAGTGAGAGAGAGAATATTCTGTTTTGCTGGTCCCCCACTAAAACCAGGAGTCCAGGATTCCAGCGGGGGTTTCACCAAAGACTTGACCCCTCTTCTGGTACTTTCCTGCGTTGGCAGGGAGCTAGATTGGAAGAAGAGCAGCTGGGAGTTGACCTGGAACTTTGGAGATAGTGGCTTTTTGCAATGCCCAGCACTGGCCTCAGGAGTCATACCTGTTTTTGCAATACATTTAACGGTATTTCTTGAGTGATTATTTTATGGCTGTTGCATACATGAAAGTGTGTCATTTTAAAGAAATTTTCTGGCCACTGACAATTTCAATTTAGGATATTTATGGTTACTGATAAACTAATATGCCTCATTAGCCCTATCAGATAAATACTGCTTTGTGAAATGCCAACATTATAGTTCAAAACTCTACCTACAGGTTTCTTGTATGGAGTATGATGTAATTTGTTGGTTAAATGTACAGGAGAAAAATATATTTTCTTTCAACATAGGATCTCTGAGTACTTAAGTACAGATGTTGTATAGTAATTGTTAAGGAGGGCCTGGTGTGGTTATCAAGTCCTTGCCTTGCTGAGATCCCACATAGGTGCTGGTGTGTACCCTGGCTGCCCCACTTTTCCTCCAGCTTGCTGCTTGTGGCCTGGAAAGACAGTAGAGGACAGCCCAAGGCCTTGGGACTCTGCATCCACATGGGAGACCTCAAAGAAGCTTCTGGCTGCTGGCTTTGGAATGGCCGAGTGATGGCTGTTATGGCCACTTGGGGAGTAAGCCAGTTGGTGGAGGATCTTCCTCTCTGTCTCTCCTCCTCTCTGTATATCCACCTTTGCAATAAAAATAAATAAATCTTTTTTAAAAAAGTCATTAAGGAAAGATTCAGATACTTCCTGTGGTTTGGTAGAGTGCTTAGTACTAGAGAAACCAAAGAAATTACACATTACTTTTTTTTTTAAGATTTATTTATTTTTATTGCAAGGTCAGATATACAGAAAGGAGGAGAGACAGAGAGGAAGATCTTCTGTCTGATGATTCATTCTCCAAGTGACCACAATGGCTGGTGCTGAGCCAATCTGAAGCTAGGAACCAGGAGCTCTTCCAAGTCTCCCACATGGGTACAGGATCCCAAAGCTTTGGGCCGTCCTCGACTGCTTTCCCAGGCCACAGGCAGGGAGCTAGATGGGAAGTGGAGCTGCCAGGATTAGAACTAGCACCCATCTGGGATGCCAGTGCTTTCAAGGCTAAGACTTTAGCCTCTAGGCTACCATGCTGGGCCCCACACATTACTTCTATACCCTGCAATAGGTTTATATTCCAGTCTAAATGTATTAGAATATTGTGTAAGTACGAAACATCTTATATTTGAATGTGAACACTTAAGAATGTCCTTTTTTGTACATCACGTTGTTTTGTTTGCATAACACTGTTGGTACTTGAGAAATTTTGTTTTGGGATGTTAGCTTTCATTGTTCTTTTTTACTTAAAAATTTTACTTTCATTTGAAAGGCTGATTTACATAGAGAAGGAGAGAGAGAGAGAGTGTGCATTACCTTCCAACTGCTGGTTTACTCCCTAAATGGCCTAATGGCCATAACTGAGTCTCTGCAGTGCCAGGAGCCAGGAGCTTCTTCTTGGTCTCTCACATGGTTGTAGGCCCCTAACCACCTGGATCATCCTCTGCTGCTTTCCCAGACCACAAGCAGAGCTCTGGATTGGAAGTGCAGCAGATAGGATTAGAACCTGTGTCCGTATGGGATGCTGGTGCTTGGGGCGGAGGATTAGCCTCTTCTACCATGGCACCTTCCCACGTTCACTGTGATAAATGTCCTCTTTCAAGAACGTATTGGCTTTGACATCCTAATTAATAATTTCCCCTGATATTGATTTACTTCAGTTTTCTGATTTGCTTTGTGAATTAGAATACTCCAAGGGCATAACTTGATATTTCTTTGTGCCTCCAACAGACCTTTCTTTTTTTTTTTTTTCTGATAAAACCAGAACAGATACTTTATAATTTGATTCCAGAAAAGAGTGTCACAGGGTCCCTGGTAATCCCTTGTCCAAGGGGTTTGACATCTTTTTTCTCCTAATCTGTTTAACTAAAATTCCTTCTATTACCAATTAACTGTCCTTCTTGGTTTGTTTGAGTAAAAAGAACAACATAGGAACTGGTGTGATGACTCACTGGCTAAATGCATGCCTTGCACCTGCCTGGATCCCATATAGACAGATGCCAGTTCGTGTCCTGGCTGTTCCTCTTCCCATCCAGCTCCCTGATATGGGCTGGGAAAACAGTGGAGGACTGCTCTAAGCCTTGGGACCCTGCATCCACGTGGGAGATCCAGAAGAAACTCCTGGCTCCTGGTTTCAGATCAGCTCAGCTCTGGCCATTGTGGTCACTTGGGGAGTGAACCAGCAGATGAAAGATCTTTCTCTCTTCTGCTCTCTGTAAATCTGACTTCTCAATAAAAATAAACAAGTTTTAAAAAACAACATAGTGTCACAATTACAGAAGTGGCACTTCCATTTTCTCACCTATCCCACAAGACTGTTTCAGTTCAATTTCTTTACTAACCGAAATTAACCAAAGATGGTTATTGAAAACCTCAGTTTGGCCATATTTTTGAGGTGTTACTCGAAATGTTAGTGTCTTTAGAGGAGAAATGTCATTTTGCGGGGGGGATCTAGAGCAACAGCAAAGCTGAGATCAAACTGCCACACAGATGGACACCAAGGAGGCTGTATTTGAGACAAGAAGAAATTGATTTAAGGTAGAGATGCAAAGTACAGAACAGAGCTGGGCCCTGGGGGGTAAAAGCAAATGGGTTTTCTACTCTTTTGTTGTTTGTTTTTTTAAAAGAGTTATTTATTTATGTTGGAATGACAGATTTACAGAGGGAAGGAGAGACAGTGAGAAAGGTTTTCAGTTCACTGGTTCACTCCCAAGTGGCAACAGCCGGAACTGGGCTGACTCAAAGCCAGGAGCTTCTTCCAGGTCTCCGATTCTACTGTTTCCCAGGCCACAAGCAGGGAGCTGGATGAGAAGTGGAGCAGCCGGGGGCACGAACTGGCACCCATGTGGGATCCCCAATGCTTGCAATGAGAAGATTAGGCATTAGCTGGCCCGGTTCTCTGTCTTTCAGAACAGAGAATAGTTGGGCTTCTCAGGAGGCAGTGGTGATTACACAAACTGAAGCTTGGGGTTTTAGCACTGCACAAGCTGTACCTCCTATGTAGCTAACTGAGCACTTTGAAAACCGGCTGGGCGACGTGTATTCCTGGCTGGGTTCTCATTCTGCACTGGGGTTTTTCCTCTGGGTGATTGTGGAGATGCTATTGATGTTGATTAACCTTACCAAGACCCAGCTTTTGCTCTAATGGCAGTTATTAATTGAAAATTAGAAGGAAATATGCAAGTGAATATTACACTGACAAAAAAGTACTAAGAATTTAATTTTGTCTGTGCGTGTGTGATGTCTGACTTGTGTCTCTTCGTAGCAACATGAACCGTGAAGACCGGAATGTGCTGCGTATGAAAGAACGGGAAAGGCGGAATCAGGAAATTCAGCAGGGCGAAGACGCCTTCCCACCCAGCTCTCCTCTCTTTGCTGAGCCTTACAAAGTTGTAAGTTGTTTGTTTTGTTTGAGGTGTATTTTATTTTATTTTATTTTTACTTTACTTTATTTTATTTATTTATTTTTTAAGATTTATTAATTTTTATTACAAAGGCAGATATACAGAGAGGAGGAGAGACAGAGAGGAAGATCTTCCGTCCGATGATTCATTCCCCAAGTGAGCGCAACGGTCGGTGCTGCGCCAATCTGAAGCCGGGAATCAGGAACCTCTTCCAGGTCTCCCACACAGGTGCAGGGTCCCAAAGCTTTGGGCTGTCCTTGACTGCTTTCCCAGGCCACAAGCAGGGAGCTGGTTGGAAGTGGAGCCGCTGGAATTAAAACCGGTGCCCATATGGGATCCCGGGGCGTTCAAGGCGAGGACTTAGGTGTATTTTCTTTCAAAGGCAGAGTTACAGTAATGGAGGTAGAGTTAGAGAACCTTCCCTCTGCTAGTTGACATCCCCAAAGGCTAGGCCAGGTGAAGGTGAAAGCCAGCGCTTCCTGTGGGTCTGCACACGGGTGCAGTGGCCAGGCCCTTGGACTGTCCACTGCTTTCAGCTCATGACCCTCTGTGGAGCAGCCTGGGGAGGCCAGTATGTGGCATAGTGAGTACGCTTTTGAAAAGTTTTATTCTTCAGTTTTATGAATCAAGTGAGTTTAACATTTTGTAGATGATTTTATTTCTCCTATCCACACGGTTGATATTCACATGCTTAATTCACTGAGTTGTAATAATTATTAGTAAGTTTAAATGAGCATATCTTTAGTGTTTGGCTCTTTGTGTGATACTAACCTCTTTCATTTTCCTTCTAATGCTTCCAGTTGCTTTCCTTTCAGTACTTGATTAACAGTATCAAATTAATATTAAAACAAGCTGTAGTAATAAATGGATCGGTTTCTATTACTACTAGCTATATGGTTTGCGAGTCGCTAAATAATACAGTTTCTGTTTGTGAATGTACCTTTAGTGACATTTGATTTGGCCTTGGATTGTGTTTGAATTGTTCTTTACATTTTAAAGACTTGTATTATGTATGTAACAGTAAAAATATGAAGGTGAGCTTAGAGGTACATGGGAAAATGAAAGTAAGGGCTAAGTTTATTTTTCCGTGAGCGTTTTGAATTGCAGTACACCATGTGTTATGCAGTAATGACTACAGTATGAGGGTGAGAGTGGTCGTTTTTCTAATGAAATATTAAAAGTAACAACATATTCAAAGTTTAGTTTACTTCTATTACATTTGGTTCTTATGGAAGTTACTTATATGTTCTACCTTTTAAAAAGTCTGTTAGCTAGAGCTATCAAACATTTTCTAATTTATTTATTCATTTTTTGAAAGATTTATTTATTTTTATTGGAAAGTCAGATATATAGAGAAGAGGAGAGACAGAAAGGAAGATCTTAAGTCTGCTGATTTACTCCCCAAGTGGCCACTGTGGCTGGAGCTGAGCTGATCTGCAGTTAGGAGCCAGGAGCTTCCTCCAGGTCTCCCACGCAGGTGCAGAGTCCCAAGGCTTTGGGCCATCCTCACCTGCTTTCCCAGGCCACAAGCAGGGAGCTGGATGGGAAGCAGGGCTGCTGGGATTAGAACTGGCACCCATGTGGGGTCCTATGGCATGCAAGTGAAGACTTTAGCCATAAGGTTACCATTATGATTTGGATTATATCAATGTTAATAACCTAAACTCACTTGATTCTTGCCAATCTCATAGATAAATATTGGTGTGTTGTTTTTTATGTCTATTCAATGCAGTCAGTTTTTTCTTTGATTATGAAAATTCGAGAGTTCTAAAACCTATAGACATCAGACATCTTAGATCTTTTATCACTTTTGAATGATATTTTTACAACTTACTGTTGACTTCAAAAGTTGAAAAATTCATTGGTCAGGGAAAATATTCAGGATTTGAAACTTTTTCAAGAAATTTTCATTGTTTAGTTTGTTTGAGACTTTTATTATGGTGAATTAACAGGGGGAGTTACAAAAAACAATCTGGGTATAACTTGTTTCACTAAATTTTTTGTTTTTGCTTCTGACCATAACACTGAATTAAGAGGAATAAAATTGTTCATGGATTAACAAAATATGAGTGCTAGCTACCATGCTGGCCTAACAGTTAATATATATAAGGGCATATTTATTTTTGAAAGCAGGGCTAGGGATGGAGAATCAGAGATCTTTGATCTGGCTGCAGCAGGTGGGACTGTGCTGGGCCAAAGCCAAGGTCCTGGAACTTCTAGGAATTCATTAACTTGGGCCATCTTCTGCTACTTTCTTAGGGCAATAGCAGAGAGGTGGGTCGGAAGTGGGAGCATCTGGAACTCAAACTGGCACCCTTATGGGGTGCTGGCATCACTGGTGGTGGTTTTATCTGCTATGTCACAATAGCAGCCCCTGCAATATTTCTATTTTAGCATTAGTGTTAGTTTTTGTTTTTTGTTTTGTTTTGTGTTGCTATGAAAGTTATGTATTTATCATTGCCTCTAAGTGTTAACTCTGAAATATGTAGCCTTCCTTTAAAAGTTCTCTTTGTATTTGAAAGTTAATAAATAAGTTTTGAAGAATATTTTATTGCTGAGCATGCTAATTTTATACCTTTATTTTGCATTTTTTTTTTAGACTAGCAAAGAAGATAAATTATCAAGTCGCATTCAGAGTATGCTTGGAGACTACGATGAAATGCAGGATTTCATAGGAGATAGAGCTATACCAAAGCTTGTAGCAATTCCCAAGCCTACAGTACCGCCAACCACAGATGAAAAATCAAATCCAAATTTCTTTGAACAGAGACATGGAGGTTCTCATCAGAGTAGCAAATGGACTCCAGTAGGACCTGCACCCAGCACTTCTCAGTCTCAGAAACGGTCGTCTGGCTTGCAAAGTGGACATAGTAGCCAGCGGACCAGTGCGAGCAGCAGTAGCACCAACAGCAGTGGCCAGAGGCATGACCGTGACTCATACAGCAGCAGTGGGAGCAGTAGCCGGAAAAAAGGCCAGCATGGATCAGAACACTCCAAATCACGTTCGTCTAGCCCTGGAAAGCCCCAGGCTGTTTCTTCATTAAGCTCTAGTCATTCCAGATCTCATGGGAATGATCACCATAGCAAGGAACATCAGCGTTCCAAATCTCCTCGGGACCCTGATGCGAACTGGGACTCTCCCTCTCGCGTACCGTTTTCAAGTGGGCAGCATTCAAATCAGGCTTTCCCACCTTCATTGATGTCAAAGTCCAGTTCCATGTTACAGAAACCCACTGCCTATGTGCGGCCCATGGATGGACAGGAGTCCATGGAACCCAAACTGTCCTCTGAGCACTACAGCAGCCAATCCCATGGCAACAGCACAACCGAACTGAAGCCCAGCAGCAAAGCCCATCTCACCAAGCTGAAAATCCCTTCCCAACCACTGGATGTAAGTCTCCAGTTCAGAGCTGTTCACACTGTGATGTGTTAACCTGTTGACCTTGAATTATAATTGAACCTGAGCTGCAGCTTTGCCCTAATGATAAAGAATATGCAAATTTAAAGGCTGAAAAAAGAGGTCCAAAGAAAAATTTGCAAGTGACTCCCAAATGGATCTAGGGACTGTTAGCTTTCCCTCCTGGGAAGTAGAAAAATGTGCTTCACTGATTTCAGATGTGAAAATGACCAGTCAGCTGGGGGAAGCCTGACCTATCAGTGCCATCTCTCTCACTGTTGATGGCATGGCATGATACATAGCTTGCTTGCTTTTGTCTAGAAATCAGTTTTTCTATTTTTAAATTTTATTTTGCTGCTTTTTTTTTTTAAAGATTTATTTTTATTATTTTTTCATTGGAAAGGCGGATATACAGAGAGGAGAGACAGAGAGGAAGATCTTCCGTCTGATGATTCACTCCCCAAGTGAGCGCAACGGGCCGATACTATGCCGATCCAAAGCCAGGAGCCTCTTCTGGGTCTCCCACGCGGGTGCAGGGTCCCAAAGCTTTGGGCCGTCCTCGACTGCTTTCCCAGGCCACAGGCAGGGAGCTGGAAGGGAAGCGGGGCTGCTGGGATTAGAACCGGCGCCCATATGGGATCCCGGGCGTGCAAGGCGAGGACCTTTAACCACTTGTGCCACCTTGCCGGGCCCCCTTTTTTTTTTTAAGTGAAAGGCAGAAAGGGAGTTCTGTCCACTGGTTCACTCTCTCACCCTGAGTGTTGAAACCAGGGCCTGAGAAGACAGTCAGGTCTCTCATGAGGTGGGGTGGGGAGGACAGAAGCCCAGTTACTTGATCATCGCTGCTGCCGCCCAGGATCTGCAGCAGCTGCCAGTGGAGCTGGAAGCTAGAGGGACGTAGAGCCAGCACTGCAACATCTTCATTGTAGTGGTACTGGAGAATGAAATGGGAGTCATGGTTTGTGGTACCACATACTGGGGCATTGCAGTTTATGGAAATGAATGTTGTATAGTGGTTATGTAGTGAGTTTTTCCCCTTTGGTTATACTTAAAGGATTGGACAAGTTGCTCTAAATTTCTAGGGGTAATTTGAAATTTATTGTGTTTGTTACCTCTTTATCGCCTGATACTGAAACATGACTTCAGAATAGTCAGGGAAGTGAACATTTATTTTGAATTAGGTGAGATTTTCTTTTTTAATGCAGTTCACGGAATAAAAAATACTGACGTGACATCATTATCCAAAACTCTCAGTTGATGTTCCTGCATGATGAATGGGATTAAGGATCAGGGATAGTCAAAATAAGAAGGAACTTCTCTTGGTGGTATTTATCATCTAATTATGCCTCCAAGGCAAACTGAATTGTTGATCCTTAGTGTTTGTCTGGATTTGAGCTTTCTAATTCATGTTTGTGCTTTAAAATAAGCAACTTACATCTGTGATTTAAAAATAAAGGACTGTGCCCATCATGTTCCAAGCCAATACTCTTAGTAATACTTTTGTTTTTTTTAATTACATTGTATTATGTGACAGTAATACTTTTAATAATGCTTAGTAGTACTTGTCTTCCTCTGTTGGTTTATATGAAGTGGTTTACCTTAGTATCATGATATATTCTGTATACAAGGAAACTTCAATTTTGCACAAGCTGCTTACTTGAAATATCATGTCTTAAAAATTATTTCTCATCTGAAGTATAAAAAAATACACAATTATAAAAACCATTGAAAAATACAGATTTCCCCAAACTGTGCTTTCTAACTAGTTTTCTGATTTAATATACTGGTAGAATCATCAATACTTTTTTTTTTTTTTTTTCATTTAAGGTTTGTTCATTTGAAAGGCATTATGACAGAAACAGAGAGAGAAATCATCCATTTCCTGGTTCCTGAATGCCTGCAACATCCAAGGCTGGGCTAGGCCACAGCCAGGAACAGGAACCATTCTGTGGAATGGTTCTGTGGAGGACTGGGACCAGCACTTGAAGTCATTAACTGCTTTCCCAGTTGTATTAGGGAGCTGGATTGGAAATGGAGCAGCCAGGATTCCCAGCAGCATTCCTGTTTGGGATGCTGGTGTCATTTGCTGTGGCTGAACCAGATGCACTCTAACAGCACCCTCCCCCCCATGAAGATTTACTTAAATTCTACTTCATTTATAATAGTTTCTAAAAATCTTTATAGGTACTGTACACAAAGCTAATCATACTTCAAATGTGTGTTTCTTTTTCTTAAGGCTTCAGCTTCTGGTGATGTGAGCTGTGTGGATGAAATCCTTAAAGTAAGTTTTGTTTATGTATTTATTTATTGGATAATGGTCCTCTGCAAGCTTACAGAATTTCGCACAGGAGCCACAGCAACAGATTGCTTATATGTGTAACTTGATTATATTCATCATAAATGACTGTTCCGCTTCTCCCTATGTTCTGAATCACGTGGCTTTTTTGTTTTACTGTTTACCTTCAAAAAGCTGATTTTGTTTTTTGTTTTAAGTAAAATAAATTTCAGTCCTAGCAATGTGCCTTGAAAGGAAGAAATACAATATAACCATGCTTTTTCAACTTATCGTACAGTTAATACTTTGAAATGCTTTAAAAAACTCAGTATTCAGATCTTCACCTTGCAGATAGCTGGCTTTGTAATCCATCTGTACCTTCTGGTTAGAAATCTGGTAGTAACAGACCTCTAAGTACTGCACTTTTTGGGTATTTAAAGCAATGCATTTAAAACCCACACGTGGCCAAAATGTGCATTCTTTTGTTAGAAGAAAAGGAAAATGTTGGAAAAAGAGAAAGTCCAGATACTAAATGAGTGACCCTGACTGTGTTTCACTCCGTGGAGAAAACGCAGTCTCCTGTTACTTGTACTTTTTTCCTTGTAAGCTCTTAAATTGTGTGTCTCTATTTGATTTTCCCTGTTCTCCCGCATACCTTCCTGGAGCCCCCTGTCACCTCCCTTTTGCTGAACCTGTTCCTCTCAGACACTTTCTCCTCCTTCATCTAGGAGCTTCCTTTGGGTTTATACTTTTTTCCCTCTCTGCTGATTTAGGAATTTAAAGTTTGTGCTTCTGGAACGATCATTTCTTTCCTTGACTATTCTAAGGCTTCATTGTTATTATTTTCCTGGCACTTTCCTTGATCTCGCTCCTTACCGTTTGGGAAGCCTTGCCTTGTGTATTCTGTTCTCTATTAAGTGTGGTGCTTTTTACCTAGCCCCCTGTGTTTTCTTTCTGCGTTTTGACTCCTGTTCCTGCTAGTCTTGGCTTTATCTGTTCAGTGGTTGGCCTCCTTTGTGTTTTGGTTTATTTCTCTTAATTGCTTCTTAGCTGGATTCCATTTGGATTTTTCTTTGCTTGCTCAAATGTAACATGTCTAATGCTATGCTATCAGACTTCCTTTTAGGTACAGAATCTAATTAGTATAAAGAATGAGATATATAGACTTTGAAATTTCCTTTGAAATATCCATTCTTCCCATTTCTGTGACCTTTAAGCTTCTGTAATTGTAGCAGGGACCTCAGTGTGCTTGTCTCTACCTGCTTACCTGTCTTCTGTGTTATTACCAGCTTCTTTAATTCACTCTCCAGACTTCATAATTCTTTCACTTAAGAAAATTTCAGCAACTCTGTAGGAGCCATTGAAAGAGTGAGTAGTGTCTAAGTGTTATGTTCCAGCCCTTCCACAGGCTTTCCTGACTCTACGCTCCCTCAGTGCTTTTACCCAACTGGTTTCCCAACCCATACTTTTATTTTGCTCTTTTACTTCCTTGAAGTAATCTTTCTTGGAATGTATTTCTCTTTCCTCTTCAGTTACATGTTAGAATCACTTTATTATTATTATTTTAAAGATTTATATAAAGGATTTATTTCTTTTTATTGGAAACTCAGATTTACTAAGAAAAGGAGAGACAGAGAGAAAGATTTTCCTGTCCACTGATTCATTGCCCTAGTGGCTGCAATAGCCCAGGGCTGAGCTGATCCAAAGCCAGGAGCCAGGAACTTCTTCCGGGTCTTGCTCGCAGGTGCAGGGTCCCAAAGCTTTGGGCTGTCCTGTACTGCTTTCCCAGGCCAGAAACAGGAAGCTGGGTGGGAAGTGGAGCAGCTGTGATACGAACCAGCATCCATATGGGATCCTGACATGTAATGCAAAGACTTTAGCCGCTAAGCTACCATGCTCGCCCCTTTATTCTTAAAATCTCAGTTTCCTGTACCAGGCAGACTACAGTGACATAACTCACCTTTTGTAGTTACCCACTTGTATTAAAATTCCAAGAGCAGATATTTATCTCCCTGAACCTTCAACAACACGTGAAATTTTAGCTGCAACATTTTCTTAAATTATTTCTTTGATAGTACTGGTCATTTACTCTGTATTTTATATATACAGAGCTTGGTACATGTCCTTGAATCATGTCATGATACATTCAGGAGTTCGATAAGTTTTTTTCCATTGAGAATATTTTAGCATTGGAGATGCAAAATGCTGATCCCAAACCCTGAGACATGGGATTCTGCTTCCTTCTCCTTCCCTGTAAGCCATGGGTGGGGTACTTCATTTCCTTTTTGTGTTTTCTTCATATCTAGTCATACTGTTTGCAGAAATTTATTGATAAACTTAAAATATTTTCTAAAATTAAGTGTAATATTAATATTATACTTAATTAATTAATATCAATTTTAAGATGCTTAATTGAGCACCTACTCTGTGTCTAACACTGGATAGTGACAGTAGTTTCACCTTCTGTAGCAGGCAATGGGAAACAGACGCTATTAAAAATAAATAAGAGATAAAGGGCAATTATGTGCAGGTTACTCTCTAAGAGTTTCAGTTAGTAGAGTCTAAATCAAGTGACCTTGTCTGTCTCCCTTCTGTTCTTTTTCCCAGAGGTTGCTAATCATAACTGTCTTTCCAGAGATTTTGTTTTCATGTATAAACGTTTACTAGGACATAGACTGATTTGTATTTGTCACTTAACATACTGTAGACATCATTTCATGTGAACAGTTAAATTTCTTGTTTTGTTGTCGGCTTGGTGTTCCATTGCATGGCTGCCTGGCAATTGATTTAATCAACACAGTGCTTTGGGGACATAAGTTTCTAGTTTTTAAGTGTGAGCCCCATGAATATATATCTTAACTGTGGATGTAGCTTTGGAATATATTTCTAAGTTCTGTACCACTTTTGATTCACCCGCTGGCGTTACTTGGAACAAAATGCCTAAAATAAAGTTTAATTTATTTTTGTAAATTATTCTAAGTTTAATATCTACATCTCCCCTCTAACATACACACTGTGAATTTGCTCAGCTCCCGCTCAACCACAATTGGTACAGGATTACATAAAAAGAAGGCTGATGGCCCTCCTTATCTGTTTTTCTTCTTACTTCCTTTTGAAATTTTTTTCATTTTCTCACCTGAGAAGTCTGTTGTAGTCAGACTTTCCTAGGTTGAAATTCTGTGTCCACTGCTTACCGTGTGACTTTGAGAAAGTGACTTTACCTGTATACTTTAGTTTCATCCTGAGTTAGGATAATAATCATGTCTACCTCATAATGGCATTGTGAGTACTAAATGAGTAACAGACATGTAAATACTTAGCCTAGTGTCTGGCCCATTAAAGGTACATAATAAATGTTAGCTGCTTTCCATATCATTATCCTCTCCTCGCACCCCCGCCACAGGCTCCCCCCGATGGCACTTAGTGTGTGCCATATATCTCATGTCAAGCTGATTTCTTAACTATTAGCAGGTTTCCTCATCCTAACTGTGAATTCTTTGAAACCAGGGAATGGTTATTATTTATATTCCTTTTACCAACCCCATAGTGCCTTGCACACAATTGTGCTTGATAAATACTTGACTAATTATGTATAATTTTGGAGGAGCCGTCATAAAACCAGCATTTATAAATACAAATCTGGTTTTTAGCTGTATATTTTTATCCTTAACTTGGTTGAAAACAAACTGTAATAATTACATTTCAGGAGATGACGCATTCATGGCCTCCCCCTCTAACGGCTATTCATACTCCATGCAAAACAGAACCTTCCAAATTTCCTTTTCCAACCAAGGTAAGTAAATAAAATATCTTTGATACTGTAAGAAAATTCTAAATGGCTTGACTAATCATATGAATTAAAAATTGTCTTGCCATTTCGATTCTAGTGGGAGATAGGCAATAAGTAAGTGAATAACTAGGTAAGTTGAGATAGTAATACTGCTATTTGAAGAAAATAAACAGGATGATGGAATTGTGAGCATCTTGGATTGAGAGGAACTTAAGAAATCTTGGAAGGCAATATGGGGAGAGACTTAAAGGCATTGGTGTTTATTGCAAGCTCTTATGATGTATTTGAGGCCAGAGGTGATACATGATTCTCAAACCATAGATTGAGGAAACCCTTCTCACAGGACATGGCACCCAGACCTGCGGCCTGTGGGAAGGGCTTCTTCAGGAAATGCTTCCAAGCTCATCTAAAATCAATGCATTTTTTTTCTAGCATTAGTTGGTTCTTAAAATATAATACAGAAATATATCTCCTTTAGGAAGTTTGGCCTGGATCCCTTATAGTAAATAAGCCGTTCCCATGCTGCCCTGCCCCTTTTTCATAAAAGCTCCATTCATATATACCTCTGCAGGCCTTTTTAATGCATTTCTATATATTTGTATAATCATTACCCATAAGACTTTTCCATTTATTGTTTGTACACAGATACATTGTTGTGTATCTTTAATTAGCTAGCAGTGGGTTTGTTGAAGATCTTGCCATACTATTATATACTGAGGTGTTTTCACGTCTGTAACTGTACCCATAGGGTGAATCCATCTGACTTTGTTTAACCATTTCTCTGTGGTACATTAAGTTTCCATTTCTGTAACCATTTCTTTAGTGGATATCTTTGCGCCTGCCTTTCTTGTGTGCATATAAATTTCTGCAGAATAAAAAGCTGGTGGAATTGCCAGGTGCTAGGAGTGTTTATCATGCATACTCTCAAATTCCCTCTCGAGTGCCATCACAATACACTCACCAGTTAGTACTTCCATTTGCATTACCCCTGTTTCTTCCATGAACACGGCCAGTTGATAGTATTGTCAATTTTCTGAAGGAAAATGACATTCCATTTCCTAGATCACTGATGAAGTTCACCTTTGTCACCCTCATGACTACTTCTTATATCAGTGTGACTGTTGCTCCTGCTGTTTGACTTGTAACTTCTATCTAATGACTTTACAGGGGTTTTTTGTTTTGTATAATTTATTTAGTAAGAATTCTCAATTCTAGTAATGTTGCAAATATATCTCTTGGTTAGCATCATGTCTTTTTTAAAGTTTTGTGATATTTTAATTTTGATAAATAAAATATATCCTCTTCCTTTACCTTATTCTTGTGAACCAAGGTTCATAAACTACCTTTTTATTTGTGATGTCTATCTTTAGGTCATTTTACTTCTGTGTGTGATGTGAGGATGTTGTAGGGTTTTTGACCCCGAGTACAGCAGCAACCTCAATTCTTGTCTCGCAGGAAAGAAGAATTTTCGTGCGGACACAGTTTAGTTTTAAAGCAAGATTTATTAGAAAAGTTGAGAAAGGAGACTCCTGTCCTAGTGACAGGAGGGGGCTCTGAGATAGAAAGGACCCTTACCCCCTGCCATAGTGGCAGGAGGAAAAGTGGAAAAAAGAGACCCTAGTCCTCTGCCATAGTGGCAGGAGGAAAAGGAAGAAAAAAACCCATATTAATGGTGGGGAAAGCATCTTTTAAAGGTTTACCTCAAAGATGTTTCTTCATAAACAAAGAAAATTCCTGGTTTTTCAGTGCTTAGGTATTCAGAACAGCTGTCCCTGGCTCAGATGAGGCCACAAGTTGGGAACACAATCTCCACCTCCCCTGCAGGGCAGAAGGCCAGTCCCTTGAGTCACTGCCCCCAGGATCCGTGCTGGGGACAAATCCAGTCTAGAATCAAATCCAGGCACTCCAGTCTGGGGCTTGAAGGCCTTAACTGCAAGGCCAATAGTTCTCTCAACTGTCCCTCTTCAGTGTAATCATTACTGTTTTTAAAAGAAAAAGATGTGATGTCTTAAATTCGAGTTCTGCCTGAGCAAAAACAAAGTTCTAAATCTGAATATCATTCTAAAGGTGACTCACAGTGCCCTACTCATCTCCACCCTGCCCCACCTCTGTGCTCTCACACAAGCTGTAGGACTCTCATTGAAAACCAAGTGATATGCAGAAGCAGCCTGATTGGTGGCGATTGCATTTGCCTGTGATTAGCTAGGATTCAGCTACTTAGTATAAAGAAAAAGCCTTGTTTTTTTGTTTTCAAGGTTTTTTTGTTTTGCTTTTAGGACTCCCAAATTAAAAAAAAAATTTTTTTAAGATATGGTGAGAGAGAGGCAGGGAGAAAGAGAGATCTGCTTGTCCATTCCCTAGATAGCTGCAGTGGCGCATGCTAGATTGGGGCTAAGCCAGGAGCAGGTGGTTTGACCTGGGTTTTCTACAGGGAAGCAGGGGCCCAAATATTTAGGCCATCTTCCACTGCTTTCCCAGGTGCATTATCAGGGAGCTGGATCAAGAGTAGTGTTCAGGACTCGAACCTGCTGCCTGGTGGTGACACTAGCCCTGAAAAGATTGCATTGTTAGATTAGTTTACCCTTTGCATACACTTCGGGGCAGGACAGCTCACTATGTGCAAAGGCCGGTCTGAGCCCTGAACACAGCTTAGCAACTGCAGAGTGTGGCTTTAGACTCAATAGTACTGGGTTTAAATATATCATTTTATCTTTTTTTATATTCTGTATTATTTTTATACTTACTAATCATTTTTTAAGTTGTCTCTCACATGGATGCAGGAACCCAAGCACTTGCCCCCATCTTTTACTGCTTTTGCAGTTGTATTATCAGGGAATTGGATCGGTAGTAGGGCAGCTGAGTTATGAACTGGTACCTCTATGGATGCGAGTGTCTCAGCAGCTTAACCCTCTATACAACCAACTTGAAAGTTGTTTTAATCTGTTTCTTCCCTGTATCCCATGGTATATTGCTCATCCAGGTTGCTCCTTTTTTTCTTTCCTCTCTACTTCTGCCTCTGTTATTAATGGTTTCACAGCATTTTGCTGGGTACTATAAGGAAGTACAAAAGTAGAAATGTGCTTTATATCAGTGTGTCAAATATTTGGTTGTGGAAGTACAGTACATGAGAGAAACAGAAAAGTTATATGTTAGTGTTTTTTGGCAAGTAGTTATAAACACCATCTGTGTGAGAGTGTCTGTGGGTCCAAGGAAACCAGATGTCGGAGTAAGACCATCTGCTGTCGGGCCTTCCAAACTGTATTTTCTTGTGTAAAAACAGTTCTGTTTCCAGTAGTAAAAGGACTTTCAAAATGACTGCAATATATTACTTCATTTTGAGCTCATGCCTTTACAGTCTTACTATAACAAGTCTATTAATTACATAGGAGGTAGAACAAACATGTCTTGGGGATGGAGTGTGTGGTCAGAACTTGGAGGCTGGTTTGCTTCTGCTCCAGTCGTCCACCTGTACCACTTGATCAGTCTCTTAGCAGATACATTGACTTCCATTCTGATTTTCTCAAGGCTGTTGTCAGTATGACAGCTAAGATGATCTTTCTAGTTTGTCTACATGGTTGTGTAATTCTTCCGCTTAGTAAACTGTGCCACCCACGTCTTTGATCTGATATAACGTGTTAGATTGTCCATCTCCGTGTCTCGCTGTTCCTCTGCCTCTGCTTTTTCCTCCTTGGTGCTGCCTGTTAAGTTCCTCTGAGAATCTGTGCTCTTCGCTTGTTGGCCTTTGCATATGTTGTTCTTTCTCTCCTGAGTACTCACCTGTGCGTGGTTCAGATCTCGGAGTGAACGGTGCTCCCTCTGGATGAGCACCTCTGCTCATTGTCCTGCCCGCTTCTCTGGCTCTCCCTCTCACATGCACGCAGTTGGGACTCTGTGTGTGCCTCTTGCCCTTTGTTGCGCTGATCAAAGTTGCCATTTTACCTCTATTTGCTTGAGTACTTGCAAAGATAGTCATCCTTTGCCTTACTCAAACAGGTACCCAGCTGTGATGGCAAGTCCCTTGTCTATCTTTGCCTGTCAGTCTGTGTTCCAGGGAGTGAATGTGATGCTGCAGAGTTTGGGTTTCATCCATAGGAGAATCAAAGAACCTTTTTGAGTTCCTGTGAAAAAAATTGGATAGCTGTGGTGATGCAGAGTGATACTAGGGTTTTTGAAAAGCAAATCAGAGACTGGCTGAGTAGGAGCAAGTCCGAAGTCCTGAAGACGCATTGTAGATGCGAAGAAGTGAGGAACTAGCATCTGCACTGTAGCTGGCGGAGTGACGTTGGAGTCGGTTATTTAGAGTATAATCCTATAGTAACCTGGTGGCCATCTGACTCTTGTCAGAGATGAGGGAAAGTTCTCCGATTATTTGAGGGCTTGCGTTTTTTTTCTTTAAAAAGGAGACATGTTTGAATGGTAAAGAAAGAGAGGAGGAGGAAAGGAGGGAGAGGGACAAGGAAAGAGAGAGAATGGCTACTCATTTATTCTTCAAATGATTTCAACAGCCAAGATTGTGCTAAGCTGAAGCCAGGAGCCAGAACCAACAAACATTCTAATCTCCTAACTAGGTGACCCAAGTACATTATCAGAATCCCAGATCAGAAGTCGAAAAACCAGGACTAGAACCGGCACTCCAAGATATGATGCCAGTGTTACAAGCAGTGGTTTGACTTGCCGTATCACAGTGTTGGTCTCAGGGCCAATAACTCCTGGGCCATTTAAGCAGTGAGTATAGGACAGCAAGCAGTTAAAAGGCTTGGAAGGGGGCTGGCACTGTGACTCAGCAAGTTAACCAGCAGCCTGTGTGGCTGCCATCGTGCTAGCGCCTGTTTGAGTTCTGGCTACTCCTCTTGTGATTGAACTCCCGGCTAATGCACCTGAGAAAGCAGAGGAAATCAGTCCCAGTACCTGGGCCCTGCTGCTCATGTGGGAAGCCAGAAAGCAGGAGCATGCAGCTTTCTCCAGGTCTTCCAGGCGGGCGGCAGGGACCACAGTACTTGAGCCATCGTCCACTGCTTTCCCAGATACATTAACAGAAGGTGGATCAGAGGCAGGATCTGGGACTTGAGCCAACACTCTAGTATTTGATACTGGTAGTGCAAATGGTGGTTTAACTCACTATACAATTCCTAAAACAGTAAGAGTGACCTTTTGGCCATTTTTGTATTTACAATTTTTTTTTAAAGATTTATTTTTATTATTTTTTTTATTGGAAAGGCGGATATACAGAGAGGAGAGGCAGAGAGGAAGATCTTCCGTCTGATGATTCACTCCCCAAGTGAGCGCAACGGCCAATGCTATGCCGATCCAAAGCCAGGAGCCTCTCCCATGCGGGTGCAGGGTCCCAAAGCTTTGGGCTGTCCTCGACTGCTTTCCCGGGCCACAGGCAGGGAGCTGGAAGGGAAGCGGGGCTGCCGGGATAGAACCGGCGCCCATATGGGATCCCGGGTGTGCAAGGCAAGGACCTTAACCACTGCGCCACTGCGCTGGGCCCGTTTTTACAATTTTTTAAGCAGTGGTATTGAGATACAATTTACTTGCCATGTGACTTCACCCATTTATTTATTTATTTATTTTTAAATTAAATTTTTTGTTTTAATTTTTATTGGAAAGTCAGATAGAGAGGAGGAGGAGGAGAGACAGAGAGGAAGATCTTCTCCATCTGCTAGTTTCTCCTCAGGTGGCTGCAGTGGCCGGAACTGAGCCAATCCAAAGCCAGGAGCTTTTGCCAGGTCTCCCACACAGGTGCAGAGTCCTTGGAAGCTGCACAGGCTTTGGACCATCCTTAACCGCTTTCCCAAGCCACAAGCAGGGAGCCAGATGGGGAGTGAGGCCTCTGGGATTAAAACCAGTGCCCATATGGAATCCTGGTGTCTGCAAGGTGAAGACTTTAGCCACTAGGCCACCACACCATGCCCTATTTATTTATATTTTTAAGATTTATTCCTTTTTATTAGAAAGACAGATTTGCCGAGAGAAGGAAAGGCAGAGAAAAGGAGTGACAGAAAGATCTTTCTTCCACTGGTTCACTCTCCAAATGGCCACAACAGCTAGAGCTGAGTCGATCCAAAGCCAGGAGCATATTCCGGGTCTCCTAGCAGGGTGGCAAGGGCCCAAGTACTTGGAACATCTTTTTTTGCTTTTCCAGAACATTAACCACGGAGCTGGATTGGAAATGGAGCAGTTGGAATTTAAACCTGCACCCATATGGGATGCTGGCAGCTTGAGCAGCAGCCATAACATCTGTGCTGTGACTTTTGCCATTTAAAGTGGAACCTCAGAGCCAGCAGCACAGTGGCGCAGCAAGCTAATCCTCCAGCCGTAGCACCAGCATCTCATATAGGGACCAGTTGAAGTACCAGCTGCCTCACTCATGTCTAGCTCCTTGCTAATATTTCTGAGAGAGCAGCAAAAGACGGACCAAAGCCTTGGGACCCTGCACCCACTTGGAAGATGCAAAAGAACCTTGGGACCTCAGATCAACCCAGTTCCAGTCACTGTGGCTGTTTGGGGGAGTGAGTCAGCTCTCTGTCCTTTTCTCTTTGTAAATTTGCCTTCTAAATAAAACTAAATTTTTAAAAAAGCATATCTTACAGGGTGTCAGATTATGATGTAGCAAATTAAGCTGCCACTTCCAACACTGATGTTCCTTTCTCAAAGTACCTGTGAATTCTAGCTGCTCCACTTCCCGTCCAGCTCCCTTCGCAAGTGCCCGGGCCCTGCCACCCACGTGAGAGACCAGACTGGAACTCCTCGCTCCAGTCTTCATTTTGGCCCAGCCTCAGCCGTTGAGGTCATTTTGGGAGAGAGTGAAGTAGACTAACAAATGAAAATCTGCTTCTCTCTCTAACTAACTTTCAGATAAAGTAAATCTTTAGAAAATAGTAATAGAAGTGCACATTCGAGCACTTAGGAGTCTGTAGATCTGTGCAGTCATCACTACAGAAAGAAACTTTACCTTTCGCATTCCCTGTAGCCCCCTTCTCTCCTCGCAGCCCCTAGGAACCCCTCCGCTGCTGTCTCTACCGACTTTCCTATTCTAGCCGTTACATGTAGGCGAATCCTATAAACAGCCTTTTTATGGCTAGGTTCTTTGATTTAGCATCATATTTTCAAGGCTTATCCAAGGAATCACTATATCATTCCTTTTTGTGGCCAAATTTCATTCCACAGGGTGGATGTATATCTCATTTTGTGTAATAATTGGTGTTTCAGTCATTTGTCGTTTTGTAGATTGTAAAGAATGGTGCTTTCAGTGTTCATGCGGAGGTATTTATGTGGGTGTGTGTTCATTTCACTTGGTTGTATTCCTGAAAGTAGAATTTCTGGATCCCTTGGTAACTTTCTATTTAGTCAGCTGAGGAAATCCTGATGTTTCCAAAGCAGCCCTACCATTTTACATCTCCGCCTAGATGACAGTTTCTCCTCATGTTTGTCCACATTTGTTGCTATCTTTTTGATTCTAGCAATCTTAGAATGAAATGCTGGGTATCTTCATGGGCTTGACTTCGTTTCCCTGTTGGCATCTTCTCAGACACTTACTGGCCCTTTATACATATTTCTTGGAGAAATATCTGTTCAGATTCTTTCCCGATTTTTCTAGTTAGACTGTCTTGTTATCCTTGAATTATAAGCATTCTTTATATGTTGTAGATGCAAATCCTTTGTCGGGTTGCAAATATTTTTTCCTATTTTATGAGTTCCTTTTTTTTCCCCCGATGGTATTGTTTGAAACACAAAAATTCTTACTTTTCACAAAGTTCAATTAATCTTCTTTTCATATTTCATACTTTTGATACCATATCTATATAAAAAGTCTTTGCCTAGTCCTTGATCATTAAGATATGGCACTGTGTTTTTCAAGTTTAATAACTTTAGCTTTTACCTTAATTTCTTTGATTGATTTTGAGTTAACTTTTCCATGGTGTGTGACATAAAGGAGCAGCTTTATTCTTTTGCATTTGGTTATTTATTACAATTTTGAAAAGACTGTTCTTTTCCTATTGGGTGATCTTGGCACTCTTAAAAAGTCACCTGGAGAATAAATGTATGTTTACAGTTTTGTTTTGTTTTTTTTACCTCTCTTACTGTTTAGATTGCTCTTTTGCAGATAATTCTGTCACAGAACAAGATCATTTTTAAGTAGTCATTTAGGGGATGTTTGTGTAACATCTTGCAACACAGACTTTATCTAGGAAGGTACATGTTTTCATATATGACACAGCTGTTCTGGTCAGGAATGTTAAGTTCGTAAAGCCGTGTTTTGGTAGTGATGATGACATTTTAGCTTCCATTCCATTGGTGTTCCCTGAGTGCTTACCAAAATGTGTGACAGTCCTTTCCTCAGGCTGCCACTTATGTATGACCTGTTGGGAGCAGAGAAAGGGAGTCAATCACATGACATGAACATTCCCTTCTGGAATCTTTTTTAGTTCATAAAGGTAGAATATTCTAAAAGTGCATAGATTGTATAGCTAATTTTTGCCTAAGTATTGTTTTAGTGCTTACTTTTTTTTTGAAAGATTTATTTATTTTTATTGGAAAGTCAAACTTATAGAAAAGAGAGAGCGAAAGGTCTTCCATCCACTAATTCATTCCCTGAGTGGGTGCAGTGGCCAGAACTGTGCCAATCTGAAGGCAGGAGCCAGGAGCTTCTTCCAGGTCTCCTACACAGGTCCAGTGTCCCAAGCCATTAGGCTGTTCTTCACTGCTTTCCCAGGTCACAAAGCAGGGAGCTGGAAGGGAAGTGGAATAGCTGAGTACGAACCAGTGCCGATATGGGATCCCGGCGCATGGAAGGCAAGGGCTTTAGCCACTAGGTTATTGCACCTGGCTCTATTTTTTTTTCTTTTTAAAGTAAGCATTTTCTTTTTAAAACTTATTTTTATTTTATATTTAATATTGTTTACATAGCTGAGATGGCTGCCAATTTGGGTTTTTGATTAGGTTGGGGAGAATCATGTGTGGAGGAGGGTGGGAAGGAAGGACACATGTTTTAATTTTTTTCTCCTGTGTCCATAGTTGCAGGGGTTAGGAGAGAGGGCCACTTCTATTTGTGCAACTACTTTAGAACCTGGGGACTGAGGACAGTCCTTTGATGCGCCTGAGAGACTCTGATGTGGGGCAGAGTGCTCTGAGAGTGTTACTTGAGTTGTTTTGATAGTTTTGACTCGTCAGCTTCCTTGCACCAGGGTTGAGAAAATCTTTCCAAGGTTTATTGGCTAACCAGGTTCACCTTAGTGCATCCATAGACTCAGGAACATGTAAAGCTTGGCCAGGACAGTGGTCCAACCTGTTCTGCTTTCCAACTTCTGGTAAGGCACTTGACATCTCTTGCTAGCCTAGATGAGTTGACTGTCATGTCCACTATGGGCATCTGGGCTTGCTGACCATTGCACAGGCATCAACAACTGAGGCCCATTCTGAATATGTGCACTCTAAAGTTGTATCACACGTATTGTGCTTTTCCCTGTGGCTGGGCTTTGAGTCCAACCATCCAGTTGTGGAGTGCCCCAAGAAACCTTGCTGGGGTGACATTAGGCTTGACTCTTGTGCATGCCAGTCAGTGCAGCAGGTTTGGTCTGTCACCTAGCCCAGCCAATGCACATACCCAGTGGTTGCAGCTGCTTGATCAGTTTTGGCCCTAGCTCCATCTTTTTCTGATGGGTGCTCAGCCTAGCCCAACCCAGCCTGTTCCAGGCCAGCTCTTCATGCACACCAGCAGATGGTACAGTTTAGTTGGGGCAACCCCTGTTAGCCCACCAGACCCAATGCCAGCACCAGTTTTTACAAGTGCTAGCACATGTTGTAGCCTAGCCTAGCCTTGTCACCCTGGCTCTAGTGCCACCCTTGGGTGCTGCAGCTTTACTTAGCCTTTCCATTCCAGACCCAGCTTACACATAACCCAACGAATGCTGCTATCTTGACCAGCCTGGCCCACCCCCTACACTGACTGTCATGATCACCCGTGAGAGCTGCAAGTGCCCACAGTTTCTATACCAGGCCCATTCCCAGTCCTGGGTCTTGTGCTTGCCAGTGGGTGCTGTGGCCCAGTCTGAGATGGCCCATCCCCAGCATTTGCCAGCTGGTGCTACATTCTGTTTCAGCACGGCCCACCCACAGTCACAACTCTTGTCAGTGAGTACAGCGACCTAACCCAGCCTGGACTACTTCCTTTTTTTTTTTCTTTTTTTTAAGATCTATTTGTTTTTATTACAAAGGCAGATATACAGAGAGGAGGAGAGATAGATAGGAAGATCTTCCATCGATGATTCATTCCCCAAGTGACTGCAATGGCCGGTGCTGTGCTGATCCAAAGCCAGGAGCCAGGAACGTTCTCCAGGTCTCCCACGTGGGTGCAGGGTCCCAAGGCTTTGGCCCGTCCTCGACTGCTTTCCCAGGTCACAAGCAGGGATCTGAATGGGAAGTGAAGCAGCCGGGATACAAACTGCAGCCCATATGGGATCCCAGGGCGTTCAAGGCGAGGACTTTAGCCGCTAGGCCACGGCGCCGGGCCCTACTTCCAATCTTCATGTGAACTGGCAGGTGTTGTGTGATCCAATCCAGAATGGCCCAGCCCAGCACACCTCCAGACCTGGCTCGCATATGCCAACTCATACTGCGGTCTACCCTTTCCTGGCCTGTCCCCAGCACTGGCTCTCAGGCTCATCAGAAGGAGCTGCAACCTAGCAGGCGAGTGTCCCAAGTTCCCCTACCAGGCCTGCTCCCAGCCCCAACTCTTTCATGTGCCAGTGGTGCTGCAGCTCAACCCAGTTCAAGCATCACTGGCAGTACATGCTGTGACCTAACCTGTCAAGGCCAGGTCGGCTCTTACCAGTGTGTGCTGTGGCCTAGCCCAGCCCCTCCACACCCATTTTGGCTTCAGCTCTGGCTGGTGGGTGTTGCAGCCTAGATCAGCTGGGTATAGCCTACACCCTGTCTTGGCACTCTTGCATACCAGCTGGTACTACAGCCCAGCCAACTTGGCCTTCCCACCCCCAGCTGCAGCTTTGTGCTCCCCAGTGAGAGCTGCATCCTAGAAGGGATTCCCGAGTTGTCCTGCCTTGCCTACTCCCAGCTCCAGGTCTCATGCAGGTGTCATGGCTCTACTTGGCATGTTCTGCCCGCAGTTGTGATCTTTGCATGTGTTGGCATGTGCTGCAGTCTGACCCAGCTTGGCCCCTCCTAGCCCTGGCTCCCACAGATTTCAGGTAAATTCTTAGTGCAGTCTGGTTCAGCCTGTCACCACCACCACCCCACCCCAGTTTTCGGTATAAACCAACAGGGGTTGCAGTTCCATAGAGGTGAACCCACAAGCCCTCTACAGAATCTTTCCCCAGATCTAATTCTTTTGCATTCTGTTGGGTGCTGCAGCCCATCCTGACACAGCCCATCATCTGCTCTGACATCTGTGAGCGGGTACTGCACTTAGCCTAGCCTGTCATGTCCCTCAGCCCATTTTGTTTGCAGCAGTAGGTAGCAGGTGATTCTATCTAACCCAGCCTAGGTCACCCATGTGGGTGGGTGCTTTGGCCTAGTGGAGACGTAACTTCTAGTTCCCTCTTTGGCAGCCGCCTCACTTACCTGTGAGTGCAGCGGCCAGTCCATGGAAGGCTGCAGAAGTCATTCTTCCCCTTTCAGACATGCCCTCAGGTGTCCTACTCCAATATGTCCCCAAACTCCCTTCCCTGGACAATTTGCAGCTCCTCCATCTGGGGGCCAAGGTAGTGTGTCTCATCCCAGCAGTCTCTGCCATCCCCACATATCTTTGAAAAAAAATAATGGAATAGACAACTCTGCTGGCTCACTGGTTTAGTTAACACAGATTTGGCATTAACTAGACCCAGAGTGCCTGCCAGCTGTTGGCTGCTTTTCTCTCAGCAGATTAGCGCCTGTCTCTGTACAGGTAAGCTAGGCAGTTGCGTGCGTCTGGGGTAGCGTTTTCTAAATAACAAAACTCTCAAGTTGGAATTGTTTTCTCTTCAGGGCTCTAAATTAAGATGAGAGCCATGAAGGCTGCAGACAGGAAGGAGATGATGAGATGATTGGCTAACCTCGTGCTCTTGCTGCGTCCTGGAAAGCCCATGACCACAGATTGTTGGAGATGACGAGGCAGCATCATAACATTCTTTCTTTCCCTTTTCTTTTATGTAATTTGAAACATTTTCCACTAAGGAGCTTTTCCCTCTCCATATCATTTTGTATAATTTTATGTCCCTTTTTCTTAGGAGTCACAGCAGTCCAATTTTGGCCCTGGAGATCAAAGTAAGTATGTTTTTACTCTGTTCTTGGTTTTCAAGTAATACATTTATTGAGTATTTGATTCTCTTGGTCTCACCATATACTACTTTGATAAGTAGTAATGGGTTTAACTGAATAATGGGTTAACTGAATCTTGGTATGCTGGACTGTTCATCATTAGAAATCAAAATAAGCTTTATTACTTGGAATAGCCCAAAAGTTCATAGATTCAATTTTATGGGTACCTCATAACTCAAAAGTCATTCTGACTTTCCTTTAGGAAGAGGCTTGGTTTTGTGATGGTAAAACCTTACCCAGGAAAGAGTCAGTATAGCTGACTGTGGCTGTTTTCTTCCCAAGTCTCTATGTTGCCAACTTAGGCTTCCCAGGTCTCCTACTCTGGGTGAGAAGTCTGGTCTACTGTGTGCTACATTCTCCTCTTCTCTCCTGGCCTCTCAGAAAATCTTGACTGGAAGAGAACTGTAGGGAGCTCCAATGTCACCCTAAGGGATACTGGTTGTGTAGATGAGTAGTGGTAAGATTCAAGAGCGTTGGAACTTTTTAATCACTTGCTAATTACTTTTAGTGATCTTAAAGAGATGAAACCACAGTAATTTTTTATTTTAAGATTTATTTATTTTTATTTGAATGACAGACTTCTACAGAGAGAAAAGAGACGAGAGAGATAAGGTCCTCCATTCACTGGTTCTCGCCCCAAGCCGCCGCACTGCCCGGAGCTGAGCCGATCCGATCCAAAGCCAGAGGCAGGAGCTTCCTCCACATCTCCCACGTGGCTGCAGTGGCTCAAGGGCTTGAACCATGCTATGTCACTTTCCCAGGCCATCAGCAGGAAGCCAGATCAAAAGTGAAGCAGCTGGGCACAAACTGGCATCCGTATGGGATACTGGTGCCACAGGATAGAGAATTAGTCTGCTGTGCCACCGTGCCAGCCCTTAAGATGTCTTTTAATTCTAAATTTTCTTTGTGGAGGTACTTCAAGAAGTTCTTGGAGTATGTGCATAATGCAAAAAGTGCATGACATTTTTGGTATGCAGAAAATAGCTAGCTAAAGGCCAGGAAATTTAAATTTTTCGTTTTTAAAGAACATCTTATCCTTACTGCTTCCTCATTCTCTTTCCCCATAGCTAACATGGCAAGTGGGATCATAGCTGTATGTGCTGTTTAAACCCTATCTTTTTTTTTTTTTTTTGGCTTGTTATTTTAGAACTGTTTCAGTATAAAGCTCCAGTTGATGCTTTTTAATATTCAAATTGTGCCATGTCACATGAAAGTATCATAATTTAGTCACTTACTGATGGATATTTAATTTGTTTCTGGTTTCTACTATTAAGAACTATGGATAGTCATATGTGTGTGTTTTTCTCCAGATTTATGTATAAGGTAAGTTTCTGTAATTGGAACTGTACAAAGTATCGATAAAGTAATGTTGCCCGACTTCGGAGCAGAAGGGTGATGCAAGTCTGCAGTCCTGCCAGAAGCTTGTAGACTTGCCTGTTTCCTGAGTATTTACCATTGTCATTACTGAGCTTGAATGTGTTGCTCTTTAATGATTGAAGAGTTAAATTTTGTTGTTTTGGCTTAATTTCTTTCAGGGTAGATATTTTATAATGTGAATAGTCAATCGTTGCTTACTTATGCATTCTTTTTATTCTAGAAAGATATAACCCTTCTTCAAAATCTTCAAATGGGCACCAGCCTAAATCGTAAGTTTATTGCTTATTAGTTTAATGTTTATCACTTTTTTGCGAAAGCTAATCTATGAAATGTGAACATTTTGGACAGTAGTTAGAAATATTTGCTTAATATTTTAAGACAAGAGTAGGCAAACTGTCACATAAAGGCCCTGATAGTGGCATGTTTTAGATGTCCCAGGCCATTCTCTTTGTCCTGTCTACTTCATTGTAGCCACTTTGGTATGAGAGCAGCCAGAGACCAGGGCTGTGCTCCAATAAAACTATCTGCCCTACAGTGTGTGTGTGGGGGGGGGCAGCGGGGGAGGCTGGATTTGGCTTTCGGGCTATAGTTTGCCTGCCTCTGCCTCGAGATACATTTTTTCCTTCATCTGTGTGTGTGTTCATAGCTCATATTTAATAAATAATAAGATTAAATGCAAGAATTAACATAGTACTGTCTTCTGAAGATTTTTCAATTTTTTGTAGCTAGAAGCAGATAGGTGTATCAAAATATGGTAAGGTGAATAACTTTAGGGTCATACATTTCACGTTAAAGAGTGAACTGAATTCTTGGGCCCTGGTGTGGTAACCTAGCGGCTAAAATCCTCGCTTTGCATGCACTGGGATCCCATATTGGTGCTGGTTCATATCCTGGCAGCTCCACTTCCCATTCAGCTCCCTGCTTGTGGCCTGGGAAAGCAGTCAAGGACAGCCCAAAGCCTTGGGACCCTGCATCTGTGTGGGAGACATGGAGGAGATTCCTGGCTCCTGGTTTCAGCTCTGCTCAGCTTCGACCGTTGCAGCCACTTGGGACGGAAGATCTTCCTGTCTTTCATCCTCTCTGTATATCTGACTTTCCAATAAAAAAAGAATTAAAAATTCTTTTTTAAAAAAAGTGAACTGAATTCCTGAGCCAATAAAATATTCTATATTATTCAGAATTCTAAAATAAAATTCTGATTAAATTGTGGCCATAGTACTAGCTCCCTATGCCATAGCCACAAACTGCTGGTGACCTTCCCAGGACCCCTGCAGTCAGCACAGAGAGGACCAAGTGGAAGTGAAAATATGTAAGTATAGGCTCTCTACTTCCACTTCTGAAGAATTGAAATTATATTTTTTTGATGCACACACACGCACAAAAGCGTTCAGTATTACTGTAAATGTGCACATCATTTTGGTTGTTGAAGAAACCACAGCATGACCAGTCTGGTAAACTTTGGACATGTTCACATGGTAAGCAGGTTCACTGAGTTGGATTAAATGAGAGGATTGACAGAATTCAAAATAAGTACATTTCCCTGCGTAGAGATGAACTAAGCCCATATACTAAAGAAAATTTGTCCACATCACATATTGGATCAGTTTTAAAATGCTTCATAATTCTGTAATTACTTACTTCATTTAAGGTAATCTTTTATATAATACTTTGAGCATTTTCTTCATTGGAAAGGCGGATATACTCTTCCGTCCGATGATTCACTCCCCAAGTGAGCCGCAACGGGCCGATACTATGCCGATCCGAAGCCAGGAGCCTCTTCCGGGTCTCCCAAGTGTCCCAAAGCTTTGGGCCGTCCTCAACTGAGGCCACATGGAAGAAGTGGGGCTGCCGGGATTAGAACCGGCGCCCATATGGGAAGGCTTAACCACTACTTTGAGCATTTTCTTCACACTGATGGGAGATGGCCATGAAATTTTAAGAAGAAAGACAATGGGACTACTACTGAGAAATTAAACGTGTGCTACTTGGTGTTCTCCTTAGGTTGCATTTTAATTTTTCCTCTCCTGTAATAAATACTCTTGGATTGTTAGTGGTATTGCAAGTTTGTTTTTTGTTTTTGTTTTTGATTTTGTGACCTTAAGGGAAATGGAAAATTTAAATTTTTAATTTTACTTTGAAAGATGATTTTTAGAAACTGTTAGCATATAGTATTAGTTCTCTGATTTTTTTTTTAAATTAATTTGAATTTTGAGGAAAATTTGGAGCCTGAATTTTAAAGGCTCGTACGTGGTCATTTCTTTCATATACCCAAGGATGTCATCCCAAATATTTGCTTCTACCTAGGGCTCTTTCCTGTCACAGTGGAATGTTTGTGAGCCGCAGCTTTGGCTTAGGGTATTGTGTTCTTTTTTTATTGTGTTCTTCTGGTTGCACAAACCTCTTTTCATGGAACACTGAAGACAAAAAAAGAATTGCTTGATGCATTCATTTTATCTTCCTTCTTTTTAGGAGTTATGTCTTCCTAGTGGATGGTTTGGTATGGCTGTGTTAGTTTGTTTTAATGGTGATATAATGTGTGTGGGTGTGCACTTAGAGAAAGTTAGAGATAACAAATGAGTATGAGAGTCTTCAGAAAGTACATCTTATTTTGTTAGAAAAGTAACCATTTCACTCATGGAAAGGGTAGAGTTTATGAAATGGTTAAATTTCTGTCTTTATTCTAAATGGGAGTACTGAAGAGTAGACTTACACTTTTTTCTTTGTTTTATTTTTAAAGTAAATCTTTGGCTACTATAGTGTTCCTTGTCTAGATTGTTCTAGCATGCCATGTTAAATTGGTTCAGAACTAATAATCCTTTTTGTCTTTCCCTTCTAGAATGCTAAAAGATGACTTAAAACTCAGCAGCAGTGAGGACAGTGATGGCGAACAGGTATGTTTATGATATTTTTGCCAGTATCATCTAGTATTTGTGTGGGTTTTTTTTGGTATAATTGACTTAATACTTAGTGATCAGTTATTTAAAATGAATTTCTTCTTATAGGCTTTCTGACAATCAAATGTTGTTTTTGTGCTCTGTTTCAGCCTCCATTTTTTATTACTTTTACAGTACTGACTTTGCTTTCGTATTTGTTATGAATTAGAGTATATTCACGAAGCAGATTATTGATAAGAACTCTTAATAAAACATTGATGCTTATGCTGGCAATTCTGTTACTCTTTAGATGCATAAAACTGTATATGCTAAGTAAGCCTTGATGCATACATTAGAGAAGTCATTTTGTTCTTCAGAAATTCAGATATTGTTCTCATTAAGCAAACAGAGTACTAGTTATTCATTTACAGATTTACTTCCTATGCTTTCATTTTAGGATTGTGACAAAACAATGCCCAGGAGTACACCCGGAAGGTAGACATTCTTGTGTTTTTTGTTTCATTGAAGGGATAAGGTCAGCCTGGTAACATTGAGGCGATACAATAAGTACCCTTCTAAAATGTGTATTATCAGTTGTCATGGTGTAAATTAAAAATTGTTATATTCTTAAAGTAGATGAATTTTATATATAAGTAGTATCTCAAATTATTTTTAACACTTGCTTTACTTGCTTCATTGTATCTGAGTTCTGGTTTTACAGTCTAAATAGGAGTAAACCTTTTAGGAAGCAGCGCTGTAGTCCAGTGGGTATAATGCCTGAGTCCCAGCATGAGAACTTGGGTTTGATGTCCGTCTCTGAGCTCCAGCCTTCAGCCTTGTGCTGATGCAGATCCCGGGAGGCAGTGGCTCCAGCAACTGACTTCCTACTGTCCTGTGGCAGACTGGCTCCCAGTGTTTGCACTGGCCCAGTTGTGGCTATTGCAGGCATGTGGGGAGTGAACCGAGAGTAGAAACTCCCTTAGAGCTCTGTCTGTTTTTCTACTTCTCCATCTCGCAAATAAATTAAAAAAACAAATTAAATAGCAAATATTTTAAGTAAAGTTGATTGTCAGACATGTTTGTTTTCCTGTTGTCACTATGTATAACATGCTCATTTTTAATCTCTTTTAGTAATTCTGAACCCTCCCATCATAATAGTGAAGGGGCAGATAACTCCAGAGATGATTCTAGCAGCCACAGTGGATCAGAAAGCAGCTCTGGATCTGACTCCGAGAGTGAAAGCAGTTCCAGTGACAGTGAGGCGAATGAGCCGTCCCAGAGCGCGTCGCCCGAGGTGAGACAGTTCAGGAGCCACCTTGCTTAGCCCTTGCAGGGAGGCCCTTAGTGACGCTTGCTTTAGATCCCACTCCTGTACAGGAGGGGAAGCAAAGGAGGTTACATATTCCAAAGAAAGAAAATTGAGTCGTGGCATTTTAGAAAAAACCTAGGTACTTTACTTTCAGTTTTCTTTGAATAGTCATTTGGTCTAGATTAGGGACTGCTTGCAAGTTATTAAGCTACTGAATTCACTTTTGTATTGCAGCAGGGTAACTCGTGTTGTAGTAACTGTGGATAAAATAAGTCATGTTAATTTCACTGTGGCTCAATAAAATGCAGATAAAAATCTTGCCACATACACTATTTGTTTACTTTCTAGAAATAAGTATACTTGATGGTAATTTGTCATAATGCCTTGAAAGTTGGATTCCTAGCAGTATTATTTGCTATTTGAAGGTCACACTTGGGGAACTTCGAGTCATTCACAGGAAATGTGTTTTCTGCACAGATAGGAAAAATGTTTGCACCATAATAACTGACCTTTTAATATTATTTTCCATATGTAACACTAAGTTTGTGTTTTGACTCAATGTTTAAAGCTGATAGTATTCAGCTGTATGGGTTTTGCTCAGTCAGAACTAGGAAAAGCAGATACTTTTATTGTTTTAGGCATTGTGTCTTCCTCTTCCTGTGACTGAAGGAGACAAAAAGTCCCAGCATTGAAAAAGCGTATATATTTTGGTTTTTCAGCCTGAACCACCACCAACAAACAAATGGCAGCTTGATAATTGGTTGAATAAAGTGAACCCCCATAAAGTGTCTCCAGCATCTTCTGTGGATAGTAACATCCCATCATCTCAAGGCTACAAAAAGGAGAGCCGAGATCAGGGCCCTGGGAGTGGCTACACTGACACCAGCGCGCCGAAAGAGACGAGTTCTGCTACTCCCGGGCGGGACTCCAAAACCATCCAGAAGGGGTCAGAGAGTGGGCGCGGCAGGCAGAAGTCTCCTGCACAGGGTGACAGCACAACACAGAGGAGAACTGTAGGCAAAAAGCAACCTAAAAAGGCTGAGAAGGCAGCTGTTGAAGAACCCCGAGGAGGCCTGAAGATAGAGAGTGAGACCCCGGTGGACATGGCTGCCAGCCTGCCGTCCAGCAGGCACAAAGCAGCCACCAAGGGCTCAAGGAAACCCAATATAAAGAAGGAGTCTAAATCTTCCCCTCGGCCTCCAGCAGAGAAAAAGAAATACAAGACGGCAAGTAAATCTTCCCAGAAATCCCGGGAAATCATAGAGACAGATACCTCATCCTCGGATTCAGATGAAAGTGAGAGCCTGCCTCCTTCCTCGCAGACGCCCAAGTACCCTGACAGCAGCAGGACTCCAGTGAAACCCTCCTCAGTGGAGGAAGAAGATAGCTTTTTTAGGAACCGAATGTTCTCTCCTATGGAAGAGAAGGAACTTCTGTCACCCCTCAGTGAGCCTGATGACAGGTATCCTCTTATTGTGAAGATTGACCTGAATCTCTTGACTAGAATACCAGGGAAGCCTTACAAAGAAACAGAGCCACCCAAGGGGGAGAAGAAAAATGTGCCAGAGAAGCACACACGGGAGGCCCAGAAGCAAACCTCAGAGAAGGGCTCCAACAAGGGCAAGAGGAAACACAAGGTATGTGGAGAGCTTTTGTTGTTAACATCATACTTTTTTTTTTTGAGAGAGAGAGAGTGTGTGCAATAGAGAACTCCCGCTTGTTGCTTCACTCCACCAGATACCTGCAATTGCCGAGTCTAGACTAGGCCAACCCTTGGAGGTCTCTGGCCAGGATGGCAGGAAGCCTGCGGCTTGAGCCATCACTCCTGTTTCCTGGGATCTGCAGTCACAAGAAGCTGGAGTTAGGATGTCCAACACCGTTGCACTGGCAGGGGACACAGGCTTGGAGATGGCTAAGCCAAGGCCTGTCTTTCTGCTGTTTTTTTTTTTGAACAACATGATTTGAAATGCTAGGAGGATCTCAGTAAGCCACAGATTGATAAATTGGCTCAAGGCTGTGAAGGAAAGCGTGAATCGCAGGCCAGCTATGGGGCAGTCTGTTGGACCCCTGTGCAAAGCAGCATAGTTTACATCAAGTGAATTTGAAATATGTGTTGGCCAATGTAGAAGTGACATTAGAAGAAAGAGTGCTAACTGACCTTGCAACAGTCTTAAAATCTTGTTTATAGATGGTTTTTTTAAAATTAGGGTGTATGCTTCTTCCCTCTGGGATGTCACAATTTTCTACTATTTTCTGGATTTGTTTGTTTGTTTTAGTTTTATTCATTTGAAAAGGAGGAAAGATAACTCCTGTCCACTGATTTCTTCCCCAAGTGCCTGCCATGATCATGGCTCATCCAGCCGGAGCCAGGAGTCTGGACCTCAATCCAGGTCCTCCAGCTGGGTGGCAGGAGTGAGACCACTGAGTCAGGACCTGATGCCTCCCATGTTGGTCAGCGGCAGGACGCTGGAACCTGAAATGGAGCAAGGCACTCAGTCATGAAACATAGGTGTCCCAGCCTTGACCCCCGCTGCTTAGCCAAACACCTGCCCCTGGCTTGCTTTTTTATCTTACACCTGATTTAATTGGGAAGTCACATATACAAAAGGGAGGAGAGATAGAGAGGAAAATCTTCTATCCATTGATTCACTCTGCAAACAACTCCCCACCAACAGCCAGAGCTGAGCCGATCCGGAACCAGGAAACAGGAGCTTCTTCCTGGTCTCCAACCTGGGTGCAGGGTCCCAAGGCTTTAGGCCATCCTCGACTGCCTTCCAGGCCTCTAGCAGGGAGCTGGATGGGAAGCGGGGCTTCCAGGATTGGAACCAGCGCCCATATGGGATCCCAGCATGTGTAAATTGAGGACTTTAACTGCTAGGCCACTGCACCAGGCCCAGATTTTTTTTTTTCTTTAACTAGTTCTAGCTAAAATTGATTCACTAGTTTTGACATATGTTTAACAATTTAATGACCACCTTGTACATGTTTGTGCCCTATTTTTTATTAAATAGAAATTAGAAATAAAAATATCTACTGGTACATAGATGACCCTCATCTCTACATGTTTCCAAAATAGTTTGGAGGAAATGCTTGATATATATTTACAGTCAGTTTATTGTAGTCACAGGAAATGTAAAAATCATCAAACAGTAATAGTCATGGAAGGAAAAGACAAGTCAATTACACAGCAGTGACTGCATTGGGGAGGGGCAGCTTTTGAGCTCTTTTCTTGTGCAGGGAAGAATTTTTAAGGAAAAGAAAACTTTTCACAATAGTCTGTGCTGAAGAATGATTCCCTCATCCGCATCTGTGAATGTGATTGTAAAAGGCTGAAAGTTGAACTTCAGCAAGTAAAAGACAAGGACCAGAATGGCCTTATCAATAAAGCCAGGATACAAACCCCACTCAGGCTGAGCTGAGAACAGAGAACACATCCTTAAATACAGTCAGCCAGAGACGTTTTTCTGCCCTTTTATTAAAACCGCAGTGCAGGTACCAGGTATTCCAACAAAGGAGAATAATTTGCCCCATTGCTTCCTTTTCTTTCTTTTTTTTTTTAACTTAATGGAGTTAAATTGTTCATCTTACTTGAATTTCTAGAAAAGTGAAGCAACTGTTCTATAATATGTAAGTTGGCCTTTCAACTAAACAGTTAATTTTTTTTAAGATTTATTTATTTTTATTGGAAAGGCGGATATACAGAGGAGGAGAGAGAGAGAGGAAGATCTTCCATCCGATGATTCACTCCCCAAGTGCCATCAACGGCCGGTGCTGAGCTGTTCCCAAGAGAGGAGCCCAGATCCTCTTCCGGGTCTCCCACGCGGGTGCAGGGTCCCAAAGCTTTGGGCTGTCCTCGACTGCTTTCCCAGGCCACAAGCAGGGAGCTGGAAGGGAAGTGGAGCTGCCGGGATTAGAACCGGCGCCCATATGGGATCTTAGCGCATTCAAAGCGAGGACTTTAGCCACTGAGCCACAGCACCGAGACCTAAATAAATCTTTAAAAAGATTATTATGCAAAATGAAAAGAACCACCTAGAAATGCCACACATGTTTTATGATCCATTTAGAGGAAATGGCTAGAATAAGCTGTCCATGGAGACAGGCTGTGTGGTGACTGCAGGACTTGGGGAGAGCAGAATGAAGAATGACTGTTAATGGGTATAGGATGTCTTTTTTTGGATGATGGGAATGTTCTACAACTGATTATGGTGATAGTTGTACAGTTGTGTGCATGTACTAATGCTATGGAATGGTGCTTTTGTACACAGTGAATTTTATGGTGTATGAGTTGTATTTTCATTTTATTTTTGTGACTATCACCCATCCCCAAAGTCATTGTATTACCATCTAAATACTGAAAGCTTGTTGCAGTATTTGTGTTGTGTAGATCTACAACAGAAGACTACTTTTCAACCTCAAAACCAGATGTAGGGCCTGGCATTTCTGCACCTGTGATGGCAGCTTCCGGTGTGGTCACTAGTTGGTGTCTCAGCTGTGCCAGTCACATCTGGCTCTCCAGAAGATCCCTGCCACCTAAAGGGAGTACAGTTCCAGGTTCCTGGCTTCAGCCTTGCCCAGTTCTGGCTGTTACCGCCATTTTTCAGAGCGAACCCGCAGATGAGCAATCTGTCTCTTTATGTTTATCCTTTGCTCGCTATGATTCTGCCTTTCAAATAAACCATTTTTTTTTAATGTCATGTTTAGGGCCCGGTGCAATAGCATAATGGTTAAAGTCCTTGCCTTGAAAGCGCGGGGATCCCATATGGGCACCATTTCTTTTTTTTTTTTTTTTTTTTAAAGATTGATTTAATTATTGGAAAGTCAGATGTGCAGAGAGGAGGAGAGACAGAGAGGAAGATCTTCCATCTACTGAGTCACTCCCCAAGTGACCACAACAGCCGATGCTATGCCAGTCTGAAGCCAGGATCCGGGAACTTCTTCCAGGTCTCCCACACGGGTGCAGGGTCCCAAAGCCTCAGGCCATCCTCAGCTGCTTTCCCAGGCTACAAGCAGGGAGCTGGATGGGAAATGGAGCTGCCGGGATTAGAACCGACGCCCATGTGGGATCCCGGCGTGTTCAAGGCGAGGACTTTAGCCGCTAGGCCACCATGCCGGGCCCATGGGCACCATTTCTAATTGCGGCAGTCCTGCTCCACTTTCCATCCAGCTCCCTGCCTGTGGCCCAGGAAAGCAGTTGAGGACGGCCCAGAGCCTTGGGACCCTGCACCCGCGTGTGAGAACCAGAAGAAGCTCCTGGCTTCTGGCTTTGGATTGGCTCAACTCCAGTGGTTGAGGTTACTTGGGGGAGTGAATCATTTAACAGAAGATCTTCCTCTCTGTCTCTCCTCCTCTCTGTATATCTGCCTTTGCAATAAAAGTAAATAAATCTTTAAAGAAAATACTAAATTGACAGAAAATTGCATACATGAGCTCTTGGATGTCTCTTTAGTATTATCTTTAAAAACAAGGAGGGAGCCTTGATTGATTTGAAAAGCAGAACAACAGAGTTATGGAAAGACAGAGGCAAGGAAAAGAGATCTTCCGTTTGCTGGCTCACTTCCCAAATGGCAGCAGGTGCAAGTTTTAGCCAAGGCCAAAGCCACAGGCAAGGAACTTGTCCCACCTTGGTGGCGTGGGTCAAGCACCTGGGCACTGTATTGACTTCCTAAGTGCCTTAGCAGAAGCTGGAGTAGCCAGGGCTTGAACTGGCAACTGATAGGGAATAATCATGTCCCAAGTGGCAGCTTACCACACTGTGCCACATGCTGGCTCCCCATTGGTCTTACTTCTGACATTTCTCTGTGATAAATGGTCTGAGAATGACAGTACCGGATGTTGAAGTTAGATGAATGAAAATTTTCTGTTTCCCATCCAGAGTGATGATGATAACCGAGCCAATGAGAGCAAGAAACCTAAAACAGAAGATAAGAATTCAACAAGCCACAAGCCATCCAGCAACAGAGAGTATGTCCCCCAAACACGCCACATATCAGTGTTGTTAGCATGTCTGTTTTGGTGATGGGTTCTTTCTAATGTTTTCTGAGTGTGTTCCTTGTAGTAAGTTTGTATCATATACAAGTACTCCTCACATACTGGGAGATTCTGATTTTTAAGTAATAGAAAGCATTTGAGATTGGATTACTGCTTCCTCGTAATGGTTCCAAGGTAATTATAGAGTGATAAACTTGTGTGGCACCCTGTCTGTAATTGCTGGCTCAGAAATGTTGATTTCTCCATTCATGACTGGTGTGTCCATCCATTCAGCCAATATGTACTGAGTGCCTAGTGGGCCATTTCAGGCATCAGCCGTGCAGCTATGGAGAGAACTTGACAAGAGTCCCAATTCTGCAGAGTTGAGCCTTGTTTTGTAGAAATAAATGTGCGCTGGTAATCAACTGTGGGAGTAACCTCCTTGTCCTGAAAGCGGGCAATGAGAAGCAGAAGGTTCTATCAACCTGTACCAGTGTATGGAGCAATGAGAATTTTTTGGTTTGGTTTGGTAGGTCATCTAAGCAAAGTGCTGTGAAAGAAAAGGACTTGTTGCCTTCCCCTGCTGGGCCTGTGCCTTCGAAAGATCCCAAATCAGAGCACAGCTCTCGGAAGAGGACTATCAGTCAGTCTTCGTCCCTCAAGTCCAGCAGCAACAGCCACAAGGAGAACAGTGGCAGCAGCAAGAGCAGCTCCTCCACGTCAAAGCAGAAGAAGACTGAAGGGAAGACTTCCAGCAGCTCCAAGGAGGTGAAGGTACGGTGCTGGCGTCTGCCCTCCGACCCCCGGGCACACCAGCATCCCCCAGGAGTGCCACTTCGAGTCCTGGCTGCTCTGCTTCCCATCCAGCTGTTTTCTATAGTTGTAGAAGGTCATCCCTTGGGGTCCCTGCTCCCCTCAACAAAAGACCTGGATGGAACCCCGGGCTCCTGGCCGCCTCCTGGTTCGGCTGCAGTTGTGCAGCCGCTGGGGAGTAAACAAGTATGTGGAAAACCTCTGCCTCTCTGACTTTCCAATAAAAGTAAATAAACCTCTTTTAAAAGAAATATTAACATAGAAACCCAATATTGATTACATTAATTATACAAGTTTTTGATTCTAAGTTTTAGTTATTTCTACTTGAAAAGCAGAGAGATAGAGTGACATACCAAGTGAGAGAAATCTGTCTTTTGATTGACTCTGCAAATGCTTGTCATAGCTAAGTCTGGTCTATGCAGGGTGAGTTGGGCCATCACTTGCTGACTCCCAGGAGGGACCTGGACCAGAGCAGAGCAAAGACTGAAACCAAGCACTGTGGATGAGGTGGCTGTGTCCCGAGCTGCATCTTAACCACTGAGCCAATTGCTTACCATGCGGGTTTTTAAAATAATCTTTAAATGACTCTGATTGTTGAAGTTTGAAACGAGCTTTAGGTTTTATACAATTAGACTGTAGGAACAAGTTTTATAATAAGAAATGACAAAGCAACTATTTTGCCTAGACTCATGAAATAGAGAAAAATCTTTTCAGTTTAGCTTTGAAATTATTCCTCGTTGTTATAGCGTGCTCATTATGCTGGGAAATAGTCTCCACATTTATCAGTGGAGATCTGAATCAGAGTAACATCCTCAGTTCTGTACTTTAATAGACTACTACATTGTTGGCATTGTTTTTAAATTATTGTAATTAGAACTCCATGAAATCAGAGCATGCAATGAAATTTAAGAAAATATCCGAATCTTAAAGAACATAGCTTATTTTTGTTTTTCAAAGATTTATTTATTTTTATTGGAAAGTCAGGTATACAGAGAGGAGGAGAGACAGAGAGGAAGATCTTCCATGCGATGATTCGCTCCCCAAGTGACCGCAATAGCAGGTGCTGAACTGATCCGAAGCTAAGAGCTTCTGAGTCTCCCACATGGGTGCAGGATACCAAGGTGTTGGGGCTATCCTGGACTGCTTTCCCAGGCCACAAGCAGGGAGCTGGATGGGAAGCAGAGATGCCAGGATTAGAACCAACACCCATATGGAATCCTGGCGCCTGCAAGGTGAGGACTTTAGCTGCTAGGCTACCATGCCGTGCCAATTATTTGTTAGTTAGTAAAGCGAAGATCTCAGAGTTGAATAATTAGAATACTGTGCTGGTGAAGTGGCACTGTGGAGCTAGCTTCCCACATGGTTACCAGTTCCAGTTCTGGCTACTTCACTGCAGATCCAGCTCCCTGTTTAGGGGCTGGGAAAAACAGTGCAGGAAGCCCCAAGTGTTGGGTCCCTGCACTCACATGGAAGAGCTGGAAGAAACTCCTGGCTTCATTCTGACCCAGCTCCAACTGTTGCAGCCCTTTGAGGGTGAGCCAACAGATGAAAGACATTTAAAATATTTTACTTATTTATTTATTTGTTTATTTATTTATTTATTTGAAAATGAGGAAATGAGAGAGCTCTTGCACCTGCCAGAAGCTCCTTCCCGATTTCTCATGTGGGTCACATGGACCCAAACATTGGGGCAGTCTTTACTGCTTTCCCAGGCTGTTAGCAGGGACTGATTGGAAGTGGAGCGACCAGGACAGGAGCTGGTGCCCATATGGGATGCCAACATTGCAGGCAGGAAGCTTTACTTACTATGCCACAATGTTGGCCCTTACATCCAGGCACTTTGGATTCTGTGAAACAGAGGAAAACTATCCTAGAAATGTACCTACCAAAATATAAAATTCAAAAAGCTACTTCATAAACTCAAAATTTTTTCCCTAAAAAAAAAGTTGGAATTTCCTCTGATCTCTAAATTTTTTCCCTTGAAATAAGGAATGGATGAACTGAAAAGCCAGTCAGAAAAGCCAAAAAATTGAGTGCAGGAGTATTATAAATGAATGTTAAGCTCAAGTTGTAAGACACTATTTCTCAGGTTTATGTCGGTACAACAGCCATAAAAGACATGCTGTAGTACTTTCCTTCCTTCCTTCCTTCCTTCCTTCCTTTTTGGTACGTAAATATTTTTCATCTTATGAAAGAGTTGAGGGAGGGCAGTTGGGTCTGTGGATACACTGGGGTGGACTTTGCCAGCCAGTACACATTGGAGGGATTTTCTAAGCCTTGGAGCAGTGAGAACCATGGTATCTGGGCTCTCCAAGCCACTCAGGTGTGACCCTTGGTGCACTCTGCTCTACATCTGGGTCTCCAGGGCTTCATCTGTTCCCAGGTGCTGGAGTGGTTTGACACCAAGGAACAACCCTCTCCCCATCCTGGATGCAGGAGAGGAAAGACATTGGGGGAAAAAAAGGGGTCCTCCCCACTCTGATCAGAGGCTCACATACATGTGCATCCTTCTCAATTGTACAAATATTAAAAATAAATTTTAAACAATGGACATAAAAGGCCATGTTGACAGGGAGAAGAATATTCATGCTGTTGAGAGGATAAATTTTAAGAAGGCTGGGCCCAGCGCCGTGGCCTAGTGGCTAAAGTCCTTGTCTTGAATGTGCCAAGATCCTGTATGGGCGCCGGTTCTAATCCCGGCAGCTCCACTTCCCATCCAGCTCCCTGCTTGTGACCTGGGAAAGCAGTTGAGGACGGCCCAAACCTGGGGACCTTACACCCACATGGGAGATGTGGAGGAAGTTCTTGGCTCCTGGTTTTGGATCAGCATAGCACCAGCCGTTGACAGCACCTGGGGAGTGAATCATCAGATGAAAGATCTTCCTCTCTGTCTCTTCTCTTCTCTGTATTATCTACCTTTCCAATAAAAATAGATAAATCTTAAAAAAAAAAAACTTTTAAAAAAATTTTAAGAAGGTGGTTAAATTTTTTAAATTAAGCAGATCTAGATATCATATTAAAAATTCTAACAATGCCATTTAAAAGTTGTTTGACCTAGGGTAAATTACTAAACTTTCTTGACATTACCTTTTTTTAATTTAATATAATAGCAGTACTTAGGATTGTTGGAGGGTTAATGAGTTTATGAAGTGCTTTGACAGTGCCAAGGATGTAGTAAGCACAGGATGCCTGTATTGCTTCATCAGTCAGTAGTGACCGATCAATTTTGCCATAAGTCGGATTGCCATTTCGAAGTTGGTTTTCTGTTTCTGTTTTAACAAGTACATAAACCTATGCCTGGCACATAGTAGTCCCTTCCTCAATAAGAGAATGTTTTGGTTATAACCTGTTCTGTGGAAAATAGTTGACATGAAAAGCTAATACAAGTTTTAAAGCAAGAAAATTGATTACCAAAGGCAATGGAATTTTTTTAACCAGTGGCTGAAGATACACTATAAGTTTACTTTTTAATCTCTCAGTTTTCAATGTGGTTATATATTTTGTCGGTCAGGAAAAGGCTCCAAATAGTGCCTCTAACTGTCCTCCGTCTACACCGACTCCTGACACGTCTAAGCCTCGGAGAACAAAGCTTGCCTTTGATGACAGGTGAGAGCAATATGATTGTTTTATTTCCTAAGGAAATCATTCCAGCAAATCAAACGTTCATTTTAATTTCTATCAACAGCCAGGATTCATGTGTGAACCCTAAAATGTTTGGGTTTTAACTTAAAGGTTCCGACTAGGCCAAGGACTGCTCCTTTAACCTAGCACTGTGATCTGATATGCAGAGTAAATGTTCTCTCCTGGAAGGCTTGGCTGCTGCTGGCGCCACTGCCTAGGCTGGAGATTGTCTTGTAGAAGGAAGAGCAGTGTTTTTGTAATGTGGATTTTTCACCCCTACTTTGATAAAAGATTTTCTCCTGCTCACATCTTTTCTGTTAATTTTTCAAGCAAGTTAAAAAAATAAGTAATAAATACTTAGGAGCTTGGTTTGTCATGATTTGGCCAAAAGGATTCATGTTCATAATCCAATCAATACATTTTTGAGAAAATAAGTGAGATAATTGCCTAATAAAAGCTTAGTTTCTGTACTTTTGGACAGCAAAACTGAAAATATAGCACAATTATGTTACCCTGTGAGTTACACTGAAAATTTCCATTGCAGAAGTTACTCAGCCGACCACTATTTACAAGAAGCAAAGAAGCTAAAGCACAATGCAGATGCATTGGTATGTCAAGATTGTCCTCACAGTTTGTATTAATCAGCCTAACTTTACTTCATTTGTTGCTTGTGCTTGTTGTAAATCCCTACTCACTGTTTTATTCTCATTTCTGCAGTCGGATAGGTTTGAGAAAGCCGTGTACTATCTTGATGCTGTGGTGTCTTTTATTGAATGTGGGAACGCGTTGGAGAAGAATGCTCAGGAATCCAAATCCCCGTTTCCTATGTATTCAGAGACAGTGGAACTCATCAAGTAAGTGGAGAATTGCATTGTGTCCTTGGCAGTGCGGTGTCCCAGCCTGTCTGGGAAGGAGCTGACATCACAGTGAACTCAGTGGGGTGCTTACTGCCTTATTTCCCTTGGATAGGGGGCGCTAGGTGATCGAGTTGGTGTTTTTGCCTCTGTGTTTGGTTTTGGTTCTTGAAGGACAACAGAAGCTGTGAGATTGAGTTGAGAATGTATGTTGTGTTAGACACGTATCTGTTGTTGCTCACTCACAGGTACACTATGAAGCTGAAGAGTTACCTGGCACCAGATGCTACAGCTGCAGACAAAAGGCTCACAGTCCTCTGGTGAGTGTCGCCCTCGCGGCTTCCGCCAGGCCGCCAGCAGCTTCTGATCAACCCTGTGTGCTCTGAGCTGAATGTTAGCCTGGAATCCGAGTTCTGTGACTCTGACCCAGTTCTGAGTCAAGCAGGAAATAACAGTTCCTACTGAGAGGTTGTGAAAGCTTTTAGTTGTCGTCACTCCGACCCCTCGCCTCTATGGGGTGAGGCTTTACTAGGGCACTCCATTCTTCCTTTTTTTTTTTTAATTTTTTGGGTTTTTTGACAATCTTTACATGGTTAATTAGGGCACAAAGGTTCAAGGGCTACAGGAAAGTGGGTAAGACTATTATTTCCACATTCTCTCTTTTTTTTTTTTTTTTTCCTGTGCCTAGGATAAAGGAAGTCGCCCCACCTGGCCTCCCACCAACACCAGGTCCCTGATGTGGGGCATGCTCCAAGGGTCTTGCTCAAGTGGTTTTGATAGTTCAGCAGTTATGAATTGCTGCCAATCTGGCCATTCCAAGCACGATAAAGTCATTGCAGAATCCACTGATTGACATAGTCCATCCTTAGAGTTTCCATTTGTCTGTTTTTTTCACTGTCAACATATGGGTAGAGTAGTTGATTGGTTTGTTCTATCCTCTCTTGTGGTGTCAGGTAGCCTTTGCAGGTTCCGATGGGCTAGGGCACCCCATTCTTTGTAAATGGCAGTTTTTCCAGAATGTTCTGGGTTGTGTTTTTATTCATTTTATTTATTTGAAAAGCACGGAGTCAGAAAGATCTTGCATCTACTGACTCATTGCCCAAAGAGCTGACCAGGCCAGGCCAAAGCTGGAAGGTGAGAACTCAGTCTCCAGTGTAGGTGACAGGGACCCGAGGACTTGCATTCTGAGCCGCTGCCTTCCGAGGTATACATTAGCAGGAAGCTGGGCTGGGAACTGGAGCCAAGACTCCAACACAGGCACTTGGCTACTGGAAGTGGTTGTTTCAAATGACATCTTCGTCACCAAGGCAAAGGCATGCCCTCTCCCCCCACTGTTTTAAGTACCTCTCCTCTCCTTTTACAAATGTACCTTGTTTGGGGAACAGCCTCTAGCTTGCGCCGAATACAGAAAGCATTATTTTGTTATTATTTATTATTATTTTTTTTTGCTTAGTCCCAAAATAAATGAGACAAATAGATGAGTTTAATTATTAGTAGACATTTTCTTGGCCTGGTCCCATGTTTAAAGTGGGGAACACAACTATGAATAAAACTGACAACAGTCCTGTTTGTCATGGAGTTTATTGTTATAATGTAAAAACAGCAAGTGTCAAATACTCATTCAGCTGTGTGAGTGAAATCCATTGAAAGGAAAGTCAGCGCAGCCCTGAGTCTGAGAAGCAAGAATGGGAGCAGACATTAGGTCGGTGCTGAAGACACCCACAGCCCACATCCGAGTGCCTGGGTTCCTGTCCCAGCTCCCAGAGCCTGCTTCCTGCCAATGTGCTCCCCCAGGCACAGTGACAGTGACCCTCCTGAGAGTTCCTGACACCAGCCTTCCAGCGGTCTCGCTTCTGGATTCCCCTGCCCACCTTGTTCCTGCTGCTGCTCTAGGCATTCAGAGCGTGCACCAACAGGCAGGCAGTCTCTCTCTCTCTCTCTCTCTCTCTCTCTCTCTCTCTCTCTCTCTCTCGTCCTGCCTCTCAATTTTAAGATTTATTTTTATTTATTTGAAAATTAGTTACAGAGAAGTAGGAGAGACAAAGAGGTCCTCCAGCCATTGGTTTATTCCTCAAAGGCTGCAACAGCCAGAACTGGGCCAAGCCAAAGCCCAGAGTCATGAAGTGAATTGGAAATGGAGCAACCAGGATTGGAACCACAGCCCATGTGGGATGACAGCATTGTAGGCGAAGTGAAGGGGCCTACTTCACTGTGCCACACACTGATCCCTAAATATGTATATATTTTAAAAAGATAAAGACTTGGAGACAAGAAGACCTACTAGGCAGAGGACACAGAGGGATGGCAAGAAGCATGCGCATCGGAGACACTGAGCGAAGAGCATGACTGGCTGGGGCAGGGTGATCATGCTGGACCCCTGTGCTGTGTGGTCAGATTTTTGCAGTGTTGGAGTTATGTTGTTCATAGTTGAGTGTCCAAAGTTGTTAGCATTTGTTGTTGTTGGTTTTTTTTAGCTTCAGATTATTTGTAATTTGATTTGGAGGTTCTTTACCTTAACAGTTTCATTTTATATTTCATTTTTCTTTCTTTTTTCTCTGTTTTTTCTTTCCTTCCTTATTTGTTTAAAAGATATGATCAGAAAGGAAGGGAAAGAGAAATTGATCTTCCCTCCTCTGGCTTACTTATCAAATAGCTGCAATGGCTGAAGGTAAGCTGAGCCAGAAACCAGGATGTTCTTCTGAGTCTCCCACACAGGTGCACGGTCCCAAAAACTTGGGCCATTCTCCATTGCCTTCCCAGTCCACAAGCAAGGAGCTGGATGGGAAGTGGAGCAGCTAGGACATGAAGCAGCATCAATGTGGGATCCTGGCACTTGGAGGTGGAGGGTTAGCCAGTTGAGCCATTGTCCAGCCCCTCAATCATTTGTTTCAGTGCAAGCATTACTTGGATACATTGGATGAATGAGCTTTTGATTTTGAATAGCAGCAAATGATGAGAGTTAGTGCTGAATTTTAGACATTCCCATCCCCCACCCCAGGATTTATACCACAATTACAGCACATTTTTTGGTTTTGTTTCAGGGTGAATGTTATTCACCTTAAGCCAGTGTTTGTTATCATGCACTAGTCTTGTACTCTTACTAAATGCAAAGATTGCCTGTGCCGATATGACCAGCTGTCCTGCTTAAACAAACTGCCCTTTTCCATTTGCCAGCCTGCGCTGCCAGTCTCTGCTGTACCTGAGGCTGTTTAAGCTGAAGAAGGAAAATGCTCTGAAATACTCGAAGACACTCACGGAGCACCTAAAGGTCAGTGCGCCAGGGGACCATTCTGTTCCCCGGAGGCAGAGTTTGCAGGCTCTCATTGCCAGCCCAGAACTGCCCTGTGTTTAGGTAAGATAGCAGGACAGGGGCCACTGTGTGGGCGCTTTTAGATAGGTTTGAGATTTCTTGGGGTGTATCTAGATGCACATATAGCTCCTTGTAGAATTTCAGCAGTTGTATGTACTTCAATAGCAATCTCTTCCTTTTTTAAAATATGTATTTGTTTTTATTGGAAAGTACATTTACACACAGAGAGAGACCTCCCTTTCATTGGTTTGTTCCCCAAATGGCCTCAAGAGCCGGAGCTGAGCCAATCTAAAGCCAGGAGCCAGGAGTATCTTCCTGTCTGCTGTACAGATGCAGGGTCCCAAGGCTTTGGGCCATCCTTTCCCAGGCCACGAGAAGCAAGTTGGATGGGAAGTGAAACAGCCAGGACATGAACCAGCACCCATATGGGATGCTGGCATTTGCAGGCAGAGGATTAGCAGTTGAACCATTGTGCCTGACATACCCTCCCACCCCCCGCCAATTAATGACATTTTGTTTACACAGCCATTCTTTAGACTGTTGTCTTAGCTTCCTAAAACATCTTTGTGCTTTTTCAAATCAGTACTACATAAATCCTCCTAGAATCTTTCTGTGATTACTTGGAACCCCTCAGTAGGTTAGCCAGAGCCTACAGCCTCAATCCAAACTCTTAACCCTGGTCTGTAAGTCCCTTACGGTCTTGTGTTTCTTGTTCAAACCTGTTTTACGTACATTATATGGGTCATGTACATTCTTGGTACATAGTATGTCTCGGCCCTCTGCCCTCCCGGCTCCATGTCATCTGTCTGGATGTGACTCATTCTTTCCTTGCCGACTGTGAAGTCTTCCAGATCCCAGCTCTCACCTAGTAACTTCTTTCTGTTGTGTATTCACAAATGCACACACGTAGGCTTCGGTATCTTAAATTTATAAAGCCTAACACCAGCTCTGGCTCAGAGCCAGAGTTGGGTGTATCTAGTACTTTTTAAGTAATAAGGGTTTTTTCAAGTACATTTTCTTTTTCCACAGAATTCCTACAATAATTCTCAAGCACCATCCCCCGGTTTGGGAAGGTAGGTATAATTTTATCCGACAAAGCATGATTTGCGACAAGTTTATTTGTAATGTAAAAGCGGGATGGATAGGGTCCAGCTCTCAAAACTGGGAAAAAATTACTACTTTAAAAATGAAAACCATTTCTAATAAAGTAAGAGTTGATAAGAGAAATCATCCTGAAAGATTAAAGATGGGATATTTTTACTTGGGGAAATTTTGAGTTTTTCGCTGCACCTCAGCTCTTCTCTCAGTTGATTCCCATGACGTGAATTTGCCACAGTGGGCTCATCTTCCTCGGGTCTTGGCATCACCAGCATCTGTTAGTGGCATAGTTGCGGTTTGTCCCCCAGCCCCACTTCACTCCCTCACCCAGAGGGAGGGAAATAAACACGAAGTCTCTTTTCTTTAGTAGTTTTATTCTTTATTCGGTTCATTTATTCTTGAAAGAACTGACGTTCTGCATACTTGTACCTTTTGTCACCTCTGAATAATTGAGCTGACCCGGAAAAGTGCAGTATTTGTAGGATTCAAAGCAATATGAACAAGAGGCCATCGCAAGCCTGCCTAGGTGGGGACTTGTGCTGGGCCAGAGAGAGGGCACGCGGCTTCGAAGCCCTTGAGCCGCCGCTAGCAGGGTGTGTTGCGTCTTCAATTGACCATCTCCTGTTCTGATGTTATTCATTATAACAAAGGATCTAGAGGATTATAATTAAACATAGTGACCTTTAGTGGGAGAAATTGTGCTTCTGAAGTTCCTTCTAGTTAAAAGAATCCAATTGTCAAAGACTTCATGTGGCGTCCGTCGGGAGTGTGTTGATTGAGAAGGCTCACCGCGTCCATGTGAACCTGCCTCCTCTTTCTCTCTGTGCAGCAAAGCTGTTGGGATGCCCTCCCCTGTTTCTCCCAAGCTGTCGCCAGGCAATTCAGGAAGTTACTCCTCTGGGGCCAGTAGTGCTTCAGCAAGTGGCTCGTCAGTGACCATTTCACAGAAGATCCACCAGATGGCAGCCATCTATGTGCAGGTTACATCCAACTTCCTCTATGCCACCGAAATTTGGGACCAAGCTGAACAGCTTTCCAAAGAGCAGAAAGGTGCGTGGGTATGCCAAGGAGGGATGGAGTCGTTCAGAGGGCTGTTCCGTGTTTAAATTGTGGCCTAATTTAGAGCTAACAGTCTAATCAGTTTTCTACTCATCTCCACTAAATCTAATTAATTCTGTTTAAAAATTACAACTCATGACACAGATAACTCACACTAAGTTGTTTTTTGGCCAAAGACAAATAGGCCGCTCTTCTGCCACATTGAAGTGCAGTCTTACTGTAAAAGTGATAAAATTTGTCTTGTGTTTGAGGATGATGGCCTGAAGTTGGTTACAGGCTTAGGCTTACATCTAGTTATCTGTGCACCTGTAATATTTAGTATCCAAGAAAGTACCTAAAACCTTGTATCAAGCCACACAGCTCTGCAGAATACTGAATTAGCCCAGCAATCTGTGCTCTGTTGTCCCAGAGAACATTCACGTACTTCAACTACTGACAGCCAGAAGTAAATCCAAGATTCATATCCTAAAGAGGAATAATGGTGAGAGCAAGATAGAAGACAAACCCCAAATTAAACCTAAAGTTAGGAGTCCGGCAAGGTTGCCGAGTGGCTGAAATCCTCACCTTGGCACATGCCGCAATCCCATATGGGTGCCGGTTTGTGTCCCGGCAGTGACCTGTTCCGACCACTTGGGGAGTGAATCACCGGATAGAAGAGCTTCCTCTCTCTATATCTGACTTTCCAATAAAAATAAACAAATCTTTACAAAAAGAGAAAACTAAAGTTGGGTTTTAAAAAACCTGATTTGGGGCCCGGTATGGTAGTCTAGTGCCTGAAGTCCTCACCTTGCCTGTACCAGGATCCCATATGGGTGCTAGTTTTTGTTTGTTTTGTTTTAAGATTTATTCATCTTTAATGGAAAGTCAGATATACAGAGAAGGGGAGATACAGAGGAAGATCTTCCCTCCATTGATTCACTCCCCAGGTGGCTGCAATGGCTGGAGCTAAGCTGATCCGAAGCCAGGAACCAGGAGCCTCTTCTTGGTCTCCCACGCAGATGCAGGGTCCCAAGGCTTTGGGCCATCTTCCACTTCTTTCCCAAGCCACAAGCAGGGAGCTGGATGGGAAGTGAAGTAGCCAGGATATTTGATCCCAGTATGTTTGTTTGTTTATTTATTTATTTATTTGTTTATTTATTTATTGAAATTTTCTTTATCTTTATTGGAAACTCACAGTTACAGAGAGACAGAGTGATCTTCCATTTTTTTTGTGTGTGTGTGAATTTTTATTATTATTAATCACATTGCATTTTGTGACACTGTTTCATAGGCTCTGGGATTCCCCCAACCCCTCTCCATACCCTCCCCCCATGGTGGATTCCTCCACCTTGGTGCAGTATTACAGTTCAAATTCAGTCAAGATTCTTTCATTGCAAGCATAGAGTCCAGCATCTTATTGTCCAGATAAATTCAATGGTTTCTTGGGGAGACCATCTCTGGTCTGAAGGCAGAGCTGGCAGAATCCAGTATGTTTTTTCAAGATTGATTTATTTTTACTTGAAAGTCAGAATTACAGATTGAGAGAGAGATTTCTGCTGATTCACTCCCCAAGTAGCCGAGCCAGCCTGAAGCCAGGAACCAGGAGCCTCCTCTGGGTTTCCCACATGGGTGCAGGAACCGAAGCATTTGGCCCCCTCTGCTGCATTCCCAGCCATTAGCAGGGAGCTGACTCGGAAGTGGAGTCGCCGGGACTCAAACCTGTACCAATACAGGATGCAGGAGCCACAGGCTGAGGATTCCTAAGTCTGCTATGCCATGGTGACTGCTCCTGTCCACACTGTAACAACAGCTACTGAAGTTAGCCATAACTGCTTTATGTCATGTTGTTCCTGTCTATATCAGTTTTTCTCATTGTGTCAATGCACCTTTAAAAAGTCGTTTGATTTGGTTTGGGCAATGGATGCTGAGAAGCCAGGCCAGAAAATGTGTCAGATTGTGGATTTCATTGATCCTTTCCTCAGGATGCTGCTTAGCTTCCTCTGCCCATTCACTTCCCTTATACAGTAGTTTCCTCTTGAGACTTAATTCAAGTTCAGTGTTTCAGATAAGCGTGCTTCATAGAAGGTGCTCTTGTTTTTAATTAGGAAGCGTGTAGCGAGGCCCCTTTTTGGTGATAATAAGATTGGCCAGTGGATTCAATCTGGTGGTGTCACACTGACGGGTTTGGTGTCACGTTTCATTATTAAACAAGTGATTACACTGGGCTCCAACCTCAGGATACTGTCCTCGCTCTTTCTCTCTCTACCCCACTGGTTTTATATAACGACCTGTAGTTGTTTATGTCGGAAGAATTCCCTTATTTCAATCGCCTGTTTTAAAAAATCATCTGAAAACGTGGCATGTGAGTACTAGTGCTGTGGCACAGTAGGTTAAACTTCCACCTTTGGTGCTGGCATTCTATATGGATGCCAGTTCAAGTCTGAGATGCTCCGCTTCCAATCCAGCTCCCTCTTATTGCCTTGGAAAGCAACAGAGGGTGGCTCAGTTCCTTGGGCCCCTGCACACATGTGGGAGAGCTAGAAGCTGCTTGCTTCAGATTGGCTCAGCTCTGGCCCTGCAGTCATTTGGGGAGTGAACCAATGGATGGAAAATAGCTCTCTCTTTTTCTCTGTCTCTTCTTTTCTCTGAAACTCTGCCATTCAATTAAAGCAAATCTTTAAAAAACAAAAGTGGCATTTGTTATGTGAATGGTGTATGCACCTGGTCAGAGCAGGGAAATGACACGTAGATTGTTAGGGCAAATACACCAGAATAATCTTCCTTTTTCTGTCTCGGGCTTTTTTTTTTACACAAAAACAGATCATATTTTGAAGTAATATAATATGTTGTTGCTCTAGGTCTTTATTTAATGGTGTTTGTTGTATATAGTAGCAATCTATAATTTCTGTCAGTAGATTTTGTTTGTGTATAAATCACTTTAATTCCTCACAGTGCATTCTGTGGAAGATGTTGTATAATTAGGAAGCAAATATAACTTCAGAATTTAAGGTAATTTGTTCTAAAAGATAAAAGTAATATTTTAGGATGGGGAGTGATATTTTTTACTTCCCATGAATATTATTTCATGGTCTAGATTCAGAGTTTTAAAGCAGTGATTCAAAAGAATATTACTTAATCAATGTGTTTGTTTCTAGAATTCTTTGCTGAACTGGATAAGGTGATGGGCCCACTCATCTTTAACGCGAGCATCATGACAGATCTGGTCCGTTACACCCGGCAGGGACTGCACTGGCTCCGCCAGGATACCAAGTTGATGTCTTGAACTGAACATATTCTTGATGCCTCTGATTTTTCTCCACAACACTGTGTCACATCACAAAGGAAACTGCCATAACCATGCCACCTAGTTGACACTAAGAATGAGGAACGATTTTCTCCTCCTTGGTCCGTGTGTTGTTTTTAATAACCCAAAACCATCGTTTCAGTTGACCCTTTCAACATGTCCAATGTGAAAAATTATTTAAATGCAGCACAGTTGCAAGATGCTTTATAATAAGATCGAAATACCAGTTGTGATTCATAACTAAGGAAATGAAATTCTATTTATTTTAATTTTTCTAAGTTCCCAGATTGGGGCTTGTTTGAAACGTTAATTATTTCTGCCTATAAATTTACTCTATTGAATATTTAGCATAAATTTAATGTAAACATTTTTATTTATATACTTTGGGAAGTTTGTTACCTAATAATGTCTTTTTGTGGTAGCTCTTCTAAGAGTTAAGAGTTGGTTCATCTAGAACATGGACCTGTGTGTCTATTCCTACTACCTGAATATTATTTCAAATCTTAACTACAATTTTATTATTGTAGAATTGATGCTTAGTATTAAGGATATTATACACATGAAAAATCACTTAAATATGAGATGTCATTCTATGTGGATGTGAAATGAAATGTGTCTGATTTGGTATGCATTACTTCAGAAACTGTGAATGTGTGTTTATAACACTAGAACAATCACAAGGTGTCTAGGACTTGCATTTAATGCATTACAGAAGAGAAAAGGCAGCTTCCCGGGAGAGTGATAGCATACTGAATGGTTTCATAAAAGGACAATCTTGAACTATAGGGGTTTTATTATAAAACCGTGTGTTCTTTTTTGCTGTCAATCATTTGACACTTAATTGAAGCAGAGTAAATTACTATGGGGAAAAAAAGCAAAAGATGGTCCATCTCCTGAGGGTTGTTGCCGGTGTCTCTTGAATTGATATTTGAAGGTTACAAATCTCTCTGCCAGTTTCCTTGTCTCGTACTAGATTGTACTGTTCTGACAAGAGCCTGCGGCGAGTGCTGTGGCGTGGGCTGGAGCTTCGAGGGGTGTGCTTTTGCTGTTCAGCTTACAGTTCTAATGCCCAATGGGGAGATGATGAGTTTTTCTCCTTTTTAAACATATCTTGTATTTACTCCCTTTGTATTGCGAAGGCCCTCATCAATGATGTATGTTTCTGATGGTATCAGAAAATTTGCGCTAGAAAAACACATCACTCGGTTCATGCTGAGCTCTCTGGGGAAGCAGAGGGAGCAGGGGCCAAGCTTGGGAACCAGCTCTGTAAGAACTGTGTCTCCAGGTTCCTTTCCCTGTCACATGCATGTAGGAATCAAGGGTGACAGATGGACCTTCCATATTTTATTTGTGACACCCCTCTCTTGTCTCGTGTGCCTTAAATCTTACCTTTCAATGAAAACTCTATGGATTGTTTACAGATGAAGTTTTACACTAGAAGCATACCGCCCATACGTAGTTGGTCTTCTATAGTAATATTAAATTCTCTTTCCTTTCAAATCTTCTTTTAGGGCCACATCTGTTTTTCCAGTCAATCTAACGCTTTTGTACATGACTTAGTCTAACTAGTTGGATAATGCTGCTTCAAAAAATAATTTGTCCTTCTTCTCATTCCAAAAATGAATCCGTCCAACCCAGGAGAGAAGGAAAAAAAAAAAAACATGGCCCTACTGCACGTAGATGGTGGCTGAGGCCTGAAATTGGAAAGGGAGAAGATGGGCGGAAAATCTCAACATTCAATGGTGCAGTGAATCTTTTTTTGTCTCCGAGTCTCTTTTACACTTCTTTCTGAAACTAGTGAACTCGCATCGTCCTGTGACCTGCTCTGTACCACGTTTGTTTGTTTTTTTTTTAATGTATCATTAACAGTTGAGATCTGTAAATTATGTTGGATTTAACCTTTTTCTCTTGGAGAAATTGCCTCTTAAATCTTTCTGATTGAACCTTAGTGTGTCCTAGGAACAATTTTCCTTAAGAGGACAACTTCTCCCAGTGCTCAGAATCGTAAATTAGTGAGAAACACCTTGTGAATCCAGTCACGCACGTGCCCTGTCCGTCTGCCGTGTCTGACGCCAAGCCTGCCACTCGCTGTGATGTCTTCGGAATGGAATCCATGCCTGCTGGGCTCCTGGCCTTCTCAGCAGCCGCAGTCAGCAGGAGCCCTCTGCGCCCTGATGTGTTCCGGCTTGCTGTGTGCCCTGACAGGCAACCAGAGCACTTCTCGGGCCCCACTGATGCTTTGTGAAAGCAGTTTCCGGATGTCTTATGGTGCTGCTCCACAGATATATTCTCCTTAAAAGTGTTCATTCTTAGAAAATGAATTGTTCAAGCTTTTCATTGTGGAAGGTTTTTCCCAGCAGGTGGTAATGGGCAATACATCAAAATTGCCTCCCAAACAGCTGAATCTTCACCCTCCTAGTCTGTGGAAATGCTACTTCCTCTCTTGCATGTCTGTCTGCTGCAGCGTTCCGTGTCGTCCTCTGCTCTGGCGCATACTCGGGTCTCCTTAAAGGCGACCACTCCTTCCCCCACAGTACGTGTCCTCCGTGTCTCCTCACCATTTAGAACTCAATTTTGACAAGTGGCAGAAAAACTTTTTGTTCGAGACTGACACTTCATATGTAGAAATTATAGAAATAGCACCTATTTCTACAATTCCTCTGTGGACTGCTCTTGTTAGCCCACACTTGTTTGCCTGGAGGCAGCAGCCCACACCACTGGACCCTTTACAGGCCACCAGCGACCCGCTTGTGGTGGACAAAGCTGTCTCAGCAGCCTTGCCAGGCCTAGCTGCGCAGTGGGGAGCGCGCCCTCCAGGCGATTCAGGCTCCCCCAGCCCAGCCCGAGCTCCAGTCTGCAAAGAGTCCAGCCCTTCCCTTGCCTCAGTGCCACCTTTTCCTGAGCAGGGAGCCAAGAAAGTGACTTTTCGAGCAGTGAGTACTTCCGAGAAATTCATAGTTGTAGTTGCTGAAGAGTGGAGAAGACCAGCCACCACTGATTGCCTTCTCCGGTATCCACGCAGCTTAGGGTGATGATGCACGCCCACGCCCACGCCCACACCTGTCCTTCTAGGGGAGCTCTCACATCAGAGACTCCGCAGGGGCCTGGGCTGCACTTGGAGTGACACACTTGTGGCTTTATTAGATTCACTGTTTCTGTTTTAATTGTTGTTTGTTTCCTTTCATTCACGGTTGAATCAGCTAGCCCAGAAAGCATTTTGTGCAAAATTGACAGAAACTTTGGTACATTAACTCGTAGTGGATGAGCTTGCGTTGCGCAGCAAGAGCCTACAGAAGGCACCTGTTAGGACGGAAGTGCTGGCCCCAGCGGCCAGGGCTCAGTGGAGTCTCAGAGCAGCCGGTGAGCACTCCACAGAGTGATGCTTCGTTGTGCAGGGGAGGGCGCCCGGTGCACTCCTCTCAGCATGAGGGTATGCAATGTTGGATCTTAAGATTATGTACACATACACACTTATATATATATGTATGTATGTATGTATGGAAACATGAAATTAGTTCGTCAAAATGTGTGTGTTTAGTATTTTAGCTTAGTGCAGCTATTTCCACATTATTTATTAAATTGATCTAAGACACTTTCTTGTTGACACCTTGAATTTTAATGTTCAAGGGTGCAATGTGTATTCCTTTAGATTGTTAAAGCTTAATTACTATGATTTGTAGTAAATTAACTTTTAAAATATATTTGAGCCCTTCTGTAGTGTAATAGGGCTCTCATGGGGTGGGGAGGGGGGAAGAATTTTACTTTTCCAATTGCTGTTTGAGCAAAATGGCTTCATTGTGTATGTTGATTTATAGGGGTTTGTGTCTGGTCCCCAGGAACATCATTTGGGGTTGGGGGGGTGACTGTTCTAGAAAGATTGTGATGCCTTGGGTTTAAAAAACAAAAAATCCAAGTGACCTGGGGAGCCAGTGCATTTGAAATCCATACAGACTCGTGTAACTCATCCTCCCAAATGAATGGAACCCAGACTTCAGTGTCACATATCAGTGTGTTGAAGAGGCAACTTTTCTTCCAATAAACTGCATATGGAAGGTTGCTCTTCAGGAAATCAACAGAAAAGCTTGGGTGGCTTGAAATATACAGGGACAAGAGGCCAAATGGGTCAGGTTTGTGAGCATGCTCAGTAATGGAGAATTCTGCTTTGAGACCTTAACCCTAAAACCAAGCGACAGGAAGAGTGCTATCAGTAAAGCGGAAGCTGGTCTTAGTTCCTATTGACATGAACCCTGTGATTAATAGTAAACTCGTCTCCAGAAAAGGGAATACTAAGAATAGCTGTATCTTAATGCAATGTGGTCACAGGATAAGGTGTCTGCGTTGTCTGAAGTCGTATCACTCTTAGGGGCAGCCTAAACCTGTAGCTTCAGACATCGCCATGCAAGGGAGTTGGCTTTGAGGATCGCGAGCGTTGGTCTGTCCTTGCCACCACCGTGCCGCTGAGCATGAACTGCCGCTCTGAGCACAGAGCTTCCTGAACGAGAGCGGGAAAGCTTCTGCCCAGAAACTCCCGTCACCCCGAGTTTGGGTCTTACTGTTTCCGTGTGAGGTGTCCTTGCAGCTTTTAGTCATTGGAGTTTTCTGTGTTCCTTTCTGGAGATGAGCTATTTGAAAATACTGCCTTTCCAATCAGTGCCATGGTTATCTATATTGTTGAGTTTGTTGTTGCTGTTCAAGAAGTGTCCCCTTTATACAACTTTTTGCACGCACCTGGCAAATCACCGACCTGAGCATTCAGCAGTACTGGGGTACGGGGGAGGGGTGTGGGAGGCTCACGGACAGAGCTGGCCCGACTGGCAGTACCTAGAAAGGCACCACCTCGGGAGGGCCGGACGTGGGCTTGGTAAGCACAGGTATGAACATGAAAACTTTCTATCTAGCCTCCGTTTTGAGTGGTTTTAAGAAATTTTGTATATGGAGGGTGGAAATGCTTATATATTTATTAAAAGTTCTTTTATTTGAAATTAAAATTATTTGGTAAATAACGGTTTGATATTTGGGGAGGGTTTTGGAGGGGAAATGACGCCGCTGAGAAATCTTAAAGCCGTTGCTTCTGCAGCAAGGTACTGTTAGTGAGGGGGGTGCCCTTGTTTTGTACAGGACCCAGCTGTTTTTGTTACATTCTTTTATCCCAAATATTAAGGCATCTGACATTCTCAACCAAAATTTCAATTATATACTGTGGGGTTTTTTTTTCTTTGTTGCAATACATTAAAATTTCAGAGGTACTTTGGGGTTCTAAAGCTAGAATTTCTAAGTCAGTATGTGCATTTCACATAATAAAGCTGTTAATGGTGAGCAAAGTATTATAATACTAACTAGATTTTTCCACATCTGTATAGTATATTATATGTATTTTGTGGTATTGAGATTATAGAAAGTTTAGAGTGTCAAACATGCGTTTAATGTGTATTTTTAAACAAATTTATGGCAATTAAAATATTTGGAGACAAGGGTATCACATTTCAATTTGTAAAGATCTTTTTAACTCTACTGTGTCATTAAGATGCTTTGTATAATGCCAAACCATAGCTGGAGAGACTAAGTTTAATAAATATCAAATAGATTTTCTGTATTAAAGTTTGTGTACACTGTGCTCTTTCTCAGCTCTCACTCCGTTTCTGTGCGGTTCCAGTGCTGTATTTCAGCATCCAGTACCTGTGTTCCACAGGAGACCCTGCCAGCTTGGGTCTCACATACCGTGGCCACAGCAATTCTGAACCTGCCAACTGTGCGTCCTCGGGGTATGGATCAAAATTCACCCTGCCCAGGAGAAACCTCAGATATTCTTTGGTGTTCCTAGTTGCCTGGGCCTTTATGAATTCATGAAACTAGATTTTTCTCCCAGTTCTGTCTTAGGTTCATGCAGTCATAGACAAAGTTGGGCCCAACCTGTCTGACATGTCTCTGACAGTTCCTGCAGGAAGGTGAAGGGGCCGGGAGCCAGAGCCACAGGCTGGGGCCTTGCCCAGTGTGATGACACAGCTGCGGCCTGGCTTTGCCCTTAAGCTGCCGTTGTGTTCTCCGTGTGATTCTCGGGGCAGGTTTTTGGGACAGTCATCTCACCACACTCTGCCCCTTTTGTTATCGGACAATGCTGGATTTTTGCTATCATGTACACATTGAATCCTTCAGGAGCTAGGATTTCAGACTTCCAGTTTCAATGAGACATTTAATAATATTTGTAGAAAAATAAACTCTAAAGTGCAAAGCTTATTTAACACTCATCCACACAACAACATTGTAAAAAGAGATGGAGACCAATTTAAAACATCTGTCTTTGAATATTAAAACACCCAGGTTGCTTCACCTGGGGATCTCCCGCCAGAGCATCATTAACCAACATCCCATAGGATGGAGTCTTGTCGGAGGGGACGGCTGGCCTGTTCCCTAGAGTATCCATCATTCCTGGGCCACACTTAGGGAGCAACGTCTTTTTCTAGGGGAAGAGAAAACATTTTTTTTAAGACATGGAGTCTGGAGTGCCCAGAGCACTTCTGCTGGGCTTCATTCCTCTCTGCTCAGTGGATGCAATTGAAGGGGACAGGAGATGGGAACCTCCCACTCTCTGACCGCGCTCCCTTCCCAGCCCTGGTGGAAGCCTCCGTCCTCCCAGTCACTCCTTCCCAGTGCGCCTCACCTGCACAGCCTGGTGATGCATTCGGCACTGTCCCGACACGAGGCTCCAATGGGCCTCAGGGAGACCCCTCTCCAAAACGGGGTCATCCTCCGCAGCCGCCTCTTTGCCAAGCTCAGCTCTGGTACTGGGGAGCCCCCAATCTGTAGAGCAGAAGCAAATTCACCACCTGAGGGGAGGAGCAGGCCATTGCCGAGCTCCTGGGCACTGAAGCAGGGTGCCACTGATCAGCTGCGCTTGAGTTCCACCCCCACTGCCTGCTCCAGCTGGCCCCTGCCTTACCTGGCCCACAAGCAGCAGGCAGATCATGAGCACCGCCAACAGCTTGAGGTGCCACATCTTGCTGAAGGCAGGGTGTGGGCGCCTGAGGACCACGGAGAGTTCCCACTTCCTTTTATAGACTGGTGTCTGCCCTGGCGTGGTTGCCAGGTGAGATGGGGCAAAGTTTCTATTTGTAATCAGGATCAGTTTAATAAGTTAATGTCTACCAGAGGACTGTGCTCAGGGGTTGCCTTTCAGGCACGTTGTATTGACTGATCTGTCATCTGGACTTTGAGTGGTTGTGTTGCACATCTGGACTTTTTCATCTGTTTTACCCAAAGTCAGCACTGACTGCTGTTCCCTCCCTCTGAAAGCCACCTGAAACCACCGAGGGAGCCTAGGAACTTGGCCAGATTTCTGTACCGAAATAGCTCAGTGAGATCACGCCCATCAATACAGAACTCTAACAATGAAGTCTTCAAAGATACCATTGACCTCTTTGGGCCTTGTCCGGGAAGGGAGCACTGGTTATGGTGTGAAGCGGTCAGCTGGGTAGCACCAGCCCACAGGATTTATGGTGCCCTGGCCCCTCTGCTGTATCTGTGAGCTACCAACCCAGCGACCTGTGCCAGTTCAATATCCTTGTGGACCGAAGACCCAGCTGTGGGAAACTGAAAAGTTAGGCCAACCTGCCCTCTTGCAGGCTGCTGGGTGTTTTGTTAAAACATATGGCTGGGGAGGGGAGCTGGAGCCCCTAGCCTCAGAGAGCGGCTGAACTTGTGCAATGGCAAATAGCACTGAGAGCTTTGAGTGAACAGGCTTTCTTCTAGGACCACCTTTAGGCTTTGGTGGAGCTCCCCTTCCTGGCAGCTGCAGGGCAGCAGGCACAGTAAGGCTGAGCTATCTGCAACCAAGCCAACCAAGCCAAGAGCTTCCCATGGCCCGGAATGATAGGCCAAAAAAGACCCGTAGCAAGGCAGCTCATGTGGCATCCCACTGAAGACTTGGCCAAGGAGACACAGGACATGTGGAAGTACAGCAGGATGGGCACCAGTCTTGGCAGCCAGGCCAGCAGCAGGTGCTTCTTGCGATGGGAGGGGATAGTGGGACCAGAGCTGGGATTGGGCAGAATGTGACTCCACAGATCTGTCTTGCTTCCAGTTCTCAGGACCATGCAGCCACTGCCTACACCTTGGGGGAACCTAGCAAGTCCAGCTGACCGTTCTACACGTGGAACACAAGTGGGTTGCTCCCTTCACCCTGAACTTGGCCACTAAATAGATTGAGATATAAGGCCCGTGAAGGAGCTTATGGGGTTGGAAAGAAGCTGTGATGACCTAGTGAACATTGGGTAAAGAACACAAAGCCGATTAGATAAGCAAAAGACCGGCAACGTGCTGTCCCTGCAGCCAGCTGGGTTGGAGGACTCGGTGCCAGCCTTCCCTCAATCAGCCCCGCAACCTACGTGACATGCCAAATGGCATCTGGAGATAGGATTTCTGCTAGCCCTCCGTTTCTGCCTTTGTACTCCAAGCACAACCCAAGAAGCCTGTAGGTTTATCTGTAATGGCTGTGCCCCATTCCAGAGTGGGCAGCCCTGGACTCCCTCCCCAGAGAGCAACAAGGCCACGAAACATTTATGGCTGGAAACTCTGCCTTGCTGGCCACCCTCTTCCACAAGACGCGACTTCCTGGTGATTGTGGACGTATCCATGTATGTGAACTCTCATTTTGTTTATATCAAATGCAGAGGCAAAGCAGCAGCAACTGTCCACAGCTTTCCCATTCGCCTCCAGATTGAGGGAAAGCCTATTTCTGAAGCTAAAGTACTGGAGCTTTTAAATGCATGGGCTCTTGGCCGAGTGACTGGATTAACAGCGTGCCCCTTCTTCCTGTGCCAGGGCTTAAACACTCCTCTACAATATGAGTTGCGGGGAAGGCATGCGCGACTATAGGACCCTGGAGTCTGCATGGGGGCTGAGCGAGGCCAGCCCTGCCCACTTAGGGTTTAGTCTGTGGCTCAGTCAGTGAGACAGGAGCAGACTCTGTGCCTCTCTGGGACTGACATTTGCATGCTGGAATGATCCGTGACAGGAAGAGAATAAGAGTTTGGCCACTCTGGACTCAGCTCATAGAGACTTGGTGGCCTGGGATGTAAGGCGAGAACCAGGCCAAGGTCACCTGAGCCACAGTGTGAAACACATTCCAGGCAGAGGGCAGATCATTAGGGCCTGGTGGTAACCAGAAACTTCTGTTGTTCCTGAACAGGAGGAGTTTAATAAAAGATGAAAGACTGAAATGGGAAAACTTTTCCAGGTAAAATTTCAGTGCTGGGGCAAAGTATTTGCTCCCCTCTCCTCCCCCACACCCCCTCCCCTAGACTTGTGGGCCTGCTTCAGGTAGCTCAGTGGCTTGGGGACTTGTGCTGGCCCATGACACAGAGCCTTAGGTATCGCAGAGCCCTACATGCAGAGCCATGTGGCCAAAGGCCGAACAGGAGCTGGTGGCCCCAGCCCAGCAGCAGGAGAGGGAGTCCACTCGGGGCTGGGGGCTCCAGGCCCAGGGGTCATCGAGAGTCCCTGATAAATGACACATCCCCTATTAGCATCAGAAACACCAAGCTACAGCAGCTCCCCACCTTCTGCACCCCCAGCGGCCTCAGGCCCCGGGCTAGGCCCCAGCTTAGGGAAGCCCCTGAGCGAGACAGGTTAGGGCAGCCTTGAACACTTGAGCTAAGCAGCATTAGGGATACAGAGGATTCAGTCTAGCAAGTACAGTGCCTGGTCGCAGCTGAAGAGCAAGGGTAAGGATGATTCTCCTGAGCTGGTGTCTCCAAAGATGTCAGAGTCAATCCTTCCTGAACGGCCAGAGACTCAACGAGGCCAGGAGGAGGACGCGAGGCTGGCCAGCTGCAGGGGGAGCTCAGGGCTGCCTGCCAGGGCAGGACCACCAGCAAGCGAGGTTGCCCAATCTGCAGGGTGAGGAGGGTAACTGCACCACTTGTTCAGTTCTGCAGCTCTCATCAGTTCTCAAACATGTTGCAATACTTGTGAATAAATCTGAACAACGAGCCGAGAAAGGATTGGCACATGTCTGGGAGGGGGAGGCGGCAAGGTTTCCTGACAACTGCTCCTGTGAAGCCTGTGCCACCTTGTCAGACCGCTGTCATTCATTTGATCATTGCCACCTCCCAAGGCCTTTATGTGAGCCAGCTGTCAATGAGACATTCCCGCAGCTGTGGACTGCAGACTGCTTGCTGGTCCACTGTGTGGAAGTGGCTGGGCGTTTTTGTTTGTTTAAGACTGACTGACTTGAAAGGCAGAATTGGGGCCAGTGCAGTGGCTCATCTGGCTAATCCTTCACTTCCAAGCACTGGCATCCCATATGGGCACCAGTTAGTCTCCCTGCTTGTGGCCTGAGAAAGAAGTGAAGGCTCAAAGCCTTGGGACCTTGCACCTGAGTGGGAGACCAGGAAGAGGCTCCTGGCTCCTGCTCCTGTTTGGCTCAGCTCTAGCTATCGCAGCCATTTAGTGGATGTATCTTGTTTCTCTCTGTACATCTGCCTTTGCAATGAAAATAAATCCTTGAAAAGAGGCAGAGTTACAGGGAATGAGAGAGAAATGGAGATGCTCCACCTTGTGGTTCATTCCCCAAATGGCCACCACAGCCACATCTGGCCCAAAGCCAGGAGCTTCTAGGTGCTTCAGCCCACATGGGCTCGGGGTTCAAGCACGTGGGCCATCTTCTGTTGCTCTCCTAGGCCACTAGCAAGGAGCTGGATCCAAAAGGGAGCAGCAGAGGTTTGAACCAGGGCCAATATGGGATGCTAGCACTCTAGGCAACAACTCAGCCCCCTCTACCATGACTCTGGCCCTGAAGGGACCATTTAAGGCTTGGGCCCAACTCCCTTTCTCACCATCAGTGGTTTTTCATGGATTTTACTTTCAAAGTATTTCAACATTGGGCCTTTTCCTAACACTGTCCTAAAACTTGACACAGAGTTCCCTGTCCCCAGCACCTGGGCAACAAGAATCCAATCCCTTGAGCCATCACTGGTATCTCTGAAGGGCAACATTGGCAGGCAGGCAGGGTCAGGTGTCAACCCAGGAATGGGAGCTGAGGGCAGGTAGGTCTAAACCAACATCTTAGTCTCTAGATGAAGCACCTACTCTTTTGTTTCTTAGAAAGCAGCATCCATCATTAGGGTAAGGGAAAACATGGGGCCATATACCTATTTGTTGTGGCACAACACGTTAGGCTGCCCCCTGCAACATGGACAACGCACACCCTGAAGGGTGGTTTCAGCCGTTGCACTTCCAGTCCCACTCCCTGCTAATATGCCAGAAAAGCAGTGCGAGCTAGCCCAAGTGCTTGGACTCCTAGCACCATGAGGGAGAATGGGCTGGAGCTCCTGGCTCCTGCCCGGCCCAATCCCAGACATTGTAGCCAGTGAACCAGCTTCCTCTCCAAACTGCTTAAAATAATCTTTAAAAAATAAATAGATAAAAAGGAAAGAAGAGTCTGAGCCAGAAGCTAAGTCAACCTGTGGAAGCTGTAGCTAACCAGCAGGAAGTGTTCTTGGAGCTTCTCCCACAAAGGAACAGTGTGAGACACCACCATCTCCTGGTGAACATAACATGGCGTTGTTCTACTAAAAAGATCACCCAAAGGTTCTTTTTCAAAAAATCTTTCTTCTTCAAGATTATGGGAACCAGTGCTGTGGACCACAGGGATTCACCCACCTCCTGGGACAGTACCCCTTCTTTTCCATTCACCAGGCATAAGCCAGGATCCACAGCGCTGGCAGGAGGCCCAGACCTTGGGCCACCACCCCAGGCCTTCCCACGGATACTAGCAGGAAGCTGGAGCCGAAGCTGAGCAGCTGGGACTTGAACCAGTGCCCTGGCCCAGGACGGTGGCCACCATGTACTGTCCTCAGCAGTTGCACCACACTGCCCACAGCAGGTGCAAAGTTTTCTGACAAAGGGCCAGAGTCAATGCGGAGGCTTTCTGACCCTGCTGCCCGTCAGTGGTCGCCTCCCTTGTCAGCTGCCTTCCTCCTCCAGCTCCGGCTCACCTCAGCAGAAGTGCTCACAGCTTCGCGCTAAGAACACACCCTCGGGGGCCACACTCCACCGTGTGTAACTATGGGCAAACTACTTCTCAGTGCCAGGCAGGTGTGAGACGTACAAGTTCATTTGTGTCACCAAGAAGGGGCCTGAGGACGTTATGAGAGTTACAACACACTTGTCAGAGTTTATTATCATGGGATCAGAAGGTGACACCTACACCCCCCTCCACCACCGGGATGCCGTCGGGGTTCACGCTGAGGAGCGGAGCTGCAGGAATCAGGGTCACACCAGAGTCTGCTCACAGAAACGCCGGATGCACCTTCAGGCCTCCACGTTGCCGGCCCCAGAGCTGCTCACTTGTCATGTTCGAAGTCAGCTGGGTTCTTCCTCTTGGACTTGGCAAACTCCTCGTTTCCCCAGGTGTAGACCAGATAGAACACCACGAACGCTGGGAGGACCCAGAGCGGGGAACACAGTCAGCACAGGGCCGACACGCCACGCCGGCCTCCTGGACACCGGCCTCCAGACAGGAGCTGCCCGCATCCACAGTAAGGGTGACCCAAACAAAGCCGGGGGCTGGGGGGGGACCCTCCTTCCCAGGAAGATGTGCCACAGGGTCGCTGCCACCTCGCCCCGCTCAGGACGTTCTGCTGCACATCCCAACACGCAAGACACCCTTGCATCAGCGCTAAGGGCAGGTGAACGGCCGTGACCTGCAGGGGCGCCCCTAAGTGACCTCAGGCCAGCCCAGCCCTACAAGTAGGTCCGTGGGGGCAACCCGGGGCAGCTCGGGACAAGCTCCCGCGCGTCCAGCCCCCCGCCCCGCGCACTCACGCGGCACCACGCGAAGCACGGACGCCCGGGAGCGGCGCAGCACGTTGGGGATGCCCTTGCTTAAGAAGTGCGGGAAGGCGCGCTGTTCGAAGGGCGACAGGCTGTAGCTGATGACATGCCGCACCCGCGCCAGGTTCCCGAACTCGCGGCCCATCGTCGCGGCGGCCCTACGGAACCCAAGGCGGACAGGGAGCGTTGGCTCAGCCTCGGGACGCGCCACAGCCCCTCACCCTCCCGGGACCCCCGCCACCAGCCGCCCGTGCCCCCCGACCGCCGCACCGGGGTCAGCTCGCCCTCCAAATCCTACGAGCCGGACGCCGCTGTCGCCGCCTTGCGTCACTTCCGGCAGGATAGGCGACGGCTCTCGCGGAGGCCCTGAAGTCACTTCCGGAGGGTACCATGTTCTAGATGTTTCCAGGGGAAGACGCCTTCGTCCCCTGTCTTTCAGGGAAGTGGCCGGGCGCTGGGCGCTGGGCCGCTGGGTGGGCGAGTCCTCCGGGTGCGTCGGCGTTTGCGCCTGGTTGTGTCCCGGGAGCGCGGCGCGTCTGTGGGGTCCCGGCCAGGAGGCGGCCAGGGTGCCGGGAACCCGGACAGGGAGGGCAAGGAGAACGTGAGGGTCGCCGACGCCAGGGTCCCAGGGCCTCGGTAGGCTCTGCCAGGGCTCCGCACGCGGGCTGCCGCCTTCCCCCACGCCGTGACGCGGTCTCAGCAGGCGCGGAGGCGCCGGGTCTCGGCCCGCCTCACACGCTCGGATTTCCAGTGCCCTGGGAATGCAAAGTCGGGTTGGACTTGCTCGATCTCCAGGGAGCTCTGGTTGTAGCTCTTTTGAGGCACCTCCAGTGCTGTTTGTTTTGCCATCCCCAGCAGCAGTTCCCGTGGTGGGGTTGGCCGTTGTTGGGCACCCCTGTTGGCCGGTTGTACACCTTCCTTAGGCTTGCCTATGAAGAGCTGCCGAGATTTTCATTGGATTGTTGGTTGGCTGCTGAGTTCCTTACGTGTTCTGGATATTACCTCCTTGTCAGGCGTACAGCTTGCAAGTGTTGTTTCTGTGGCTTTCTGTACAAAACCCTCAATTGTTGGATGAAATCGCACTTCTTGTTTTGTTAGCTTACATGCTTTTATTTTCTGTGCTATCAGGTATCTGGAAAATCGTTGACCGTCCAGAGTCCTGAGCTGTTTTTTGCCTCTGAATAAGTGGATGATTTCACTGTCTAAGTCTTTTCATTCGTTTGAGTTGACTTTTGTACACAGTGAGATAGTTTCATTCTTCTACATGTGAATGAGCAATGCTTTTAGTATTCTTTTTTTTTAAATCTCATTTTCTTTAAAAATATTTACTTTTTTAAGATTTATTTTCTTATAGGAAAGTTAGATATACAGAGTGGAGGAGAGACAGAGAGAAAGATCTGCCATCTGCTGGTTCACTCCTCAAGTGGCTGTAAATGCCAGAGCTAAGCCGATATGAAGCCAGGAGCCTGGAGCTTCTCCGTGGTTTCCCACGTGGGTGCAGGGTCCCAAGGCTTTGGGTCATCCTTGACTGCTTTCCCAGGCCACAGGCAGGGAGCTGGATGAGAACTGGAGCAACCAGCACATGAACTGGCGTCCACATAGGATGGTGGGCCTTGCAGGCAGAGGATTAACCCATTGAGCCATCACACTAGCCCTCAACCACTGATTTTTGCAAACTGATTTGTTTAAAAAACAGAGTGACATAGATCTTGGATCTATTGGCTCACTTCCTCAGTGGCCACAACAGTCAAAAGCCAGAAACTGTGGTTTCCACAGACTTGGGCTGCCACCCAGTGCCTTTCTGGGTGTGTTAGTAGAAGCTGGATTGGATGCTGTGTAGCTGGGATACCGACCTGCCATCCCAAAGGCAACCTAACCGTGTGCATCACAGTGCCACCCCACCCCCTGCTACTGATTTGTGTGGAGTGGCTTTGTATCCTGCCACTTTGACTAATAAACCCGTTAATTCTAACAGGTTTTTGATAGACACTTGGGGTTTTCTGTATAAAAGAGCATGTCATCTATAAACAGTGACAACATAACTCACCCTTTTTCAATTTGAATGTCCTTCGTTTCTTTGGCCCAGCTGCCCTACTAGGACTTGCTTGTCTTGTTCCAGATCTGAGAAAGCCTTCAACTGTCCTGCATTCAGTGTTAGCTGTTGGTTTTATACATATGGTCTTTATTATACTACATTGGAAAAGACCCAAGTGTCCATGAATTGATGAATGGCTAGAGAAAACATGGTATATACACGATAGAATATTACTCGGCCATGAAGAAGGATGATATCTTGTCATTTGCAACAACATGGACAGAACTGGAGGACATCGTGTTAAGTAAATAAGCCAAGCACAGAAAGGCAAATGCCATTTGATCTCATTAATAATGGAATCTAAAAAGTGGGTGATCTTGTAGAAGTTAAAAATATAATCATTACCAGAGGCCAAAAAAGGAGATGGGGGAAGGCATAGGAAAGGATGATTAATGGTATGGGATCATAGCTGGATAGAATAACAAGTTCTGGGATTCTTGTATGCTGGGTAAGTGTCAATAATGTACTGTGTAGTTCCCTGTTTAATAACAAAAAACCTAAAAGATAACATTTGGATGCTTTCATTGTAAAGAAATGTTAAATGCTTAGAAGGATAAAGTTGTTTATCCCAATTGGCTATAACAATGTAGACATATAACACCAAAACTATCCACAATGTTCATGTCTGTTGAAAAAATATTTTTTAATTAAAAAAAGAAAGTATCTCCTCAAATGCAACCTCAGAAAGTGTGGAATCTTGGCCAAGTGCTCAGTAAGTCCCCTCGGTGGCAGTGGTAGAGGAAGAGGCTGCCTCGACCATGCGGCCGAGGTCTGGCCTGGGAGTGGCTAGGGGCACCAGGGGAAGACAGGGGCTGAGCATGCGTCTCCCTGACTTCTGTTTCTGCGTGCAAAGTGTGTACATGTTGTGTTAGCAAGTTTGCTGGTCAAGGGGAATCTAAAACTAAGCTCCCATCCTGGTAGGTAGGTAGGTAGGTAGGTAGGTAGGTAGTGTGTGTGTGTGTGTGTGAGAGAGTGTGAGATTATCCTTGCAGTTTTTAACCTTGCTTACCAGCCTCTAGCCAGGGGAGCTTGGCCAACAGTACACTCCTAATTTGCAAGCATCCATCAGCTTTATTAACCTGGACACTGCACAGACCGGTTTTGTGTCTGACTGGAAGTTGGGTTTCTGCCAGCAACCGTGTACGTCGTATTTCCCCTGCCAGTCCTGGGAATCAGCTTTTTTTGACACATCCTCACCTCTTTTCCTAAAACATTTCAACCAGCCGTGCCTCAGCCCCAAGGCAAGATTATAAAATAGAAAAGGCAAGGAGAAAAAATGCTGGAGTGAATTCAGCCACAATTTGCATGGCTAGTTAAAATTTTTTCAGCATCTGCGAATTTCTCAAAACCTTTGCAACATAATGTTTATGTACAAAAAGACTGGTCAAAGAAAGGCCACTTGATCTTGAAGGTTTCTTTAAGAGCTAGATTTAAAAGTCAGTCAAGACTTAAGGGAACTTCCGTCTCTTTGAAGTACACTGCCAGGGTAGTTGCAGTGCCCCAATTTGTATTTTATCCTAGGTTGCCTGGCAGGACTGAGCAGCCTGCCGACTCTCTACTCCCTGGAGTGGTCATGCCCACTGAGACTTCTGCTCCGCCTCCAGATCAAAGCAGGAAGGAATGACTTACTGCAGGCACCTGGCGGTGGGGGCAGCAGAGTCAGGGCACGGCCCAGCGCTGTAAATTGTGTCCCAGCACAGCTGACTGTCATGCATAGTTAACTTCTCCATGCGCTCTGCAGCAGCTTTCATCGAGTGCGTAAGCAGCATCTTAAGAGTCCTAAGGTTTCTCTCCTGAAAAAAAGAGATTTAGGGTTTTTTTTTAATATTTATTTATTTCACTAGTTAAGATTTTTATTTGAAAGGCAGAGTTAAAGAGAGAAGGAGAGAGATATCTTCCATCCACTGGTTCGTAGCACCCAGTGGCCACAACAACCAGAACTGGGCTAATCCTAAACCAGGAGCTTCTTTTGGGTGTCCCTTGTGGGTGCAGGGACCCAAGGCTTTGGGCCATCCTTCACTGACTTCCTGGCCCATAAGCAGGGAGCTGGATCAGCAGTGGAGCAGCCAGGAATAGAACCAGCACCCATGTGGAGACTGGAGCTGGAGGTGGAAGCTTCGCTTACTGTGGCATGGCACAAGCCCTGAGAGATTTAATTTTTAGATCGTTCCCTAATTTTTCTAGACTCAGTTGCATAACTAGCCTTACTATAATGATAAATTTTCAGTAAATGTGTTGTCAGGGGGTGGTTAGGGAAAAATAAGAACAATTCAAAATAATGAAATCAATCTGATCTAATGAGGGTCGGTTAAGGGTGGCATCAGCTGTGTGTCGTCCAGCTGATAAAAATCAGCTTCAGCTAGGCGTCCTTGAGGTCTGATTACAGAAGAAAGGCTAGTCCACGCACACAACTAAAATTGGTTTAAGAAAGCAAGCCGGGGCCTCCCCGAGCTTCAGGAAGCCGACCGGCGGGGGGAAATGTTTTCCTCCTCAGTTCTCCCAAGCCATGGCGCCGCCGCCCCGCAGATTCCTCCCCTGGTTTTGCTGTTTTGCCTGCGTGTGCTTTCCAATTAGTTCTGATTCTCAGCCTCCTAGAGGAGCGCCATGGGTCGCCGCCAACGCCGCCTCGGAGTCTGTGGCTGAGCCCTGGTCCTTGCTGCAGCCCGTGGGTGGGGGAGAGCACTCTGGCCTGCTTCCGCCTCTCTTCAGAGTGCTGTCTGTCAGGCGAGGGGCGGCCCCCAGGCTGCAGCCAGACTCGAGCGCGTTGCACTACATGAAGAAACTCTACAAGGCATACGCTACCAAGGAGGGTATTCCTAAAGCCAACAGAAGACACCTCTACAACACAGTTCGGCTTTTTACCCCCTGGGTCCAGCAGAAGGCTCCTGGACACCAGGTGACAGGTGTGTAAGCGGCTTGGGGGGTGGGGGTCATTGGGTACAGGAGCATGTAACAAGTTTGTGCAGTTTGACAACGGAAGGGAGTTGGGCCCTGCTTCTTGAATTGCCTTTTACTTTGAATGAGAGTCACAATCCAAGCAAGCCAGGCACTTGGCCTTCCACTTGTTCATAATGCTCTCCTTCATTGTCAGGATGGGTTTACGTGGTAGAGTGTCGCAGCCAGAGCAGACTTTGCTGACTTAAAAGGAGACAGGAACTGGCAGGGAGGGTTGCCATCATTTTCTGTTCCGCCGAGCTGCTGACCCACAAGTTTGTGTGCCCACCTGTTGGTGTGCATCAAACAGGGTGTGTTCTCCGTGTTTGCCCCGTGAGGAGACAGTGCTGGTCAGCTAGTTGAAGGCACTGCTGCAAGGGAAGAGGAACAGCTCAGGGGTTGGTGGGGCTCTGGCGGCTGAAGAGCCAGCCTGCTTCCCTCACTCTCTGCAGCGGCTTTAGGTCCTCTGGTTTCCGTCCTGAGTGTTCTAACTTGCACAACTGAAATTCCAGTAGACTTCATTCACGTGTGCCGAAGGCATCTTTTGAAAAAGGCTGTTGGTGTTCCTCCATTTTTTTCCCTCTCGAGGCTCTCCAAGGAGGGGGGAAGAAACTTTCCTGATTAGTTTCCTCTGTGTTTGGAGCAAATTGTTCAGACTGAAATCTCAGGATTTGATGATTCCCTGTTAACGTCAGTTCAGCACCAAGGCTGTTACGAGTTTCTGGAGATAAACTGTCGGGATGCTGGGCTTTAGCGGTGGTACCAGTGGGCCCGCCCACGTTTTCCTTGTTAACCCTTCCCCACCATGTTTTTGAGACTAGAGGGAGTGGGGTAGAGGAGAGACAGAGCATAATTCAAATTAGCAGGGATCTTCAGAAAGTTTGTAGAAAATGTGCTCAAAACTACACGGATTTCCATTCTCCTTGCCCCAAACTCAGCCGTTGTTTCTGCCCATCCTCCCCTCCACACCCCAGCTCCCTGCCGCCCCGTGTGCTCGAGGGCCACTCAGGCGCTCCCTGTGTCTCTCTCCTCAGGGCTGCCTCAGTGGGCTCTCTCGGTGGACGTGCTGTTCAAGCTGGATCGTGTGACCGCCGTGGAACTCCCGGTCAAGTCTGTCTTGTTGTATACCCTCACCAGCGTGGTCTCCAGCACGGTCAGATGCACGTGCAGCCTGCTGGTCAGGGAGCCAAGGCCTTCCGGCAAGACTCTGCGCCCACTTACCTTGAACTCACAGTTTGAATTTCGGAAGAAATACAAATGGGCTGAAATTGATGTGACTCCCCTGCTTCAGCCTCTGATGGCCTCCAGTGAGAGACATGTCCACCTGTCCGGCAACTGCACCTGCGTGGCAGCCCAGCAGCAGCACCCTGCTGCACGTGAGGGTCCCCTCAACATGACTGTGCTGGCGTCCCCATCACTGATCTTATATCTGAATGACACAAGTGCCCAGGCCCATCACCCATGGTATTCCCTCCCCTACAAAAGCAAACCTTCGCAAGGTCTCCACCAGCAAGGCATGCCCGCTCGCCTGACAGGAGGGCAGGCTGCCAGGGTGGGCCGGTCCCTGCGGCAGCCGACGGGCCCTCGATTGAAGCAGCCCCCTGCTCCAGCTTCCCTGAATCTGAGTGAATACTTCAAAAAGTTTGTTTTTCCCCAGAACGAGTGTGAGCTCCATGACTTTCGACTGAGTTTTAGTCAGCTGAAGTGGCACAACTGGATTGTGGCTCCACACAGGTACAACCCTCGCTACTGCAAAGGGGACTGCCCCCGGGCTGTCGGGCATCGCTACGGCTCCCCGGTCCACACAATGGTGCAGAACATCATCTATGAGAAGCTGGACTCCTCGGTGCCAAGACCGTCATGTGTCCCCGCCAGATACAGCCCCCTGAGCGTCCTGACCATCGAGCCCGACAGCTCGATTGCCTACAAGGAGTATGAAGACATGATAGCGACCAAGTGCACCTGTCGCTAGGCGTGTCCTCGCGCAGCCTGTTGAGTGACGCGCTCTGGGCCTGTTCAGACCCCTTGGGGAAAGCTCCCTGTGTCAGACCCCTCAACCTGTGTGTCACATGAGGAGGAGCCCACCCGGGGCAGGCCTGCCCTGGCACTGGTCAGTGCTGAGGGTGTCCGTAGTTGGTGCTGGTGACCCTTTCCAGACGCGACTGAATTGTAACTGTTCTGTAGAGGTTTGATTTTTTTTTTTCCCCCCCACTCACACCCCTTGAGAGAGTATTTTTGTTTTGTTTTCTTTCCATAGAAATCTTAATTTTGATGAGAAAAGGAAATCTTACAGAAATCTTGGTTGGAACGGCAGCTCTAATTAGCCCTGAACACAGGAGTCCTATTTAGTGGGAAAATAAATTCCTTGAGTGGCACAACTTTGGTGTTTTTATGCATGTGTGTCTTATTGAAGATGGCTCTTCCGTGATAATTCAAGAGAGGCGCTCAAGCTAGCCTTAGCTGAATCTTCGGTCTTGTTTGTTTTTTCTTGCCAGAAAACGAGGCAGGCTAGCTTTTATGCCGCATCCTGATGAAGTGAGACTTGCCAGGGCTAGAACACACAGCGTAACTGCTTCCGTTGTCTGGTGTGCTTGACGCACAGTAAGCAACTCGACTCATTAACCACCTTGCACAAATCAACCCACCCATAGAAAATAGCATTTATCCTACTCATTTGAAAGAAACTGTTCTGCAGATTGTTGAGAGAAAAGCTGAGTTTAAAACTTAGTAAAACATGTTGTCTCCATCTGTTTGAAACCTCTGACCTGAGAGAATTTGGGGATTTCGGTGGCTTATCTGCACAAGTTGCCTTCCAGGTGGGCTTGGGCTCATTGCTGCCACACTGAGCTGGCAGTGCCTGGTGGTACTCTTGGAGGAGCCTTCAGGAGACTGATGGAGAAGCTGTTCATGGTTGTCAGGGATCTGTTGGGACAAAGTACATGTGGGTTTGCATCTTATCTTCGCATGAATGTTTGGGAAGCATCTTGATGTGAGTTATAATGTATGTCCTACCTTCAGCCGAGTTAGGCGTGGCAGTGGCTCTAGTTTGGTTTCTGGAATGCTAATCTGCAGCCCAAAAGTAACCTCTAAATACCAGGAATAATTGCCATTTCATATAAATGATCTTTTTTTGATGCTAGCTTTTAGCTTTCTTAGATATAACCAACATTACCAGGCCTATTTAGACTGTATGGTTCAGCAGCTTGTAATACAGTTACAAGCAGGACACCACTATCACCATGAATTTTGGAATGTTTATGTCATCTGAAAAGGAAAGCCTTTAGCTGTGTGCCTCCCCATATACGCCCTGTCCTGGCCCACCCCACCCTCTGTGCAATCACTAAGCCAGCTAGGTCTCCTTACTGTGGACTTTGGTTTGAATGAGATCATACCGTTTTGTGGCCTCCTGCTCTGGCTTGCAGGCAGCATATGCTCCAGGTTCTTTCACACAGTAGCATATATCAAATTTGATGTTCTGGTGGCTCACAAGTGTTCCTTTGTAGGGCTGGACCAAGCTTTACTTATCCATCCGTCTGCTGTTGGAAACTGACTGTTGTGAATAATACCGGTGCAAGAATCTGAACAAGTTTGTGTTTTTCTGTGTGTGTCTATTGTGACTAGAACTGCTGAGACATATGATAGCTACCTTGGAGGATCAGAGCTGCCATTCTATTTTCCCAGATACTTACAACTGTTGTAAATCCTCACCAATGGTGAATAAGGATTCTGATTTGCTTAAAATTTATTTATTTGAGGCAAAACTCAGGTTTGCCAATTGCTTGTTCACGTCCCATGTGGACACAACTGCCAAAGCTGAGCTAATCCACAGTCTCCCATGTGGACTTAGGGCCTGGGAAAGCAGCACAAGTTGGCCTAAGCAGGGAGCTGGACTGGGCTGGAGCAGCCAGAATTTGAACTGGTATCATACGGATACTGGTGCCTGTTCAGGGCGGAGGAACAGTGTGCTTTCTTTCAGTGAGTTAGTCAGCCATTTGTATCTGTGGAGAGGTGGATTGACTTCAAAGGCAGAAGGCCAGAGAACTAGGGAGAAGGGACGAGAAAGGTTTTTAATGCAGAGGTTTACTGCCTAAATGCCAGCAATAACTAGGGCTGCACGAGGTCAATGCCACAAGGCAGGAACTCCATCTGAGGTCAGGGACAGAATGCCTGGAGCCACACTCTGCCTTGCCTGCCACACTAGCAGGGTGCGATTGCAAGGGGAGGCTGAGGCACTAGTCAACACTCGGGTTTAGATCGCAGGAGTGCCCAGTCACCCACTTGACCTGCCACGCCACAACGCCTACCCTAGCCACTTGTGTTTCTATGCGGAGGTGTCTGTCAGGATCCTTTGACTTGCTGGATTATTGGGGGTTTTTTTGTTTGTTTTGTTTTGAGGTCTAGGAATCCTTCATGTTTCAGATGAATGTTGTTCATGATCTCTTTGTTTGCCATGTCAGTTTGGGAAGTAGTTGGTCAATTTCTGCAAAGATATTCGCTGGGATACTGACAGAAATTGTTGAAACTGAGTAGTTAGGGCATATTTGCTATGTTAACATTGCTGAGTCTTCCAGTAAAGAACATGGGCTTGTTCCTCTTACTTATGTAATTTTTTTAAAAGATTTATTTTTTTATTATGTTTTATTGGAAAGGCGGATATACAGAGAGAGACAGAGAGGAAGATCTTCCTTCTGATGATTCACTCCCCAAGTGAGCGCAACTGCCAATACTATGCCGATCCAAAGCCAGGAGCCTCTTCCTGGGTCTCCCACGCGGGTGCAGGGTCCCAAAGCTTTGGGCCATCCTCGACTGCTTTCCCAGGCCACAAGCAGGGAACTGGATGGAAAATGAGGCTGCCAGGACAAGAACTGCAGCCCATATGGGATCCCGGGCGTGCAAGGCGAGGACTTTAACCACTTGCGTCACCACGCCGGGCCCACTTATGTAATTTTTAAATAAATATATACATATATTTTTTTTGGTGGGGGCAGCCCAGCGCCATGGGCTAGCGGCTAAAGTCCTCGCCTTGAACATGCCCCAGGATCCCATATGGGCACCGGTTCTAATCCCAGCAGCTCCACTTCCCATCCAGCTCCCTGCTTGTGGTGTGGGAAAGCAGTCGAGGATGGTCCAAGGCCTTGGGGCCCTGCACCCGCATGGGAAACCTAGAAGAAGTTCCTGGCTCCTGGCTCCAGATTGGCACAGCACCAGCCGTTGCGGTCACTTAGAGAGTGAATCATTGGATGGAAGATAGTCCTCTCTGTCTCTCCTCCTCTCCATATATCTGACTTTGTAATGAAAATAAAAAATAAATCTTTAAAAATATATATATTTTTATTGGAAAGTCAGATATACAGAGAGGAGAGAGAGGAAGATATTCTTCTGATGGTTCACTCCCCAAGTGGCCACCACGGCTGGAGCTGAACCAGTCCGAAGCCAGGAGCTTCTTCCAGGTCTCCCACACAGGTGTAGAATCCCAAAGCTTTGGGCCGTCCTCGACTGCTTTCCCAGGCCACAAGCAGGGAACTGGATGGAAAATGAGGCTGCCAGGACAAGAACTGCAGCCCATATGGGATCCCAGTGCGTGCAAGGTGAAGACTTAAGCCTCTAGGCCACTATGCTGGGCGCTTATTTAGATAATCTTTTATCCTACCAATATTTTATGATTTTCGAGGTATATTTTAATTTTTTATTTAAATATTTTCTATTGGAAAGTCAGACATACATAAAGGAGAAACAGCTCCTCTATCCGATGGTTTACTCCTCAGGTGTCCACAATGATCAGAGCTGAGCCAATCTGAAGCCAGCCAGGAGCCGGGAGCCTCTTCCAGGACTCCCACATGGGTGCAGGATCCCAAGGCTTTGGGCCATCCTCGACTGCTTTCCCAGGCCACAGTCAGGGAACTGGATGGGAAGCATAGCTGCCAGGATTATAAGCGGCATCCATATGGGATCCTGGCGTATTCAAGGCTAGGACTTTAGCCACCGTGCCAGGCCCAATAACTGATAATTCAAAGAATTTTTGTCATCTATCAGATTTTTAAAGATTTACTTATTTTCATTTGAAACATAGATTTACAGAGAGAAGAAGGAACAAAGATCTTCCATCACTGGTTCACTCCCTAAATTTCCACAAAAGCTGCAATTGACTGAATCCAAATCTAGGAGCTTCTTCCAGGCTTCTCCTGCAGGTGCAGGGTCCCAAGGCTCTGGGTCATCCTCGACTGCTTTTGTAGGCTGCAAGCAGGGAGCTGGCTGGGAGGTGGAGCTGGGACACAGGCTGACACTCACATGGGATGCAGGCGCTTGGAGATAGAGGATTAGCCGGTTGAGCCCATTGCATTGGCCCCTGTCATTTTTAAAAGATTTATTGGGGCCGGCAACGTGACATATTGGGCTAATCTGCTCGTAAGCACCAACACGCCATATGGGTGCCAGTTCCAGTTCTGACTGCTCTACTTCGAATTAGTTACCTACGAACAACCTGGGAAAGCAACAGAGGATGACCCAAGTCCTTGGTCCCCTGAAGCCACGTGAGAGGCTGGGAAGAAGTCCTGAATTCCAGCTTTGGGTCAAGTTCAGCTCAGCTCTGGCCATTTTAGGGAGTAAGCCAGAGGATGGAAGACCTCTCTGTTTCTCCTCTCTCTGTAAAACCCTGCCTTTTAAATAAATATTTTTCTTAAGATTGACTTATCTTATTTGAAAGAGATAAGAGGCCCTTTTTTCTGCTGGTTCACTCCCCAGAGGGCTGCAATGACTGTAGCTGAATTGATAAAAGCCAAGAGCTGAGAGCCTCTTCAGGTCTCTCACTTGGGTACAGGTGCCATCCTCTTCTGCTTTCCCAGGTCATTTACTGGGAGCTGGATTGAAAGTGGAGCAGCCAGAACTCAAAGAGTGCCCATATGGGGTGCCAATGCTACAGGTGGAGGATTAGCCCACTGTTCTGCCACACCAGCCCTATCTCGTGCCATTCTTAAGGGTAAAAGCCACCTGGAATTGTAAAGGCACAGTTCTTGGTGCTGATGCGCAGTTGAGCTCATGTGATGGCTTTCAAATAGATGTCATCAAACCTATATTGATAGAAGGGATTCTTTTATACATGGATTTACACACAAAAGTAATGTGTCTGTGAAGTCTTCAAAAGTCAACAGAAGAGCCCAGCGCAGTAACCTAGCGGCTAAATTCCTAGCCTTGAACATGCCCCGGGATCCCATATGGGCACTAGTTTGTATCCCGGCAGCTCCACTTCTCATCTAGCTTCCTGCTTGTGGCCTGGGAAAGCAGTCAAGGACGACCCAAGGCCTTGGGACCCTGAACCCGTGTGGGAGACCCGGAAGAAGCTCCTGGCTCCTGGCTTGGGATCGGCTCAGCTCCAGCAGTTGCAGCCACTTGAGTAAATCAGTGGACTGAAGATTTTCCTCTCTGTATAGCTGACTTTGCGATAAAAAAAAAAAAAAAAAAAAAAATCTTTAAAAAAAAAGTCAGTGGAAAATGTAAAGTGTGTTTTGATTACATTTCAGTGAATTTGCATGCACGCATCTTTGTAAGCAAGTTTTCATATGAATTATTTTTTCCTGCCAGAATAAGGAATTGGTTGTATTGTGATTCAGTGACTAAGTATGGAAGGCACCACATCTGATATCTGAAGGTTGGAAAAAAGAACATCAAAGGGGTAGTTTTGGTGGGTGTTAAACATTAGTACCAAAATTAGGACCCCCAGAATGACTGGTGGTTATTACAGGCGAGCTCTCAGCTGTGCTCCCTGGCGTGGTGTTCTGACGTGCTGCTCTGAGAAGCAGGCTTGGCATGCTAGATCCCAGGAGGGGGTCAGTGTTCCAGGGCTGACCCACCTGCTGAGCTTGACCGGACAGATGGGCTTCCACACTGCAGAGGGGACTCTGCCCGTCCCGCAGCTCCCTCTCCAGAGGAAGCCTATTGTCCTTGAGTTCGTCTTACAAAAGCTGTCACTTCAGAAGATAGATGAGAAAGGACAAGAGTGATTGGAATCTGGAAAGTCAAGGCCGAGGCCGTCTGCCTTAAATGGGCACATTGAGCTTCGGTATTTAGAGCAGATGAGATAGTGGGCAGCTCAGCTCACCTCGGGAGAAACAATGAGGTAAGTCAGGAGCTGCTTTTCCTTCAGCTCCCAATTTCCTGCTCTTTTATCGGTTTAAATCAGCTCCCGTGTTACCCTGAATACCTCCTGCTAGACCTGCGGGTTTCAAGAGCCGTGGCAGGCAAGCGCTTGGTTTCAGGCTCTGTGTAGACAGTGCGGGGGCAGATAAAGCTGCTCTTTCATGGGGTGAAGGAGAGAGTATTCAAGGTCCCACAAGAAAGGTACAAGTATTACAAAACCTTAGCTGGCCAATTTACCTTTTTTTTCTTTTTAAGGTTTATTTTTTTTCTGTGCTTGGTGTGATAGCCTAATGGCTAAAGTCTTTCCCTTGCATGCACTGGGATCTCATATGGGCGTCAGTTCTAGTCCTAGCAGCTCCACTTCCCATTCAGCTCCCTGCTTGTGGCCTGGGAAAGCAGTCGAGGATGGCCCAAAGCCTTGGGATCCTGCACCGGTGTGGGAGACCCAAAAGAGGCTTCTGGCTGTTGTGACCGCTTGGGGAATGAATCAACGCACGGAAGATCTTCCTCTGTCTCTCCTTCTTTCTGTATATCTAACTGTCCAATAAAAATAAATCTAAAAAATATTTTTCATTGGAAGGCCAAATTTACATAAAGAATGAGAAACAGAGACCTTCCATCTGCTGGTCCATTACCCAAGTGGCCACAATGGCCGGAGCTGAGCCAATCTGAAGCCAGGAGCCTCTTCTGGGTCTCCCACATGGGTGCAGGGTCCCATGGTTTCGGGCTGTCTTCTTCTGCTTTCCCAGGCCACAAGCAGAGAGCTGGGAGAGAAGTGGAGCATCCAAGACACAAGCAGGTAGTCATAAGGGATCCTGGCATATGCAAGATGAGGACTTTAGCCACTAGGCTACCATGCTGGGCCTGCCAACTTGCATTTTCAACCTAGTGTGAATTGTTACTTAAAAACACTGATAAAAGGGCCTGGCGCAGTAACCTAGCAGCTAAAGTTCTTGCCTTGCATGTGCTGGGATCCCATATGGGTGCCGGTTCTAGCCCTGGAAGCCCCACTTCCCATCCAGCTCCCTGCTTATAGCCTGGGAAAGCAGTCCAGGATGACCCAAAGCTCTGGGACCCTGTGCCTATGTGGGAGGCCCGGAAGAGGCTTCTGGCTCCTAGCTTCGGATCAGTGCAGCTCTCACCGTTGTGGCTGCTTGGGGAGTGAATCATCGGAGGGAAGATCCTCTTCTCTGTCTCTCCTTCTCTCTATATCTGACTTTGCAATAAAAATAAAGAAATCTAAAGACAAACAAAAAAACTGATAAGTGAACCTGAAATGTTCAAAGTTTTCTTTATGAGATACCAGTCCCCCAAATATTTCTTAGATCTATAGGTTGACCAAAAGAATGGATTAGAATAGTTTACTGCTTCAGGCATCAACTGTTCCCTAAACAGAAGGGAAAAAGAGCTGCAGGTTGGGATGCGCGTGCCCTTGGTCTCTTGGCAGATCCTGAGCTCAGCAGTGAATCTTCCTGGCCCACACAATCCCCTCATCCCCCCTTATCCACATGGGATGCATTCCCAAGACTGGTGGGAGCCTGGCTCTTTGGCTCACGCTACCGCTAAGTACACACTGTTTCTTTGTTTACAAATGCCTATGATAAAGTTATATGTGAGATACGAGATGAACAGAAATAGAAAAATAAAGCTATTATAACAAACTAGTGAAAGTTAAACAAGAATGGCGTTTCTCTCAGAAAATATCTTGGCCTCCGGACTCCATTAAGAGGTGGACTGTAGGGAGTGTTTCTGCTTGTGTTGGGGTCACCGTCACTGCACTTGGTAATGCCCTGAAGAATAAGAGCAACACCACAGGGAATTAGGGACCAGCCAGTACTGTGGGTGAAAAGGTACAAGGTCTCAGCTTCGTAAGAGATTGGAAATTGAGCCTGCTAAAATCTATGTGAAAACCGAACATCTTCTGTCTGTGAAACCTCAGTCACTTTTGGAAATGGCAAATAAGACCAGGTCCCGTTTAGTATCTGTTTAAAAATAGGATTATATAGGTATGCGGGTGGAGTATTTGTTTACCCTATCTTAGTGTGGAATGCAGTTTGTGTCAGGGCACTGAGTGGTGAGGCATGTGGATGAGGGAGAACTGTACCCGTGGCATCTTCCTGAGACAGGTGCTTTGTGAGCAATCGTCAGTTGTTCAGACGTGGCCTCGGTGCTGGCGCCTTTCTGGGCTGCAATGCTCCAAGAGAGTGTTAGGAGTTCACAGCCTGTGCTTGCTTGTGATTTGCGCCTTCTCAGAAATAGTTAGCTCATTGAATAAATATTTAACACTGACTATAAGCCAGGTACTGTTTGGCTGAGAACAGAGTTTGCTGTTCTCAGAATGAGAGAAGTCCATCACAGAGCAGAAATGGACATTTCATGGGTCACCTTAAGTTCCATCAGGGAGTTTGGCCCTGGAAAACATTCTGTGGAGCTGATGATTGCAATGTGCTACTACATATGCAGGCTGAATACTGACATCTTTTACAGTAGAATTTTTAAAAAGATTTGTTTTTATTGGGAAGGCAAATCTACAGAAAGAAGGAGATACAGAGAGAAAGATCTTCGATCCACTGTGCCTATTCCGAAAGCTTTGGGCTATCCGCTGCTGCTTTCCCAGGCCACAAGCAAGGAATTTGAAGGAAAATGGAGCATCCGGGACATGAACCATTGCCCATATAGAATTCCAGCTCATGCAAGGCGAGTATTTAGCAACTGAACCATTGTGACAGACCCAGAAGAATTTTGGTTTTTTTAAGATTTTTTTAAAAAGATTTATTTTTGGGCCCGGCGCGGTGGCGCAAGTGGTTAAAGGTCCTCGCCTTGCACGCCCAGGATCCCATATGGGCGCCGGTTCTAATCCCGGCAGCCCCACTTCCCATCCAGCTCCCTGTCTGTGGCCTGGGAAAGCAGTCAAGGACAGCCCAAAGCTTTGGGACCCTGCACCTGTGTGGGAGACCCGGAAGAGGCTCCTGGCTTCGGATTGGCATAGCATTGGCCGTTGCGCTCACTTGGGGAGTGAATCATCAGACGGAAGATCTTCCTCTCTGTCTCTCCTCTCTGTATATCCGCCTTTCCAATGAAAAAATAATAAAAATAAATCTTTAAAAAAAAAAAAAGATTTATTTTACAGAGAGGAGGAGAGACAGGAAGATCTTCAGTCTGTTGATTCACTCCCTAAGTTGTTGCAACAACCAGAGCTGCACCAATCTGAAGTCAGGAGCAAGGAGCTTCTTCTGGGTCTCCCATGCAAGTGCAGGGCCCCCAGACTTTGGGTCATCCTCTACTGTTTTTCCTACTGCTGCCAGGATACAAACTGGCACCCGTATGGGATCCTGGCACCAATGCAGTAGCCTAGTGGCTGAAGTACTCACCTTGCAAGGGCCAGGATCCCATATGGGTGCCGGTTTGTGTACCAGCTGCTCCACTTCCCATCCAGCTCCCTGCCTGTGGCCTGGGAAAGCAGTCGAGGATGGCCCAAAGCCTTGGGACTCTGCACTCACATGGGAGACCCAGAAGAAGCTCCTGGCTTCAGATTGGCTCAGCTCCAGCTGTTGAGGTCACTTGGGGAGTGAACCAGTGGGCTGAAGATCTTTGTCTGTCTCTCCTCTCTGTGAATCTGCCTCTCCAATAAAATATTCTTAAAAATATATATTTACTTGAAATACACAGAGAGGTCATCCATCTACTAATTCATCCCCTCGGTGGCCATAGCAGCCAGGCTGGACGGAAAGTCCATGCAGGTCTCCCACGTGGAGACTGAGGCCTGCTCTCTGGGCCCTCCTCCGCTGCCTGGCTGCTGTCTGGGGAGCTGCATCAGAAGCAGAGCAGCTGGGACTACAACTGGCCATCTGACCATCCCTGATGGAATAAGATCTCTGACTTTTAAACCTAGTTGGGCCCAGGGGAGGTAGACCGATCGCTTTTTACATCTCTCAAGGGCCATTACTCAACGATTGAATCATTTTTCCCTTTTTCAGCTGTGTGTCATGTGGTCTTATCGTTGATAATGGTGGCCAACATGGTCAGTGCAGTAGTTGGGGCTTATGGCATCCGAGACAGACGATAACAGACCAAGCCAACAGCCTTCTACGGGAGCAGACCTGTGTCCTAGGAACAAAGAGCTGGATGTGCGTGACACATGGGAGGGAGGGGTGGCTGGGATGGGAATGCGGTGGAAGGAGCAGTCGTTACAGACCCAGGGAAACAAAACCTTATTGGCCTCTGCCAGGTCAGCGGGCACTCACTGGGAATGTTTAATCAGAGCCTTGTTAAGAGTGGATTTTGTTGTTTTATTATTCTTTATAGAGGCAAGATTCCTGTGTGTTGATTCACACTCAAATGCCTGTAACAGCAGCGAGTCTCAGGGCAGAAACTCGGAGCTCCATCCGGGTGTCTAGATTGATGGGAGGAACCCAGTTGTTAGAGCCATCACTGCTACTCCTGAGGGCCTGCTTCATCCGCCAGGAGTCAGGAGCCAGAGCTGGGAGCTAACCCTCAGTCTCTGGTGGGAGATGGGGCACTCAGTCTACATTTCAGATGCTAGTCCAGACATCCATCCGAGTTGAAACTTTTTTTTTTAAGGAAGATTTTTCTTGGGGCCAACACTGTGGTGCAGTGGGTTAGGCCACCATCTATTGTGCCAGCATCACAAAGGAGTACCAATTTGAATCCCATCTGCTCCACTTCCCGTCCATGTCCCTGCTAACGTGCCTAGGGAAGCAGGGAAAGATGACTTAAGCTCTCGGGCCCCTTCAACACACGTTAGAGAAACGTGGAGGAAACTCTTGGCTTCAGCCTGGCCTAGCCCCAGTCAGGGCAGCCATTTAGGGAGTGACCCGCTAAGGGGGATCTTTGTCTCTCTCTCTGTAAGTGTACCTTTCCGATAGATCGGGTGGGTGTTTTTAAATCCTCAGTTGCCTACGCAGCAGTGTTAACACAGCGTATTCTGAAGCAGGAAGACTTGGGAGGGGCTGTTTTCCTGGCTCAGACGAGAGTGGTGCTAGTTTGGGATATAGTGGTACAGAGGAGTCCCCATAGGTAAGAACAGTTTAAATTTTTTTCCTAATTTCTAATTTAAAAAAAAAATTTTTTTAGTTTTTATTTTTCATGATACAGTTCCATAGACTCAAGGGTTTCCCCTTCCTCTTTCCTCATTTACCCTCCTCCCCCACCACCATTTTCCCCTTATTGCAATTTTTGTGGCTTTCCTACTGGTCATTTGAGTCAACTCTGTGAGCTTGTTGAATAGCATCCAGCAAGAGAAGAAATGCAAGCTCTTCCGTCAGGTTGAGATGCCTGCATTTCCCCAACTGCGTGTGTTCGTCGGAGGAGGGCCTCTCTGCTCTGCGGAGTTTTCTCATATCTGTTCAAGTCTGGCATTGTGTCGTCTGGAGTTGGTTGTTTTGCTCCAGCCTTTCCCTGGCATGTCAGAGGCTCCCGCAGAAAGCCGTGTACTGCCCGTTTGTAAGCACGAGGCCCCACGAAGCTGTTAGAAACTCGGTGGGATGTGTTCCCTAGCACACCCTTCGCCTGGAGCACCTCTAGGCTTCCTTTGCTTTCTCCACAGAAGGATGATCTAGTCTTCTGTTGGAAAGAGAGAGGGGTGAAGATACAGACTTGGTTGCTAGTGGGTTTAGGGCCCAACAAAGCAGAGGGCTTTGAGCAAATCACTCACCATGTATACTTGCCCTGAATGACTCCCCACTGCTCCCCCACCACCAACCACCTCCACTGGGATCGGAGTGCTCAGAAACCCTGGCCCAGGACCAGCTCCCAGGCTCTGCTAGTTGGGAAGGGACTGATTCCTAGGCTGCCCTGGAGGAGGTACATCCTGGGGGTACAGTGGCCACCTGCAGCTGCAGCAGGCACCCCCATGGCGTCTTCGCCCATTGCAGCTGGTCTGTTACTAGCAGCTCGTCCCCAGCAGGTCTGGGCTGCGTTTTTCCTTGCTCTGCACTCTCAGCCGGTCTCTAGTTCTAAACCGCGGTCCACGTCTCACTGCCTTCCTCCCCGCCCTGCTTGTTGCCCCTGTGGATGTCTCTGCTGCTCATTTGCGTTCCTGTTGGTGAGAGGGACCGGAGAGACCTGCATGTGCTCAGTCCTCTGGGTCCATAGGGATCAGGCACCGCACCAAGTCCTTGCTTAAACCTCTGCTTAGAGATGGTGGGTGAGGAAGGTTCCAGGAAATTGTAATCCCTTGTACCCTTCATCTGCTGGGCTTCCTGAACCCTCGCCGTTTCCTCCCAGCCAGTCTTTAGGGTAAGGAAAGCAGAGGGCATCTCTAAGGTGAGTACCTGGATTCCGTATTTCACCTTAAAAGGGACTTCATTAGGAGCTGGCACTTGGCCCAGCTGTCAAGGTAGCCATGTCCCACATCAGAGGACCTAGATTGGGTTGCCAGTTGCAACTCCTAACTTGATCTTCCCGTCAGTGCAGGCCCTGGAAAGCAGCAGCAGTGGCTCAGGTCACTGGCTGCCTGTCAGCCTCATGGGAGAACTCTGGGCTTTGGCCTGGCCTGGTGCCACGCTGGCCATTGTGGGCATCTGGGGAATGAATCAGCAGATGTGTCTGCCTGCCTCTCCTGCTCTCTCTGTCCTCCCTCCTCAACTAAATAAAATTTTAAAGTAAAGAAAAAGTGCCTCATCAGGTATTATTACCTAACAGGACCAAAACACTTGACAATAATAATCTGAAGTTGTCTAAATGTAGGAAATCGGAGTCTGCCTGTCCCTTTAATGAAGGGACGGTGTTCATAATCTACTGAGTCAAAAGGAGATGTGAACGTGCCCAGCTTTCATTGCATCATCATCCTGGAGAAACTGTGCAGTGAACTTTGCAAGCCATTGCATGAGTGCAGGAGAAAGTGACCAACGTCACAAATTTCCATTGTGACCATGCCCTTGACCATGGGCAGCTTGTGAAATATTTGCAGAGGGCTGTAGCAGGGCCATGGGAAATGAAGAGCTCTTTGTCTATTGATGCCCTGGGTTGAGCATTTCATGGGTCTGAAGGACCCATGTCACCAGTTCATTCTCCAGTAAAACCAGATGTGAAAGGAGTACAGAGTATTCCAACAGAGCAGCACTTGCCACCGTCATACTAGAGTGAGTGAGAGCAAAACAGAGAAGAGGCAGACCAGCCCCCAGGAGCAGTAAAAGAGTTAAAAACACAAGTTCTGGAAGCACTGTGGCTATGACTCCAAGCAGATAGCCAAGCTCTCAGGAGCCCCAGGCCCTGCTCTGCAGAACGGGGCAACAACACCCACAATCGTGGCAGAGGGGGCCTGAGGATCCAGGGAGCTCAGGGGAGGAGCTTAGAGCAACACTTCTCAGCTGGACCATCGGCAAGTGCCGCAGCTAACATCTGTAGTAACTCGGATGCTCGGCGTCCATCCCGGCCCACACAGCAGCACCTGGCTGGGCAGACGCCTAAAGGCAGCAGTGCCATCCAGGGCTCCCCTGGGTGCAGGCACTCAGCTACTGCAGCCAGTACCCCTGTGTACCAGGCAGTCAGGACCGGGAGCCCAGTATCCAACCTGATCCTCAGATGTGAAATACATACATTTTAAAAAAAGATTTGGTTTTTCATTTTTATTGGAAAGTAAGATATACAGAGAGGAAGAGAGAGAGGAAGATCTTCTGTCTGCTGATTCACTCCCCATGCAGCTGCAACGGCTGGAGCTACACCAATCCGAAACCAGGAGCCTGAAGGCTCTTCCAGGTCTCCCATGCAGATGGCCCAAGCCACAGCAGAGCCAATCAGGAGCCATGAGTTTCTTCTAGGTCTGCCATGTGGATGCAGGGGCCCAAGGACTTGAACCATCTTTGGCTACTCTACACACAATAGCAGGGAGCTGGATGGGAAGTGCAGCAGGTAGGACTCGAACCAGCACCCATTATGGAGATATGGGCACTGCAGGTGGAAGCTTATGTTGCTATGCCACAGCACCAGCCCCAGTATATATGCATCTTTTTTTTTTAAGATTTATTTTAATTTTTATTGGAAAGTCAGATATACAGAGAGGAAGAGAGGCAGAAAGATCTTTTATCCACTGATTTCACTTCCCAAGTGGCTGCAATGGCCAGAGCTGAGCCGATCCAAAGCCAGGAGCCAGGACCCTCCTCCAGATCTCCTACATGGATGCAGGGTCCCAAGGCTTTGGGCCATCCTCGACTGCTTTCCCAGACCACAAGCAGGGATCTGGATGGGAAGCAGGGCCACAGGGAGACAAACTGGCGCCCATATGGAATCCCAGCCCAACATGAGGGCTTTAACCACCAGGCTATCCGCGCCAGGTTGCGGGATATGTGCATCTTAACCATGAAGATCAGCCACTCGCCTCTAAACAGATTTTTAAATTTGAATAAAGTGAAAAGTCTCTAACATAATTATTTGTTAAGGTGATATTTTGATTTATCTGAACCATTTGGACATATTCAATGTCTATATATTTTAAATTTTTACCTGTTTAATTTTTTAAAGATTTATTTATTTGAAAGAATTGTGCAAAGAGCAGGAGAAGTAGAAAGACATTCCACCTGCTGGCTCACTCCCTAGATGGCCACAGCAGCCAGCCTGGGACTGACCTAAGCCAGCAGCTTCACCAGCTCTCCCATGTGGTTGTGGGGGCCCAAGTACTCGGGCCACGTTCTACTGCCTTTCCAAGGCCATTAGCAGAGAGCTGAATTGCAAGTGGAATAGCCAGGACACAAACTGGCATCTATGTGCTAGTGCTGCTTATGGTGGCTTAACCTGCAATGCCACAACACCCACGCCTCCCTTCACTTTTGAAGTGGGGGCTGTTAGATCACTCAGAACTACATTTGTGGCTCACATTGTGTTTCTGGTGGGTGGTGCAATGTTTCCTTTATAGACTTTCATTCTGAACTCCTTCGGGGCGGGGTCTGGCATCATGGCACAGTGGGTTAAGCTGCTGCTTTACAACCCTAGCAACCGTATCAGAGTGCCAGCTTGAGTCCCTGTTAGTCAGCTTCCAACACGTGGGAAGTTACTGTGTGAGTGCCCAAGTACTTAGGCCATTCGTATGGAAATCCAGAATTGCGTTCTGGGCTCTGGCTTCAGCCTGGCCCAGACTGGGGAGTGACCTGGAAGATGGGAGAGGTCTCTGTCAGTGTTCTTTTCAGATCAGTAAATACACCTTTAGTGTGCACCTGCCACTACCCCGAGGTCGAGCTTAGGGAGCTTGGGAGAAGTGCAGGTTGTGTATTTGGTGTTGAATCCACTTCCTTCCTGGCCTTTGATGGCACGTTTCTGGGCACCAGTCCCCAAATGTGCTTCTTTTCTGTTACTGACCCACCTTATACATGGCGAGTCACAGAGGATGGGTGACATGAAGTGCAGAGGTGACAACAGTTAAAACCTTGGGACTAGCCTGCCTGTGCTGCTGCTGCCCTTGGAGTCCACCCCTCAGGCCATGGCCTTATCTGCCCCATCCAAGGCAAAGGAAGTGGCAGGACACAGCCAATGGCATGCCCAGCAACAGGTCCGGGCCTAGCTGTTGTCCCTTCTTAACCTCCTGACGCAAAGCCGAGGACTACCGCGTAAGTACTCTATGGTGTCAGGGTTTGGGATATGCCTCAACTTGACAGGCCTTGTGCTTTGGTTTTCACAGCATGATTTTAGTACATCAAAATTGGCTAGCTGGTCACAGCATGCTGTATGCTTTGAAACAGACTATTTTTGTATTACTGCTAGAGTCTCCTCTGCAAGCAACTAGTAGACTTTAATTCACCATTAAGGGTAATTGTTTTAAGTTTCGGGTGGGGTGGGGAGTGCAGGTGCTGTGGCACAGCTAGTTAAACCAACACCCATGTCACTGGCCTCTCATATCGGAGTATTGAATGAAGTCTCAGAAGTTCCACTTACTATCTGGTTCCCTGCTGATGTGCTTGAGAAAGGAGCAGCGGGTGGCCCTGCTGTGTGGGCTCCTGCCACCATGGGGGCAGCTCTGACAGAGTTCCAGAACCCTTCTCTCTGTCATTCTGCCTGCCAAATAAATCGCTTAGACCGAAAAAAAAAAAAAAAGATGATTACATTCTTGCCTTGTTTTTATGTATTTGAAAGGCAAAGAGATCTTCCATCCACTGCCTCCCTCCCCAAATGCCGGTGACAGCTCAGGCTGGGCCAGGCCAAAGCAAGGAACCAGGAACTGGAGCTGCTGCACCCAGGGGGCTGCTGGGGGCTGCTTCACCTGCTCGCCTGGGGGGGCCTCTCCTGCTCTGCTGTGATCTGCGCTTGATGTTCAATGTTTTTTCCAAGTGCTTTTTGGCCATTTGCGTATCTTCCTGGGGAAAAATTCAGATTGCTGTTCAGAACCTTAGCCTGTTTTTAAGAATTGGATGGTTTGTCTTTTTGATGTGGAACTGTAGCTAAGCTTATTAGGATAAATCAAACTCAGGAAAAGTACCCAGCACTTCCGGAACACTGGGAGGGGTTGAAGCTTGACTTTATTTTTAATCCTTTTTAGGCATTTCCCGAGTTTTTGAAAAGAGCCCTTGTTCACAGAAAAGTTGTGACCCAGGTCCCCCTGCCATTCCTATTGAAGGTTGTTAATCCAGTCCCAAGAACTCATGGAGAGGATGTGGGAATGCAGGCTGAGGCGGGCCCTGCCGTGCCCTGCTGTGCCAGTGCCCCAGTGAGCCAGGCCATGTGTTCTGGAAGGAAGGGTGCTAAGTGATGCCTTTCTGTTAAGACGACCACAGGAGGAAGGGCAGAGGAGTTGCGCAGATCCGTAGGAAATGGCCAGTCTGGGCCCCTCCTGAGCTGCCTTTAGTGTCTCCGGGGGCAGAGGAGGGCTGGCCCAGAGTCTGCCCTGGGCACAGAGCCAGGCTCTTGGAGAATGTCTGATGCCAGGCTGGAGAGGGGTTGCTGGCAACAGCTTTCAGTGGAGGGACGAGAGCTGCTAAGCCCCACAGTGGCTCCCAGACACAAGTCATCTGCCCTGGTTGGGGCCAGTTCACACACAGGTGCATGGTAATGCCTTGCTACATTATTCAAGGGCTGCTTGGTGCATGGCCTTGTCTGTGTCCCTCCCCCAGCCCCCCTCTCTCTCTCTTTCTTTCTCTCTCTCTCTCTCTCACACACAGGTGGCTGTGCTCATCACTGGCTCCTGGAGGCCAAGGCTCTCCTGGGACCAGACAGAATGAAGGGCTTAGCACTGTCGTCTCTGCGGTTCAAATCTTCTACCTGTATTTGTTCTGAGCCCAGCACTGTTCCTTGCAAGCACTCATTGTCTGTTCTAATACGGCAGGCAGACAGTTAAATGGCCGCATTTATCTCCATTATAGCACATTTGGGAGCACAGGGAATAATAAACTCTATATGGAAAAATCAAGGAAGGGTTCCCTGGAGGAGGTACTGCTTGATTCAGAGGTTGTGAGGCTCAACATTGGCTAGTGAGGGAGGGGAAACAAATGAGAGGAGCACCTGTGAGAGGGAGGCTGGCTGTGGCTCTCCAGGCAGGTGCACCCGGGCCTGGCTTCAGTGTTTGGGCCCAGCTGCTGTGAACAGAAAGGGTGAACCTCTCAGGACTCAGGCCTCCTCAGTACAGGAATAGGAAAAAGCAGCCTGTTTCCCATGTCCTTGCCTTTGATTCTGTGTTTATCAAGGGAAATCTAGTTCTTACTTGGACAGCACGTATGTAACTTTGCCCCAGGAGCTGGCCTGCTTGATCTGTTTCCTGGTGACCAGTGGTGAGATTGTGCACACCAACACGAGAGAGGGCACAGAGCACACCCCCTTCCTGAGCCCCTCCACGGAGCTGCCCTCCTCCCAGGGAAGGCCCAGCTCCACACAGTCAGCCTGCTGCTGGCATGCTGGCATCTGGGGCTCCTTATCAGAAACGTCTGCATTTCAGGCAGGAGTCGTGAGATCTGCCCGACTCAGGCAGAGCTGGGGTTGACAGACTATGCTGGAATTCTGGAGAACCCCTGGCTGCAGGAGGTGGAGGCACGCCAGGGTGTGTCACTCCTGGGAGGGCAGCAGGATTCCAGCAGGAGGGAGTGTCCGATGACTTCCTTCCAGGTCTCTGGCCTGGTCTCTGCTGGGTTGCTGGGCTGTTTATGAAGACGACTGGCTGCTCTGGCTTTCACAGTGGGAAAAGTGGCTGTGTGTTTCCCCCTCACCATGCCCCCGCCCAAGACCTGCTCTCTGTGGGGCTCCCCCCAAAACAAAGCTGCTCTGAGGGAGTGGTGAGCGTGGAGCTTCTGAGAGGAGCTACTACCAACAGCCATCACAGAAGCCATGGGAGACCCCTGACATCAGAACCACCCTTAGAGATCAAGGGGGGCTGACATCTTAGTGCAAGGCTCACAGGAGAAGCCAACCGAGGGAGTGCCCTGTGACTGGCACAGTTTACCGACGGCTGCACGAGCCTGGCGTCCAGTGTGCCCAGTGAGGCTGTGGGCTTTACCGGCAGGTGTGGGACAGAACCCCTTCTTCCCCAGTGGAAGTGGTGGAAGTGGAGCTTCAGGAAGGTTGGGCTATCTTTGGGGTCACATAGCTGCTGACATTGAGATTTAAGTCTGCTGGACTTTGGAACCTGCACTTTTTCTTGCTGCACCGGTTTGTCCATACTCCAGGCAGGCCAACACCTTCCCGTGTGTCCCTGTGCCACTTTCAGCAGTCAGGGCTGGGCACTGAGCCAGCCTCTGAACCCAACTGTGCCACTTGCAAGCAAATGCTGTTTGTTCCAGCTCATAAACATGCCCGTACTCCCTCTTCATCTTGCTAGGAGACTCAGAAGTCACGTCCTTGCTTGATTTTCTCTACTTCCCTCAGAGTGGAGAGAGCTGCTAACCTGCCCCCACGAGTGTGTTCAGGCATTGGCCGTGATGAGGGCCAGACACCCTGCGCCCTGCAGGTGCTGCACAAAGCCTCCTCCCTCTGCGTGTAACCAGGCACACCAGTTAGAATGAGGAAGGTTTTCATGTATGTGAGCTTACATTTTAAAAGAGCGATTTTCCATCTGCTGTTTCCCTCCCCCACACGCCTGTAACAACAGGAGCTGAGAGCGCAACCCAGTTTTTCACTCTTTCATATATGTGTCCAGTGGACCTACAGTCGTAGCCTTGATCCAGGCAGTAGCCACACAGCTGTCACAGACACTGTGTCTTTGGTTCCAGCACATCACGGACTGTACATCTCTGAGCAAGATCAAGTTGGCATCTTTTGGAAATCCAACAAAGCACCAGTCACTGCTTGTACCCACAAGGCCTACTTGTAAATATTCCTTGGAGTCAAACTTCTTAGCTTTTTCATTATGTACTAAATCACTGCAATTGGCCAAAGATCGGGCTGTATAGGAAGGTAGCCACAAAAAGAAAGTACAGGGAAAAGCTGTGAGGGTCCTCATGGGCCAGGCCTCTGGGGAGGCTGCGGGAGGGCCAGCTGTCCCAGGGACTGAAGCAGCATTTCCCTTCCAGCCAGCACTCGCTGAGAACGCCAGGCTGTCCCATCCCTACTGAGTACACCGGACAAAGGCACTTGCAGCAGGTCATGGAAAACACAATTGAAAGATGAGTTTGTCACATAATGCAATGTAATTAATTAAAAAATGTATGTATTTAAAAAAGAAAGAAATGCATGCATTATTTTTCCATACCATGTGTTTTTCATGAGCTTTTTAAGACCCCTTTATATGCATGGGTTTCAAAAACTTATGCACCAAAATAAACTCATCTTTTAATTCTGAAAAAAAAGGGAAAGATGAGTTTGTTTCAATGCCAAAAAAAAAAAAAATTGCTGAAACCCTCACATAGCTTTTTCCTGGTACATATTTTCCATGGAGTTGTTGAAGATCCTTCATATATATGAATTTCAACCTTTTTTACACCAAAAATAAGCTGGAGTTTGTCACTGCATTTTCCATCTCTTTCTGCAGAGCCCTGGTCTTATCTCTTCCCTTCACACACTGGGTGACGCAGCCTCTGTTGGCTCTGGTCACGAGCATCGGTGTACCCCCACTCAGATGTCCCCACACACCCTGTGTAAGAGAGGATACGCCATGTGTGCTTCTAGCCTCACGCTTTGCTTTGCTGCTGTCCCAGCATAGGATGACACATGTCCCCCAGGCTCCTGCCTTGGTCCTCCAGAACAGAAGCCAAGTCTGACCCCAACAGCATAGCCTGGAGAGGATCTGCTGTGCACACACTCTTAAAAGGGGTAAGGCGGTCTCCCAGAAACCCCCTCTCCTAGGAGTGCCCTCTGAGCTAACCCTCTCAGGCCCCTGCTTGCTGAGGAGTCCCCCCTCCCCCCATCAGCCTATGCCCAGGGTTGCACACAGCAACTGCCTGTGCTGGACTTAGGAAAGAGTTGGTTCCAGGCTGGCAAGTGCATGCGGGGAAGAGTTTGGGCTGCTGTCTCTGGAAATGGTTTGCTAGCACATCTTCCAGACAGGCTGGCTCCTTGGTAGAGTGGCTAAGATACCTGCATGCCATTATGAGTCTCTAGGTTCAACCTGTGGCTCCACCTCTGATTCCAGCTTGTGGCTAATGAGTACCTGGAAGGCAAGTGGTGCCATCCACACAGTCTGGCCTACTCCCCACATCTGTCTGCTTTTCAAATAAAAGGAAATAATAGGGGCCGAATTGTGGGATAGCAGGTAAAGTTCTCCCTTATGGGTGCTGGTTCAAGTCCTGCTTGCACCACTTCCAATTCAGCTCCCCGCTAATGGAAAAGCAATGGAAGACAGGCCGAATGCTCAGAGCCATGCAACCCCGTGTGCTCCTGGCTCCTGGTTTTGTCTAGCTGACCTCTAGCTGTTGCAACTAGCTTGACAGTGAACCTGTGACTGGAAGATTCTAACTCTGCCTTTCAAATAAATAGATCTTAAAACAGAAAGTACGTAAATAAAAAGGCTCAAACTTTGGAAAACATATGCCACATGTCAGAGAAAGTGTGAATTCCTTAATGTATAGACAAATCTTACAGGTCAGCAAGGAGGCAATAATCTAAGACAAAACAAGCAAAGGAAATAGATACATCTGAGTATGAGTGGCCCTTCAATTTTCCTTTAGGGACAGAAGGGCAGCCACACAGGCAAGTGGATCCAGGGAGTGATTAAGGGCAGCACAGGACAGAGGGACCCAGTGGGCGGGGATGGGGGAGCGCGGCGAGGGACCCCTGTAAATCCTTGCAGAAATGGCGCCGGTCTCGACAGGGTCTGACTTACAGATCGTGGTTTTGGAAAGCAGCGAGCCTGGTGTCAGGGCAAGGGACAGGGCACAGCAGCACAGACAGCCGAGCCAGTCTTTGGAGCTCGGAGGTCTGGGGAGGGAAAGGCTCGAGAGATTCCAGCCGCGGGGCCTGTGCGCAGGTCTCAAAGGAGCCGCTCCCAGGCCAGCGGAGTGAACCCGCAAGTCCGCAGACTCCCTTCCCCCAGGCAGGGCCTTTAGCCCTGGACCACGGCAGAAACGGGAAGAAAAGCCGGCAAGAACCAGGGATAAACGCCCGAGGTGGGATTCCAGGAGCTGGGAAGGCTCGGGAAGTGAGAGGGTCTGGAAAGAAAGTTGGTCCAGGGGCGCGAGGATCCTGGCTTAGTGGCATTGGAAAGGGAAAGAGAGACCTGGTGTTCCCGAGTTCCCAGCGTGGACTTTCCGGAGAAGGGGCGGTGTCAGGGCCTCCGGAGACCCGGGCCCGCGCTGCGGAGGCGCGCGGTCCCCGGTGGGCGGTCCCCGGGGCCGCCGGCCCTCCCACCCCCGGCGCTCCTGCTTCTCAGGCCTGGGGCCACGGGCTTGTGCCCAGCGGGCAGACAAAGGGTGCACCTCTCCCTCCCCCAGCCTCCCGCCGGTGGCCGGCGGGCAGACGCTCCCGCCCCTAGGGTCGGACGTGGCGCCTCCCCTGCCGCAGCGGCCCGGGTCTGGAGGTGGGGTCGGGAGCCGGAGCCGTGGGTTCTGATGTCACCACTTGGCTGCGGCGCCCGGGAGCGCGGCTGCAGCTGGAGCCTCAGGTACGCGGCGGGGTCGGGAGCCGGGGCGCAGGGCGGGGTCCACGCTTCCCGGGAGGAGGAAAAAGGGCCGCCCTGGGGAGCCGGGCGGCGGGTGTGCCGTCCGGCCCGGGGTCTGACTCCCCGCCGAGTGTGACTGCGCCGTGCGCTCCTTTACTCTTGCTGCGGGACCGGGGGACCACACCGACCCACCCAGCTGGCGCCGCTGCAGGGGAGCCGCTTGGGGCCACCGCGCACTGGGGTTTCCAGCGTGTGTCCCTGCTCCTACCCTTCGGTCGCGGAGCAGCGGGAGAGGCGAGACCCTCCCTCCCGTGCTGAGCCCTCCTTCCCCCGACGGTGAATTCAACAGGAAAGGCCGAGAAAAGCGCGGGTCCGCGGCCACCCGCGCTCTCCGGGCTCCGCGCGACTCTGCCGCCCCCTGCGGTCGCCAAGGCCTGCGGCGTTCTACTGGCTCGCGCCCCCGGCTCCAGCAGCTTCAGGCCCCACGGCCGCGGTCCGTCCACCCGCGGGCGCCCCTGCCCAGCGCCGCCAGACCCGCACCTCTGCGCGGTCCGCGGGAACCCGCAAACCAGCCGCTCATAAGGAGCTGAGATTCCGGATGGCTCCCCTGGGAGGCCAGGGATGCGAAAAGACCCCGCGGGTGGGGCAGTGGAACCGGACCGCCCGCAGAGGGGTCAGGTGTGAGTGGTGGTTGGATGGAGGTTCGAGCTGGTTCCGCAGCATCTGAAGCTGCTTGTTGCCCTCCAGATTTCACACCTGGCCGTGCTCCTAGAGCCCTGGAGGGCGGGGAAGCTATCCACCAGAAACTGGCTTGCATCTCCCCCAGCTTGTCAGGGGCACACGGCTAACCCTCGCCAGTCCCAGGTCACAGCTCTCTCGCCAGACTCATAGTTCTGGACTGTTTGAACCTAAGCTTTGTCTCCTCATCCTGGCTGCTCCTTCACTGCAGTGACAGGTGCCTGGGGAGCACAACCCCCAGCCTGAGCACCCCCGTCTGGTTTGTTAACTGGGGCTCCAGGCTGCCCCTGCAGAGGTTTTTTTTTTTAAGCTATTTTTTGTTTGAAAGTTAGAGACAGAAACTTTCCATCTACTGGCTCATTCCCCAATTAGCTGTCAGTGTTGGGTCAGACTGAAGCCAGGAATTTCAACCTGGTTTCCCATCACTTGGCCTTCCTCCACTACTTTCCCAGGCACTTGAGCAGGGAGCTTGGATGGCTGGATGGGTGTGGAGCAACCTGGACTCATATAGGATCCCAGCAACTCCTGTTGCCTAATCCACTGTGCCACGGTGCCAGTTCCCTAAAGAGCTTTTCCAAAGGGCTGTAGTCTGGCCCACTAAGGCTAGGGCATGCAGCCTGCAGCCACCAGGGCTTGCTGTCCAGTGAGCTGTGCCCTGCGGGGGCAGGGCTGGAGGTGCACAACAGCAGTCTGAGAACTTGTGGTTCTTTGTGCTGGGATTCCTAACACACGTCAGGGTAGATAAAGAGACAGCTGTCTGAGGTTACTGTGACTCACAGCCACGCTTTCCAAAGTCTCCCAAGCATCTGTGTCTCTGGTCACTGCTGCCCGAAGCTGCGGCAACCCAGCACGGGCAGCCTGGGAAGAGGTGCTCCAAGGGCAGGCCCAGAAGGCCTAGACAGAGAAGGCTGGTGTCTGCGCAGATGGGCAACCTCCCTCCTGGGTGATGACCTGCAGAGCTGCTGCTCACTGGCTCTCTGGAAGTCTGGAGAGTAGGGACACTTTCCAGAGGCTCCCAGCCTTCCTGCAAGGGCCACCGCCCTGGGGGAGGGGAGGTCAAGATGAATCCCTTCTGGGCGGTGGCCTACCGGCTAAAGTCCTCACCTTGAATGCCCAGGATCCCATGTGGACACGGTTCTAGTCCCAGCAGCTCCACTTCCCATCCACCTTCCTGCTTGTGGCCTTGGGACCCTGCACCCATGTGAGAGACCTGGAGGAAGTTCCTGGCACCTGGCTTTGGATCAGCACAGCACCGGCCATTGCACTCCCTTGGGTAGTGAATGATCAGACCGGAAGATCTTCCTCTCTGTCTTTCCTCCTCTCTGTATATCTGACTTTGTAATAAAAACAAACAAACAAAAAACCTATGAGACCTGAGCCATGCCCTACTGTTTTCCCAAGTGCATTAGCAGGGAGTTGCTTTGGAAATGGAGGGACGCCTGTCTGCCCTTCTGCAAGCAGAGGCTTTGCTCGCTGTGCCACAGCACCAGTCCCACCGCCTCTCCTTTTTAGGAAATGCTCTGTCTTTCTGGTACAACCGGACTGTATGGACACGAGCCCCAGGGTCCAGGAGGCTGGGCCCTTTGGTCCCCACCTTCCATGCTGTCCTGCAAGCAGCTTAGGGAGAGCATGCCATCCTCCCCACAGGTCAGGGGGCGCTCGCAGCTGCTCTCACACTGACCCCATCTCCCCGCTGTGCTTCCCTGCTCTGTCTGTCCCCACGTTGGATGCATAACTGGTGCCTGACCCATCCTGTTCCCCAGAAAAGATTACTAATAGGGATGGCAGAGGGTGGCAGCTGATGGGGAACCTTCACCCTCTCTCCCAAAATGCCACCCCTGCCTCACTCCCTCTAAGTCTTTTCCTTCCCTTACTACCCAGCAAACACTTTCTCACCACATGCCAGTGCTGGGTCAGCATGGAGTGTACACTGGTGTATAGAAGCCCAACCTTGGACAGGCCAGGGCTGAGGGTGGGCAGAGGGACTCCCAGGCAGGCCAGCTAGGACCTTCCAGGGTCAGCGATGCTGGAACCGAACCGGACAAGCTCTGTGCCCGGTGGAGATCTCAGAAGGCCAGCAGACCTCTAAGCAGAGTCCTGTAGGAGAAGCAGCGAAAAGGGGAGGTGGCAGCAGGTCACCCCCACATTGTTCTGGAACCTGCAGGGAGACAGAGGCCAACTTTCTCACAGCGGTTCCAGTGCAGAAGTGCGCAGCTGCTGATTCCAGGTGCTTAGCGGTGAGCTCCCGCACAAGTCAGGCCCACCACAACGCCTCCCGCACCTCAGGGTCCTTGCCTGCCAAAGGCGGGCAGCACTGTGAACATCCAGGCAGCTCTGTAGATGAAATAAATGCCTGCGAGGCTGCAGGGGCTGAGGGGGTGGGCTGCAGAGCTGGCCCTGGGCGGGAGGAGCTTCGCCACCACCAACCCCCTCCTTGGCACTCTGGCATTTCAAAAGGTTCCTCCACCATTGTTTACCAAGGCAAGATCCCAGGGTGAAGCTGGCAGGGCTGCCAGGAAGCAGCCTGGGCAGGCCCTGGGCACTGCAGGGGGTCAGCAGGGTAGAGGCCCCACTGCTCTGCTAACAGTGCATTGCTAAGATCCCTCCCAGCAAAGTTGCTCCTTGCGGCTTTGTCTTGCTGACTTCCCAGGCTGTGGTGACTCAGCCACAATGCTGGGCCTGACTGGTGGTGCAGAGCCCAGCAGGCCATCCTAACTCACCAGCCGGTTGCTGTCTTTCTAGGGCCCTCGGAGCCTGCTAGTTCCAGCACTTATCTGCTCACGGATGGAGACCTTGAGCCCTGGGGATGACCGTGCCTCCCCAGCCTCACCCACTGGAAGCCTGGATCTGCGGCTATCTGCGCACGCCGACTCTGCCTATAGCTCTTTCTCCGCGGCCTCAGGCGGCCCCGAGCCACGCACACCATCACCCGGGCCCAGTCCGCTCCCTTACCTGGACTGGGACTACGTGCGAGTGGTGTGGGGCAGCCCGGGCCCCAGCCCTCCCGATGCCGGCCTGCGCCCTGCCTCGCGGCCTCGACCCGCAGTTGCGGCGCGCAGTGGGCTGCGACCCCCGGAAGGGCAGGGGCCGCTAGGGCCTCTCAGCAGGCAGGCCACGCCGCTGCTGTATGCACTGGCGGCCGAGGCGGAGGCCGCGGCGCGTGCGGTGGAGCCGCCCAGCCCACCGGCCTCGCGGGCCGCCTACCGCCAGCGTCTGCAGGGTGCGCAGCGGCGGGTGCTGCGGGAGACGTCCTTCCAGCGCAAGGAGCTGCGCATGAGCCTGCCCGCCCGCCTGCGGCCCGCGGCCCCTGCACAGTCGCCCACTGCCCACTCGCGCTCCGCCTCGCTCAGCCACCCTGGTGGGGAGGCGGAGCGGCCACGCTGGCCAGCTCCCTCCACGCCGCGACCCGCCACTCCGGAGCGCCTTGCCAGCCAGCAGCGGAAGTGGTGCTTCTCGGAACCCGGGAAGCTGGATCACCTGGGACGGGCCGGCGGGGCGTCCAGGGAGTGCTTAGGTGAGGCCCACCTCACTGGGCCTGAGCTGACTGCATGCACTGGGCGACCCGAGGTGCAGCAAGAAGGTCCAGCTGATTCGGGGTCCCAGAAGCTGGCCCTGGCCTACCGGCCTACTAGTCACAGTCGGAGTACTTCAGGCGAAGTCTTGGGTCCCTGGGGAGGTCCAGGAGGGACCATGTCCGTCATCCAGGTATGGTAGATACAGGGACACGGGTTGGTTGGGGACTGAGCTCGTGGGATGTTGAAGATTCCTGCTGTCCACCTTTCTAGACTGTTCCCCCAGGAGCAGAAACCCCTAGGCTGCTGTCTCAGACTACAGTCTCCAGGTAAGAGATCAGAACCCACCCTGGGGACCAAGCTGGGCAAGGCAGCCTTCGCAGCTCCAGGAAGGAGCAGGTGCCAGCCTTCCCTCTTGCAAACCTTGAGCTTGCTTGTCTCCCTGGTGTAGCTCGAAGAACCTTCCCAGTCACCATGGTGGGTGCGAAGCCCCTGCCCCCAGGTTCTCCCCTCAGAAGGAGCCTGCAGCCACCTCTCCAGTGGAGGTGCGCCCCAGCAGCACTGCTGACTTGGAGACCTGCGCTGCATCCTCCCAGCTCCCCTCCCTTCCCGATGACGAGGTCTTCCTGGAGGATGCCATGCTCGTCAAAGTGACGTCACCTCTGGGCTACCACAGCCCTAAGCGGCTCTCAACCAGGTGAACTCTCCTTGGTTCCCAGCAGAGTGAGGGTCATCTGGGAAATGCTGGCGGTTGGAGGGAACAGGGGAACGGCAAGGAACCCTCTCTCAGGAGGAGCCTGGGGCCCAGGGCCTGGGCTGGCAGTAGGCAGGCCTTGGAGGCCATTGCTTGTCTATATGGCCTGAGCTCTTTCTGCTTCCAGGGTTGGTGCCTCTGATGAGCAGGATGGAAGTGCCCTGGCGACAGCTCCCGCAGAGCATTCCCTGCACCTGTGCCCAGAGCCTATAAGAGCAGACGAGTCCCAGCAAGTGGTGAACTGCTCCAGGGACGTCCCCAGGACCACAGACGATGGCACCACTGGGACTGCAAACGGTGACATCTCAGCTGGTGACATGCCTGAACTATTGCCCCCGGAGCCCCCCGCAGCCGTGGGGAGTGATCCCCTCAAGCCCTTCCCCACTGGCGGCCCCAGAGACGGTGATTTCCAAAGGCCTCAGCAGCAGCATGGTGCCCTAGCCTGGGCTATTGACCGGCCTGGTTCTGGGCCCACATGGCCCAATCAGCGCCTCGAGGAGCTGGCTCAGGAGCTGGCCAGGCTGGATCCCTCTCTGAGCGACACTCTGGCCTCCCAGCCCAGCCCCGAGCCACCCCTGGGCCTGCTGGATGGGCTGATCCCCGTGGCTGAGATCTGGGCTGCCATGAGGTCCACAGCTGGGGAGACTGAGCGGCAGGCTTCTGACTCAGGGTGAGTGAGGGGCGCCAGGGACTTGGGGGGTGCATGGGGAGTGTGTGGCTCTAAGCCCCTGCATGGTGTGGCAGGGATCACTTAGGGCACTCCGGCTCGCTCCCCAGGTCCAATCAAATCTGCTTCATGGAGCTCCTGCCAGCCTCCCAGCAGGAGGCACCACCTGTGCCTGACCAGCTCTGTGACCAGGCCCTACCTGCACCCCACAGCAGTGTTCAGGCCAAGAAAGTGAGTGCCGGGGGAAGTGAGGCTAGCTGGTAGAGACTGCTAGGGCAAGAGCCAGGCACCTCTGCCCACAAGTCCTGGACCCTCCCTGCAGGCGGAGCTAGCTGACCTCCTCCAAAGCATGCTTGAAGAACTTCGCGCCGAGCAGGAGCGGCTGCAGCAGGTGGCTGACCAGTGGGCCAGCAGCCAGGCGGCCCTGGAGGCCATGGTGGGCCAGGCCTGTGCTCCTCGGGAGCTTGAGCGTTTCCGCCGGTTCATGGCTGACCTGGAGCGTGTGCTGGGTCTGCTGCTGCTGCTGGGCAGTCGCCTGGCCCGCGTGCACTGTGCCCTGTCCCGTTCAGGCTCCAGTGGCGACCCTGAAGAGCATGTAAGGCGGGTGGGGTGGTGGGCCTTCCTATTGGGGGAGTGCTGGGTGGGAGATCTGAGTGGCACTGGCTGTGATCACCGGGTACTCTCCCTGCCCCTTCCAGGCCTCGGTGCTGCAGCGCCTGCGGCTCCTGCAGCGGCAGCAAGAGGATGCCAAGGAGCTGAAGGACCACGTGGCACGGCGGGAGCGGGCCCTGCGTGAACTGCTACAGCAGGCACTGCCTGCTGAGCACCTGTGCTCCTACCGTGCCCTGCTGGCAGGCAAGGCTGCTGTGCTGGCCCAGCAGCGCAGCCTGGACGAGCGCATCCGCTTCCTTCAGGACCAGCTGGAAGCCATCGGGAGAGACCTTGGCCGTTGTCCCCTGTCTCCCAGACTGGCTTGGCTTTCTGGGACCTATACTTGGGACCCACCGCCCTCCCCCCGGCCCCTGGTCTAGTTACCTTCCAGTGTGGGGAGCACCGCCACACCTCTCCCCCATGGGGCTGGGGCAATGCAGGAATATTCGGTGTTTTTTTTTTTCCCTCTAGGGGTGGGGTGGACCCAGATGGGGCTTCCCAGGATCCTCAGGCGAGTGATGCGTGTCTTTGGGTAATTAACTTATCATTCTTTGAAACTGCTGCCTGCCTCTTTCCTGGGACAGAAGTCAGAGGAGCAGTGCAGGTGCGGAATGTGGTTTACTTTTCCAATAAAAATGATCAGAGAGGTGTTGTGTGCGGCACAAGAAGGGAAGCCGGGGGCGGGGCCTTGTTGACAATATGGAGGCTTCAGTCCTGTCTGCAGGTGGAAGAGGGCCTGGCTGGAAGAGGGAGGGGCCCTCAGCCCCCCTGGCCTGCTGATCCCTCCCTCGTTTGGTGCCCACCTTGTGGCCACCAGCAGGGTGCAGGTCACCTGAGCTGGTCTTGACCAGAGGTCCAGCTTCAGCAGTGAATGTGGGAGTCCTGCCTTGCCATGGGTGTCCGGCATATACTTGAACACCTAGCCTTGAGTGTATTGCTACTCCCTTTAGGAGACCCTACTGGGGTGGGAGAGGGCCTAGACAGGAAGGTGTGGGTGGGTGCCCCCAAAGGCTGATGAGCACTAGCAGACAGGCGGCCTTCTTCCTCCATTTGTGCATGAGCCCTGGGTACCTGGGTAAACATAAGACAATGGGCTTGGGTACTTGCATCAGCAAACACCAGGGAGCAGCACCCTCCTGTAGACGGGCAGTGTTTCCACTGGTGCTGGGCACAGTGAAAGGCACGCGGATGTGTCACACCGGCGGGTGCCAGAGTGAGAAGGGACTGCTTTCCTGACACGTTCTGTCACCAAGTACATACAACTGGTTGGGCATTAGCGTTGGCGGCATTCAGGCGAGAAGCATTCGTGGGGACAGTGGCGCTGCTGAGCATCGAACAATGCCCGCATTGTGTCCTTTAAGAAAGAGCTCAGGAGGTTCCTGCTGCGCCCCTGGAAGCGGGTTCCAGGGCGCTGAGCTTCTGTGCGTCCTGTGCCCGGGCCAGGCCTGCCTCCCAGGTCGACTCCCTTACAGTGCACTTTGCTGGCTTTCTGCCCCGTGCAATCACCGCCACTCTTACTTGTCCAGTTAAAGATCATCCCAGAGGCACGCGGAGGGTTGTCCCTTCGGCCAGTGGGAATTGACTGGCAGAACAGGCACATTCCAGTCCTGATCTGTGTTGGGGTTAGGGGCCCGGGCGCCTCTGCTATCTTCCGGATTAGCAGGGCTTTGCATCGCTCTGAGCTGATTGAATAGTAGGGTGAGGCTCCTGCGGGGAGCCGCTGCCCACTTCCTTAAAGGTCATTCTCTGCCCATCGCCCCCAGCCCAAGCAAGGGCGAGCTCCTCACAGCTGTTCATGCGGGCACCTTCGCCCGGCCGGGGGTCCGAGGCACTGCCAGCAGGGGGCACTGCTGTCCGTGCGGCCCACCTCGCTGCAGCCAGGACCCCCGGCACGAGCCCCACGCACGTGCCCAGCAGCGCCCCGGTTGAAGCTGAGCTTTTCGCTTCCGCTGGAAAGAAATTCTGGGGGCTGGGGGGGGGGTGAGTGGGCGAGAGGCTCACTTGCTTGTTGGTGGGCTGATGAGGACGGCAGGGCAGGGCCTCCCGGTGCCCCTTTCTCAGGCAGCAGGGTCACAAAGAGCCTTGCGGGGTGGAGGGGCCGGGGGTGGAAAACAGAATTGAAAGGATGTCTTGATTAGGGGCTTGTGCCCCCTCCAGCTCCTTCAGCCACCCCTTTTCTCCTCCACCTCCATCTTCCCCCAACTCCTTTACCGGATCGCGCGTTGCCGGGTAACCGGCAGGAGAACTGCGCAGCCTCCTCCCCGCGGCTCGCGGCCGCCCCCGCGGCGTTCGGGAACGCGGGTGTAATTAGTGTACCTTTTACCTTCCGACTGTGACTTGGAACCAGAAGAGGGAAAGCACTGTTCCCCACACCGCAGCTTGAACATCCTGCCGGTACCGAGCATCCCGGGTCAGGAACAAAGTGCCCTGCGGTCGGTGCGTGCCCGCTTCAGGGAATTCAGGCCCAAGGCCGGTGGTGGTGGTGGTGGTGGTGGGCACGTGTTACACAGCAGTCTCTCCCCAGAGCCCTGTTCAGGAAAGGGGGGTGCGGCGTTCGCAGCCCTGCTCTGGCTGTGGCCTGCAGCCTCCTGGGAGGCAGCAGGTGACAGCTGAAGGAATTTGGGTTCCTGCCACCAACGCGGGAGAATTTGATTGCATTCCAACCCAGCTCGATAGGATAGCCAGCCAGCCAGCCAGCCAGCCAGCCGTGGCTGGCATTCAGGGAGTGAACTAACACTGTCTCAAATCATAAGTGAATGCAAGTCATTATAAAGACCCCATAGTGGGAGCTTTACCTCCAGCTTAGGCAAGGTCTGGATCTCTGTCTCTCCCAGAAGACCACCCACTCCTGCTTTGCAGGCCCCAGTTTGGGGCGCTGCGTGGCAGCTGGCACACCAAGGCAGAGGCCATCTTGAATGGCCAAACAGTGTCTTCAAGGAAAGGACCAAAAACACAGTGGGGGGATATGGGTCTTGGGCAGGCTCCACTTTATCATGGCAGGGGCTTAGGTCTCTGTGATGGGCCCAGGATGTTGGTCCTGAAAGATGTGGCTGCTGCTGCTTTAAGTAAGGGGCGTCGCACACAGAACCCAGGGATAGAGCAAAGATTTATTCAAAAGGTAGAATGACCTAGAAGGAGGCGGAAGGGAGAGAGAGTGAGAGGAAAAAGGGGAAGGGGGAGTGGGAGTCACTTTTCCAGCCACTGTTTCATTCCAGAAATATCCTCAACAGCCAAAGCTGCATCACCCACCCCTTGGCTTTTGGAGGCTCACTCTCCAAATGACTGCAACAGCCATAAGCCTCGACGGAGCTCCATCCCTGTCTGTTATATAGGTGGCAGGAGCTGACAGAGAGCTGGCTGGAAAGCGAAGATGGTGACTTGAATGTAGCTTGCAGGTGTCATAAGCAGTAGCTGAACTTGCATGCCACAGTGCCCAACCCTTAACAGCAGCTTCTAACACCTGGCCTGCAGGCTGACTGACCTGCCACTTGGGCTAAAGGCTCGCACTGTGCTGGCCCTTGAGGTCAGTTACTGTCATCACACCTCGCTGGAGCACATTTTACTCAGGGCAGGTCGCGCCTGCGTCTGCACACCGTGTGGTCCTGCCTCAAGCAGGCCGCCCCTTTCACACTGAAAATCTCTAGCATTTCATTCTGTCTCCTGGATCTTCAGCTCCTCACATGGCTATAATTATAGCCTCCCACAATTTTTCCCCTGAAGCAGAAGATGTCATTTGCATTTTAAAATAATTTATGCAGACAAGCTGGAGTTTTGAGGAAGGGTCAGAGCCAGGCCTATATGTCTCTAGTTTCTCGGCTAGGGTTTCCAGGTGTGGCTCACTCCAGCCTCCTTCCTTATGCCAGTGCTTGAAAGAGGAGAATATGCAGTAAGAAAAGAAAAACAGAAAACACTGGCAGGGAAGTAAAGTCACTAAGACAGAAACAGGGGATGTTTATTTCATTGCTTAAATTGAAACATTTCATAAATTTCAAGCTCACTTGATAATACCGGAGGGAGGGGAAGCCCCATTACCCTGTGCAATAAAAACTGGTGGAACTAATGACATGCAAACGTAATTTGCAAAAGCAGAGGATTATCACATGAAATAAACATGTTAGCTGAACCAATAATACCTTTTCACATTTCTGAAACAGATAAAAAAAAAAAAAGCTGTTACAACCACATTGTGCAGGACCAGGGTGATTTGAGCAACAGCCACCCAGCTGTGCACGTGGGCAGCAAGGCGCAGAGAGGCCAGGCTAGCCCACTGAGCTGCTCACAGGTGACTCTGCAGCAGCTGGCTGGGAATGCTCGGGTAAGGTGCCTCTTGCCTCTGCAGAACTTTCACATGAAACACTCGCTTCTGGATGGGTGCACTACTATTTAATCAGGGAGTTAAACTGAATCTTCGATCAACCCACTTGCGGTACCAAGGCTCAGGTGTAAAAACCACAGGTTTGGAAACAGCACCCAGGGGCCATTCACAACTCCTGATGTTTACATAATTCATGTCAGATCAAAACAGCCATGAGTGCCCAAACAGCACAAAGTCCACCGCAGAGCAAATTTGGCTAAAATCTCTCTTCCCTCTCCTTGTGAACCGCTGCCCCAAGATGTGCTCGTTTCCTATTATTTAAATTCTTTACATTCGTTGGGGTCACAACGGTTATTCTGTGGGCTCAAGATTTTTACAGAATTGTGATTACCTAAAATGAGGTAGATACATTTTCTTAAAAAGAGTTTTGTTGACTGGGGCTAATTTCCTTCAGATCGCTTTCATTTATTTATTTTTAAAAGAATTTTATTTTTTTATTGGAAAGTCAGATACATAGAGAGGAAGATCTGTCCCTTGATTCACTCCCCAGGCGGCCGCAATGGCCGGAGCGGACCTGTAGATGGCTCTTTTTGGAAAGTAGGATTCCAAACTACTTAGCAAAATATTGAGAAAGAGCACTTGGCCTAAGAATGAAAAAATAGAATCCCGAAAGGTAATTATGAAAGTGACTGTACCTCATTTTAATGTGCAAAGCACAATAAAAGCATCACATTACCGAAAAATAAAAAAACCAAAAATAAAAACCTTCCGAATCCGGAAGTTGCCAGCCTGACATCTCGCGACCCTGGCCAACTTCCGGCGCGCGGGGGAGGGGGAGTCAGGAATTCCCGCCTTCAGGGACCAGACCAGCTGCTGCCCCTGACCCTCGACCCGGAAGTCAAAATAGGCGGGAACGGACTGTGGGTTTCTGTGGAGAAGGTTCTCACGAGTCCCGGGGGGCGGAGGCCCCTCTAGGCGGACAACGTGGCTGGGCCCTGCTGGACCAAGTTGGGAAGGGTGCCGGTAGGGGCCACGGTGTCAAGTGGGGCCTCGGTCTGGGCCAGGCCCAAGCCCCCGGCGGCCGTCAGGTGGTGGGTGGCACGCTGGGCACGAGGCCTGCCAACAGCCCCGGGGCTGGGCGGCGAGCGGCGTCCGCGAAGGCTGGCAGCCCCGCACGGACCTTGGCCTTCTTGCGCGGAGCCATGGGCGAGGCGCCCAGGAACTTGCTGAAGGAACTGGACTTCCTCAGGCCGCGGGCCAGATCCTGAAGCACCAGGTCGTCGGCCAGCACGCCCAGGAACGCGCTGGTGGTGGAGCCCAGGATGGTGGCGGCCACCTGCACCGGGCGTCGGGCTGCCAGGCTGCCGCCCCCGACGGCGCTGGCATCGGACTCGGCGCCTCGCAGGCGCGGGTCGCCCAACAGACGCCGCAGCGCGTACGAGGAGCCGGGCCGCAGATACTGGTAAGCCCTCCGGCCGCTGTGGTCGCGCACGTGCACCTGCGCCCCGAGGCGCACGACCAGCAGCACGGCGGCATCCTCGTGGCCGTGCAGGGCGGCTAGGTGCAGCGGCGTGTAGCCGCCGTGCGAGCGCGCGTTCACGTCCACGGGCGCGCCGCCGCGCCGCGCCACCTCCACCAGCTGCAGCGCCATTTCGTGGTCGCCGCTCTTGGCAGCCCAGTGCAGGGCGGTGTAGCCCGAGATGAAGTCGCGCTTGGCCGCCAGGCCGCGGTCACGCAGCAGCAGCCCGTGCAGCTGGTGGGTCCAGCGGCCACCGGCCGTTCGCACGAGCCACTCGTGCTCAGCCGGCTCCAGGGGCACGGCAGAGGGCGGCGGCGCGGCGGGCACCTCCTCGGTGTCGGGGCTCAGCAGCAGGCGGGGACCTGCGCGCGACAGGCGCCGCAGGTGCGGGGAGCGACCAGGGCCCAGGCCCAGGCCCAGGCCGGACTCCTCCACCGAGAGCCGCCTCAGCAGAGGCGGGGAGCTCCGTGGGCCGGGCTCTTCCGACAGCTGCCGGCGCAGGCCCTGGTCCTCAGCCCGGATGCGGAGCGCAGCGGGGCCCGGCACGCAGCGCACCGGCAGCATGCAGGGCTTCGGCGGTGGTGGCGCGCGCGGGGCCGGAGGTGGCAGTCCCGAGCCCGGGCTCGGGGTGAGCGCTTCCGTGCGGGCTGAGGATGGCTCCGACGGCGCCTCGGGTTGCGGGGCCGCATCCGCACAGGGTCCCTCTGAGGGCTGGGCAGGCTCCAAGGCTGGAGGTCGGGGGTCTGCGGGGCCGTGGACCGAGTCTACCGGCGACTCCCCAGGGGGCGGACTGGACGCAGGGGCCGGAGCCCCGGGGGCATCCTGTGGCGTGGGCTGCCCCGCCGGGTCCTGCTGCACGGGGGCCGGGGATTGAGCTGCAAGAGCAGCGCCTTCTCCCGGGGCTGCGGAGAGGGCGCTCGACGGCGGCGCTGCGATGCGCAGGGGCAGGGACAGGGACTCGGATCCCACCGGGCGCCGGGGCTTCTTTCTTAGCACCACGAACTTGACACCGTCCAGCTCCTTCACCACGGCCACGTCGTTGACGAACTGCTTGAAGCGATCCCTGCGCGCAGCGCGGCCATGCGGGTCGCCGGCCTCCAGCAGCGGCTTGAAACGGCTCAGCAGCTCCGAGTTGCGCACCTTCCCGCCCCGCTCTTGCAGGAAACCTAGCACCGCTGCCTGGCTCACTCCGGCGGCCGCGGCGGCCGCGGCGGCAGCCAGCGCCATGGCCAGTGCCTGCCTGGGACGCGGCGGCAGGTGGAAGCGACGCCGCTGGCTGGACACACGGAAGCAGGGGTTTCCGGGAGTCACCTGGTCGCTGTCCCCGCGGTGGCTTGGGCGTGTTGCCGAAGCTGGACTTCAGTCAGGCCCACGCCCTAGGGCAGGGACGTGGCCGGGCGCAGGGTGCCGGGGTCTGCCGCCCCCGCCGTGCCGGGCAGCCAGGCTGCAGCCTTTCCGTGCTGTCCAATAGGCGCCGGGCTCCATGGCCCGTGGCGGGATGCTCGCCTTACAGGTGACGACTGCCGCTGGTGCCGCGGATGGAGCCGGGGGCGCGCGGGTTGTGCGGCACCCCCCACCCCGGAGTTAAAGGCGTAGCGCAGTGCTGTTGCTAGGTGGGCGTGTTCCCCAAGCCCGCAGCGGCGGGTGGGCGCAGCGTGCGTGTGCTTGCCGTAGGCAGTAGCTAACCACCGCAGAACAGTGGGGCGTGATGAAAATGGTCTTTAAAATCCACAGCCCTGCCCCTCCAGTTTGTGGTTGTGTTTGTACTGGAAGACAGCTTCATGCGGGCTACCGCAAAAAGGACTGGCTGTGCGTGCACTGCGTTACTAGAAGAGGTTAGTTAGCAAGCACTTTTCTCATAAGGCACCACGTTTTCACATAGGATTGGGTCATGTGGGTGAACTGAAGCTGGGGGGCTGGGAACTCAGTTTCAATCTCCCACGCGGGTACCTGGGACATAACAACCAGAGCCATCACTGCTGTTTCGGGGGCCTCATTACCAGGAAGGGGGACCCGGAGTGGGAAGTGGGTGCTGTGGGACGCAGGTACCCGAACACGCCAGACCGCCCGCCCTCAGGCTGTTTTCAGAATTTTGCTCTCAGATGCTGCCGGAGCTCCTGGTTTGTGCTGGGAACTTTTCAAAAGGCTGTTAGGTGAACAGAAAGGATAAAAGCAGGGGCCTAGTGGAAGGAGCAGGTGTACGGGGGCGGGGGAAGGGAGTGTGATGAACCTTTGCTGATAAGTACCGTGAGAGACTAGAGGGGTAGGTTGCAGCTGTGAGCTGAGTGGGCGGGCGGGGTGGGGGGTGACTTCCAGTGTAAGAGATGATTACAGGGACAGCTCCAGGGGAGCCCTGAGCCTTCTTAGCAGGCACCACCGCGCGAAGGAGGCACTAAAAATACTTGATGGGTACACAGAGAACGCTGTTCTGGGTCAAACATTGGTAATTGGATCTGGGCTCTGCTTTGGGAGTATGGCTTGACCCGCTGCACTTCAATTTTCCTATCTGTAAATGGGATGGGAAAAGTATTGACCTCCTCAGGTTGTTGTCAGGATTAAAGGGAAACAGGGAGCACTTAGGCCATTGTCCTTCCAGTGAGAATTGACAGTACAGGCACTGCAGTAAAACAGCAAGGATCCTCTCGTGCAAGGTGCCAGCCCCCAGCTGGGACACTCACGGTTTAAACTCTGCCCTTATGAGCCTTGCCCTGCAATGACAATGGCTGTTTATCAAAATACACCCTTAATGATGGTGTTGAATCAGTATAGTGTTGCAGCTTTTTTTTTTTTTAGTATTTTGGCTTGTCTGTGTTATTTCTAGATTTTAATGCTTATGCGTGTTATTGCTTATACAAAAGCTTTTTTAAATTTATTTTTATCGGAAAGGCAAATATACAGAGAGGAGAGACAGAGAGAGAAATCTTCCGTCCATTGGTTCGCTCCAGGAGTGGCTGGACCAATCTGAAGCCAGGATCTCCCCCACGGGCAGGGTCCCACGGCTTTGGACTGTCCTAGACTGCTTTTCCACGCCACAAGCAGGGGGCTGGAAGGGAAATGGAGAGGCCAGAACACGAACCGACACCCATATGGGATCCCAGCGCATGCAAGGCGAGGATTTAGTCACTAGGCTACTCTCGCATGGCCCATATAAAAGATTGAAATGTTTTCCTTAGGATGAAGTGCTGCCAGTACAATGAGGGTGAGCAAATGAATTGGATACTTTTAAGACTTGAAACCTTTTGCTAAGTTGTTTCTCCAAAATTACAGCTGCCTGCAAGCCCGGGTCCTTCCCTCCCTGGAGCTGAGCAGTATCTTCTCTTGTCCATCTCAAGCCCAGGGCTTCTGTCATCCTCTCATGCACATGGGCTTTATTGTAGGGAAGTTCAAACTGGTTACCTCTTATCATGCATGTGATTTGTTCCTTTGTGAGCAACCTTTGCCCCTTTGTCCTGTTCATTAATGTTTTTCTCGTTGACGTGCAGGTACTCATTATTCTTCCCATTTGTCATTTATCTCTTAATATTTGTTTTCTGATGACAGCTCCATTTTTAGATAACTGCTATTTATTGATAAATGGTGCTTCTTTAGCTTAAGAATGTAAGCACAAGAAGTGAAAAAAAAAATAGAAAAAAATGTAAGTACAAAATAAGGAAGTATACCTCTCTTAGAAAGGAGCACTTTGTGGAGCAATATATCCTGTTGTATCCAGGAAAGCGGTGACCCCCAAAGGGTCGTCACAAAGCCCTTGGAAGAGGTCCTTGTAGCTCCTAGTGACTCTAGTCAGCTGTCGGTTCTGTCCACATTGTGTCTGTCGGTAGAGCTACACCCTGCCCATTCCTGCAAAGCAGCGGGCCAGGTGCTCTGGGAAGAAGAGTCTGTTGCTGAGCAGAGGAGAGAGACTCACACAATTACTTCTGTTGTGTGGCTAATGAAGCAAATGTTCAGATGCTCAGTAGAGGGTGACTGTAAGGAAGGGGTGCAAACCTGGGGGATGGCAATCTGAAGATAGGACCCAGGCTAGGAGCAGCACCGTGTCTGCAGTGCCACGGGTGTGCCCGGGAGCTGAGGGAGACAGTACCAGAGCAGGCCCAGGCCATGACTGGTGGACCCTACATGCTCATCCGGACTCCCTGCTGTTTGCCACTGAAAGCTTCCTTTTGAAAAAGTAACTTTGTTTCTGATAATAAAATTTATAATGTTTTTTTCATGTGTCAAGTGGTTTCCAAAATGAAAAAAAGCAAAACCAAAAAAAGAGTCCCAGTCAGCTCCGAGTTTTTCTCCATGTGTAACGTTGGATCCCACCGTGGGATGCTGGAAGCTACCTCACCCTCGGGCTGTGCATCCTCAATGGCTGCTGAGCCAGAGAAGTGACAGCTGGGTCTGCGCAATGGGCGATGGGTAACAGATACTGTCCACTGCGCGGCATCAGCATTGTCTCCTTGGGCTTTCAGCACAAGTTGCTAGGCCCCTTGGGAGACCTCTGTCTTGACCTTACAGCTAGTAGAGCCAGCTCTGGGCTCTGCTTCCTGCTGCCTCCCGGGTGAGGAGGAGGAGGCCACTCCCTGTGGAAGACTTGTGTGGTTTGAGCTCATTTTGACCATCATCAGAGGGCCAGACAAGTGAATCATCCCTGATGGGAAAGGAGCTGCCAATACCAGCAAAGTTGATCGACAGTGCTTGGCAGGCTGCAGGCACTGAGCTATATATACAAAGAAACCTGTCCTCAGGTCCCAGCGAGTAATTGGCTGACCCCAAACTTGAACCCCAGGCTATCTGCTTGTGCTCATTTGCCATGCAATGTTAGCTCACCAGCTACTTAACATCAGTGTTCTCAGAGTTGGGTAAGACTCCTTGTACTAACCACGTTTGAGCCTTTCTGCTTGTGCATCTGAGCACCTTCTGCTTTAATATTTTAAGTGATTAGTTTTCAGTGTGAGCAATTATTGGAGCAAGGATGCCAATGACATCCAGTTCCCCAGGCTGCTTTTCGCTGTTGCTGCCAACCAGGCCACAGAATCAATTCTCCCAGTGACCTAGCACTTTGCTCATAAGCATCAGGAAAATCAGATATAGAATGTACATTCCTCACTAGGGTGAAATTCCATCACATGACTCCAGCGTGAGGAAGGCCGCAGGAAGGTCGGCAGCCCTTAGTTCTGTAGTGCACCGCATCCTATGCTGTAGTCCGTTGCTTATTGTAGGCCATCCTGCCCTCTGAACCCCAAGCCCAGGCATCATCAAGAGCCATGGTGACCGCCTGCTTTGCAGCCCTCATATCCCCTGTCAGTCCATGTGGATCAGTGCCTGCCACTGGGCTTGGTCCTTTCCAGTCTGCCAGCTGTCCTTGGCAAACAAGAGCCATGTGTCAGGCCCTAGGAGCCTGGAGCTCCAGGGACCCGCGGGGGTGGGCTGCCCAGCAGTGGCCGTTGAGGGACTTTGCCCAGAAAGCAAGCTTCTGCAGTCTCAGCTTCCGGAACAAATTGAGTTTTGTTCTAGCTTCCCAGCCCAGGGGAAACCAAGCTCAGTCCAGTTCTCTCTGAGGTCAAAGGGACTTTAAGGTCAAATCCTTCTGAGAAAATGCACCCTCGTGGACTTTGCCACAAACCGTGTTACATTCATTCCTGTGCTCTCCAGGCTGCCTCAGGTGCAGGCCTCACACTGCTGCCCGGTTGCTAGGGAGGGCGCAGCTAACCCAGTCCCTGGTGGTCTGCAGGGCTGGGGCCCCGCCCCCTGCCAGGTGAACTTGGTCAGTTGTCACACTTTGCACCCTTCCTTAGTCGCCCCCAGTGACATGTTTGATGGTCTGTTTTCCTTTCAGGCAGATGAGCTTGGGAGTTAGGAGCGACCTGACCTAGCAGAGCAGCCCAGTGCTGTTCTGAACATCCCCTGCTGACAGGGTAGGATCCATGTGGAAAAACGGGCCTGGCTCCAGCCCTGTGGCCTCTGACGGTGTATGGAGAGTGAGCCAGCTGATGGGAGCTCTGCTTCTGAGTCTTAAATAAATGAATAAAATTTGAAAATGAACGTATAAGGTTACTGTCTGCATGCCTGACTCCTGAGGGGCGAACCAGTCCATGGCCTATAGTATTGTGCAGGAGGGTTGTAGCTATGCAGGGGCCAGGCATGAGGCTATGGAGAGAATGCTTGTCTGGAACTTTCTCTTCTTTTCAAATTAACGAATGTATTGAAAGAGCTCTAGACAGGCTAGGGGAGACAGCCTTCCGTTTACCAGTTCACATCTCAAGTGGCTGCAGCAGCCGGAGCTGAGCCAATCCAAAGGGAAGAACCAGAAGCTTGTTCTGATGCCCCCTCGTGGGTGCAGGTGCTCAAGCCCTTGGGCCATCCTCTACTGCTCCTACCAGGCACATTATCAGGGAGCTGGATCAGAAGTTTAGCAGCTGGGACCCAAGAAATGATCCCAGGCAGTGACTTAACCCACTGTGTGTGCCATAGCGCTGGGACCCAACACCATCCCCTCCCCAGAACTTTCTGAATGTAAGCTCCTGGTAGCTCCCTCTGGTCTTGATCACAGGGAGCCGAGTGCAGCAGAGTTGGCAGCCCAGGCATCCGCTCCAGCTCTGCAGGACCCTGGTTGCACATAGAGTGGTTGCAGCAGGACAGGGCACAGTAGAACGCAGATGGAGCTGGGGCAGGGGCCGGGGGAGGGACCCCACCTCCCACATGCAGCTTCCCAACACCAAGGCCCCAGGGGGAAGTGGCTGTGGGCTGCGGCAAAGCTAGTTCTGCATGCTTCTTCCTCTCTTCTTCCTTCTCCAGTGTCTCCTCTTCCCCAGCAGTGTTGATACAATTCCCTGGGCGAAAGAGCCCTTTCTTTCTTTGCTGGAAAATCTTGGCAAAATATCACTGTGTTCCAGTGTCCCCAGAGCTCAACATACTGGGCCTTAGAAAGCACCCAGCCGGGAGACAATGAGAGCACAGTCTGCCGGGGACCTTCTGCGTGGCTGGGCCAGGAGGACAGGACAATCGTGTTGATGTTGTTCGCCAGGCTTGGGCTCCTTTGTGCTCGTTTTTCACTGTTCAGTCTAAATTCTTAAAGGACCTTGTTTGTATTTCCGTTCAGAGAAACTGTTTGTGACTCAAAGCTAGCAAACCATATTTGTCCTTTTCCATTCAGAAAGGGTCACACATGGAATGGTTGTCTCCAAAACTTGTGCCCATGCCCCCAAATCTGAGTGTGATTCTGGAAAAGGGGTCTTTGCGGATGTCATAAATGGACAGATGAGCATGGGGAAAGGCTGGTGGGCACTCAGCTCAGGGATGGGCACCCCCAGAAGAGACACGCAGCGAGAGAGACCAGGGCCGTGGCAGGGGTTGGGGTGATGCACCCAAGAAATGCTTGTAGCTGTCCAGAGCTGGGAGAGGCAAGACAGCATGTCACCTAGGGCCTCCAGACGCAGCCAGACCCTGCTGACTCCCCAACTTTGGACATCTGGTCCCCAGAACTGGAAAAGAAAAAATGATGTATCTGTGAAGTTACCCAGTTTGTGGTCATTGCTTGTGGATGCCACCAGAAACCAAAACGGAAGTTTAGACAGAAATGGGCTCAGCCCACTCATACTGGTGTGGAAAATTCCATTTAGAATATGGCAGGCAGGCAGGCAGTTAGCCTGGCAGTTAGCCTGGCAGCGGAGATGCCTGTTCTCAGACAGGAATACCTGGGCATGGTTCCCCCTCCAGCATCTCACTCTAGCTTCCTAGCTAAACAGACCATGGGGCACAACAGGGATGGCTGCCACCTCCAGCTCCCACCTGTGGCCTGGCCCAGCCCTGGCTGTGGCAGACATTTGAGAAGTAAACCAGGAAATGACAGCACTTGCTCGCTCATTCTCTCTTTTTTCCAAACATGCACATAGTTATGTACATATGTAAGTACTCATGAAATGGGCCTAGTGCAATAGCCTAGTGGCTAAATCCTCACCTTGCATGCACTGGGATCCCATATGGGCAACAGTTCATGTCCCAGCTGCTTCACTTACCATCCAGCTCCCTGCTTGTGGCCTGGGAAAGCAGTTGAGGACAGCCCAAAGCCTTGGGACCCTGCACTTGTGTGGGAGACCTGGAAGAGACTCCTAGCAACTGGCATTGGATTGGCTCAGCTCTGGCCATTGTAAACATTTGGGAGTGAACCAGCGGACGGACGATCTTTCTCTGTCTCTCTTTCTCTCTATAAATCTCACTTTCCAATAAAAATCTTTTAATAATAATAAGATCATGAAATGAGAGTAGCATTCCCTGGGTCCTTGGGACACACGTGACCTGAGATTATGAGGAGATCACAGGAATATCTCAACCTAAAGCTGGAACAAGCTGGGAAATCCTGCCGTGGAGCAGAAGTTTTTTTTCTGGGGCAAAGGTGCCCAGGCCCCAAGGAAGATTCCTCCATTTGTATTTAAAAAAAAAAAAAAAAGACTTATTCTTTATTAGTTTGAAAGGCAGATAAAGAGCGAGGCCTATCTACTGGGTCACTGCCCAGATGGTGCAATGGCGACACCTGCAACAGGCCACAGCCAGGTGCCAGGAGCCAGGTGCCAGGAGCCAGGTGCCAGGAGCCAGGCGCCAGGCGCCAGGAGCTGCTTCTGGGGTCCCAAGTGGGGACAGGGACCTAAGCAGCTGAGCTGTCGTGCTCTGCTTTCTCAGGTGCATTAGCAGGGAGCTGGGTCACAAGTGGGGACATCCAGGCTTGAACCAGTGCCCATACACAATGCCGGTGCTGCAAGCAGAAGTTTAACTCACCATGCCACAGCTCTGGCCCCAATCAATGCAGTGTTTTATGGGATGAGATGCTAGGTTGGAAGAGGCTTCCTACAGCCCTTGGGTGTCCTGAGATGATGGTTGACTTGCTGAGTTTGCCTTCCCCTGTCCCCATTCATGGCACGCTTCACCTTCCCAGTGTTCCCCACCAGCCCGCACAGCCTGTTTCTCAAATTCTCCAGGATGCAGTGTTCTAGGCACTTGTCACCAGCTGACAGAGCTGATACAAGGAAACACCTGACATTTCTGGTATTCTTAATAAGGTTTTATTTATTTGAGAAGGAGAGAAAGAGAGAAACATTCCTATTCACTGATTTGCTCCCCCAATGCCCACAACAGCTGAGCCTCAGCCAAAGCTGAGAGCTGGGCCTTCAGTTGGGGTTTCCCGCGTGGCGACCGGCAGCTGCTTGAGCCAGGCCCTGCTGCCTCCCAGCATGCATCTCAGCAGGAAGGCAGAATCAGAAGCAAAATAGCCAGGACCTGAGCTGGGGTACAGAGGCCTGGGGTATGCGCATCCCTCGTGACACATGAATACCTGCAGAAACACAGAGAGGATCATGTGGGGCAGCTCCCGCCTTGTCGGAGCCGGCCTCTGCTGAGGGAGACAGACACACACGACAGATTACCTGGGGTGGGCAGTGCTGCCAGGGGCCTGGGGCATCGGCAGGAGAGATCCCTGCTTGGAGGGTCTGATACATTCTGAGAAGGTGGCACTTAGGCTGCGTGATGCCACGAGCTATGCAGGCTAGATGGGAGGAGCTCGCGTCCCAGTGGAGGAGTCAGCAACGCAGAGGCACGGAGGGCTTTCGTGGAGCAGCAAACAGTTGTGTCAGAGGGCTGGCAGGGGCTTCGAGAGGGCAGCAGCTGGTTGGGGAGGGCGGCTGGTACCAGACCATCAAGGGCTTCCCACATCTTTGATGACTCAAAGGGAAGAAGTCCAAATTGGTTATCATCTTCCCACCCCATGTCCCTCCCATGGCATCTCCAGCTCCTAAAAGGGCCTCAGGCGCCTGGCATGATGCTCCCTCACCCTCTTCGTGCCTCGTCCTGTGCTCAGCCAGGTCATCATTATCTCCTGTGTGAAAGTGTGCGAAGTGCCTCCTGGCCCCCGTGATTTCGTACCCCAACTCCAGGCTCCCTGCTGGGCCCTTCCCCCTATTGCTCCCCCTCTACCAGAGCTACAACATCTGGTCGGAACAGTGCAGCTCACAGGAACTGTCAAGGGACAGTTCAGGCTTAACCCCAGCTCAGGCTTTCTCTGCTGGCCCCGGCAGCTCCTTTGCTTAGTCCGGGTGTCGGGACTTTGGCTGGCTGTCTCAATACCCACCCCCCCCAATACTGTGCTGCATCTGCATTTTTCAATGGAGTACTCAAGTAGGGTTTTGTAGCCTTCTAATATATTGTATCTCCTTTTCTCATTCTCAGGCTCTTCCTGCTGTAGAATTCCCTGAAACCATAATGTTTAGCCTCTTTGGGCTTGACCTGGCCTTGGCCAGTAGTCCGAGGAAAATCACTCCTTCTGTGCCTGAGTACATGGATTCCATTTAACCATGGAGGAATCTCCCAGAAATCCTCAAACAAACAAACAAGCAAACAAATAAATAAAAGTTGCTTTGAAGTAGCCACGCAGTGGTACTCCCAGCACCTGCCCTGTGCTGTCTACTCCCTCCTGGGTTTGACCTTTCTTGTCTACATCGATTGTGAAGTGTGGTGGTTTTCTTTTTGGTTGCTTTGTGTTCCGAGTTTTCTGAGTCATCAGCCATTGCACCCCTCCCAGTAAGGACTCCACCCCATCGCCTCACCACTTCCCAGGAGTCTGGGGACAGCCCAGCCTGGTTTCTGTCCCAACTTCTGACTGGGTCCTGACCCAGTCCTGGAACTCCCCTACTTTCCTTGGGTGCACTACCAGCCTCTTCTTGCTATAGATTTCTCTTTCTCCTTCCAGTTTAGTGATAGGGGAAAGTGTGCCGTCTCTTTGTTGTAGAGAGAACATCACATAATGAACAGTCAAGGAGCTGTCAACCCTTGGCCAACAGTATTTCGCCTACACCCTTAGCTACTCCTCACCACTCCCAGAATATTTTGAAGTAAATCCCAGATCTGGTATGACCGGAAAATGTTTCATTATGTATCCTAAAAAGATAAGAGCTCTTAAAAAAACAAAGCACATAGACAGGCAGGGGGAGTGTTTGCTGTGGAGGCTGGCATACGGCTGTAGTGCTGCATCCATGTCTGCAGCCTGGCTCTTCTACCCTGGGCACCATGCTGCTCATGCACACCCTGGGAAGCGGCGAGGGCTCACGCACTTGGGTTCCGCCATTCACACAGGAGGTCTGGACTGAGTTTCTGGCCCCCAGCTGCAGCCTCCCCGAGCCCCCGCTGACGCAAACGAGTGCAGCGTCACTGGCTCCATGACGTGGAGCTCTCTGGCTCCATTGCTCTTTCTCTCCCTTCTTTTTTCAAATTAAAGATTTTTAAAAAATTATTTCATTGGAAAAGCAGATATACAGAGAGAAGGAGAGACAGAAAGCTCTTCTACCTGCTGGTTATTTCCCCAAGTGGTCGCAAAGGCTGCAGCTGAGCCAATCCAAAGCCAGGAGCCAGGAACTTCTTTCTGGGTCTCTCACGCAGGTACAGGATTCCCGAGGCTTTGGGCCGTCCTCGACTGCTTTCCCAGGCCACAAGCAGCCAGAAAGGAAGCCAGAAGGGAAGCAGGGCTGCTGGGATTAGAACCAGCGCCCATATGGGATCACAGCACATGCAAGGCAAGGACCCAGCCACTAGACCATTGTGCTGGATCCTCAAATAAATAATTTTAAGTAAAAGAAAAATGTGTAAAAAGTATAATCCACTAATTTTGGGGTGATTTGTTGCATGATTCTAAAACAGGGTATGTGGGTTTTTTATTTTAACTGATACTGGCCTCTGTGATTATCACCAAGAAATCATTCTCATTATTTTAGAAGCATTTACTAGGCCCAGAGCAATGGCTCAGTTGGTTAATCTTTCCCCTTCAAGTGCTGGGATCCTATATAGGCACCATTTCATGTCCTGGCTACTCCACCTCCCGTACAGCTCCTTGCTTGTGGCCTGGGAAAGCAGCAGAGAATGGCCCAAAGTCTTGGGATCCTGCACCCACATGAGAGACCCAGGAGAAGCTCCTGGCTCCTGGCTTTGGATGGGCTCACTCTAGCCGTTGCAGCCACTTGGGGAGTGAGCCAACAAAAGGAAGAGCTTTCTGTCTCTCTTTTTTTTGTAAAACTGCCTTTCCAATGAAAATAAATCTTTTTTTAAAAAGTAATTTGCCATTTTTCTCTTTGATTTCTCAGCATTTCCCCCCTTTGTTTCTAGGTCCCACTTTTTTTTTTTTTTATTACAGTTGAAGTGCATTTAAGTTTGCAATGACATGTCTGTATTTACCATAGTGCATCTAGGTTGAGCTTTACCTCCCTGTAAAGAATACTGCTTCTAGGTAAATGTTTGGCAAAGTGGTTGGGGCAGTATGTGGATGCCCCACCTCAGTCCCAGCTCCTGGGTTTGAGTCCCTGCTCTGCTTTCTTTGGCAGTTCCCTGTAAATGCACACCTGGGAGGCAGCCAGGGCAGGTCTGTGTGCAGTTTCTGGCTCCCAGCTTCAGCCTGGCCTCATCCCAGCTGCTGCAGGCACTTGGGGAGTGAACCAGTAGCCAGCAACTCTGCCTTTCAAATAAAATAAGCTGAAATATAACTGCCATACCATCAACACACCTGGAACTGTTGGTCATCATGTCTCAGTATCTTCAAATGACTGGTACGAGTTAATACTCTAATATGTTTGAATTGCATCTAATTACAGCTATTTTATTGATTTTCTTTAAAACTGTGCTTGTTTATTTATTTGAAGGATAGAGTTACAGAGATGGTGGGAGACACAGAAGTATCTTCCATCTGCTGAATCACTCCCCATAGGGCCATAACAGCCAGGCTGGGCCAGGCTGAAACCAGTAACTCCTGCCTGGTCTGCCACGTGGGTGCAAGGGTCCAAGAACCTGGCCTATCCCATGCTGCTTTCTCAAGCATACTAGTAGGATGTGGATTGCAACGAGAATGCCTGGAACATCACCCATGTGGGTAGCTCAACTTGCTATGCCGCAGTGCTGGCCCCTGACTACAGTTATTTGATACATCTCTCTCTGTTCTAAAAGATTTATTGATTTTTATTGGAAAGTCAGATATACAGACAAGATGAGAGACAGAGAGGAAGATCTTCCCTCCGATCATTCACTCCCCAAGTGGCCGCAACAGGCGGTGCAGGCCAGGAGCTGAGATCCTCTTCAGGTCTCCCACGCGGGTGCAGGGTCCTAAGCCATTGTGTGGTCCTTGACTGCTTTCCCAGGACACCAGCAGGGAGCTGGATGGGAAGTGGAGCTGCCGGGATTAGAACTGGCGCCCATATGGGATCCCGTTGCGTTCAAGACAAGGACTTTAACCACTAGGACACTGTACCAGGCCCTGATATATCTCTTGAGTCTGTTTTTTTTTTTTTTAAAGGATTTAGAATTTCTACACAATGGCATTTCTGCTGTTTCTTTTCTTTTCTTTTTTTTTTTTTAAGATTTATTTATTTTATTGGAAAGTCAGATATACAGACAAGATGAGAGACAGAGAGGAAGATCTTCCGTCTGATGATTCACTCCCCAAGTGACCGCAATGGCCCATCCGAAGCCAGGATCCAGGAACCTCTTCCGGGTCTCCCACATGGGTGCAGGGTCCCAAAGCTTTGGGCCATCCTCGACTGCTTTCCCAGGACACAAGCAGGGAGCTGGATGGGAAGTGGAGCTGCTGGGATTAGAACCGGCACCCATATGAGATCCCAGTGCGTTCAAGGCGAGGACTTTAGCCGCTAGGCCACGCTGCCGGGCCTCTTGAGTCTGTTTTGAGCTATGATTTCCCTGCTTCTTTTTCACACACACACACACACTCTGTTTTTTTTTTTTTAAATCTTGTAAAGTCTCCCAGAACCTGTATCTTGTGAGTGCCCTCCCATCATGCCATTTTTTAAAAAAGATTTATTTTTTTATTTGAAAGTGCTACACAGAGAAAAGGAGAGACAGAGCTTCCATTCCCCTAATTTATTCCCCAAATGGCTGCACTAGCTGGAGCTAGGCTGGTTCAAAGCTGGGGTCCCGGAGCTTCTTCTCCGTCTCCCACGTGAGTCAGGGCCCACGGTCTTGCACCATTGTTCGCTGCCTTCCCAGGCAGCTAGCTCCATCATGCCGTTTGATATAACCCTTTGACTCCCTGTCATTTCCGTGGATTAGTGGTTAAATCCCGAGTCTTGATCAGATACAGGGAGGGTGCCTCGTGGCAGGTGTTGTGGGCCTGTGTATGGGGCCATCCTGTCTGTCCTGTTTGCCGTGTGGGTATGTGGGTAACCATCATCTCAGTGTAATGAAGGGGTCACAGCATGCTGATGTTCTAATCCTGTCCGCTTCTCTGTTAGCTGGGAGTTCTGACAGGTTAGGGAGAGAGCCTTCCTCCTCGCTGTGCCATTTCCTGAGGTTCATATGGAAAAGGCAGGATTACATTTTTGAATCTTACCTTTTATTCAGCAGTTCTCAAATGAATGAGTGCCTAGCATCTTCCAAAGACAACCAAGAATTGCTTTTTTTTTTTTTTCATAAATTTGAGCAAATTGGATAGCACAATCCCTAGCAGTGCTCACACCATCTTTGCCTTCACTGCTGTGGAAATCTCACCGTCGGCCTGGCCTCTCACCTTGCCTCTTGCTTGAGGTCCATTCCAGTCCTGCTCTGCTTTCCCTACCCTGCGCCCAGGAGAACTCATTCTCATTCTCATTGGGCTGGCCATATTTGTAGGCCTTCCTAGTGGACACAGCTAGAAGTACTAGAAATATATGTGTGTATATATATTTTTAAGGATTTATTTATTTTTATTGGAAAGTCAGATTGAAAGAGAGGAGAAGCAGAAAGATCTTCCATCCATTGGCTTACTCCCCAAGTGACCATAATTGCTACAGCTAAGCTGATCCAAAGCCAGGAGCTTCTCCTGGGTCTTCTGTGTGGGTGCAATGTACCAGTACTAAGGCTTTGTGCCATCTTCGACTGCCTTCCCAGGCCACAAGCAAGGAGCTGGATGGGAAGTGGAGCAGCCAGGACACAGATTGGCACCCATATGGGATGTTGGTGCTTGGAGGTAGAGAATTATCCTGTTAAGCCATGGCACCAGCCCCTAGAAATACATCTTTTGAACATTATTTAAAGACCCAGTGCCGAGGCCAGCTTTGGCTGACTCGAGAGCTTGCAAAGGATGCGTGGATCAGCGAGACGATATGAAGAAGAGATAAGACATGGACCACTATGGCATGATGCTCATAATGGACAACTCAGAAAAGTTGCCTTCTTTATTTATACACAAATCATCACAAGCTTTTGCACAACATCCAATTGTTTCATTTTTACTTCATTACAAAAGAATGATTACAAAATCAATCCTAAAAAACATTATTATTATTTTACTTTAGAGAAAATATTTTCAGCAAGCTATTACTCATTCAAACCTGCAGTGACCTGGCTGAAGCCAGGAACTCCACGGTTGGCAGCACATGTGGTTACATAGTGACAAGTGGTTTACTTATATCCAAAATCAATTTTTACTAAACACAAACTAACTAATATTGCTTAAAATATCAAGAGTACAGAGTTAAAAGATCATAAATGAAAGGAATTTATAAAATCATATAACATAGATTCTTTGCAAAATCTTATAATCAAATCATGCATTAATTACTGTCACCTTCACCTAGTGCTGATTCAATTGTTTTTTATTCTTTTGTTGATTTAATTTTTTTTTTTTGTCTTTCTTTTGTTAAAGGACAATGAAAGAGATCAAGGCAACTCAGCCAATATACAAACGGAGGGCCTTTACAAGAAACTTCCCTTTATCTTTTTTTTTTTTAAGATTTATTTATTTATTGGAAAGTCAGATATACAGAGAGGAGGAGAGACAGAGTGGAAGATCTTCTGTCCGATGATTCACTCCCGAAGTGAGCGCAACGGCCGATGCTCTGTTGATCCAAAGCCAGGATCCAGGAACTTCTTCCAGGTCCCCACATGGGTGCAGGGTCCCAAGGCTTTGGGCCATCCTCGACTGCTTTCCCAGGCCACAAGCAGGGAGCTGGATGGGAAGTGGAGCTGCTGGGATTAGAACCGGCGCCCATATGGGATCCCGGTGCGTTCAAGGCGAGGACTTTAACCGCTAGGCCACGCTGCCGGGCCCACTTCCCTTTATCTTTATAAACTGTTTTCTTTCCCTAAATATGAGTGCCAGTATAAGATAGAAGTTTTTATAAACTGCTTCCTTTCCCTAAATATAAGTGCCAATATAAGGTTGAGACTTTTAGCCATTTTGGAGGGGGTCGGTTCACATTTGTTTTGCTTTAGAAGATCTCCATATACTTTCTGCTTTCCGTGGTGAGAAACCAAAATGTGTCATATGAAGTGTTATAACAGTTTGAGGCGCATGGTAAACAAACTCTTTGTACTTCCATGATCGCCATCTGTTCCAAGGTATTATCAAGCCATTTCTTAAGGAAAACATTACTTATATTAGGGCAAATTTCAGGACAAAGGTGGGCACGTAACAGGATGTTTGGAGACATTATGGGCTCAATTTGTACTATTGTATACTTTTAGGTCTGTGTCATAGCCTTAAGTTGCTAAAGGTATTTTTATCATAACATGATTGATCAGTTTGAGGTGTCATACCACTTACAGAAATCACATCACATTAGCAGAAAAACAACAACACCCTCAGGAGAATTCTATGAAACATCAGAGAGGTGATTGAGTGTCCATACAATGGGGTGAGGCAGCAATGAGGTGACTAGAGACATTCTGCCGGGCCTTGCTAACTGAGGCGCGGTGCTCATCGCACACCCATGCCATCCGACCCAACTGCATGGCTCCCCACAACCCAGCATAATGGCCTTGTGGCTAAAGTCCTCACCTCACACATGCCAGGATCCCATATGAGCAACAGTTTGTATCCCAACAGCCCTGCTTCCCATCCAGCTCCCTGCCTGTGGCCTGGGAAAGCAGTCGAGGACGGCCCAGAGCCTTGGGACCCTGCACCATGTGGGAGACCTGGAAGAATCTTCTGGCTTTGGGTTGACTCAGCTCCAGCTGTAGTGGCTACTTGGGGAATGAACCAGCAGATGGAGTATCTTCTTCTTTGTCTCTCCTCCTCTCTGTATATCTGACTTTCCAATAAAAATAAATAAACCTTAAAAAATTATTTAAAATTATTTACTTATTTGAAAGATGGCTTGAGAGAAAAAGAGAGAAAGGGATACTTCTCGTACTGATGCCAACCGCTGGTTTACTTCCTAAATGGCCTCAATAGCCAGGACTTGTTCTGGCCGAAACCAGGAGTCCAGAATTCTACTCAAGTCTCCCAGGTGGGTGGCAGGGACCCAAGCACTTGCTCTATAATTTGCTGCTTTCTCAGGTGCAGTACTGGGGAGTTTGGTGGATAGCAGAGCATCTGAAACTTGAACCAGTGCTGTGATATGAGATGCTGCCATTGCAAGCAGCAACTCCACCCACTGTGCCACAGCACTGGTTCCAGAAGCATGTTTCTTCAACATCAGAAACATGATGAATCCTCCTTCAAGCTTCCAAATGACACGGAAAACTAAGGCCTTTCACTTGCTCTCATAGACCTTGTTCCTTCTTTTTCCCATTCCCCAAGTGAGGTACGGACAATGCCCGTTTTAAATACCTGAAGGCTTCTTTATTTTCCTTTTGGGAGCGGACACCTTGGCTTAGTCACCAGCCTAGTTGAAAATACTTTTCCCTGAAACCTTTGAAGACATAGCTTCCTTTTCTCTTAAGCAACCAATGTTACTAAAGGGAAGTCTAATGCCATTCCTCTTTTAAAACTATATATAATAATAAAGGAATTGGAGCTACATGTCAGCCCTATGTGAAGGGAGATGGCCTGCGCTTGGGGTTAGAACTGGGGTAGCTGCTGTGGGAATGGGCAGGTGGAGACGGGCGCCATGAGCAGGGATTCCGAGCAACCCCGTGGGGCCAGAAGGATGTGGCACTGTCAGCCAGCAGGGTATGCGACACCGTTCATCTCAGTAACTCTGGGCAGCTCAGTAGCCTGCCAAGAGAGCAGATGGGCACTTCTGTAACATGGCTGACCTGCTGTCCTCCCAGTGGTGGCCTAGAGGAATCCGTGTCACTCCCACAGGCCTTGGCTTCCTTCCCAGGCACTGTCTGCCTTGGGTGGGCTCATCCTTTGTGTCTGAAGCTGCTGCTGACCAGAGCAACTTAGTGTCTGTGCCTCCCACCCTCTCTGTGTCCCCTTCCTCTTCCTTCCTCATCCTCTTCTAGATCTTGGAAGGGACTGCCGTGCCAGTTCACTCACCCAAACACCCACAGTAGTCAGGGATGGGCTAGGCAGAGCAGAAGCCAGAAACTCCACCAGGTCTCCCACCTGAGTGACAAAAACACAAGTCCTGGAGCCATCATCTGCCACCTCTCAGGCTCGGTAGTAGGAAGTTCAATGAGAAACACCAAGTCGCTGCATCTTTTTTTTTAAGATTTATTTATTTTATTGGAAAGGCAGATGTACAGAGAGGAGGAGAGGCAGAGGGGAAGATCTTCGGTCTGATAATTCACTCCCCAAGTGACCGCAATGGCCGGTGTTGTGCCAATCCAAAGCCAGGAGCCAGGAACTTCTTTCTGGGTCTCCCACGTGGGTGCAGGGTCCCAAGGCTTTGGGCTGTCCTCTACTGCTTTCCCAGGCCACAGGCAGGGAGCTGGATGGGAAATGGAGCTTGCTGGGGTTAGAACTGGCACCATATGGGATCCTGGGCATGCAAGGTGAGGACCTTAACCACTACGCTATTGCACTGGGCCCAAGTCGCAGGGTCTTAAACCAGGTCCTCTCATAGGGAATATGGGCACTCCCAGCAACTGTTTAACCTACTGTGCCAGAGCACACACCCTTCTCACCACAAGCTTCAAATGCAATCAGCAGGTTGCAGGATCCAGGCATCTCAACTGGGTTCATGAGGGGTGAGTGCTTGGCCTAGTGACAAAGGTGCACGTGTCCTGCTTGGGTGGGCCTGCAGTCAGATCCTGGCTCTCGCTCAGGACTCCAGCTTCCTGCTAGTGCAGACCCTGAGAAACAGCAGCAAGGGCTCAAGCAGTTGGCTTCCTACCAGCCACACAGGAGACCCGGTGGAGTCCCCTCCCCGTAGCCCCGGCCAGACACCCTAGGCATTCGGGGACTGAAGCAGCTGAGAGAGCTCTGCCTCTCACATACCCCCACTTGCCCTGACCTTCTGCCTCTTTCTCTTGTTGCCTCGTGCTCACAAGCACCCTGCTGCAGCCGGGAGGGACTCTTGGTGAAGCAGTAGTATGACCCAGACAGGTGAGCTACAGGCCTGGGCCTCCTCTTGCCCAGCTTTTCTGGACTCCCTTCCACACTGGCAGCAGGGCCTTGGCTTTCTCTGTTCTCCACCCCAGTTGGCTGCTCTCTCTGTGTGTTTTCTTTTTTGCTGACTTACGATTGTTTCCACTGCTAGATCAGGAGAGGGTGACCCCCTCTCAGCTTCCTGGAATCCTTGCTCCCGGCACCCCTGGAAAATCCTTTGGGCCCAGAACAATCTTAGGGTCTCAGTGCTTGCACCCACACTCTGGGTCCTTGGAGCTCCTTTGCAGACCCGACTGTCTGAATTGATTCGTTCCAGAGACGTGGTTTTCAGACTTATTTTTAGCTACAGAAGCAAGCAGCTGGCATGGGGCTGTTGGAGGTGGGGCTGGGATGGGCAGAGTTCCCCTCCCCCCAGTGCTGGACCCTCTCTCTTGGTCCCCACAGACCTCCAGAGCCAGTGTGACAACCGCTGCTCCATATTGCCTGGCATGTCGACCTTTCCTTGACTCCTGGTGGCTTTCTGGAGACCCTTGTGCAGCGAGCAAGATTCCTTCTCCATTCCTGTCGTGCGCACTGAAGGTGAATCCTAACCAAAGTGTACTTTTATGGTTTTATTTATTTGAAAAAAAAAAAAGAGTCTTACACACAAACACACACACACCCCTTCCATTTGCTGACTCACTCCCCAAATGCCCATAACATCTAGAACTGGGCCAGGCTGAAGCCAGGAGCCAGAGCTCCATTCAGATCCTGCAAATAGGAAGCAGGACCCCAGGCACTTGGGCCATCCTCCATGGTCTTCCAGAATACATGTTAGCAGAAAGCTGAATCTGAAGTGCAGCAGCCAGGACTTGAACAGGCATCCTAACATGAGATGCAGATGCCCCAAATGTCAGGTTAACCCACTGCACGACAGCCACCACCCCAAAAGCAAGACAACATACTCATCCCTACCTAGCCTTGTTGCCATGTAGGGCTTCCTCTCAACTGCTGTGGCTGTTGGGATGGAGGTCACAGGTAAGTGGGCTGGTCAGCTGCCCACACATCCCCTGACCTCCCTGTGGACGTAGCATATTAAATGTTCAAGATCGCTAGACTGCTTGGTTACTGAGCCACTGGTATTCTCCCCGGTAGAGTTCCTTTTAGCCACACCTACTCTGAAAGCAAAATGTTTGCACCTTGGTTGGAGGGGTGGACAGGCCATGGGCAGGTGCTTTGGACAAACTGCGTGCTGCTGGGGCTCCATCCCTGCCCTGTGACCTGGCAGAGTAGAGCTGCCACCTTAGTGGGCAGCTCAAGGCCATGGGGTGTTATAGGGATGCCCGCAGTCTCAGGGCCTGGGGCTGTCTTTGTGGCCCATGGGACACTCTGGAAGTCACTAGTTCTGGGCCTTTCGCTTGCATGCATGGGTCCCACCAGGTCCTGTGTATGGGCAAGGGAGTCCTTCTGTGTCTTCACAATGGTTTTCTTAGAGAAGCCTTCCAGGTTCTCTGAGGCATGGGCTCTGCCAGCTTTGGAAGCATCCCTGTGGGGCCTTGGACTCAGGCCTCTCAGGAGCCCCATGGACCATGTGCCAGCCCAACACTCTGCAGCCCCTGTGGGCCACCGGCTCCTGTCTCTACCTCAGTGCCAACCTTCCTGGCAGCAACAGGCAGCTTCTCTCCAGCCAGCTTTTCCATCATGACAGGTCTCTTGCCACAGCCTGGTACTACTGCCATTTGCCCATGATGCCCACGGGTTCACGCTTTGCAAAGCAGGAGGGCTTGCCTGCCTGGCCAGGACCTTTCCAGACTTATAAACTAGGCACCTGGGTCACAACCTGCTCTGCGGTCTGCCCTTGCTTTGTGCCAGTTCAGCATCTGTGGGTCTGACTCAGGCCTGACAGCCAGAGGTAGCAAGTGCCCCTTGGAAAATGTTCTGGGACATGCTTACTGCTGGCAGCCCACATAGCCCACTGCCAGTTTGGCCTACAGAGAAAGGTGGGGAGCGCTTGGAAGTGTCATGATAATAATAGTAACAACTTCTGTAAATTTGCACGCAGATAAAATGTCACCTCTTGCAGACGGGGGATCCAGGGCTCAAATTTCTGCCCAGAATAAGGAGGAGCAAAACTTCATCACACTTTGGGGGAGGTGGCAGTCGGTGTGGTTCCAATGAAGCGCCACAGACATTGTTTTTTTTTTTTTTTAAGATTTATTTATTTTTATTGCAAAGTCAGATGTACAGAGAGGAGGAGGAGAGAGAAAAGAAGATCTTCCATCCAATGATTCACTCCCCAAGCAGCCGCAATGGCTGGAGCTGTGCTGATCTGAAGCTAGGAGCCCGGAGCTTCTTCTAGGTCTCCCGCATGGGTGCAGGGTCCCAAGGCTTTGAGCTGTCCTTGACTGCCTTCCCAGGCCACAAGCAGGGAGCCAGAAGGGAAGCAGGGCTGCTGGGATTAGAACTGGCACCCATATGGGATCCGGCACTTTCTTAGCCTCTACGCTACTGCGCTAGACCTGACATTGTTCTTTTTATCTTTTTTTTTCCTTCCCTTTCTTCTTTCTCTCTCCCTCCCTCCCCTCAATGTTCCTTCCAGATAAGGGATAGAACGGAAAAAGAGAGGTTTATCTTCCATCCATTCCATTCCCCCACATGCTTACAACAGCCAGAGCTGGGCCAGACTAAAGCCATGAGCCTGGAACTTATCCAGGTCTTTCACATGTGTGACAGGGACCCAAGTACCTGAGCCGTTACTGTTGCCTTCCGGGGGTGTGTTGGGGGGGTGTGTTGGCAGGAAGCTGGGTCAGGAGCAGAGTCAGGATTCAACCAAGCACAGGAATATAGGACATTGGTGCCACGAGCAGCAAAAGAACTGATGCTGCAAACACCCACACAAGACACACTTCCAGAAACACTTCTTGGAAAAAAAGCTGAAGCATGAAGTAGAGTCCAGCAAGAAACGAATTGAAGTAACTCGCAAAGGCCTTTGTGCAAAGACATCAATGGTAGCTGAATTCATTTTAATATGAAAGGAACACTAAGTAACTATGAAATTATGTTTATAGAAGACAGCGATTGTTACACACAGGGACAATGTAACAATACGTGACACATGTCAGGGAATGGAAAAAGGCATGCCTGCTGGTTTTTCAAAGCACTGAACACAATACACACTTTATAATTGAGAAGGTCGTTAAAGAAAATGACTCTAGCCTTTTAAAGTTTTCACAATGTTTGCTTAACCTCAGAGGTATCTTTGAGGAAGTAAAATCTCCTGTGGTCAAGGAACATTCTTTGAAGTTCAGCTCTCCCTTCAGTTTCACGTCAGCTTCTTTTTTGTTCTTTTATAGCCTAGTAAAATTACGTTTAATACTTCGTAGGCAAATGGGATCTGTATTATAGTCCAAATTCTTGTAACATATCTCCATTATCTTCCTCCTGAAAATATGCCTGGAAAAGCCTTGGGGTGTGCTGGGTAAGTGACAGTGGTTAGACCTGGGGGCGGAGGGAGGGGATTCGGCTGGTGCAAGCCTTTCTGTGTTAAAGCACACATATGTCATTTTCCTAAAACCACGCAGTTGTTCAATTAAAGGGGCAAACAGGCCAGGAAATTATCCCTGGTTAATTTGTTTCTTATTTATATAGTTACTTACTTTTACTTTATTGACTTGAGAGAGAGCACTTCCATTTGCTGGTTCACTCCCCAAATACCCAAACAGCTAGGGCTGGACCAGGCCAAAGCCGGGAACCAGGAATCCAACCCCAGTCTCCTACACAGCTGGCAGGGCCCCCGCCACAGAAGCTCTCACCTGCTGCTTCCCAGGGTCTGCACGCACAGGAAGCCAGGTTCAGGACTGTAGCCAGGACTCAAGTGCAAGCATGTGGTAGGGGCTGTGGTGTCCCTAGGAGCCTGCCCCTGGGTTATCCAAGTGCTGGGAGACAGACACTTGTTTTCTTATCTTTTTTTTTTTTTTTTGATGTCCCAAGAAATAAGCAAAAATGTTAAGTATTAGAAACATTTATTTTTTCATGGACCAGAATCAACAACCTAGAAGAGTACTTGGCAGGGATTGCTGTTGTCTGCTAACATCTGTCGTCCTCAGGGACCATGTTGGGAATTTTTAGCTTCACCTGACAGACAGAAGGAAGACCCCATTTCCCAGGCCTGGCAAACAGGATGTCAGCAGAAGAGCCACATGGCAGCCACCAGCATTGGTTGAGAGTGTAGAGTGTTTATTCATTTTGTCTGTGTTTGTCTTTCTTTTCTGGCATACAGCAGTCAGTATATCGCACCTGGGTGGCCAGAGCCATCAGTTCAAGCAGCAAGATGGAAGCTGTGTGTAGAGTTGTGTGAATCCTGGACCACTTGCCTCAGGGATGTTAGCAGGACATTGCTGAGTGGGTGTTTGGCTCCGTGCGAAGGTGCTCTTTAAGCTGCCCACCTCCCTGCTAGAGGACCTTGCTGGGTCCTGTTGCCAACCAGTGTTGGCTCCTGATGGCAGCTTCTTGCCAGTATACACCCTGAGAGGTAGCAGGCTCTCAGAGGCAGGTCAAGTACTTGGGTTCCTGCTGCCATGTGCGAGATCCAAACTGAACCCCAGGCTGCTGGCTTCAGCCTGGCGCAGCCCTGATTGCTGCCGGCATCCCGGGAGGGAATCAGTAGACAAGTGTACTTGCTTCTCTCTGCCTTTCTGGCTAGAAGGGAATGAAACAGGGAAGGAGGAAGAAATTTCTATGTTGCTGAAGCAGAGGAATTGAATCTCAAAAGATGGCACTTAATCCAAATCCCTACACACACACACGAAAATTTAGTCTGCGGATGCCATTTGTTTTGTACACCAGTGGGGGAAGGTGGAATAACCAGCCCAAAATGCACATAAGGTGACAGTGTTGCCAAAGTACTATAAGCAATATGAACGAATATGTGTGTGAACTTGAGCTAAGAGAGAATCTTCTGTTTTTACAAGTAAAGGTGAAAACTACAAAGATAATAAACTTAATCTTTAAAAGATTTATTTTTACTGGAAATGCAGATTTGCATACAGAAGGAGAAACAGAAATATCTTCTGTCTTCTGGTTCACTCCCTAAATGGCCACAATAGCCAGAGCCAAACCAGTCCAAAGCCAGGAGTCAGGCTGGTTCTCCCGTGCAGGTGCAGGTGCAGGGTCCCAAGGCTTTGGGCCATCTACCATTGCTCTTCTAGGCCATACGCAGGGAGTCAGATGGGGAATGGAGCAGCTGGGATAAAAACTGGTGCTCATTTGGGATGACAGCGCTTGCAACTGGAGGATTAGCTAGTTGATTTATTTGGGGGCCATTGTGCTGGCCCCCAAAACTTAAAATTTTAAACTTCTGTGTGACAAAAATAATAAAGCGTAAAGGCAAGCAAGATGCCTTGAGGGCAGCATTTCCTGGACCAAAGCTTGCAGGTGGTGCTGGGTGTGTGTGTGTGTAGTGTGTTTCGGTGCAGATGGCTAGGTTGGGGCCGGACTACAAAGAGAGCAAGGGTGCTTGTTAGCCAGCCCACAGCTCCAAGGGCTTGTTCAGAAGCCTTTTTCCTGTATGGAACTCAGCATTCCCACAGTTACTCGACTATGGAACAGCCAGGACTCAAACTTGCACCGTGGGATGTGTGCACAACAGGTGGACACTTAGTGTGCTGAGCCATGGCATCAGCCGCTGTTCCATTGCTGATCCAGCTTCCTGCTAATGTGCCTGGGAAGGCAGCAGAGGATGGCTCAAGTACATGGGCCCCAAGCACCCAACTGGGGGACCTGGATGCAATTCCTGGCTCCTGGCTTCATCCTGGCTCAGCAGTGGCTGCTGCAGCTTCTTGGAGAGTGAACCAGTGGGTGGCTGATCTCTCTCTCTCTTCTTCCCTCCCTCTCCCCTCTATTCTGTTTCTCCCTCTCTGAATCACTTTGCCTTTGAAATAAATCAATGAATCATATTCAGAAACATAGTTTAGGTGGATCCCAGGGAGCTGGGAGAAACTTCTTGATGGTTGCAGAAAAACAAAAAGGAAACAGCAGATCTGGTGGAGAATGATCCAGTCCATACAGACTGCCCACACACAGTGTCCTGGCTTCTGACATTAGGCCCTGGGGTCCAGAGAGGGACCCTTTATTAAGCACTGTCTGAACTACATCTTAAAGCCTGTACTTACTTTATCTCATTTCAACTTGTGACATAGGTACTATAACTACTTTTTTTTTTTTTTAAGAAGGAGAAGGAGGTGTAGCTCAGTTTAACCTGCCCAACTAGGATTAGAAAGCTAGCAAGGGGTGAAGGTAGGCTTCCAGTCTGGAAAGCCTGGGGCAGGTGCCCTTCTGCACTCCTAGGCCATTTGGAAAGAGGAGCGGGCAGCTGGTGAGGTGGGAGGTCAAGCCAGGGGCTGGGGACTGAAAGGAAGTGTCTCATAGCCAGGGCAGGAGCAGGGAGGGGGCCCCTATGAGAGCCAGGAGCACCTAGCCAGGCTTTGGTCTTCTGGAGTCTCCAGGAAGCACAGGGAAGGGGTCCATCCTGAGGGAGATTCTGTGGGTGCCAGTGCGGGGGGAGGTATACACTGCCTGGAGTGAGGCCAGTGGAGGAGAGGACCAAGCCTTGCTATGTACCCAACAGAAGGGTTAGAAGACGCAGGTTTCCTGGCTTTGGAGTGGGCAGAACTGAGAAGGAGCTGGAGTTCCTGAGGCCTCGGCTTCTGAGTTCTGAGCTTCTGAATTTCTGAGTTCTGAGCTCCGGTGGAGTCGTGATACCGTAGAGGGAACATGTGTGCCCGGGGAGCCGTGGCCCTCCGCCAAGTCCGGACTCACGCCCCATCACCTCTTGGCCTCCATTGGGTCTGGAGCATTAGCGTCTAGCTCACCTTGCCGCTGCCCAAGACCCGGTGGCAACCGCACATCCTGCGTGGTCCTTGCGCAAGGCGCAAAGGTTGGCCCCCCGCACAGGGCAGGCTGCCGGTCCGGACGTGCAGGTCCCGCCCGAGTCCCGCCCTGGCTTGGGCCAGAGCATCAGGTGGGGCCCACGGCTCACACACGCACGAGGTGGAGGAGGCCTCTCTCGGCCCGGCCTCGCCGACCCTCAGCCCATTGTGTGGGCTCGTTCTCTGGAGGGAGCGGCCGGCGTGCGCCCTGGTGCCAGACCCCGACAGCCCCACACCAGCTCAGCCGAGGGCTCCGCGGGCCAAGCGGCGCACGGTGGTCCCACAGACTACAAGTCCCAGCAGCCCCGCCGTGGGCGCCCCGGCCCCGCGTGGAGACCCTCCCTGCCGTCCGGGCGGCGGGGTCCCGGGCTGCGTTCGCTCGGGGCCAGGCCGGGCGGGGAGGCCGGCCCAGCGGGCGGGGGGTGGGGGCAGGCGGGGGCGGCTCCGTGGCTTCTCCCGCCGCTGCCGCCAAGGGGAGTTTCCAGGAAGTGGCCATATTGGATCCATTCAGCCGCAGCCGCCCGGGCGGAGCGCGTCCCGCAGCCGGCTCGTCCCCGTCGCGGCTCCGGCGCTCGTTCCAGCCCGGACGCCCCGGCACTCGTTCGCCATGGCGGCCACGGACCTGGAACGCTGCTCGGTGAGGGCCGCGGGGCGCTGGAGGCCGCCCTGCAGGGCCGGGGCTTGCGGCGTGCTGTCAGCGGGCGGCGGGCGGGGGCGCCTGCGGGGCGCCAGGCTGGGGTCGCCCCATCGGGCTCGGGCTTGTAGACCTAGTTCACGGAAAGACGCAGAGACCCGCGGGGTTTCGGGCACGTGTGAAACCAGACTGGAATCCTCAGGCCACGGGAGGATGCGGGACATCCTGACCCCGGTGGCCCGGGGCGCTCCTGACTGCACCGCTGGGGAGCTCCCTGGCCGCGCAGGTGCTGCTGGATGGGCTCGGTCGCTGAGGAGGCAGCCCTGGCCACCCAGGCAGGTCTGGCCCCCTCAGCTCAGGGCAGTGCCAGGCTCGGATCCCGAGGAACTTGGGCCTGCTATCTCTCCCCTGACCTCGCATTCGCCTCCATGCCTGCATCCAGATCCTGGGTGCGACTCCGGGCATGCCAGGCCTCAGTGGTCTGATCTGCGGCAGCCATTCCCAGGAAAGCAAGCGGGTCCTGAGCTAGCCCAGTCGAGGGCGCGGGGGCGGTGGTGAGGGGAGGTGTCTGCTGACGTCCCTGGTGGTCCCTGCAGGGTCTCCCTGGATCGCAGGCAGCCCACTGCCAACTTCCTGAGGATTTTGTGATTCCTCCTGCCCCGCTGCTCTGGAAGGAGGCCTTCTGGGGGTTGTGCGCAGTGCCTCTGGAGTCTGGGTGTGTCTGGGAGGCTGGACTGTGACAGTGTGTCCCCGTGCCAGCAAGTGAGGCCCCAGTCGGTCCTTAGTGGAGAAAGGCCTCAGGGGCTTGGGGGGGGAGGATCCTGAATATGTGACTGATAAAGAATCAGTTCTGGAGCTAAATAAGGGAGCCAGGACTTATGTAATTAATGCTATAAATACTGTCGCCTGGATTTATATATGTAAATCCCCCCACCCCCCCACCCCCGTCTGAAAACACATTTGTTGTTCTACTTTGGAAGTGTGCATAGCTAAAGCAGGAGGTGCGGTCTTTCCACTTCCTGCCCTTGGTATGTTCCTGGCCGCGGGTGGGGGGCTGTGTGTCAGGGAATGGAGTCAGGGTCAGAGGTGGGACCCAGGGGAGACTGACCTCCCCGCAGGGGCTGACCTGAGTCCTCCCCTCAGCTGGAGCTGGAGCTGCTTAGTTGTGTCTGCGTGCCTGACTGACCAGAAAATTATGCACGGGTCTTGTCTGTGGCCAGTTTCATCCCGCAGGTGGGAATGGTATGTGGAGAAACCAGAACCGGACCAGCCAATATGCATGCCGGCTACTACCTGTTGGCTGTGTGCCCTTGGGCAAGTGACGTAACCCTCAAGGTTCTGACCTGTGTGGTGGGATGCGGGCACTGCCATGTCACAGGGGTTACTGTTGAGGGTTCAGTGGGGAGAGTCCAAGTGAGGAATGCAAGATCCCTGGCGTGTATGTGGGCAATCCTGTGATAGGAGGCAGGGGTGCCCCAGTGTGTGGCACTCCCAGTCTACAGAGAGGTCCTGACCTGCCAGGGTGTGGGCGCAAGAACCTGCCTCTCAGCCCTTTGTGTCTACCCCGGGACTGTTTCTGTGCAGGGGCCGTCTCCGGTAGTGGGGAGGGTGGGGAGTGGTACAGCACTGCGGTCAGGAGACCTGGCCCCACTGTTAGTGCCTTCCACACTTGCCGCGCTCTGGGTGGAGAGCTCAGGCAGAGCCCGACCTGAATTTCAGGGTCTGGACTGCATTCTCGCCTCCTGCTTGGCTGGCCGTCTTGGGAAAATCATTTCTGACTTTCTTGTTCCACCGCTGGCACAGCCACACTTGTCTGTTCTGGAAAAGGGTCTGTGGCACATTTGGTGACGTAGTGATGGAGCGTGGTAGGTTTCCGTATTTCTGTGAGCAGCTCAAGCGTCAGCACCCTGAAGAGGCTGGCGGTCGTGCCGACCCGCGGCTCACACAGACACAGTGCTGTGCTCTGGGGTGGAGCTGTTCTGGGTTGTTTCCCCACAAGGTGTGATGCACACCCCGCACATTCCTGACCTGGCTCAGTGCTCCGGCAGGGCCTGTGGCTCGCACCTGCGTGTAGAGGGGTGGGAAGCGGCCCTCTGGGGATGTGGTCTGCCCTCATCCTTGCCGGGACCCCCAACCCGGAGGCTCCCCACTCTGCCTCCCCACTCCAGCCTTGCTCCCCTCAGGCTCCAGGGAGGGAGACTGAAGCTGCGAGGGCAGAGGAGGCAGCGTGCTGCAGGGCAGCCTCCGGCTTGGCCCTCTTCCCAGCCAGTCATGTACCCCCCCAGCTTTGCTTATCTCCAGCTCCATCTGTCACTTCCCCAAGAAGCAGGTTCCCAGGCAGTGCCCATCGTCTCCCGCAGCAGGGCAGGGGGAGGCAGCACCTCACCCAGGGCACCCAAGGCCTCTGTCAGGGCATAGTGGGGAAGTGACCACGGACTGCCTCGCTGAGCCATCCTGAAGGAGAGAGCCAAGCAAGATGGCCACGCGGCTCTCTGGGCCTGACAGCCCTGGGGGGCAAGACAACTGGTACCCGGAGGAAGAGGAGAACAGAGCAGGGTGGGAGAACAGAGCAGGGTGGGAGCTGGCCACGTAGCAGGAAACGGAGACAGTCCCAATGCTGGGGAGGAGGCTGGGAGGTCAGGGCCTGGCTCTCATCAGAGGCGTTGGTGGCAGGGAGGGCATTGGATTCTTTGTGCCCCTTATCTTGTTGTTGCCAACAACCTGTGATGAGTGACATAGCTGATGTGGTCTATGGCCAGGACAGGGTGGGCCCCAGGCCCAATCCCCAGCACCCAGGACCCCTGAGATAACAGAGGGTGGGGCTAAGTTTGGAGCCCCAGGATGGGATCAATGGAGAGTGTAATGGGTAGTCACTACCATAGTGTCACGCGAACTGGCTGGGTGCAGACACTGGAGGCAGCTGGCTTTGCGATGGCAGGGCTCAGGGCCTGGGTTGCCAAGCAGGCACCACCCCACCCCCCCCACACACACCCCATTAGTTCTGCAGCCTTTCTGCTCCCAGTACGGCCAGCTTGGGTCTCCAGAGCCCCAGGCAAGGCCCCAAGGCACACACTTTGCCAGACAGCCACATGTTGGATTATGTAGCCAGGAGGCGGGCACATCAGCCTGGGGTAGGGACACCACCCAAAGTGGGCTTTGCTGTAGAGCTGGGCACACTCTGCCTTCTTCCCTGGGGCTGCCTGCATCCCTAAGAATTATAGGAGGTGCCACAGCAGGCAAGAGGAGAAGGGCCAGACAAGGAGCATCTTGGCAGCAGCTGCAGGCACCCCTTTTATCATGGGAGTGAGTTACAAGTCTCCTTCCTCAGAGCACCCGGTGCCCAGGTGAATCTCAGCCACCCTCCTAGGGACCGAGTGAGCTGGCCAGCACCAGAGGAGGGTGGGGGGACACATGTGACCCTGAGGGCTGCCTGGGCAGGGGGCAGCTGGAGCCTGGGTCTAGGAATGGCTGTGGATTTGGAGTCCACTCCCCAGCTCAAGCCTGCTACCCTGCTTGGGAGTTGGGGGCAGGCCACAGAAGAGTGGCAGTGTGGTCCTGTGTCTCAGCTTGCCATGCTACCAGCCGCAAGTTCCTCCGCCTGTCCCAGCATGGGCATCCCTGATGGCATGGTGGAGAGATACAGCCGCCTCTGTTGCCCACAGCCCCTTCCCAGACACTCCCCATCATGAAGCAGAGACTGGCCCCTCCTTCTAGTGGTGTTTGCTACTGGAGTCCACAAGCCAAGTGAGTAAATAGGGATGCCTGGGATTCTGGTACATTCTGTGGTCTTGAGTGCCCACCCTATCTACCCTGCAGTGGGGTGGCTCACTCTGTCTCTGGTGGTACAGTCAAGTCCAAGTATGTGTCTGCATCCCAGGTCCTGGTGTGGATTCCAGTACCCGGGAACTGTGTCCTGGGCTTTGCGGACACCTGGTTCTGATGGGAAAAGTGTTAAAGACAGCATTCTCAAATAAATAAGCTGCAGTCCTACTGTGTGAAGAGGAGGGAAGAAAGTGTCACTTGGTGAGAGAAGGTGACCCAGAGAACAGTATGTTGGGAGTCAGTAGAGGGCTGGTCTGGCGCTCCTACATTGGCTTTGCGAATTGTGGGTCGCAGGAGGTGGGGCGTGACAGGCCTGTGCTGCTATTACCTGAGCTCTGGCTGTCCGCACTGTCTTAACGAGGCCTAGGCCCTCTCCCTCAGAACAGCCTGCTCTCAGGTTCCGGAGGGCAACCTCCCCACCCGTACCCTCCTACCCTCCTGCAAGCATCCTTCTGCTTGTTTCCCGTAACCTTTGACCTGGGGTTAGTGGCTTGCTGTGGAATCCCGGGATCGAGCCCAAAGCCTTCCCTGGGAAAATTCCTGGGATTCCTCTGGGCCTCCAGGACAGTCATGCTTCTGAGACCACAGGTCCTGGCCGCGGCTTGTGCTCTGGCTATTTAAGTCCAGGCTGCTGGGAGTAACGAGCCAGGGCCGGGGGCTTTGCGCCAGGAAGATGGGTGGAGAAGGCGCCCTGTGATACTGACTTCTGATCCCCTTGTTCCATGACTGGATGGTCCTCCCTCGGGGCTGCAGCTGTCCTGGGGACACCAGGACACGCCAGCTTGTGAGGACCATGGGAGAGATAAGCAGCCCGTGCCAAAGGCACAGGAAAACACTGTGGCTGACTGGGATCCTGGGCCCCTTGCAGCCATGGCTGGGTCTCCCCTCCCCCCCCCTTCCTAACAAGCAGCCGCATTTGGGAGGTCTGATCCCAGGGCTGTTTGTTCACCCGCATGGTCCCTGGCTCCACTGCTTTAGTCGCTCAGCAGAGTTCCAGTTCCTTCTGGACGGAGGCCTGTTTGTGTGTGTGGGCAAGCTGTTCAATGTGGATTCTCCCCAAATCCAACCTCATTTTCCATCTCTCGGCTGGCAGCAAGAGCCACTCTGGAGGCCCAGACGGAGGAAGGCCTAGTGCTTGTTACCTGCCTCTGACCAGTCAGCTGGGCATGGCAGGACTCAGTCCACCCGGGCAGGGATTATTTTGGTTCTTATCTCTGATGGGCCAACAAAAAGATGACCCGGGGAGCCTGGGGCCTGGCGTGGGGGAGTGACTGGAGAGTGGCCCCAAGGCATTCTCGCCATGGGTGTGGAGCACTTAGGGCTGCTGGCTCTGGCTCTGTGTCCTGGACATTGAAGGTATTTAGAGTCGCCTTGTCTGATGGGAGCTGGCAGTTTGGGAAGGGCTGGAGGCAGCAGTGTCCCCTCTCACTGGGGCCCAAGGACGCAAACAGCGTGCGGTGTCCCTTCCGCTTGCTTGCCTCCTAAGCCTGGACCCCACACTGCCAAGGCCTTCTGCCCATGCCAGAACTTGGTCGTCTCCAGGTGAGTGTTTTAGGTTTTCTCAGTTTGTATTGTTTGCCAGCAGGTACAGATGAGGCCATTTCATGCACATCTGCATCTCTGGGTTCAGAAGACTGCTGTGTGGTTTCTTTACCGCTCCCTTGCCCAGTCCCCACCTCTTCCTCGGGGACCCATCAGTGGCCACCTCAGGGCTGCCTGTCACCCAGCAGCATCTCAGTCTTGGCTGTCCGATAGTCCTCTCTGCCCTCAGATCCTGGCCTCGCCCTCTCGAGAGCGTGGTCTTACACAGTAACTCAGCCACTGGTGCCTATTGGACTGCACAACAACGAACGTGCAGAAGCTGACCTCAGGTGGTTCCTGCATGGAGTAAATGAGATGCGAGTTTGTCACAGTCCTTGTCCCTTTGATGCTTGCCTGATCTCCTTTAGCACTCGCTGTGGGCTGAGCCAGGGTCAGGTGCTCTCACAGCCTCCGTGGTGGCTGTCTCAGTGCCTGGCCCATGGGGGAGTCTCTTTGGGTGCTGAGTGAATGAGGGGTGCGAGGGAGCCTGCTAAGGCCAGTGATGCAGTGGACAGAATGGTGGGGTAGAGGGGACTTGAGCTACCCTGAGGTCCCTGCCTGAACCCAGCTCGGCTTGGGCTGCATGGTTGGGGCTCCTGCAGGGTGCTGAGGTTGGCCTTGACCTCTGTTCTGTCCTCTGCCTCCCCCAGTTCCCTCTCCTCACACTGCCCTGTTCCTCTGCATCCAGAGTGACCATAGCAGCCCGGAGATGCTCCCTTGCAAGCCCTTGCTGACCGCAGTCCACCTGGGAGGTATGGCTGGGGCACGGGGAAGGCCACAGGCCAGGTCATCCCAGGCTCGTGCAGCCACGTTCTCAGCGCCCCCGTCCTCTCCCAGTGGGCCTCAGCTTTAGGCCGCCTCTCCTGATGGCCACAGGAGGGTCATGAAGACTTGGCCTGGCTCATATGCCTCTGCCTGAAGAGGTTGTGAGTTTGTGCCGATTGGCTTCAGCCGGCATGCTGCCAGACTGATGGCCAGAGGGGAACCTGGGGCGGGTACCCTGGAGTACGTGATGCACCTTGAATCGTATGTCACTGGGGATTGCCATTAGTGAGTCACCCCCAAGGAAAGCCAGGAGGGAGAACCTGTGTCCTGAGCCAGACATGAAGCATCTCCGTCAGGGCTGGCAGCCACTCCCTTGTGTGTCTGGGAGGGGTGGCGGTGGGGTGGGAGAGTGGGTGTGTACGTGGCTGCTCACTGAATGTGTGGGTGTGCACATCTTCAAGTGTGTGTGTTGTGCTTACTGTTGACTCACAGCCTTTCTGAGGTTCCTGAAGCTCCTGAGCAATTCTGACCTCTGGCTCATGGCCCCGGGCTGACAGGGCAGCCTGGGCAGCACCCTGGGGTTGAAGGCCTCCCTGGCCTCCCCACAGGCAGAGCCGAGCTGTGTGCGTGCAGGGCAGGCAGGGCTGCTGAACCTGGAAAGGTGGGCTGATGAGAGCCCCGCCCAGGACTTCTGTTGGGATCTCTGGCTATGAGAACAGTTAACGGTGTGTGAGTGCGCAGATGAGCGTGTGTGAAGGGATAGGACTGCCGCTGTTTCTCTGCAACTCCTCTGTGTTGGAGTGTGAGTGTGTGAGTGTATGGCTTCCAGACACTGCTGACTTGGTGTCTTTTGGCGGCAGACTACAGGAAGTTGGCCTGCATCCTGATGGTGTCACCCTTGGACAGGGAGGATGAATAAACACATCGCCTTCTCTGCAAGCAGAGCACGCCTTACGTTTTGGAGATTCTCAGTCTCAACAGACTGTTTTGTCCTCCATGGGATCCTTGGGCTTCCGGGAGCAGGTGGGGCCGCCTGAACCGTGATGCCCTGTGTTGGCCCGGCCGACAGCCAGTGCTGCAGTGAGGGAGGACAGTGCACAGGCACTCATTAATGGCATGTTGTTGGTCACGTTGAGGGGGTAGAATGGAAGTCTGTGGACTAGGTAGGGAACCAGCCTATGTGAGAATAAGGAACTGGCGCCATTGCAGTGAGTGGGCAGGGTGTGAGAGCAGGTGCCGGAGAGAAGCTAGAGCCTGGGAAAGGGGCAGAGTTGAGGGCTGGGCTGGGCTGGAACCCAGCTGCCAGAGGCCTGGGGTGCCTCCCAGAGGTTTGGCGTGACCAGTGGGCTGTTGACACTGCGGCAAGCTGCCCTGGCAGGCTTGTTTGGAGTCATGTTTGCTGCCCTAAGAGGACCTGGGCTTGAATGGGCTAATTGGGTCATGACATTCTGGGGACAGGGAGAAAGGGTCAGCTCTAGAACAGAGGTTCCTTGGAGAGGGAGCAGGTTCAGAGGCACTCCTGACCTGGGGAGGGCCCCAGGGGTCCACACACACACACACACACACTGAGGAGTCCGCCATGCGGCGCTGCACTTGGCAGGGGCGGGTGTCAGCAGCAGAAGAGGGAAGGTTGGGTTAGTGCCAGTGGCTCTGGTACAGAAGGGTGTACAGTTAAGCCAGGGCTGTGGGCACCCCCGCAGAGCAGGAACCATGCGTGCTGTGTGCTCCTGGGCCCCTCTGCCCATTGGGCCTGCACTCACAACTGCACAGGGGCTGCCCCTGGGCTGACTTCTGGTTCCTGGGCTGGCCTTGGCCAGGCTGCTTCCTTCTCTCTGCAGTGGTGGACGGGATGGACAGGGACAACACTGCATCTGCTGTCCTTGCTCTTCCCCACTGGTGGCCAGAGCAGAGGGAGGATGCGTGACTGCCCTGTGCTGAGCTGCCCGGGGCCTGTGCTGGGGAAGACTGAGCCTGGGAACCTGGCCTGGGAGGGCACCATTTCTCCCCCATCCCCAGGAAAGCCCAAGAAACTAGCTGCACAAATTGGAGCCTGACCTTGACCATCTGCTTCAGGTCCTCCTGGTTTCTTTTTTAGTGTTGTGGGCCGGCTCCATGGACTCATTCTTTCAGGGCTGCTTGCCAAGGCCAGGCCCTCAGATTTTTGCCTGGCGCCCTCTTTCAAATTGGCTGGGGCTGGGCTGAGTGTGGGAAAGTGGGAGGAGCTAGAGTCTGGGGATCTCATCCTACGTGAGGCGTGGTGTGAGAGGTCTCCCCTGTGTTGGGTGGTGAGTGAGCCCTATGGTTATGGGAGGAGTTGAGTTCAGGATGATAGGGCCCAGTCTGGGAAGGGACTTCAGGGTTTACCACAGCAACATACTCTGCTATGTGCCTCTTAGACTCTAACCTGAGGGCTGGGGCCTGCATCATGGAGTAGCTGAGAAAGCACAGCTTGCAATGCCAGCAACCCTTACAGGCCCCAGTTCATGTCCTGGCTGCTCTATTTCTAATCTAGCTCCCTATTAAGGCTTGGGGAAAGTGATGGAGCATAGCTCAAGTGTTTAGGCCCCTGCCACCGCCATGGGAGACCTGGAAGAAGCACCTGGCTTCCTCCTAGCCTAGATCCAGTCATTGCAGCAATCTGGAGTGAACCAGTGGATAGAAGACTTAGCATTCTTCCTTTCTCCCTCTGTAACTCAGACTTTCAAATAAGTCAATCTTTGGGGGGCGGGGGAATGTCCAGAAACCCCATGGTGTTTCCTCCTCAGGAGGAAGATGATTAGGCCCTTATCAGTAGCAGCCAGAGACTCTGGGACCAACCTGTGTCAGAACCCCCAGCCCAGGCATTCCTGTCTGTCCCAGGGGAGAAAGGGCCTCTTCCACGGGGGACAGTGGGGACACTGGGGTTTTTTGGCTGTCCTCATGGGAGCCTGACCTGTAGTTGGAGTTCTGGAGCATTCCAGGTATATCTTGAGACTCACTGGGTCTGCACAGGAGTATGGGGCTGGTGTAGCTCAGGGCCAGCCTTACCTCTCCAATGGGCTCACAGCCTGACATGGCTTCTCTCTGGGCAGAATGTGGACCCAGAGCCCCGGAGCCTCTCGCTGGGTGGCCATGTGGGCTTCGACAGCCTCCCGGACCAGCTGGTCAGCAAGTCGGTCACTCAGGGCTTCAGCTTCAACATCCTCTGTGTGGGTGAGTGTCACCACTGGCTGTGTGGGAGGTGGCACGTTGCCTGGCCATATGCTGCTGCCCTTGCCTCCTGACACCATGGGTCAGGGGATGGGTGGTGTCTGCCGGGCCAGGTAGGTGCCATGAGAGCTGTGGGAGTTTGTCTCAGTGATAGCTAGTTTGGCCAGTTTGTTGGTTTGTTGGTGTTAAAAATGCAAACCCTGTTTCTGCTCCTAGCATTGTGTGCTGGGGGCTCCCTGACTGTTTCAGCCTCAAACACAGGGGCTTGGCAAGACTGAGCAACCCTACTGCCCGGGGAAAACTGCCCCTTGCCCCAGCCCTCCAGGTCTTGGGACCCCCATGGGCCAGGCAGGAGGGACCTGCAGGGGAAGCTTTGTGTGCTGGTTGGTGGCTGGGTCCTCTTGAGGCCAGCACAGATCTCTGTCCTGTGGCATCTCCTAGCCACGGTGTCCTCCCTCTCCCCCATTGCCTGAAGATGTGTTCTGTGTTTCATGTAGCCGTGTCTGGCTTCCAGGTCTAACCCCATGACTCACTCTCCCCAGGGAAGGGTTTGAGTGGGGTGAAAGGAGGTGCGGAGGGTGGGAGGAGCAGCCCTGTCTGCTGTGTGGGGCGAGGGTGCCAGGGAGGTCTCGGTCCCAGCCCTTGGCACCCCTCTGCCCCTGCGTCCCTGCCACCCAGGGGAGACCGGCATTGGCAAGTCCACCCTGATGAACACGCTCTTCAACACGAACTTTGAGACCGAGGAGGCCAGCCATCACGAGGCCTGCGTGCGCCTGAGGCCCCAGACCTACGACCTGCAGGAGAGCAACGTGCACCTCAAGCTGACCATTGTGGATGCTGTGGGCTTCGGAGACCAGATCAACAAGGATGAGAGGCACGAGGCGGGCAGGGCCCAGTAGGAACAGCCTAGGGCCCGTAATCCAGGGAGGCACGGGAGGGTGTCCCCGGGAGTTTCAGAGGCTCTGTGGCCTCTAGCTGCCCTCTTGCTGACCCACTCCTCCATAGAGGGATTGGTGGAAGGGTCAGCAGCCTGTACCAAGGAAGGGATCCCCTATAGGGACAGCCCAGGTGCCCACCCAGCTGTGTGGCCGCCTCCCGGGTGATGGAGCTATGTGTAGTTACAGGCCCATCGTCGACTACATTGATGCGCAGTTTGAAAGCTATCTGCAGGAGGAGCTCAAGATCCGCCGCTCTCTCTTCGACTACCACGACACCAGGGTCCATGTCTGCCTGTACTTCATCACACCCACCGGGCACTCCCTCAAGTCCCTGGACCTGGTGACCATGAAGAAGCTGGACAGCAAGGTGTGGGTGCTCCTGGTTCCTAGGGTCCCCCCATATCCCTCTGTCCCGTAGAGCCCCCAGGGAGCTGCTCAGGAACCTGTGGACAGCCTCCTGGACCCGGTCCCCTGTGTGTTCTGTCCCACAGCTGTGCCTGTTGCTTCAGCGGTCTCTCTTGCCCTGGGCTCTTTCTCTGTCTGCTGAGTCTGGCCCTGGGTCTCTCCTGGTAGCTGAGCTGGTTTTCACTTTTGGCCTTGCGGGCTTCACTTCCTTTTCTGCTTTCCACCTAGGTCTCCCCTGTGCTCGCTTCCTCTCTTCTCCCCACGTGCTTGCTCCTGCCATGCCCTGTTCCCCTCTCCCTGGCACAAATCCCTCCTGGGTCTCCCATCCCCACCCCTAAGTTCTCTGGGGAGAGGAGCGAAGTCCCGGAGTTGAGTGGGCATGGGAAGAACAGAGGAGGCAGCTTCTCAAGGATGTCAGGAAGGGCCATGGTCTTGGACAGCAAGTGACTGCACAGTCACCTACCCAAGACCCTGTGACTACTCTCCCCATCTTGGGGACTACATTTCATTGGAGGTTACATTTCTCAGGGTAACCTTGACCTGGGAGATCCTGGGATCTTCCTGAGGTGACTGCAAGTGGATTATCTTACTGTGCAGTAGGGAGCTGGGCCCCCTGCCCATGCTTCTCCAGGCCCCTGCAGTTAATTAAGGCTCCCAGAGCATTCTAGGTTAAAGTTGGGTATGCCCAGGGGGCCTGGGGTGGGGGCCAGATCATGGCCTGAAGGGAACCATGGCTGTCAGGAGCTGCTGCACCTGCTGGCTCCAGCCCTGCTGAATGTGCAGAAGAAGCTGGCATTGGACTGGGCATTGGAGCACCTGCTTTCTGGCTCCCTGCCTCTCCCAGGGATGTGGCCTGGGCAGGGTTACCCACTGTCAGGGAGTCATCGCTCAAACCAGTGACCTGCTGTGTCCCTTCTTTTGTCCTGGCAGGTGAACATCATCCCCATCATTGCCAAGGCTGACACCATCTCCAAGAGCGAGCTCCACAAGTTCAAGATCAAGATCATGGGTGAGCTGGTCAGCAACGGGGTCCAGATCTACCAGTTTCCCACAGATGACGAGGCTGTCGCAGAGATCAATGCAGTCATGAATGTGAGTGTCCGACCGGGCTTCAGGGGCTGGGGAGCTGGCAGAGATCTCAGACACGGTTCCAGAAAACACTCTAGGGTCCACCCTTAGCTTCTGTGGGATGGACGGGTGGGCATTAGGAGCCTGTCAGTCCCATGTCCTGTGGGCGGCAGCAGGAGGAATCAGCTACAGGGCTAGCCCTGGGGCTCCCTCAGGATTTGAGAGGGGGCACAGAGCAGGATCCTGTAGGAGTGAGCAGGCTCCAGGCTTGCAATCTGTAAAAGATCTTGGCCCTCAGGGTCTGTTCAGGGAGCTCTGATATCCACTGGGAGGCCTGCATCTGGAAGAAACACTGAGTAGTCTGGGGCCACAGGAAAGAGGAGTCCCTCCCTATTGGGAGGTCCCCGGACACTTCTACAGAGGAGAGCTGCTATGTGAGCATCCAGCCCCAGGACCTTTGTCCAGGTTTGGCCTCTGCTCTGTGGCCCTGGGCAGTGGGCATGGGTGTGTGTGTGGCCTGTTGGTCAGCCTGTGAACATGGGGCCCCTTTCCAGGCGCACCTGCCCTTTGCTGTGGTGGGCAGCACCGAGGAAGTGAAAGTGGGCAACAAGTTGGTGCGTGCCCGGCAGTACCCCTGGGGCGTGGTGCAGGGTGAGTGCCGGACTCGGTCCCCTCCATGCCCGCTATCTCCTGCATTCCCCTGGTGCTGCCCCCCAACACGCCTGTATGTCCTCGGCTTGCAGTGGAGAACGAGAACCACTGTGATTTTGTGAAACTGCGGGAGATGCTGATCCGCGTGAACATGGAAGACCTCCGTGAGCAGACCCACACCCGGCACTACGAGCTCTACCGGCGCTGCAAGCTCGAGGAGATGGGCTTCCAGGACAGTGACGGCGACAGCCAGCCCTTCAGGTGACTGCCTGCTCGGGCCGCAGCCGGGTGCACCGTGCAGGCATCCAGCTAAAGGCTCACATGTTGCGGGTAGGGGGTTGTTGCGAGCCAGGGCAAGACCCTCGTGAGCAGGGCCGTTCTCTGGCCCCACCTTGCTTCCCTCTGCCACAGTCCGACTCTCGTCCTTTCCTGTTTGGGTCTCCGTAGCCTACAGGAGACGTATGAGGCCAAGAGGAAGGAGTTCCTGAGCGAGCTGCAGAGGAAGGAGGAGGAGATGAGGCAGATGTTCGTCAACAAAGTGAAGGAGACAGAGCTGGAGCTGAAGGAGAAGGAGAGGGAGGTGTGTGCGGGAGTGAGGGGCCAGGGGGGCACGGGGGTTGGGGTGGGACAGGTCTGGTGCCTTCCCAGCCCACGCTGAGGTCCCGCCCGTCCCCTTCTGTTCACAGCTCCACGAGAAGTTCGAGCACCTGAAGCGGATCCACCAAGAGGAGAAGCGCAAGGTAGAGGAGAAACGCCGGGAGCTGGAGGAGGAGAGCAGCGCCTTCAGCCGCAGAAAGCTGGAGGTCCTGCAGTCACAGGCCTTGCAGGCCACCTCCCAGCAGCCCCTGCGCAAGGACAAGGATAAGAAGAAGTAGGTGGCGGCTCCCGCCCAGCTGGCCCCCTCCCACGCTGGCCCCCTCTGCTGCTCTCTATGCCCTTGGCTTCTGCTTTGCTCTTGCTCCTCTCTCTCTCTCTCTCTCAATCTTTCTCCCAGGAGTTTGTTTTGCTCTTCCATTTTCTACTGACCCTTCTGCCCCTGTCTTGCTCACTGTCCTTTTTCTTCCCTTTGGTCCTCCCTGGTCATCGTGCTGTCACCATCTGCCTCTCAGATGACCATGCACTCTGCCCTCCTCTTTCTCGCTCCTTTACTTCACCTCACTGTGTCCCTGCAGCAGCTGGGGCTCTGGGATACAAGGCAGGGAAGGGCTCTAACTGGAGCTGCAGGTCTCAGGGAAGGAGCTGCGGCCAGGCCAGAGCCAGGGCCTAGGAAAGCCCGCATGTGTGGCAGGGATCCAGAAGTCCCGTGGTGATTGCCTGGACAGCCATGGTGAGGCAGTGGCCACAAGTGGTGACCAAGCATGCTGGGGACACTGTGCTCCCCGGGCAGCTGGTCTGCAGGGCCTGTTGGCTGGGAGGAAGGCCAGCGGCTCCTTGCAGGGGCTCTGGCTTTTGCAGGGATGGGAGGCTGGCTTCCGGCACAGGCTGGGCTTGTCACTACAGACAGAGAGGAACACAGGGTGGCAGGGTTTGCCCCGCCCTCTGGGAGGATAGTTAGCTCTGAATCCCTTCTCCTTGGCCTTCTTACCTAGCTCCACACTCTCCCTCCATCCCTGTGTCCCTCACATGTCTTTCATAGCCTGTGCCATAGCCACGTCGCACTGTGAGGATCTGGTCCTTCCCTGCCTGTCCCTGTTCTTGGCTGACCCTCTCCTGCCAGGCCCACCCCTCCTGGCCTCCATTCTCAGGCTGCATTTCCTCCTGGAGTCTTTGGGTGAATTCCTGCCCAGGCCTGCCCATCCTTGGTGGCAACGGAGCCTAGTGGTGTGGGCTGAGAAATGCGCCATTGGCAGGCCTTGGGATGCCGCTTCTGGCGTTGATAACATTCCTCTTTGCATTCCCTAGCATGACCTGGCACATGCACACACATGCACATGCAGGTATGTGCACAAACTACCTGGTGTCACTCCTGCCCCATCACATCTGTCAGCACACAGAGCACAGAGACACACAAACATAGGCTATAAAGTATGAGGGGCTCCTCCCTGGGCCAGACCGGCAAGGTAGAGGCAGGGCCAGGCATTCAGTAATCAGATGCTGTCCACCCCAGGCACACCCTCAGCTTCCCTGGTTTCCCCATCCCAGTGCCCAGTGGATGTACACCTGCTACTGGCTGGCTGTGCTGGGACAGGCAAGCTTTGCCCTTCCCCAGAGAGAACCTTGGCTCTGTGCCCTTCCCAGCTCCAGGATGCATCTCTGCTTTGCTTTTGCTTCCTGTCCTAGTGCCATGTCCAGCTCCTGGCTTGGCAGGTGTGGGGGCTGGGCTGGAACTGGTGTTGAGTTTCAAGCTGGTGGCTCAGAAAGAAATTTCTCCCAGGAGGCAGGTGGAAGCTAATAACCCAGGTGCCCACACCAAAGTGACTCCACTCTGCCCCCTGCCTGTGGGGCCAGGCCTTCAGGTGCAAGAGATGGCTGAGGCATTGCCCTGGGCAGCCTCAGTGGGGGCTGTGACCAGGTGTCTGGGCTTGGGGCTGGGGCACATCCTCAGGCCTGTTATGTTAGCTGCACCTGTCGGAGCTTCTGTCAGTTTGGTGAACAAGAGCAAGCTCTCTGCGGGCCTTGGGGGACCAGGGGTTGGGTGAGGAGGGGAATGGGGCAGGGGTGGCTGAGTGTCTCTTCCTGCTGTCCTGGTTCAGGGAACGGGCTGGGTCAGGAGTGTGTTGCAAGGCTAGAGGGAGTTATGACAGGTCTTTTTCATGATCCTTTCCTTGGGCAGCTTTGATTGGTTATATTTTACTCTTTATGTTTTAATCCACTTTTGCCAATTGCCTCACAGTCAGATCTTGACCCCTAGCCCGGGATGCCGCTGCGGTGAATTCTCTGCTTTGCTCCTCACACATGCCAAAGAGCCTGCCCTGCCCGGTCCCTGGTGTCCGTCTCACTGTCTCCTGTTCAGTTTGGTTTGGTCTGCATACCTTTTAACGTGTCCATTTCGTTGTGTTTGTTTGATTTTTATTTTTCAGTTAACGCACATTCAGACTTATGCGCTGAGGGTGGACTTTAGACTGTCATGCGTTAATTTGCTTGCGTTGCGCCCTGTGGCCCTTCTCCCATAACCCGGTGTGAGGATGGACTGGGAGCCGGGACAGACGCCAGTGTTTACAGCCTCGCTTGGGGGCCCCGGGCCGCCCTTCTCTATGCAAACTCAGAAAAGCCATGAATGCTGGAATCCAAAACTGACAAGGTTTATTTCTTTCAGAGCCAGTGGCTGGTCTTCCATTTACAGTGTCACTATCCCCTGAGGCAGCTGTGACGGGCCTGCCGGGCATGGCCCCAGCTGGCGGTGCCGGGCATGCGTCTAGCATCCAGCAGGAGTGTCCCGCCTGAGCGTCCAGCTTGTGGCGCGGCCCTTGGGACAGCCACCCGGCCCAGTAGACATGCTGCATACTTTGCCTGTTCCCCTTCCTTTGAATTTTTCTAACCTCGAGCTTAATTTTTATAATAACTTTCCAACACTTACACTTTTTTTCATTTGGGCACCAGCATAAAGACAAATAATACCCTCTCCATTATTTTCATAAAGTAACCCAGACTTCTTGGTTATTTTTTAAACTAAAACTACACCTCTAAACCTCCCTTGTGTATGAAGCACCCTGCTCGCCTGCAGTAAACGAGCAGGGAGAGGTGGGCAATAAACGTCCTAGAACAACAGTGTTGGGAACTTCTTTCCGGATGACAATGGAGCCAGGGCAGGAGCCTGGGCCACATTTTCACTGTGAATGTAAATGGAACAGCAGCCCTCAGCCGCCGCCCGCGTGCCCTGCAGGTGTCACATGTAAGCAGGGACACCCGCACCACGCATGTGTTCCGTATGGGAGTCTGACTTGAGTTCCCAGACCAGTCCTGCATTTTGCACATGCGCAGGTGCCGGGAGGGGCAGGACTGTGGCCTGCCAGCCACCAGCTCCTCCGTCCCACGCTGGAGAGGTGGAGGAGCGAGTGGTCAACAAGCTTCCCACTCCAGCAGGACTCTGCAGAGCATCGTTTGTGGAAAGTCCTCTGGTGCGGCAGGGAGACTTTGGAAATATGGGCTGGAAAAGATGGCTGTACCTTTGGTGCAAAAACTGAAATCCATGCAGAGTTTTTGTTTTTCCTGGTGCATATATTTCGTGAACCTTTTTTGAAGAAGACGTGTGCATGGATTGCAAGATTCGTTTGGCACCAAAATAACCGCGTTTTCGTTCTGTTTTCCACGGACATTGGAAGTAACACTTGAACTGGTAGCATTGAATCCTCTGTGCTCCTGTTGGTTTGCAAGTGAAGGCACAGGGGGGATATGCTGAGGAATTGGGAAGAAAGGAGTCCTTTCACGGTGGTACAGCCTGGCGCCAGGCCCTGTCTCCCACATGCCCTTGCTGGGAAGCCCCCAGCCATGCCCATGTAGTACTGGGTTATCTGTTTTCCATGCGTCCTATCTCCCCAGCTCTCGGCTCTGTCTCCCTTCTGACTGGTCTGCTCTAGTGCTACCCAGGATGCTCAGGTGTTCTGCCTTTCTCAGACGATGTAAGGGAGGCGGAGGGCAGCCAGGAAGGGGCTGGGGCCTTCCTTCACCCTCAGCAGAGCAGGCTCTGCTGGTGCTGTCAGGGAGCAGCCCCAGGTGCTATGCCCTGACCGGGAGGGCATACAGATTTTATGGGGCTGGAGGCCTGCACTATTTTGAAAGGATTTCTTTAAGAAAGCCAGATGTAGAGTTAGGCGCCAGGCCTCGGGAGGGCCCTAAAGACGTCACCTCCTTGGCTTCATAATCGGTCTACTTCTGGCTGTGACCAAGAGTGGGGCCTCAGAGTGGCTCCTGACCAACGTGAGTTCGCATCTCTAAGCAAACATGGTGGCCAGCAGCTCCTGCTGAGGGCCACACCTTGCCAGAGCATGTATGTATAATTGGGTCCTGCCTCTGTCAGGAGAGGTGGCCCAGTGCCCTGCAGCAGGACCCCTGGCTCATGGGCCACCCTGGGAACCTCCACAGTGAGCAGTCTGCCACCCATGCCCCCATAGTCTGTGGGCCCAAGGCTTCCCTGCTTCTCTGGGGGAAGACAGGGTGTCCCTGGGGGTCTGGGCTACCTCCACAGGTGCTTTGTGACACCCTTTCCCCTGCTGTCTGAACCCACAATTTTGTCTTCTTCAACTGAGACCAAAGTAATCTTTGACTCACAAGGTGAGTTTCCAATTGGCCTTTGTTTAGCAAGCCGCCTGTCATGGAATGCTGGGCCCCACCTGCTGGCTGCCACTTAGCTCGTACTGGTTTTCGTGGGCATTACTAAAGCTATCATAGAGGACCAGGTTGGCCTGTACTCCCATGTCTTTGAGGAACCATGCTGCTTTGAGGCAGAGTCACCATGTCATGTACCATCCCCTCCTGGACTTTGGGGAGAGACACCAGGGGTGCTGCTGACCGCTGTGCCAGGTGCTGTAGCAGGCATGGACTGGGCAGAACTGCCCCCAGCCCCAAGGCAAACCGAGTCTAGGTGGTTTAGGACTGTGCCGACTGTGGTTGTGTGTCTGTGTGTGTCCATGTGCCTCCCAGGAAGCAGGGCCTGAGTTACTGGATCAGAGGCCAGAAGGTATGTGGCTTGCTCATCTGTTACGATAATATGCTTTTCTAAACCGGCTTCATTTGTTGATTCATTTATGCCTCCATTTGTACACTATTTTTATTCCTTTCCATTCACTTTGTACTCATTTTTTTCCCCATTAAATTTTGGCATTTCTTTTGAGTTTTTATGGTGTCTTTTTGTTTTGGCAATAGCTTTTCTGACGTAACTAGTACCCTGAGCCTGTTCACCTGCTACAGCTGCGATCAAAATGCAACTTGTCTTATGTGCTCCTCTTGGGGGTTGATTTCACATTTGCATTGCGTATGCTGCTGTGGACATGGGCAGAAGGTGGATGCGTGGGTGTGAGAAGGGCGGGAGGAGCAGTTGCAGTGAGGAGCCGAGGTGAGCACAGAGCTCAGGAATGTTGGTGGGTCCAGGTGCTGGTCAGCCCTGCAAGGAGGCTTGGCATGGGCTGGCAGATACAGAGTTGCTTCTCCTGTGTCATGCTTCAATGCCTCTAATCCTCCTCATCATCCTATGTTCAGATACCACTGTTCCTCCCACAGCGACCCTGTTACCATTCAGGCACAAAGAGGTTAAGCCATGAGCCAAGGTTGTACAGGGAGTCTCTGGAGAAACTGATCTGAATTTTGGCTGTCTGTACTGTTGAATGATGAGCTACAGGCTGGCTCCGATGAAATGATGGAAGAACAGCAGAAAGTGGCAGTGTTGAAGGGCCTAGCAGTGCTGAGATGGTGTCATCATGATGGGAAGCCCCCAGGGACAGGAACATGTTGGGCTAAAGAACAGGCCAGTGGTTGAAGGGAGTCATAATGAGGGTACATGAACCCATTTGTTGAGCTTGGTCTACCAGGCATTAGGAAGAGAAACAAGCAAAATGAGGCAGTGGGAATTGAGGTCTGGGGAGCTCGAGGAGAGTGTGAAGATGATAATGGTCAGCTGCACCTATGGGAGGCGGGAAGGCAAAGTCCTCACCCAGCTTTGGAGGACACCGTATCCCCACTCCCATCCCATGGCAAGGCAGCCTGGGCCCCAGTGGGCCCTCAGGACTGACTGGAGGTGCCAGAGGGCAGTCGAGGCTACCACGGGGAGCTGTGGACCAGAGCAGCCAGCCCTTGTCACAGCCACTGGACTAGGGCTTGGCTGCTGATGGTATACGATGTTCACTCCAGCCAGGCTAAGCTCAACAGGAGCCCTTGTGTGGGAAGATGCTGTTGGCATTGCTAGCAGCTTTATGTCATTTCTGCAGAAGCTCCAGCAAACCAAAGTGGAAGGCAGAGGTGTGTGCTGACTCTAGAAGCCGGCTCTCCCAGCCTGGTGACGGCTGGGCCGGGTGCACATCCAGCCTGGCCCACATATCCGCAGGACAAGCTCTGCAATGCGAGGATGTCACAAAGCACCTCCAGTTGGGTCCCACGGCCATTCACAACCCAGCTGGCGGCGGAGGCAGCTGCAGGCCACTGCTCAGAGGCAGCTCTGTGGGCCCAGGGCTTCAGAGAGGCAGCTGGCTTCCGCCCGCAGCCAGGGCAACCTCCCCCTGGGAACACAGTGCACACCTGCTTGCCCCGACAAGCAGCTCCCGGGCATCGCAGAGGATGTCCCCCAGTTAGACTTAACACCCGTGACTTGGCCTGCCTGCCTGAGAGAAAGTGGCTGCATGGTCAGTGGAACACACACCAATCCCGGTACTTTTTTTTTTTTTTTTAATCCCCAGTACTTGTGAAGGAAGACCTGAGGCCTGACTGACTCAGGGCAGATGTGTCTGCTTAGACCCCCATCTCTGGGGTGACAGCCAGGGTGGGTGGGCCTGGAAACACTGCACAGGAGTCTGGGAGAAGCCTGGGAGGTGAGTCAGCAGGAGGCAGAAGGCAGGCCCCACTTCAGCCCCCTTTTCCAGCTCTGCGCGACAGTCGCAGTCTTCACCGGATGAGGAAAGAAAAGCCAGAGAAGTTGGAGGCTGCATTCATTCGTTCGTTCGTTCTCCCTAGGCTCGGGCCCTTTGAGACACGGGGAGGCTAGGGTGTGCTCTAGCAGCCACACTTGGGTTGCACCAGACCTTCCCTGCCACCCTGGCCCTGGTGTTCCTCAGATTTCAGCCAGGAACACTGCCTCAGGTGCTTGTCCAGGGCCTTCTTGCCTCCTAGTTATGCGATTCACGGAGCCCAGAGCTGTGCTGTGTGGGTGCGAGATGGGGCAGGTGCAACAGGAAGCATGTGCACAGGAGAGCGACTACAGAGTCCTCAGCTGCTGTCTGACGAGTTCCTTGCAGGACATGTACTGCTCCATGTTGACCTGAGTAGGAATAGAGTGCCAGCCTTGGGCAGGAGCCTCTGAGGCCATGAGGAGTGGACAGCAGGGTGCCAGTGTGTGACTACAGAGCCAGCTAAGGAAGGCCTGCTTGCCCTCCCTGCACACTAGCCTCACCCCCAAACCTTGGGGAACTCTTTCCCCTCAGTAACTGTCAGTAGTTCTACCATGCATTATAGTCTAATGAATCCATCTGGGGGAGATGCTGGCAACCCATGCCCTCTGGCCCTCCACCCCTGTAATCTGCCTCATGTTATTCCTGGTGCCTGGCACATACATTCATGGGAAGTGACTGGGGTCTGGAGTCAACACTTCCTGTGCTACACTCAGAGCTGCTTCCTCCCAAGCAGAATGTATCCCCACTGTGGATCCTCGTGGATGCGGGGCTGCCCATGGAGAGAGTCTCTTGCCACTAGGGAGCCCCACTCTCATCAGCTCAATGGAGGGAACCTGTGTCCATTAAGTCCATAGACCATGGCCAGGTGTGGGAAGCCTAAAACTCAGGGAGACTCCTGGCAGAGCTGTCTGGAGTTCTAAAGAACCATGGAGTGCCATGGGATGGGAGAGCATGCCAGCCAGAGGGGCACAGCTCTGAGCCTGGTGTAGGGCCAAGTTGATGTCTACCTGTGCTTTCTTCAGCAGATCAGATGTAGGAGCGCAGCAGTCGGGCATGAGCTTGTCCAGCTCTAAGGTGATGATGACCAAGGCCAGTGTGGAGCCCTTGAACTGCAGCAGCTGGTGGCCCGCCATACAGTGCTGCAGCTGCTTGGTCAGGGATGCGACGTGGAGGGAAGGATTCCTCTGAAGCTGCAGCATCTGCTCCTGGGGCCAGCTCACGACAATCAGGCCGTGGAACTGGAGAACAGGATTTTTTAACTTTAGAATGGAAAAACCCCCTCCTTTTCCTACGTCAATGACCAGAAGTGCAAACCATTGAACTTCCCATCAGAGAGCACCTGGTGTTACCAAACCCTGTTTATTCTTAGTCATGGCCCCACCAAGGTGGGCAGGGCAGGGGAGCAGTGGAGTCGGGGGGGCTTGGGGGGGCCAGTGAAAGAGGCTTAATGCCCGCTGGGTGGCCAAGCAGAGCTTCGACTCTGGAGAGACAGAGTGTATTGTAGGACAAGGTCCTTATCAGTTTAAAAGGACCTAGTTGACAATGTTTCCATTCTGAACAAAAAGACACATTAATCAAGCTCAAAGTAGCAGAAAAGTTACTTGTATCAGCTTGGAGAGAAGAAACTCTAACTTGGCAACAGTGGCCATTTTTCAAAAGAAACATCCCTTAATGATTGAATCTCCAAGCCTCCCAACAGCCCAAACCGCTCAACATTGCCACATCAAGTAATTTTGCCTTACTAACAGAATCCTGTCCTGACAGATGATGCCCACATCCCAACTCCGACAAACACAAACTAATGAATGCTATTTTTTTAAGTGCCAGATCAATATGGTCTAAAGCCTCAGTAAGGATTGTGTGTAGGTGAATCGAGACAGCTAAGTGAATGTGTGTATAAAGTGAGCAAGATAGATATTTATGTACAATATTCTTAGAATGCAAAGTCCAATATTTTTGCAGCAAGTATTCAAAAGAGTAAATTAACCACAGTCATGCCGTTGTAAACACTTTTTTGTAAAGTTAACCCAGTATCCTTTCCAAGTGCGAGTCTGATGGACTGGTGTTGAACTTGAGATACGTCTCCCCCTTCTGTATGTCATGAGCCTTGTGGGTCACCCCCTGTGTGGCGCATGTACAACAACGTGTGCGTGGACGTGCTTGGCCGTCCAGTGTGTGAACAGCTGTTCCAAAGGCAGATTCTGCAAACCCCTCATGCTTACTATAGTCAAAAAGTCCAGTGGCGTCGCAAGATACAGGTCCCAATGCAGTTTGTCCAGAATGGTCAGCTCCATCCTCAGCAGCTCATTTGGGCTGTAGGCAGGGCCGTAGTGCTCTATGAAGTCTTTCACCTGTGGAACTAACTGTAAAAGAAAAAAGAGAGAAAGAAAATAAAGAGGCCAAGGCCCTATACCATGTCATAGCAGCTTCTGTTTTCTTCTCCCTGGGGACCAGGCTCCATGACCTCCTTGGGCCTGCCCAAGTGCTTCTCAAAGGCCAGACCAGACCCCAGCTGTGTTGGGACAGCTCTAAGGAAATTGTGATGACATGTGTGACCATCACACGGAGACCCTCTGTGAACAGGTCTCCATCCGCAGTTGCATGCCGGCAGGCACTCACGTGAGGGTGCCCTGGTGGCTGTACCTACATTACCTCCCCGTCCAGTCAAGCACTCCAGCAGCCTCGGTTGGGCTCTGGCCATCCCTGCTCCTGATCCCTCCCTGGTTACTTGCCATACAAGCACCAGACAGACCCATTAATACTGCCACTACGATCATTCCCTTCTGCCTTAATTTAAGGTGGTTCACGGGAAATTAATGATGCTCCTGCCCCTGCTCTGGGGGTCGGAGTGGAAGAATATTAAGGCTAGTGTTTGAGCAAACATGCAAGGGACAAATGCAATGAAGACTGGATGTCACCATTCTAGCGAAAGGAAGTATTGTTGTTAATTCCTAGAAATGGTTCGAGGGTCACTGGCATGGTTTTCAGTCGCATGAAAGCAACTTTCTCCAGGGGGATGGGGAGGCACAGAGCCGTTCTAATCCACAGGGGCTGAAGACATTTGTATTGAGAGTTTGGAATGGGAAGTACACAGGCAACTTTTTTTTGTATTGCTCCTCAGAGCCAGAGATGAGCTGAGAGAGGCCTTGCAGCCTGGGAGTGTTCCTGAGGACTAGAGTGGGAGGGCTCAGAGCTCAGGGCAGGGGAGGTGTGGCCTGAGAACTGGCCTGAGGCCCCGAGGCAAGTCCACCCCAGCCTGGAGAACTGGTGGCCACTTTTCTCTACCCTCTTGCCCTCATGTGCCCAGCCTTCCTGCCCCTTTTAGCAAAGCATTCTAGAATCCCCGGACCATGTTCATGGCCATGGTCACTCTAGGTCTCCAGCAGCTTTCTTAAACCTGGTTTCTAGGGAGTGGCCATGGGCCCACATGGGTGGAGCGGCCTTCAGGACAAGGCCAATCCGCCAGGGGTCAGGCTCTAGCTTTGTTGGCCAGGAGGCTTCAGCTGTGTTCCTCTGTCTTGGGGGGACGGTGGAGGAAAAAGGAGGGTCCCCAGGGTCCAGCAAGCCTAAGGAATGGGCAAGAGAGGTCCCAGGAAGTTAGGGACTTCTCCCCACTGCTCCTCCATTTCAAGGGCCCAGGCCTTTTGTGGAGACTGGCAGCCAGCATACCTCCCAGCACACACACCTCGTCCTCCTCCTCAACTTTCACAGCCAGTCTCAGGGAAGCAACAGCTGCAATGTGGAGTAACTTCTCCTTCACCTGCAGTACACAGTAAGCGCATCTGGGGAGAATCTGGACCCGAAAAGTGCAGGCACATACACCCCGCCTCAACACACCAAGTGAGGGCCTCCCATTTGCCCAGTGTCCACCCCTTGCTTCTGCTTCCAACCAGAAGCAAGGCCCCCCAGGAGCCATTGTCTGCAGGCACAGGCTGCTGCAGGGGCGTCCACCTATCAGGCAGCAATGGGAGTGTCTTGGGCCTCTCACCATCCCTCCCAGGCTGCCCTACCTTTCCTGAAGCCACGAGGCGGCTGAAGATGGTCAAGGCCAGGTTGAACGTGGCTAAATTGAAGTCGAAAATGTTGGGGAGCTGCAGGAGCTCCTGTACAATGCCCTGGAAGGCGGCGCAGACCTCGGGCTACAGCAAAGAGGAAAGGGCAGAGGGCAGGGAGGGTGGCCGTGGCAGAAGCAGCCTTCCTGTAGGCACTGGAGCGCATACAAGAGGCCATTTGCTTCATCGTGATCCATGGGACCAGGTGCCTCAGTGCCAGGCCTTGAGGCTCACCCCACTGCAACCTGCCCTCTCCCTGAGAAGGAAACCGGTCAGACAAGAGAAATGAGGAAAGCGCCTGTGAGGCGCCACACCTGACCAAGGGGCCAATCTCCTGGGCGTCTAGCACTTGAACCAGGTGCACACCACCCCGTCTGTTTTCCCTGTGAGTGTGCTGGTACCTGGGGTTGGTCACCTCGCCACTGGCGAGCCTCGCGGTCCTGGGTCAGCTGCAGGCGGATAAGCAACTGGGGCTCCCTCACGATTTTTGCGTCGTTGGGCCGCAGCCATAGGTCCCACTGAAGCAACTCTGGCAGGGGCAGTAAGGGCCCGAACGTGGCCACAGGTTGCTGAGCGCGCGCCGCGGGGCGCTGGGGTCCTCGCCCCGACGGGGTCAGGGAGAATGAGGCTGCCCCTGACGGGCGTGACTCCAGGTGTCTATTCCACGAAGCCGGCACAGAGGCGGACCGTGGACGTTGTGGGAGCAGACAGCAAAGGGCCTCCTGGTCCGGACTTCTGACTGAGGTCCTCCCATGGCTTACTCTGGAGGGTGAAAGCTTTCGCTCGTCCGAGGCCATGAGACAAGCAGGATCCCTTGTGTGGGGCACCATGTTGTAACTCGGTTTTTTATAACCCAGAACTTGGGCGCGCAGCTGAGGCTGCCTCCGGTATAGGCGGGTTCAGCTGCTACACCTGTAGCTTCTTCTGGGACTCTGGAAGCTGTCCCCCCAAAGCGGCCCCAACGGCCAGAACTGAGCCCATCCGAAGCCAGGAGCCTGGAGCCTCTTCCAGGACTCCCACGTGGGTGCAGGGTCCCAAGGCCTTGGGCCGTCCTCTCCTCGACTGCTTTCCCAGGCCACAAGCAGGGAGCTGGATGAGAGGCAGGGTTGCTGGGATTAGAATTTTGGCGTTCAATATGGTATCCTGGCACGTGCAAGGCAAATACTTTAGTTACTAGGTTACAGCACGGGACCCATCTTTCAGATAATATATATATTTTTTTAATGAAGAGTTCATACTGTACGACTGACTCTGTTAAAAACAGAGCTAGTTTATCACGTTCATTGCCGTGGCCCTTAGGGGTGGGTGGATAACGGCTAGAAAAAAGCACAAGGAGCTTGTGGAGGGATAAGGCCCCAACAAACACGTGGGAGACCCAGGTGGAGTTACTGGCTCCTGGCGTCATCCTGGCCCAGTCCTGCCGTGTGGGGCGTGAACCAGCTGGTGGAGAAATGTCTGCCTTGCTCCCATTTCCTCTCTTAAATCTGCCCTTGAAATACATTAAACAAATTTTTTTAAAAAATGATTCATATTTTCACACCTTATCTCTAGTTCCTGTGAATCCCAGGGGGACCGCCAGAGATACCTAAGCCCTGGGCAGGAAACAGCCTCCTGTTTAAATACAACACACATCAGCCAGTTACGTAAATGACAGCAGCATTGTACGTTAAGACAATGAACAACAAGAAGGCTGAGTATGTTCAGTATAGACGTGGTTGTTTTTGGAAAATTTTCCCACCCGTGGCTGCCTGATATCCCAGAGGCAGAAGTCAGGAATGCTGGGGAGTGACTGCATCCTGGCAGCGCATCCTCATGCCAGCAAGGAAGCCAGTTCGGTGCTCAGCTGCCTTAGGAAGGCCTGGCACAGATGGCGAGAGGGCGGCTCCCTTGGGCCCCACTGAACATCGGATGTCGGGGAACAGAGGGAGAGACCGTGGCTCTGATCCGTGCAGCTGTCGGAGTTCAGTTTCCAGTCATGGGGGGGGGGGGAGGAAAGACGTGTGTGCTGGGGCGCTTTTGGGGGGGACAGGCCCCCAAAAAGAGGTAGGGATGCAGAGTAAAAGTTTCCGTTTTGTGCGGCAGTTAAGCTGGAAGTGCCTTTCGCACCTCCAAGAGAGGGCTTTGGGCGCGAAGGATCACTGGCCCTTTCACAAAGGTTTGCTGAAATTCTGCGTGCACCGGGCGGTTAGAGACGCTGGGAGATGGGCCACCTAAGGGTAAGAGCGCAGCTCAGGCCTCAGTTTTCCAGCTGGGACGCAAAGTACAATGGTTGTTGACGTTCGGGATACTCCAGGTGTCACAAAATTGGCCTTGACGAACCCGAGCGCGCCTCCTCCTCAGGCTCGCGCCTGCCAGGTGTGGCCGCCTCACCGCCCGCGCGACGCCCAGCGCCGCGGCCCGGCAGCACTGCGCAGGCGCCGTCTCCATCTGGCGTCCTAGGAGATGAGCCCGGGCGGCCTCCGCGCAGGCGCACTTTAGGATGCCAGGACCCCGAAAGCGGAGCTGGGGCGGGGCGCGCTCGGAGCGCGCCTGCGCACTGCGTGCTCTCGCCCGAGGAGCCGCATTCTCGGGAGCGTCCAGGAGGTGTCCGGGCGTCTCTGGACAGCGTCTCTCGCCCACGCAGGGTCGTGTCGAGCCGTGTCGTTGGGCCGCACCCCGGGCGGGGACGTCCGCCGGGCACGGGAGGGCGTCACGATGCCGGTGAGGAGGGTCGCTCGGCCGCGGGAGATTCCTCCTCCGTGAGGCCTGGCCCGGGGGCGCGGCCGTTGCCATGGAGGCGCGGAGCCGGCGGGCGGCCCGGGTGGGGCGGAGCCGGGCGGTTACGGGAGCTGGCGGGTGGGCCCGAGGCTCGCGGGGGGCCAGTCCGTCCCGGGAGGGTCCTGGGGGCGAGGCCCGTGTCGCCCGCATCCCCCGCTCATCCCGGGGGCCTGCGCTCGTGGCGGCAGGATGCGCTCTGGCACCCGGGCGCTGCCCGCTGGCTAGGGCATCTTGGGGGCGGCCGCCGAGGTCCGTGGGCCTGCGGGAGGCGGCAGAGCGGAGGCCGGGAGCTGGCGTTCCCGTGTCGCTCGCGGGGCGGGATGTAGCCTGCAGGTGTCTTTGTGTGCGCTTGGCGCTGTAGGATCTTAGTGCCTTCAAAAAGGGGGCGTTGTTAAGTCCCAACACCAGAGGCACGCGGGTTCTTCCGCCGTGGTGAGGCCGCAGACCATTATTTGATGTGTCAGGGCCCTTATTTCCCGCATAATTAAACTTGTCTCTTGGGGTTGTTATCTGGGACTTGAAGGGCAGCGCTTGACATTCAACATCGAATGCTCTGTCCGTTGCTTTCGAGTTATTAAATTCGTTCCAGAAATAGTGGGCACTAAACACAATGCTAGATGCTATACTTAGAAAAGCGGAGCCAAAGCAGCCAGGTTTGTTTTAGAAGCAGCTGAATACCAGGCACATTATGGGAAGAGGGCACTTTGATTCGGTGAGACTGCTGGAATGGTTGGTTTTGGGACATTTCTGAATGTTAGCAACTATGAAAAATAAAATGATACACACCAAGAGAAGGAGGTGCTCCCAGAGCCGTAGGGTGCTTTATGGGGTGAAGAGGATCCTCCCGGAAGGGGGCTTTGAGAAGTGGTGGTTAGCTAGGGGAGGAGTGATTCCGGCCAAAGGACTGGGCAGCGGTGAGCAGGAGCAGGGGCGAAGATGCCAGAAAGCCCAGTGGGCGGTGGGCGAGAAGGCTGCAGGGAGATGTGGGGAGGAGCCAGTGTGTTCCCAGCCATCTAAGGGCAACTTGTGGAGAATATTAGGTGGGAAACGGGCGTGCCTAAATCAGCGTTGGCCTTGACTGCCTTGTGGAGAAGAGACTGGAGGGTGACCTCATTAGATGTCAGCGTGCGGTCAGGGAGGCGGCTGGGCTAGAGGCACGAGGGGACCAACGGAGGGGGCGTGACTGTGTCAGGATGTGTTGTCACTTGGTCACTGACCATGTCAAAACCAGCGATAGAGTGCCTGAAGTGGAAATTTAAAGTATTCTGTTCAGTTAGCTCATTAAACAGCTTTCCTTTAATAATGAGATTGTGTTTTAATACAAATTCATAAATCATCTGAAATTTCAGAAATCGAAACTTGTATCAGTGTTCCTAAGATTAGGTCACACCAGGACATTTTTCTCTTTTACTTTTTCTTGTGTGAGAAGATGAGTAAATGATGTATGGCTGTGTGATGTTTGGAAGCAGTTTGCCAATGCGTTGTAAGAGATAACACTAGGCGTGTCATGGGAGCCCAGAACCCACTACGCTGTTGATTCAGGTCCTCAAGTTCACGCTCCCTGTGTTTTCTGGTTGGCAGGAGACTCAGTGTCAGAGACTTTGTGCAGCAAGTCTTAATTTGTTAATGTTAATTTTTTGTCTTTAAATATGTATTTTTAAAAATTTTATTGGAAAGTTAGATTTACAGAGAGAAAGAAAGATCTTCCATCTGCTGATTTACTCCCCAAGTGGCTACATGGCCACGGCTGATCTGATCCTGAAAGCACGAGCCAGGAGCTTCTTCTGTGTCTCCCACGCGGATGCAGGGTCCCAAGGCTTTGGGTCGTCCTGGACTGCCTTCCTAGGCCACAAGCGGGGAGCTGGATGGCAAGCAGGGACTCTAGGACATGAACAGGTACCCATATGGGATCCCAGTGCATAGAAGGCAAGAACTTAAGCCACTAGGCTACTGCACTGGGCTCTGTTCTGCATTTTGTTTTTGTTTTTTTTAAAGATTTATTTTATTATGAAGACAGAGTCAAAGAGAGAGAGAACTAGATCTTTCATCATCTGCTTTTTGCTTGCAAATGGACCCAACAGCCAGGCCTGGACCAGGCCAGAGTCAGAAACCAAAAATTTCTCCATCTGCTCGCCCCCGTAGCAGCAGGGACCTCCGCCCTTGGGCCTTCACTTGGATACACACTGGCATAAGTCTGACCCAGAAACAGAATGCCAGGTCTCAGACCAGCATGCCATTGTGGGCTGCCAGCCTCAGCATGGAGTATAACCTGCTACACCACAAAACAGATAAAAGCTCTGCTCTGCTGCCCGTCCCGCGTCACTATCCTTTTCTTCTTGGACAGCATTTAGTACAGATTCAAGTGAGGGTTTTCTCTTTCCTTTTGTGCCATAAAATAAACTGTATCCCGGCCCGGCACAATAGGTTAGTGGCTAAAGTCCTCACCTTCCATGCACCGGGATTTCATATGGGTCCAAAGCTTTGGGATCCTGGACTGGCGTGGGAGACCTGGAAGAAGCTCCTGGCTCCTGGCTTCGGATCGGCTCAGCTCCAGCCGTTACGGTCACCTGGGGAGTGAATCCTTGGATGGAAAATCTTCCTTTCTGTCTCTCCTCTCTCTGTATATTTGCCTTTCCAATAAAAATAAACAAATCTTTTAAGAACAAACCATTTTTCTTTGTTGTTTAACAGTCTTTCTATAGGAGATGTTGAATTGTATTTATAGATACTTATGAAGTCCTTAACACATGCAAAGCACCGAGAGAACGAGATCGCCTTTTGCAGATTTTAAGTTGTGTCTTGAAGGTAAAAATAAGTGCTCCTTTTCTTTATTTGTGAAATTGCTTCCACCAGGTCAATAAGTCCGAGAAGCCAGAAAGCTGCGACAACGTGAAGGTGGTCGTTCGGTGTCGGCCCCTCAACGAGAGGGAGAAGTCCATGTGCTACCGGCAGGCCGTCAGCGTGGACGAGATGCGGGGGACCATCACCGTGCACAAGACCGACTCTTCCAACGAGCCTCCCAAGACCTTTACTTTTGATACCGTCTTTGGACCAGAAAGCAAACAGCTTGATGTGTATAACTTAACTGCAAGACCTATTATCGATTCTGTCCTTGAAGGCTACAATGGTGAGTGCTTTTTGTTGCTCTAATTGCAAAGTTCTTTTTCTGAACACTTCCTACATCCACAAATTTCCTTTTTGCTCATTTGCAGCTATGTCCTAGGTAACCAGGGGGTTCACTTTCTGTCATGACAGTTTTTCTGGCAATTTCATATTAATCACAGTATATGATTTTATTACCCTTTAAAAATATTTGTTTATTTGAAAAGTAGAGTTATAGGGAGAGGGAACGACAGAGATATCTTCCATCATCTGGTTCACTCCTCCAATGGCGGCAAGGGCTGTGAATGAGCTGATTTGAAGCCAGGGGCTTTTTCTGGGGTCCCAACCACATGGGTCACCTGCTGATTTCCCAGGCACAGGAGCAGAGAGCTGAATTGGAAATAGTGCCATGGGACTCTTAACTCTGGTGTCTATGGAGTGCTGGTACGATAGGCTGCAGCTTTACTCACTACACCACAGCTCTGGGCCCTTTATTATTTATTTATTTAAAAATTTTCCATCTGCTGGTTCACTCTCCAAATGGCTGCAGTGGCCAGAACTGAGTTGATCCGAAGTCAGGAGCCTCTTCTGGGTCTCCCACATGGGTTCAGAATCCCAAGGCTTTGGGCAATCCTCTGCTGCTCTCCCAGGTCACAGGCATGGAGCTGGATGGGGAGTGGGGTCACCGGGATTAGAACTGGCACACATATGGGATCCTGGCACATGCAAGGTGCTAGGCTGCTGCACCAAGCCCTTCTTAGCATGTTTTAAAGTCATCTATCTTTTGCATACATTAATATGCACCCCCCCATTTTTGTGAATTGGGTGAACTGTGTAAAAGCTGGATGAAAATTGTATGCCTCATGTAATAACATTTTGTTTATTCATTATTTTCTGGAAATTTGTGTTGTTTTCAGTGTTTTAGCTGTCACACATTATGTTGCTATGAACACGGATTTGTACCTGTTTGTGTAGATACATTTTAAAGTTTCATTTGGAAAGATACCCGGAAGAGAAAAAGAGATGTAATGTGCTTGTCATTTGAAGAGCCTGTTTTCCCGCGTGATGGCTGCACTGCCTTTGCCCTCACTAGTGTGACTTGCGGATTCTTGTTTCACATTCTACGGCAGTATTCTGTGAGCTTCCGCAAGCCCCTGTTCTCGTTATATATGCATTGACCACTGACATGCTCGGTCGGGTATGCAGTTTTCACACAGTACATATTTTCTCCATGCTGTGGTTTTTTTCATTTTCCGATTTTTTTTTTAAATTTAAATTTTTAAAATGTCTGTTACCTGGGTGAGGGGATTGCAGACCATGCAGGTCTCTGGGGCAGATAGGAAGGGTGGGGTGGGGGTGAGCAGGGTGAGGGAAATGACCCTGGCCTCCCTGCTGTGAGAGGGTGGGGGATGTCTGCACTGCTCCTTGCTGCCAGATCTCAGCGCCAGAGGACAGAGATGGTCCCCTGGTTTTGCTTTCGCTCCTGGCCCCCCGAGTGGGGAAGAATGTCCTGACGGTGTTACTTGAGTAGGACTGTTCTGAGATAGTGTTGGCTTTGTTGTTCCAGGTGGGAGCTTCCACTTGCCCACACTTGCCAGCTGTCTGTGTCTGTTTGCTGTGTCCATAGCCTTAGATGTTTGGTGGTGAAAAAATAAAATTGGCCTGTAGTGTGGTTCAACCTGCTGCTGTTTCCATCTTTGGTGAGGCAGAACTCTGTTGGATCAGACTGCCTAGCTGTGGTCTGTGGTGCATTTTGGTATGCTGTCAGCCCAGTCCCACAATGTCTGGCCAGACCAGATGTCATGTTATGTTCCTGAGTTTGGGGATTGGGGAGAGTGGGCCCAGGGGGCTGATGCCGAAGAGCCTCTACTGAGTTGGTCCCCAGACTTAACACTTCTGTGCACCAGCAGGTGTTGCAAACCACCCTAGCCCTACCCACTCTCCAAGACTGGACCCTTACTGGTACTGAGGTTGTTGAAGCCTGGTCAGAAGACCCCTGAGGACTCCCTCCAGGCCTGCCCTCTCAAATGTGCACACAAATGCTGCAGCCTAGCCCAGTCTGGCTTGTGCGTGCCCTAGCTTGCCCCCTCAGCTGCTCTTGCCCCAGTGTTGGCTCTTGTGCACTTGGATAGATGCTTTGGCTTGACCCAGGGAGGCCCTCTGGATTCCCCTTTCTGATCTACCCCATTTCAGCTCTCAGTTACCTACAGGTGCAGTGGCCAGGTCCTGGAAGCTCTCAGAAATCATTTTGTACATGTCAACTGAGCACTCAGTGGCCCCCGTTCCAACCCATCCCCAGTCCTCCAGCCCCTAGCAGTGCACACCCCTCCCACAAACGCTAATGGTAGTAACGATGGCAGTGTGGTGTCCCTGACCTGGTATGTGTCCATAATGGGGACCCTGCCTCCTACCCACATCTTTAACAACAACAAAAAAAAGAACCAAATAGGCAGCTTTGCTGGCATACTGGTGTGTTTAATACAGAGTTGGCCTTTAGATTTTTTTGATGTCTTCCCCTAGAGGTTTTGTGATTTTAGATATATGTTTAGCTCTGTGATTATTTATGTGTTTTCTATATATGATGTAAAATAAGAGTCTTGGTTCTTGTTATTCTTGCCTACCTTTGTTTTCATTTCTTGCCTGTGGAAGTCTAGTTGTTCCATTATTGTCTATTGAGAAGACTCTTCTTTTCCTGTTTAATTAATTTGGCATTTTTTTAAAGCTTTATTTATTTATTTGAAAGGCACAGTTACAGAGAGAGAGAGAGAGGGAGAGGGAGAGATCTTCCGTTTGCTGGTTCATTCCTCAGGTGGCCGTAGTGACCAGAATTGGGCCAATCTAAGACCAGAAGCCCGGGACTTCCAGGTCTCCCATGTGAGTGCGGGGGCACATGTGCTTGGGCAGCCTTCCACTGCTTTCCCAGACACATTAGCAGGGAACTAATTGAAGTGGAGCAGTTGAACTGGAACTGGTGTCCATATGTGGCCAATGCTGCGGGTGCTGGCCCCTTTTTTGGCACTTTTGTCAAAAAAATCACCTGACTACGAATGAGCTTATTTCTAGAATGTTTTATTTCTTTTCTATTCTCTTACTTATTAGTTTGAGTACAGCTTTATTATATTTTGAAATTAGATCGTGTAAGTGCTCCAACTTTGTCTTCACTGCTAGGTCCTTTGGGTTTTAGAATCTATCAGTTTCAACAAAAACAAAATGAAACAACAACAACAACAAAAACCAAAAAAGCCTGCAGAGAGTTGAGGGGAGATCGTGTTAATTTGCCCTGTGCTGAGATGAACATTAGCTGTCGCTCCGTACGCTTAGGTCTTGAGTAGTTTCTTTCATCAGTATTTTGAAGCTTTCAGTACACAGGTCTTGTCCTTCCTTTGATGTTTTCATTCCTCTGAAGTTTTTGATGTTGTGAATAGAATTGTCTTTATAATTGTACTTATTATATCTATATTGCTAAAATATTTTAAAATGTCTGTTCAGTTTTGGTATCAGGATAATGCAAGTTTCATGGACTAAATTGGGAACTATTACCTAAAGGAATTTGTCTAAAATTAGAATTGTTTCTTTTTTAAGCAAATTCTGTCATTGAGTCAGAGGAGTTCATTTTAAGAATGATTTTTGTAGCGTGAGACTAACAAGTCACTGTTTATTATTTTCAGGTACGATTTTTGCATACGGTCAAACTGGAACAGGTAAAACTTTCACCATGGAAGGTGTTCGCGCTGTTCCTGAGCTTAGAGGAATCATTCCCAATTCATTTGCACACATATTCGGTCATATTGCAAAGGCAGAGGGTGACACAAGGTAAAAGTGGATCCTTTTATTTTCTAATAATTGAGAATGTAAACATAGGAAGGGCATTTATGTTCAAGTGTTACAAACATGTTTTCATACTGTTCTTATTTTATTGCATTTAAGTTTAAGAAATTTTGTTTTATTTGCAGATTTTTGGTTAGAGTTTCATATTTAGAAATATATAATGAAGAAGTTCGTGACCTTTTGGGCAAAGATCAGACACAGAGGTTAGAGGTAAGATAATTGAAAGTGAGTATTTCCAAAGCAATGGGATACTTACTGAATTAAGGCCCGTTTCTGTTAAAGGTAGCTTTAATGTGTTTTTTAAAATATTTGTTTTGGGGTCCCAGTATGATGGCTCAGTGGCTAAACCCTTGCCTTGTACATGCCAAGATCCCATATGGATGCTGGTTCCTGTTCCAGCTGCTTCGCTTTTCATCCAGCTCCCTGCTTGTGCCCTGGGAAAGCAGTCTAGGACGGCCCAAAGCCTTGGGACCCTGTACCTGCATGTGGGAGACCCAGAAGAAGCTACTGGCTCCTGGCTTCAGATTGGCTCAGCTGTAGCCATTGCAGCTGTTTGGAGAGTGAACCAGCAGATGGAAAATTTTTCTGTCTGTGTCTCCTTTGTGCATATCTGCCTTTCCAATAAAAATGAATACACATCTTTTTTTAAGAAGAGTATGCTGGATGCTGCAATAAAACCAGATGCATTGATTTTTATGTGAAAGGCACATTTTACATAGGGGGAAAGAGAGAGAAGGTCTTCCATCCACTGGAAGTGGAATGGCGGGGACATTGACTGGCATTCATTTGGGATGGCAGCACCACAGAACAGAGGATTAGCTTTATGTGCCTCCATACCAGCTCCTGGTTTTAATATTTTAAATGGCCTTATTTGTGTGTTATTTCATATATATGTGTATCTGGCTATAAATTAGTGAAATAAGATTGTTGAGTTAGGTGAGAAATGAGTGACAGATTTGATAGATTTTTCCAGATACTTTGATATTTTAAGATATGAGACAACCAATAAAAGATTAGTCTTTACAATAATAATGTTAGAATTAGGATTAGGGATTTCACTGTCAACAAAATAGAGGAGAGCAATTTATGTTGGATGACAGTGGAATAGAATTTAGAGCAGCAACATCCACTATTATTAACTTTGATCGAGAGACGGGCATTTGATGAAATTAAAATAACACACTTTTATTTCATTTAATCTTCACCGAATTTCAATTTTGCTGATATGGAAATTGAAACTTAGAAGGATTCCATGACTTGCTCAAGGTCATGACTTGCTCAAGGTCATGTTGCAAGCAAATAGCAACATGGATTAAGAGCATGATTTCTGGGGCCCTGCTCTTTCATCTTGATTCTAGGCGATGATGGGGAGCAAATTACTTAAGCTCTGTGAGCTTTACTTTCATCATATATAAATGGAAATGGTGATAGTACCTGTTTCATGGGATTATTGTTAGCATTAACATACTCTGGGGTTTAAATTGATTCTGATGCACAATCCATGGATGAGGTAAATAATAAATGCTAGGTGTTTTTAAGTTAACTGGATAAGCTGAGTTTTTGGAGCTTTGTGTTATCATTGTTTGGGATTGTTGTTCTAGGGCCATAGTAAAGCCTTATTTTGATAGTGATGACATATACATAGCAAATGTACAAGTTTGATGCAGTTGTCATCTGGCTTTAATGAATACTTTGTTAATTTTCCTTTTTGAGTGCAGAAATTACAGATTAAATTTATTCTCAGGATATTCTTTTCAATGACTCTCAACCCTGATAGACTCAGTGTACTTTTTTATATGTATTTTATAATGCCTTTCTGAGTGTCCTAAAATAAAATTTTATGTGATAAAATCTGCTTAAGCACTCAATTCTTAAAAGTCAGCATGTTGTCCTACTATAATAAAGGAAAATAAAAATATTTAAAAAATAAGACACAGGGATGAGTTTCTGGTGTAGCAGTTAAGTGCCACTTGGAACGTCCGCACGCCATGCCAGACTGCTTGGGTTTCTGTCTCAGTTCCATTGTCAGTTCCAGCTTCCTGCTCATGTGTGCCATGAGAGGCAGCAGGTGCATGGCTCAAGTAATTGTATCCCTGCTACCCACGTTGGAAACTTGGCTTCAGCCTGGCTTAGCCCTAGCTGTTGTGGGGCTTTGGGGGCCCTAGACATGGCTGTTGGAAATGAACCAGCAGGTGGGAGATCTCTCTTTCTCTACCTGTCAAAACAGTTTTTAAAATAAGGAAATAAATAGACAAATAAGTACAAACTTCTGTCACTGATGGTAACACCTGTTGAGGAGTTTAGACCACCTGTACAACGTGCCTGAACCCTCATTTGTAGCTGTTGCAGCCATGGTGATTCTTTATGCCTCAGATACAAGTTGAGTTCTGGTTTTCTGACTTCAGCCTGGCCCAGTCTCAGTCCCCAGTGTGATAGCCATTTGAAGAGTTAATCAGTAGATGGGAGGGGAGGTCTGTCAACATTGCCTTCCAGGGTCTAGAGCACCGAGACAAGTTGGACTCAGAGTCAGGAGCCAGATGTTGGCCCCAGCTACTGATTATGGCCTTGAGTCTCTAAGAGCTGTTCCCAGTTTGTTTTTATTTTTGAACAGTGAAAAAAAAAATGTTTTCAAGATTTTTCAAATTTAAAAAATTTTTTAAAAATTTGTTTAAATTTCCAAAATTGTTTTAATAAACTAGTTTTTAGAAGAATTTTGCACCAAATTGAATAGTATTCTTTCTTGTTTTCCTCTGTTCCTGTATTTTATTATTGTAATTACTGTTAAGTGGAAAATCCCATTGTCTTTATTTGTAAAATGATGTCATATAATTATTTTAGTCTAGACTCAGATAATTACAGTTTTTTCATCCCTGTGAATATCTGATAGGACATTCATAGTTACGTAGGACAGCCTCATTGGGTAAGACACACCCATTGCAGGATATTTAGAATCCCTAGTCTGTTTCTGTAAATACTCATAGAGTCCTCTAGTGAACTGTAAACACCCCCACAGATTTATTCAGATCTATCATTTAGTATTATAAACTATACTTGACATAAAAAGTAAATTACTGTTTGTTTTTTTTTTTTTAATGAAAGCTTACCACCCATTTTCTGAGACTTTCATAGGTTGAGTGATTTTGTTTTTATCTTTCACTTGAGTGATCAGTTATCTATACTTCATAATTGAATTTTGAGTTGATATCATATTGTGGGTGGAAAAAACTTCATAAAAGACCTTGGAGTTCAGTAGTTTGCAGATTGATGTCACTTTGAAGAATACTTTTAGTGTGTAATGAAGATGAGCAGGAAGTGTGACTGTAGCTGCTAAAAACTTTCATAGCAATATGGTTTCACTATATATAACTTTTTTAAAGATTTATTTTTATTGGAAAGGCAGATATGCAGAAAGAACGAGATGCAGAGAGAAAATCTTCCATCTGCTGGTTTATTCCCCAAGTGGCTGTAATCGCCAGAGTTGAGCTTATTCAAAGGCCAGAGCCTAGAGCTTTTTCTGGGTTTCCCACATGGGTGCAGGGTCCCAAGGCTTTGGGCCATCCTCGACTGCTTTCCCAGGCCACAAGCAGGGAGCTGAATGGGAAGTGGAGCTGCTGGGATTAGAACTGGCAGCCATATGGGATCTCGGCGTGTTCAAGGCGAGGACTTTAGCCGCTAGGCCTTGCCGCCGGGCCCAAAAACTTTTTTTTTTTTAAGTATTTATTTGAAAGTCAGAGTTACAGATAGAGGCAGAGAGAGCTCTTCATCTGCTGGTTCACGCCCAAGGTGGCTGTAACTGCAAAGCTGGGTGCCAGGAACTTCAGTCATGTCTCATGGGCGGCATGAGTCCGTACATTTATCCATCTTCCATAATGCATCCCAGGCCATCAGCAATTAGCTGTATTGGAAGGAGAACAGGCAGGGTAGGAATTGCTGCCACAACGCTGATTCTGCAAAAAAAAACTTTGGAAACTCATGTGTGGTTTTTTCACTATTTGTGTTTTCCTACACATTATTAATTAGATGCTCAATAAGTAATTGTTTGAAGTATTGGGGCTGGTGTGGTAGTGCAACTGGCTAACCTTCTACCATGTGGTGCTGGCAAACCCTATGTGTGCCGATTTGTATCTTGCTTGCTCCTCTTCCCATCCAGCTCCCTGCTGTGGCCTGGGAAAGCAGCAGAGGACGGCCCAAAGCCTTGGGACCCTGCACTTGTGTGGGAGACCTGGAAGAGGCTCCTGGTTGCCAGCTTTGAGTCAGTTCAACTTTGGCCGTTGTGGCTATTTGGGAAGTGAACCAGCAGATGGAAGACCACCTTCCTTCTCCCTCTGTGAAATCAATCTGCCAAATAATGATAAATCGTTTAAAGAAGTATTGACGTCAGTGAAAAAGTCTTTGTTTTGTTTTGTTTTGTTTTAGGTTAAAGAAAGACCTGATGTGGGAGTTTACATCAAGGATTTGTCAGCTTATGTTGTGAACAATGCTGATGATATGGATAGGATTATGACTCTAGGCCACAAAAATCGTAAGTATAATGCATGATTGTGATTCAACATCTGTATAATCAGTAGGCTGAGTAAGAAGCAAAACTAGTCTGGCACTTTCCTCATAGAGACTACAATTTTAGGTTTCTTCAGAACCTTCTTGTTTTGATCATTTGTTATGTAGAGAACATATATGAATGAAAGGTAGCACAGGTTATTTTTCCTACAGACCAAAATTTTCCTTTTCAATAGTGCTAATCTTTGAAACGTCCCTATGTCTGGCTCTTATTATTTTAATAGGAGGCAACTTCAAAACATTCATGGAAAATGAAATTGAAAGATTATTTTGGTGTCTGCAAAACATTTGTGAAATCATGTCTTGTTTTCTGTGTATTTTCGTTAGCTTTTGCAGAATTTAGTAATATTGATAACACTTATTGAGCACTTGGTAAGTGGAAAGTGCTTGTCTAAGTGCTTGCTTGCTTGTAACCCTCAGTTTAGGTTAGGAAAGGCCTGAGGCTTTAGTTTAAGTAACCTGTTCAGGACAGTATAATTACCACCTAGCAGAACAGGTACCTGAAGGCAGGCCAGCAGGCTACTCTGAGAAGTCACTACTAGCTCTGCTTTGTTGACAAGAGAAGCAAAACAAAATCAAAATATACATTCTTTTTGGTAATTGCTTCAAAGTTTTAATCTCAAGAATAAGAAGCTTTAGTAATATTAATTGCACAGAGACTGCAGGGCTGGTCTCTCTTTTTTGTTTGATTCTTCTTTCTTCTCTGTCACTGTGCCTTTCAAATAAGTAAATCATTTAAAAAAAAGAATTAAATTCCTACTGGGTCCGGTTGGGCTCAGAGGCTAAATGCTCCCCCTTGCAAACACCAGGATCCCATGTGGGCTCTGGTTCATGTCCTGGCTGCTCCACTTCCCATCCTGCTCCCTGATTATCATCTGGGAAAGCAGTAGAGGATGCCCTAAGTCCTTGGGACCTTATACCTGTGTGAGAGACCTGGAAGAAACTCCTGGCTCCTGGCTTTGGATTGGCTTAGCTCCAGCCATTGCGACCATTTGGAGGGTGAACCAGTGGATGGAAGATCTTTTCTCACAGTATCTCCTTCTCTCCATAAATCTGATCTGCCTTTCCAATAAAAATTAATCAATCAATCAATCAATTAATTAATTCCTTTTGACTCAGTAGTTCTTATTTTAGATGCATAATCTAGAAAAATATTTCTCAGGTATAAGTAATATAGTATAAATAAATAAAAATAAAGATAATAGAATATCATTTATGTTATAAAATAAAATATTGTGTATAATGAAACTTAATTTAAGTCTGTAAAGATATTCAGTATTGATCATTAAGTTTAAAATGAATTACTTAGCAATATGTACTGTATCATTTATGTGTATGTGTAAAGAAATTAGTTCAAATCAAATATGTAGGGAGCGTGTGTTAGTGCATGTTTGTGTGGTTTTTTGTGGTTTAGAAGCTGAAGTCATGCTTCTCTTATGACAGCTGAATTAATCATGGCGTTCCTGGTTGTTTAACATGTGAGTTCTTTCTGTTTAATAGTAATAATACTTGGGATAGATTTAGATTTTTTTGCTAAGGTTATGTCCTTTGTATGAGAAACAATACAAAATCTTTGGTTATCACCAGAAATTATTTGAAAAGGTTTCATAAAATGGCTGAATACATACCTGTGTTTTGTGTTTTACCCATGCTTGCTTTCTTTCTTTTTTGTTTGTTTGTTTTGGACATTGATGGAAATAAGTCTTTTAAGTTGTTCTGGATGATTATTTTTAAAGACATCATGTGTTTCACTTTTTATGAGTTTCCTTTCTTTATTGCAGGTTCTGTTGGAGCAACTAATATGAATGAACATAGTTCCCGTTCCCATGCCATCTTTACGATTACTATAGAATGCAGTGAGAAAGGTGTTGATGGTAACATGCATGTCAGGATGGGGAAGCTCCATCTGGTAGATCTTGCTGTAAGTTGAGGATCCATTGATATTACACGTGAATAGATACTAAAGTAGAAAATGTGGATTATATGTCATTTTCAGGTTGTTACTCTTGTGTGTGTTTAACATATGTATTATGGTTTACTTAAATGTATATGGAAGTATATAGAAGGGTGTGATAATCTCCACACCTGTAACTCAACTGCGACAGTCTTATTTGATCCATTCATGTACTTCTTCCTTTCCTTTATTATTCATTTTCTTAAAGCCAGAGTTACCAAGAGTAACTCAGTAAGATCTTCCCTTTTCTGATTCACTGTCCAAATGGCTGCAATGGCTAGACCAAGGCCAGATCAAAGCCAGGAGTTGAGAGCTTTTTCCTTGATGCCATGTGGGTGCAGGGGCCCTAGCAGGTACTACCCTCTGCCGCTTTTGTAGGTACATTAGCAGGAGCTGGAGAAGAACTTGAGCTAACGTCCTTATGGGGTACCAGCATCACAGATGGTGGCTTTACATATTATGGCACAATTTGGGCCCCTCCTTAAAATTACCTAAAAGTGAATTCCAGGGTCAGTGTTGTGGCATGGCAAGGTAACCCTCTACCTACAGTGCTGGCATTCTGTATGGGTGCTAGTTAGTGTTTCAGCTGCTCCACTTCTAATCCAGTTCCTTGCTGATTGCCTAGGAAAAGCTGTGCCAAGTGTTTGGGCCCCTGCACCTGTAGGGGAGACCTGGAGGAGACTCCTGGCTCCTGACTTTGGAGCAGCCCTGGCCGTTGCAGCCATGTAGGGAGTGAATCAGTGGATGGAAGGTGTTTACTCCCTCCCTCCATCTCTCTCCCTCCGCCCCCGTCTCTCTGTAGTTCTTTCAAATAAAAATAAATAAATCCCTAAAAGAAAAATTGCTGGTCTGTGTGTTTAAAAAATTGAAAACCATACAGCATATTAGATTATTTACTACAAATTACAAAAACTTTGTAAGGATTTTTGTATTTTTAAATTTTAGCTTATATCTATTTCTAGGGTTCAGAAAGACAAGCAAAAACTGGAGCTACTGGGCAGCGCCTCAAGGAAGCTACAAAAATCAATCTTTCTCTTTCTACTCTTGGAAATGTAATTTCTGCTTTGGTCGATGGAAAAAGCACACATGTGCCTTATCGCAATTCTAAATTGACTCGGCTTCTTCAAGACTCTTTAGGAGGAAATTCAAAAACCATGATGGTAAGTCAAAACTAGTGAGAGTTAGCATTTGGCAAATGTAAGGTGCTAATGTGTGCTGATAACTAATTGTACAACATTATTAGTTTTTTTAAATTTTGGTTTGCAGTTATACTTTGTGTAGTTTATTAATATATATTAATACACATATAATAATGCATATGCAATACACATTTGTTATACATATATTGATTAGCTACAATGTATTATAAATATATAAATTATACATATTATAAATAATACATATAAAGTACATATATATAAATGCAGTGTCATTTGTAAATACATGTGGTTGATACTCTTGTTTTTAATGTTGGATGGAGTGCATTTGTCTTTAAAAGTTGTGTTTTTATATACTTGTAATAATATTATTAATTTTATCTATGCCGTGTGTAAAATGACTTGTATCTAACTTGACAGTGTGCAAATATTGGGCCAGCAGATTATAATTATGATGAAACTATTAGTACCTTACGTTATGCCAACCGTGCTAAAAATATCAAAAATAAAGCTAGAATTAATGAAGATCCAAAGGATGCTTTGCTTCGTCAGTTTCAGAAAGAAATAGAAGAATTAAAGAAAAAGCTTGAAGAAGGTAACTTTTCTTAAAATACTATTAACATTATCTAAAAATCTATTGTTAACCATTAAATTATGAAATGCCTTTTGTACTATTAACATGATATTTAAAGGAATTTCTGGAAATTAAGTTGGTACTTGGCATATTTTTCATACTAAACTTTCATGAAGTTATATAATACTTGTGTATGTGGTTTTTAGAAAAATTAATTTTGCTTAAACTGATACATTTTATTAGTGTGGCATTTATAGTCTTTTGTATGACTACTTGTAAAATAATGAATTTTTATTTATCTCTGTGTAAAAGCAAGCTTCCCATAGGGTATGTGTTAATTGACACTTGTATATGAACAGAGAGCAAACTCAGTGTTGGCTAAGAGAAAGATACCAGGCAGCCGTGAGTAGACCAGATTTGCTGTGAGAAGACAATCCATTGAAAGGCTTTGAAAGTATGCTTTCATATATAAATTTGAACATGAGATTTTATTTTGAATTTTTTTCTGTTTAAAAATTTTCAGTTATTTTTGAGGTAGCATTTTTAATGTATGTTATAGTTGAGGTTGAATGCTCAACTAAAGAATTTAGCAAGTACAGCGCAGAAAGACCATAGTTCAGCAGGAAAATAGGCAAGGGCCATAAACAGTGATCAGATGAGAAAATGTACAATTTCACGGATATAAAGTAAATTTTAAAATGGTCACAAAAGTCATCAAAATTATAGCAGTCTATAATTTTTTATTTTGAAAGATTTATTTATTTTTATTGGAAAAGCAGATTTATTGGGAGGAGAGACAGAGAAAAAGGTCTTCCATCAGCTTATTCACTCCCCAAATGGGCATGACGACTGGAACTAAACGGACCCAACTCCAGGAGGCAGAAACTTCTTGCAGGTCTCCCACGTGGGTGCAGGGTTCCAAGGCCTTGTTGGGCCATCACTCACTGCTCTCCTAGGCCACAAGCAGGGAACTGGATGGGAAGTAGAGCAGCCGGGACATGAACTGACACCTATATAGGATCCCAGCACTTGCAAAGGGAGGATTAACCAGTTGAGCCATCACACCTGGTCCTTGAAGCTCTCTTTTGCATAGCAGAGTTACCTTTTACATGCTCATTCAGAGTGAGTGAGTTGTCCAAAATCTGGGAAAAGTCTCTCACAGTCAGTGTTAATGCTGAGTGCCAGGGTTAATCCTGCATGTGTTCAGGGAGTCGTCAAGAGAAACAAAATGATGAGGGGAAGAATGTTAGAGAATTAAGTCACAGAGATGAAAAGGACTGGAGTTTTTTTTAAGATTTATTTATTTTTATTGGAAAGGCAGATTCATAGAGAAAAGAAGATACAGAGAGAAAGATCTTCCATCCACTGGTTCACTCCGCAGGTGACCACAATGAAAGGTGCTGAACCCATCTGGAGCCAGGAGCCGGGAGCTGCTGCTGCGGCTGGTTTTTTTTTTTTTGTTTTGTTTTTTTTAAGGTTGATTTATTTTTATTGAAAAGGCAGATATACAGAGAGGAGGAGAGACAGAGAGGAAGCTCTTCTGTCCGATGATTCACTCCCCAAGTGGCCCCAGTGGCTGGAGCTGAGCCATTCCGAAGCCAGGAGCCTCTTCCAGGTCTCCCACACGCGGGTGCAGGGTCCCAAAACTTTGGGCTGTCCTCGACTGCATTCCCAGGCCACAAGCAGGGAGCTGGACGGGAAACAGGGTTGCCAGGTTTAGAACCGGTGCCCATAGAGGATCCTAGCGTGTTCAAGGCAAGGACTTTAACCACTATGCTATTGCACCAGGCCCCAGGAGCTTCTCCAGGTCTCTGTTGTGGGTGAAGTGAACTTAGATAATAAAACTTGGTGTTTTAAGTCTGACCACTAGGTGGTATTTATAGCCAATGTTTTTTAAGGTTTAATTTTTAGTGTTGTTAATGTGGAGTACATACCTTTTTTGGCTATTTTTTACTTTTGTGTGTGGCAAAATGCATATTATATAAAATTTGTCATTTTAACTGTTTTAATTCTGCAGTCCACTGGCATTAAATGACTTAAAACAGAGTAAAAAGAAGTGTATTAAATTTGTCTCCCAGGGGAAGAAATATCGGGCTCGGATGTCAGTGGGTCAGGAGAGGATGATGATGAAGAAGGTGAGATTGGAGAAGATGGAGAGAAAAGGAAAAAAAGAAGGGGTAAGTCTTCTTTCTAATGCTGGCTTCCTATGCCTGGGGCAGGGGAGTGCACGCGTTTTATTTCGCCATTTTTGGTTATGATAGCATTTAGAACAGAAGACACGTGAATAGCTGCATTTGTTTTCTCATACACTGATCTGTTTGTAACTGACAAAACATATCATTTGTTCTGTTTTATTGCTTTTCAGAATTTAAAATATAAAGCTCTAGAAATGTTATGCAAAGTATAAATTTTATTTAGGAACTTTAATCTGTATTAGGAATTCAGTGGATTTTAAAATTGATGATTCAACTTTTAAATTCTTTTTTCTAAATCTACCTTCCTTCTCATCTTTCTGTGGGGCATTTGTTGCAAGTTGATGAAGATTGAGTTGTGATAGGAATGCGGACACCGAGTGGATGAGTTAGACGTATTATAGTGGCCTAACTTGCAGGCCTCTTTACTCTGGATGCTTCCTTTTTTCAGAACTCTCTTCCATTAATATGGATCATTGTTTTCAAGTTGATGCATATTTGCTTATCTGAGAATACATCCAAAACTGCTTTAAAAAGTATGATTCCATTTTCAAAAGACAGGAGAAGCATGATTTAGGAGAGTTGGCCAAATACAGCTAACCACCTGTTTTTGTAAATAAAATTTACAAAAACACCCATGCTCATTTGTTTACATGTGGTCCGTGTCTGCTTTCACATGCAGTCACGTGACCTGCAGAGTCTGCAAGTTGTTATCTGTCCTTTTGTATAAGGTGTTAGCCTTTGGTTTAGAGAAATGAATTTTTGTTTATACCTGCTTTTTCAGAGTAGATTATTTGTAGCAAAATCAAACTTTTAAATATAAAGAATGACCATTGTATAACACACTAAAATATTTAATAATACATATTTCTTTTGGGCTTAGAAAATTAAATTTTTTCAGTGATTCAAAGTTTTACTGTCAAACCTTCAACTCAAGTAATTATATTGGATAGTTTGATGTTTTGGTGGGAGACAGCATATTTGGAATGGACCAGCCTGCTTGTAATGAAGGATAATTTATCATTCCTGTGTTGTATAAAGCTCCATTCCTTTAATTTTCCAACTTAAATAGTCTAAATAGACTTAAACGGTACTAAGTGGCTTATTTGGCTTTTATTCTGGTCATTTACATCCTTAGAATTGTTATGTTCTCGGTGAGTACCAGAGTTTGCCTGCCTGTAGTAGGTGTTCAGATTAGTACAATTTTCCCCTGTAAGGTTTGTGAAGTAGAGACTAAAGGCTAGACTATGAAGACTGGTTTTAGGGAAAAGAAAGTTTTTCATTTTGAATGCAAAACTCGATGTCCTTTAAAATTCTTTCTCTGGAACTGAATTTTTTTCTTTGTGTGTTTGTTCATATTCTTGTTTCCTCTTGGTTTGGTTCCAGTTGGGCTCATTTCTTTGTCTTCCAGGCAGTAGCAGCAGCAGTAGTTCAGACTCCACATGTTCTGTCATAGAGAAACCTCTGGATAAGTTCTTGCCCAGTGAGTGGCAGCTCTTAAATCCTCTAACAGAGCTTTGGCTTTTCCATAACCCATGGCCTCATTTGAGAAATGCTGCAACCGCTCCCTGTCATTATTCGAAGAAAACATGTTGGACTTCTCTGTAAAACAAAGCATGTGGTGATCCCCTCCCTCCTTCATTGCTTCCCATTGACTGTGATTGTCAAGACATGCGCTGTAGCTGATGCCCAAGACAATGGAAGAGAGATTCATGCTTTTGCAATCGAGATAATGTAAAGAGAGCTAGTAAGCTGTACAGAGAATCATTCTTATTACTGTTTTTTAATGTTTTGATATATTTCTACTGCTGTGCAGGATAAAGCATGTGCAATAACAAATCCTCAACCTGGAACAGTACAGGTTGGATTTGGAAGTGTACCAATATCCATTATAGCATGTCACATAGTTAACATTTTATAACTAGTCTTCTACTAGCAGTGGCTTAAGACTAAAGTCTCTTAAATAAAAATGTGATGATTGAAGCCATTGAAGAGAAATTGAGTAGTATTTTACTTCACAGGAGCATTATTCCTGTTTCTAAATTACTCTATTTAAAGAAATGTTTAAAGATATGATTTGATACTTAGAACCACAGTTAGTTTATGGTGGATCTATTTAGACTTATTTCTTATTTCTTTTTTAAACCTTAAATTGAAAAGTATTAATCATACACATATATGTATATTTTGTTTCCAGAAAAAGAAGGGAGGTGAAGTTTTTTATAGCAGCTTGCAGCTTACTGTCTTTTAAAGCATTATCTGTGTACTTACCTTTTCTAAAACTAATAAAAATAATTATTTATTGTTTAGCTTTGTAAAGGAAGAATTCCTAGATTTTTAGAAATATTTTTCTCTTGACAAATTTTAAGCAAGTTACCAAGACAATTTCAAAGGTCACTTTTTAAAATATATGAAATTGCTTTATACAGGTATAATTTTGTATTGTAACATGTGAAATAGGAAAAATATCAGTAGGAGGCATGTAATTTACTTTTTAAAAATTTTACCTTAAGTCTTTAAGAGAAGTTAAATGAAAGTATGGTATGAGTTGTACTTCATTTAATTTTTCACTGCAATTTGCATACCTCACCTTGACTGTTTTGCTGCCACGTGTTGGGGAGCGGCGAGGTGACTGTCCAGCCTGTGGTTGCTGTGTGTGACTGTGTGCACGCCCCCTCTCCCAGCCCTGGAATGGCCTTTTCTCAGGTGTCTGTTGCTGTGTCACCAGATGGAATCGTTACTACAGTTCTGCTTAAGAATATAGTGATAGGTTAAATGTAAGCTTACTACTGTACAGGTGGACTTCATTTTGTATAGCAGATTTTTTTTCTGAAAAAAAGTTGTTTATTAATTAAATGGAAGAATTCAATCTGTGTGGGAAGATCTGCCATATTTATAAATTCTTTCTTGTATTTTTTAAACCAAACAGTACACATCACTGTAATCTGTCTTTAGTTCAGATTTTTTGTGTTGGATTTTCTTAAACTGAGGAACACCTGTAATGTGAATTTTTATACTAGAAGAAGCATTGAATTGGTAAAATATGGAAGTGGACAGTGTGAATTTTGTTATTTTTAAGTTGCTATTTTTTGATTGGCTTAATTTTCTGTTTTGTCCTTTTAGATAATTTTCCAGGGGCAGGTTCCCAATTCCATGTATGCCTTTAGCATAACCACATGGTGCTGACTATTACATTTGCAGGAGTTTGAAAATCAGTGTGAACTTTTGATACAGATTTGTGATGTTAGATTAAATCTTATTTTTGCTTAAATCACGTCTCATGTTGCATATGCTTTCTTTTTACTTGAGCTGTGTTTCAGTTTTGATGTTTTGATTTGTTTATATGCTTATACTATAAATGAATGCTATTATGCAGTTTTCTTTGTTTTACAAAAGAAATAATGTTTCCTTTTTTCCTCCTCGTCTCTATGCATTCGCTTCCTGTCTGCGATTTGCTTACTACTACTTATTGCAAGATCAAGCAGGTTGGTGTGATTGCTTTGCACTCCACATGGTACAATTATTCTAGAAAGAACTTTGTCATCCAAATACATTATTGTTTTTAAATTTAATACTTTTGTTTTTGCAAGGTAAGTATGCATCTTGCAGTTACTTTTTTTCAATTTTAGCTTTTTTTTTTTTTGAAGAGTTGTTTATTTTTATTGGAAAGGCAGATTTATAGAAATAAGAAGACAGAGAGAAAGATCTTCCACCTGCTGATTCACCACCAGATGGCTAACATGGCCAGAGCTGAGCTGATCCAAAGCCAGGAGCCTGGAGCTTATTCTGGGTCTCCCACACAGATGCGGGCTCCTGAGGTCTTGAGCCATCCTCCACTGGATGGAAAATGGAGCAAGCAGGACGCGAACCTGTACCCATATGGGATCTCAGCCTTTGCAAGGGGAGGATTAGCCAATCAAGCCATTGCAACAGACCCTAGTTATTGCTGATGTTTTAAGAACCTCCTCTTTTCATAAATTTGTACAAATTCAAGCTAGATTTTGACGATACAAAAGTGAATGATTTCATACTTAAACATTTTTTCCTTAAAGCCGAGAGTCAAATTCCTGATTGCCTGCACCTGTGGGTTCCTTTTTTGCTTTTTAAAAATCTGTTTATTTTTATTGAAAAGACAGCTTTACAGAGAAATCTTCCATCTGTTGGTTCAATCCCCAAATAGCCACAGTGGCCGGAGCTAAGCTGGTCTGAAGCCAGGAGCCTGGAGCTTTTTCGTTTTTTAATATTTAGAAAATGTTTATAAAGTGACTTTTACTGACGCTACAATTTTAAGTACCTGGTTAGAAGAGTTGGTGCATATTCACATAAAATATTATTTGATTATATATATATATTATACATATATTTGATTATATATTATATTATTTGATTATATTATTCAAACTGATTCTGGCTGCAGTAATGTGTTAGTTAAAGATTAGCCTTTTGTAACTAACCCTAGATGCATTTACATGATCATTATGAAACTTAATAATCATAATAAAATTAAAATGAGGTTAACAAAAAAAAGCATAAAATTGATTTAAAAAAAAAAGAATAACAAGATTAAAAATTTTTTATCTGAGGGCCCTAGCTCAGTGGCTAGATCTTCACCTTGCCTATGTCATCATCCAGTGTGGATGTCAGTTCATGTCCCAGATGCTCCACTTCCCTTCCCATTCCCTGCTGTGACCTGGGAGAACAGTGGAGGATGGCCAAAAGCCTTGGGACTCTGTGCCTACATGGAAGGTGGGAAAAACTTCTGGCTTCGGGTCATCTCAGCTCTGTCCATTGCAGCCATTTAGGGAAGATCTTTCTGTAAATCTACCTTTCCAATAAAAATAAATAGATCTTTAAAAAAAAAAGTTACCTGAATGGCTTTGAATTACTAAATTACCTAGTCTTAATTCATCCATAAGCATATGCTTTTGTATTTCTGTGTACAAAAATCTTTTTCTTTTATTGTCTCCTAATGGTGTTTGAAACTTTTTGACTCATAACAAAACAATTAGAAACCTAAAATTCTTGTTTTTATAGTTGATCAGGTAATTTCCTCTATACCATTAATATCTATGTCATCATATATACATTTAAAAATATTTTCTTTACATATTTATAATTGTGAGACAAAAAGGAAGTAGTTTGTAAATTTCATGAATTTTCTCTTCACATATGGCCACATACTTTCCTCCCTTAAATTTCTTCTCCATAAATTTCCAAGAAATGGTAATATTAATGGGAAAACCTTCCTAGGAATTCACTGGGAATAGAAGTGAAATAGACTTCTAATTGTATCAGATGATTTGATACAAGTCGCCTTGCCGAACAGAGCAGCAGAACCATGTCTGTAGTGACTTTCGGGATGCAATGAATCACACCATACCAGAGCATGAATTTGGATCAGTGCTTTTATTTTCTCTTTTATTTAATTTGTTTTGTGGCTTAGATTTGCTTTGGATTTACAGTACTGTAGAGATGAAGGATAATGTAGCTTAAACTCTTGAAGTTTTTAAAATACATTTTTGTCCTAGAGTTAAAACCTTTGGGTCATTCTCTTTCTTGTGATTCTTGGAAGAAGCTATTCAGTTGTGTATCTCCATCATAATTATTTTTTAATTCTTTTTCGTTACGAGCGAGAAGAATTGGGTTCTGGGTGGAGACATTGACAGTGTATGCACTCTCCTGGTTTATGTTCCTCTGTGGTCCTTGGGAAGGAAGGAAGTCAGGAATAAAACAGCTTTCAGGAAAGCCTCAGACCAATTCTGTGAAAAGTTTAGTTTTCTGGAGGAATATATGTTTCTAAGAAATTGTATCACCAGAAATGAATACTCTTTGATTCAGTTTCATATCTAGTTTATTAACCAATTTTCATTTTTCTTGAGTTTAAAGATTTTGAAATTTATCAAAAACTTTTATCAACCACCTATTAGGTATATGAAGAACACATTATAGCCAAAGTAATCCATTGGAAGCTGTAATCCAGATTTTTAAAATTTAGCAGTATTTTTAACTTTATTTTGATATTTGGCATATTTGATCTGACTTAGGAAAGGCATGGGCTCTGGCATAATCATCACAGGCTGTTCTAGTTGTTCACTTACAGTATTAGGATGTGGGATGATAGCTTACTAGCTGTAAATTATCCGGACAATGCTAGGTAAATGTTACATCATTAATATGTAATTTATTCTTTCTTGCATAATTTGAAACAAAACTTTTTTAATTAATAAAAATTTTAGGAAAATCTAAAAAATAAAAATGAATTCTTTATATGAATAGATTTATTTTGTATTTATATGTAACATTTAACATGTTTTATTTAGTTTTAGGAAAGATAATTTTGAGAAGCCACCTGATTTTGTGCTTAGTTATCAAGAAAAAGTAAATGAAGAACCTGTTGGCTTTTTAAAAATGTTGAGGAGCACAAATATTTGCCTTATGTTTTTCTTTTTTTTCTACTCATCTGTTTTGCTTGTCTTTCACGTACTTTTTTTCTTAATTATCATTGCACAGTTGAATAAGAGCTTGGATGTAACAATGAGTTTAAAAGTTGTTCTATAAGCATAATAAGTAGAAATGAAAGGTTTTATTGGTTTGATGTCTTTAGAATGTTAATGCTTGGTTTTGTATACCTGAGTATCAAGTGAAGACAGTTTCTGAGTCTGGAATAGTGACTCATGTTAGTGATTATTGCAATTGAATGACTCAAATAGGTAAAAAGAAAGTTTCCCCAGATAAGATGGTTGAAATGCAAGCAAAAATCGATGAGGAGAGAAAAGCACTTGAAACAAAGCTTGATATGGAAGAAGAAGAAAGAAACAAAGCTAGAGCTGAATTAGAGAAACGGGAGAAAGATCTTCTTAAAGCCCAGTGAGTATTTAGTAAATTGAGATGTGTTTGTGAGCTAAATTTTTAATGGTTTTCATAGGATGTATAGCCGTAAAATTGAATAGCAATTGAAAAATTTATTTTTATCTCCAGTATTGTTTAATATAGAAGATCACATTGTATGTAGTATATTTTCTTCCTTTTTTTTTTTTTTTAACAAATTCATTGATTTATTTGAAAAGCAGAGTTACCGAGAGGGTGGGGGAGAGGCAAAGAGAGTAATCTTCCATTTGTTGGTTCACCACCAAAATGGCAGTAGGTTGAAGCCAAGTGCCCTGAGCTTGTTCCAGGTCTCCCATGTGGGTGTAGAGTCCCAAGCACTTGGACCATTCTCTGCTGCTTTTCCTGGACCAGAAGTTGAGTAGCCAAGAGACAAAATGGCTCCGATCTGGGATGCCAGCGGCACAGTACACTACACCCCAGTGCTGGCCTAATATGTGATGTATTTCAATGTTAGCTCTGTTTTCATGATTTCAAATCTGTGTGGAAGTAAAAGAAATCTGTAAAATTGGATCATATCATGAATTAACACTACCCAGTGGTATAATTTTGTAAAGATGTTACATAATTGTATTTGTTTTGAGATTGTAGTTCAAAATCTTGTTAAATTTTGGGAACTGATGATATCCCAAAAACAGTATATGATTTTTATATAAAACATTCTTTTTAAAAAGACCTACATATTTATTTTATTTGAAAGAGTTACAAAGAGATAGAGGGAGAGACAGAGCACGAGATCCTCCATTGACTTATTCACTCCGCAATGACTGTAACAGCCAGAGCTCTGAAGCTGGGAGCCAGGAATTTTTTTGGTTTTCCATTGTGAGTATAGGAGCCCAAGGACTTGAGCCATCTTCCACTTCTTTATGAGGCCATAAACAGGGAACTGGATTGGAAGTGGAGCAGCCAGGACATGAACCAGCATTCATATGGGATGCTGTTGTTGCCAGTGCAAGATTAGCCTACTGTGCCTCCATGCCAACCCCCTATTTATTTATTTTTTAAAAGAGAGAGAAAGATCTTCACCTGTTTGTTATCTCTCCAGATGACCACAGTGGCTAGCACTGGGCCAGGCTGAAGCCAGGATCCAAAAGTCTCATCCTGGTCTCCCATGTGGGTGTCAGAGACCCTAGCAGTTGCATCATCAATGCTTTTTCCAGGCTATTAGAAGCTAGCTGGATTGGGAACTGGGCAACCACAACACCAGTTGGTTTCTCATTTCGGATGCCTGCATCGCAGCAGTGTTACCTGCCCATGCCACAGTACTGGTCCTGAAAATATTCTTATTTTAATGAGCAGACAAGAGCATCAATCTTTGCTGGAAAAATTGTCTGCACTGGAAAAAAAGGTCATTGTTGGTGGTGTTGATTTGTTGGCTAAAGCTGAGGAGCAAGAAAAACTTCTTGAAGAATCTAACATGGAATTGGAAGAAAGAAGGAAAAGAGCAGAGCAGCTTCGCAAAGAACTTGAGGAAAAAGAAGTAATGTGACTTTTTTGTTCTTAGTTTAATATTTTGTTTAAGTTATTTAACTTTCCAATTAAAATATAGATAGTTGTAATCTTAATAAATTTTAAAGCCAATTTGTGGATTACTTTGGTGTTAATAATAAGAATATCATTTGTCAAATAACTAAATTGTGTTTTCACAAAAAATTCTGAAGATTACCATTTTGTGTCATAGCAAGAACGCTTGGATATTGAAGAAAAATATACCAGTTTGCAAGAAGAAGCACAGGGAAAGACCAAGAAGTTAAAGAAAGTGTGGACAATGCTAATGGCTGCAAAGTCAGAGGTTGGTCTCTCTTACAAATTACTCGTGGGGCAGTTGTTTAACTTCATGCCACATTAAGGTGCCTGACTGCAGGTTCTGCTGTTGCTGAGCTGGGAGGCAGCAGCCAGAGCTCAGGTAACTGGGTTCCTGACACTCAGGGGAGAAGCTGGAGTTGGATTCCAGCCCAGCCCAGTGCTGCCGCTGCAGCGTCGGGGAGTGAGCCAAGGAAGGGAGTATGCTCTCTCTCTTGCACTTGCTGTGTGTATCTCTCACTTTTCTGCCTCTGAAAGGGAAGTAAGAATTACCCACAAATAGAATTCTGAAGTTTAAAAAGTTGTTGTTTTTACAGGTTTATTTATTGTGGTATATATAGCTGGCAGAGCCCCTGTCTGAAATGCCAGCATCCTATTTGGACACTGGTGCAAGGTCTGCTGCTCAGTTTTCTGTCTGACTCTGATGGCCTGGGAAAAGTAACAGACGATGGGCCAAGTGTAGTAACTAGGGCTCAAAGCAGCACGCGTGTCGGATGACGGCACCGCAGGCCGTGGCTCAGTTCACTACACCACAGTGCCAGTGCCATTTTCTTTTTCTTTTCTTTCTCTTCTTCTTTTTTTTAAATTTGTCCTGGAAGTAACTTTCCTTTTTTTTTTTTTTTGAAGATTTATTTTTATTTTTATTGGAAAGGAGGATATACAGAGAGGAGAGACAGAGAGGAAGATCTTCCGTCCAATGATTCACTCCCCAAGTGAGCGCAACGGCCGATGCTATGCCGATCCGAAGCCAGGAGCCTCTTCCGGGTCTCCCACATGCGGGTGCAGGGTCCCAAAGCCTTGGGCCGTCCTCGACTGCTTTCCTGGGCCACAGGCAGGGAGCTGGAAGGGAAGTGGGGCTGCCAGGATTAGAACCAGTGACCATATGGGATCCCGGGCGTGCAAGGTGAGGACCTTAACCACTGTGCCACCTTGCCAGGCCCAACTTTCATTTTTTAAAAAAAAAAAATTAATTAGATGATGGTTACATAGTTAATCAGGGTTGGGGGGAGAATCCAGGGTCCAGAAAAAATGGGTGTGATTATCACTTCTGAATCTTCTATTTCTTCTTTCTCTTTCTGGGGTGAAGGGGGAAGATAATGGGAGAAGGCATACCCAGTCTCCCAAACTCCCCATACCCGGAGAAGGGGAGTGGCCATCCAATATCAGCCCAGGGTCCCAGTGTGGTACATACCAAAGTGGTTTTTGTAGTTCTGAATGCTGTCGATCTTGCTGATCCATAGAAGAAGAATCCCTCCCAATGTCCATTGGCTGACATAGTTGACCTTAGAGTCTCCATTTGCCCAGATTTTTGCTGTCATCATTTAGCTGGGGCAGTTGTCCAATTTGTTCTGCCTCCTTGCTCTGCTGTGGTACCAGATGTCCTCTGCAGGTCTCCATGGGCTGCCACGGCCTCTGTGTGCGTCAGGGCCTGCCATCCACTACTCTGTCTTTTCCACTGAGGAGATAACCGGTTCTCATAACTGGGTGCACAACCTGGACCCGCCAGATCCTCTGCCCCAGCACCCCATTTTCTAACCATAATTTTGTTAAAAGAACTGAGTAAGGTCTCACGAGCCTTCTTGAATCAGTTTCCTCAGTTGTCGTGTGTAACTGTTTTATGCGTAGCATCTTGTTTGTTCATGTATTTTCACAAATTTTCTTGTAGATGGCGGATCTCCAGCAAGAACATCAGAGGGAAATTGAAGGCCTATTGGAGAATATTCGACAACTTAGCCGAGAGCTTCGACTTCAGATGCTTATTATTGATAATTTTATACCTCAGGATTATCAGGTACGTGAGAAATTCTCTGACCTAGATTTTAGTGGTTGACTGTAGTTAAGAAACAAGGAAATAGGGGGTTCGACATGGTGGCATCATAGGCTAATCCTCTGCCTGCAGGTGCCAGTTGGTGTCCTGACTGCTCCACTTCCTATCCAACTCAACAAATGGAAGACCTTTCTCTGTCTGTCCTCTCTCTGGAAAAATCTGCCTTGCAAATAATAATTTTAAAAAGGAGGAAGTATAATTTTCTAAGGTCACTGATGCTAAATGTTTATATTTCACAATTGGCCATAAAATTTTCTAGAATCCCATCACATTTTATTTAGTTGTTGATGTTTTGAATATGTGACTCTGAGTATCTAAGTATCTAAAGAAGAATTTCCTAGCTGTTTGGAAGAACTGAGATTCATGTCCGTTCAGTTCATCATCACGTCATCATGTCATCATTCATGTCAGTCCTGTTCATCAGTTGAGCATCCTTTATCATGCAAGTAGAATAAATAGATCCCTTGTGTTAGTTCTCCCTGCTTCTGGAGGTTCTTTCTTTTGCTTTCTGTATATGTGGTAAAATTTACATCACAGGCCTGGTGTGGATTCCTCACCTTAAATGTGCCAGGATCCCTTATGGGTGCTGGTTTTTATCCCAGCTGCTTCACTTCCTATCCAGCACCCTGCTTGTGGCCTGGGAAAGCAGTATAGGGCAGTCCAATGCCTTGGGACCATGCACCTGCATGGAAGACCCGAAAGAAGCTCCTGGCTTCACATAGGCTCAGTTCTGCCTATTGTGACCACTTGGGAAGTGAACCAGCAGATGGAAGATCTTTGTCTCTGTCTCTCCTTCTCTCTGTAAATCTGACTTTCCAATAAAAACAGATAAGTGTTAAAAACATACACATCACATTGAAGTTTGCCGTGTCCTCATCCTGTTCCTGTTGTTTTTAAGTGTCTAGTTCAGTGTGAATACATTCACATGATTGTGCAGCAGCTATCATCCATCTCAGATGTTCTGAATAGCAGTATAACTTGTAAATCTTTTTTTTAATTTTTAATTTTTGATGATTTTTGCATAGTTGATTAGGGTGATAAGGGTCAAAGGCTATAGGAAGGTGGGTGAGATCACCATTTCCACATTCTCTTTTTTTCCTTCCTGTATTTGGGGGAAGTGGAGAGATAAGGAGAGAAACCACATCCAACGTCCCAAATGCTTCTGCACCCTGGGATGGAGGACAGCCACCCAACACCACCCTAGAGTCCCCAGTGTGGGGCATGCTCTGAGGGTCCTGCTCAAGAGGTTTTAGTAGTTCAACAGTTCTGAATTACTGCTAATCTTGCCACTCCAAGCATGATGAAATCTCTCCAGAATCCACTGGTTGACATAGTCCACCTTAGAGTCTCCATTTGCCCAGATATTCACTGCCAACACTTGGCTGAGGTAGTTGATGCGTTTGTTCTGTCCTTCATCCTCTGTTATGGTCCAGGTGTTCTCTGTAGCCTGTAATGTACTGCCATGTCCTCCGTGCGCACCTGGATATGTTGGCCACTGCTCTGTCTAAACCACTGAGGAGGCCCGTGTCTGACATATGCACTCCACGATCAGACTGTGGAACCTGCAATTCTCTCCATGGTTGGGGTTCTAAGTTCAGCAATTCAGTTGGGGGAATCCCCAAAGAAACTTCATCTGAGGTGATCCCAGATCTGATTCTTGTTTGTGCTTGGCAATACAGGATCCAATACAGACTGTCGCCCCAATCAGCTTATGCACGTGCTGGTGGTTGCAGCTGATGGGTCAGTTGTGTCTCTAGTCCTATCTCCTACGCAAACCAATGGGTGTTGCAGCCCAGCCCAATCCTGCCCATCATACACTCAGCCTTCACGTACACCAGTTGGTTCAGCAGGCCTGCCCTCTGCCCTGGTTGCTGTGCTGGCAGCATGAAAAATCTTTTTAATTTAAAAAAAAAAAGTCTTTCTGGTACATTTTCGTATGCTTTAATAAAATAATTTTTAAAAAATGATTTTAAATCTCATTGTAACTTGAAGAAGTATGTTTGAAAATGGACTTTAAGGGTGTTTGTTTTGTTTTGTTTTGTTTTGAGTTATGTTGTGTTGTTTTGTTTTTGCTTTGAACCCCAGGTACATGAAATAGATCCTGGATTTGTGGTCACTTTCTTTCTGGGTCCTTGGAAGGCTTGCTTGTATTGAGTGTTTTATTTTGAGCTGATTATCCCCAAAACAAAAGCTGGGGCCTTGTGGGTGACTTCGCTTCTACCAAATGGTCTCCCCCACCCTGTTCCTTCACTTTGCTGCACTCCTCATCCTGTTCCTGTTTTTTTTTTTTTTAATAAAACTTAGTATTATCTACATATAAGAAATGTGCATTTAAAGATTCATTTTGAAAGTATCATGCAATATCTATTTTGAGATGTATCATTTTTAAGAATCATGTATTTATTTATTTAAAATAAGCCATGACAGAGAGGGAGAGCTCTTCCATGTGCTGAGTCACCCTCTGAATATGTGACAGCTGAGCCTGGGCCAGCCAACAGACTCCTTTGTTGCATCAGGGACCCAAGCACTTCCCATATGCATTAGAAGGAAGCTAGATTAGGGGTGGAGTGGCTGGGATCAAGCTGGAACTCTGATATGGGATGCAGGCATCCCAAGTGTCAACTTAGCCTGCTTTGCCACAATGCTGTCCTAAGACTTAACGTTTTTAAAAGAGGTGGACTATGTCAGCCAGTGGATTCTGGAGAGATTTCATTGTGCTTGGAATGGTGAGATTGGCAGCAATTCAGAACTGTTGAACTATCAAAACCACTTGAGCAGTGCCCTCGGAACATGCCCCACATCGGGGACCTGGGATGGGTGGGAGGCTTACTGTGGCTTCTCTCCTTATCTTCCCTCTTACCCCAGATACAGGAAAAAAAAGAGAGAGAGAATGTGGAAACAATGGTCTTACCCACTTTCCTGTAACCCTTGATCCTTTGTGCCCCAATCAACTATGTAAAGGTTATCAAATAAAATAATAATTTAAAAAATCATAAAGTAAAAAAAAAATTTATTTGAAAGGCAGAAATCAGAGAAGAGGGAGAGACAGAGATCTTCCATCCACTGGTTTGCTGCCCAAATAACTGCAATAGCTGGGGCTGGGTCAGTCTGAAACCTGGAGCCACAAGCTTCCTTTGGGTTTACTGCAAGGGGCCGGGGCCCAGCATTTGGACTGTGCTTTGCAGCTTTTGTAGGCATGTTGGAAGGGAGCTGTATTGGAAATAGAGCAGCTGGGATTCAGATAGGCTCATATAGAATACCAGTGTTGCAGACAGCAACCCAACATCATTATACCACAATGCTGGTCCCTGGTACTTAATATTTTTAAAAATACTTATTTATGAGACAGAGAAGGAATAGGCACTCCCATCCACACTGACTCACTTCCCAGTAATTAACCTGTAATTACCCTGTAATTACTCAGTCTGAACAAGAGCTGAAGCTGGTATCCAGGAGCACCCAGGACTCTCAGTTGTGGGAACCCAATGACTTGAGCCTACACCCCAACCCCTGCCAGCGTCTGTACCAGTAGGAAGCTCGAGTGATGAGCCAGAATTGGGTAGTGAACCCACTTGCTTCGGTGTGGAACATGGGCATCTTGCCTGCTGGGCAAAATGCCTGATCCAAGTTTTGACTTTTGTCATTTAACATTACTAAATGCTTAGTTTCATTACTAAAAAATTAGTTGAGATGATTTTTCACTCTTTTTAAAGGAAATGATTGAAAATTATGTCCATTGGAATGAAGACATCGGAGAATGGCAGCTGGTGAGTGTTCCTTCTTGCATGAAGTTCTGCTGGAGTCCTTCCTGCGAGGTGGACACAGTGTTGTGGAGATGAGATGGCCATGGTGTGAAACCGATGAGACCCAGGAGTGTGGGTGGGAGGTTTTTCTAACTGGCCACACCTTCAGAGCATGCCACAGATGTAGTATAGGCCAAGGACTAAGTGGACTGAATGGTTTTTGGGTCCCTTTTCATTCCAGCATTCAAATCCTGTCTTACTAGTGTAGTCTCAGAGGATCTCCTCTGGTTTACCTAGTTCATAGTGTTGATTACTAATTATGACTTGTTCTCCCCTCTGCTTTTCTTTTTTGAGAAATGTGTCGCCTACACAGGAAATAACATGAGGAAGCAAACTCCAGTACCTGACAAAAAGGAGAAAGATGTAAGACAACTTTTTGAAAAATGTATTTTTTAAAAATACAGTAGTTGCTTCTTCATAGAAATAGGTTCTTAAATTATTATTAATATGCTCTTTATCTGTTAATAATCTGTACTTAGAAATGAGCTAATCTTCTGGAAATAGTTGTTTTAGGGTAAGTCACGATGGCAGACTTATCATTTCTATCAGAAGAGGGACATATATTCATTCTTTGCAGTCCTCTTTATCCACGTTTCCCGGTCATGGGACTGTGGCTAGAAAGTAGAATGAGTCTGTCTTTTTTCTCAAAACTGGTTCTGGTTCTAGGTCTCCAAAAAGAGTGAGTGGCTTTATGGAAAAGAGCAGCCACTTTTCTCTGCGTTTAAGGAAATGTATAGTGTGTCAGGGCTTCTTAGTCACCACCCTCTTGTCGCACGCATTTACATTTTTACTCTTAAGACTTGTTTGTTTACTTAAAGGGCAGAGTGGTAGAGAGTGAGATGGGGCAGGAGAGAAAGGAGACAGGAAGGGTGGAGAAAATCTTCCATCTGCTGGTTCACTCCCCAGTGTGTGTGACAGCCGAGACTAGACTAGACCGAAGCTGAGAGCACCGAGCTGCATCCAGTTTTCCCATGTGGGTAGGATGGTGCACAATGCTTGAACCATCATCTGCTGCCTCCCAGGTACATCAGCAGGGAGCTCTACCTGAAGTGTGAAGAAGGCAGGGCTCAAGCCAGTATGGGTTGCACATGTCCCAAGTGGAGGCTTTATGCATTGTGCCCCAATTCTGATGCATGCTGAACATTTTATAGGAATTGGGATTTGAAGATCCCTTTAGACTTTTGCTAGATTTTGCTTCCTGTGTGGTATTTCTAGGAATTTTCCCCAAATTTGCCCCCCAAATCTGGTGTATCTCCTTCCTGTAAGAGTGGCTTGTTTGCTTTTTTGATTTAGCCCTTTGAAGTGGACCTTTCCCATGTGTACCTTGCCTATACTGAGGAGAGCCTGCGTCAGTCCTTGATGAAATTAGAAAGGCCACGGACGTCAAAGGGCAAAGCAAGGCCGAAGACGGGGAGGAGGTGAGCACCGCCCTTACACTCCGTGCAGCGGGGGCTGTGATGTATCCTTAAAGTTAAAATATACTTAGCATGATAAATATTTTGGCTAATGTATGAAAATGAGATTCCGTATAAAATTATGGCTTGGGTTAATTAAATTGGCTAACTGCTTCCATCCTCTTGAGTAGTATAATTTATTTTTAATTTGCTCTGTTCTTTCCAAATGTATAGATTACCTTCCTGCTTATTTAATTCCTGAATTTCTTAATTGTTCTAGTGACATGCCAGTTAGTTTGTCTGGTTAGTCTCTCAAGGTATTGTACCCACTGAGTAGCTTTCCTGTCAGAAGCATTACCCCAGAAAATGGATTTCTTGAGCCAACTTTGTTGGCAATCTTTTCTTTTCCTTTAGGCACTGGCCTTGGGGTAGTATCTGTGTATCATGTAGACCCAGAGAAATCAAATTATAGGAACCCTGGGCTGGAGCTTGTTTTCTTCCCTCCCTTTTCTGCATCAAGGGGAGTTTAGGATATTCCATATGATTGTAGCACTTTGGAATTCCTGAAATGGTAGAAAATAATGAGCTGCTCTGACTCCGTGGGACTCTGGGTTACATGTAGGAAGAAGTGTATGTTCTTAATGTAGTTATTATATCACTTCATAGACACAACCTGACACTTAAGGGGATAGTGGAACCTGGAGTCAGTTACATATTAAAAGTATACACACTTTTGCATTATCTTTAGCATTTAGGTCAGGGGTTACAAACTTTGATATGTACCTTAAACGAGAGGTGCTGAAGGGATTCACATGTGGCAGCCCGTTACGGCTCTGGTGTAGTGGGGCACTGTCCTCCTGTACTGGCAAAGTCTCAGTCATGTGTGACCTTAGCCTGTCTCTGGCCACCCTGTGTTTGCTGCTACCTAGTATGTTTTATTTCCATCCTCTAAGCAAGCTTTCATACTTTGCTTTTCTCTTCTCCAAACAGAAAGCGTTCTTCAAAGCCTGAAACTGTGATTGATTCTTTGCTACAGTAAATATTATAGAGTTAAAATCACAATAAAAACTAATGATATTCTCATGGCTGGACAAAATCTTTAATTAAAACATTGAAGACATCTGTGTAATTCCAAACAGCGAAAGCTGTTTATCATGATGTAAGACTGGAAATCATAATTCAGTGAATGATGTTTGTGTATATATTAAGTTAATGTAACATACTGAAACCGTACACCTTGTGATTGTTGGCGTTGCCACACCCCTCTTGGTTGTATTGTGTGGGGAGCCTGGGGGCACTTTGTGTTGTGGAGACTGGCAGTTTAGAGGTGTATATAAATCTGCTGGTAATTTGCTCAACTACTGTATATGTAGATAACCAGAATTTCAGAGCAGTTAGGAAGTATGCCCTAATTTGCACATGGAAAGTAGCAGACTGAATTGCCCTGTGTCATGATACTACATGTGAATGCCGGGCTGCACAGCTGAGAAATGACTGTCCTCAGACTAACCTGCCCAGCTGCTTCAGGAAGTCCTGATTGTATCTTAAGTATAATTGGTCTTAGTGAGTTGTGGAGAATTTTATGTTTCAACAGTCAATATTTGCAAGTGTACATTTTTTGAAAAGGTGAAAATGTGTTTCATCTAGACTTTTTTTTTTTGCCACTTTGAATTTAACTATACTTCCTTGGTTTCTCTGATTTTATGTTTTCTTGAAACAGTGAATTGTACCTAAGAGAGGTGTAGAACACAAGAAGCGTTAGTCCTCGCCACTTGTGTTTTTAAAGCTTCACTTTGAAGTGTGGCCTGTGGGTGTTGGCTTTGTCTAGTTCCAAATTTTGGTGGAAATGAGTCTGTGTCTTCCAACTGAAAAGGGTCCCCATTTTCCAGAAAATGTGCCCAAGCAAAATTAGTATCTTTTAATCTTTGAAACACTGTTTTATTTTTCTTTATACTTTATAAAAATTACATTTTCTTTTAATTTCTTCTGTTGGTTAATGCAGTGAAACAATATTCCTCTAAAAATAAAAATCATGTGTTATAGTAAAATAAGTTGTAATAGATAGAATTACTTGTTCTTTTGTTGACTGCTTACAGCGTTTTTAGGTTTTTTTAAACTTATGGTACTCCTGAACTACTTTGTGGGTTTTAAAATTACATGAGCAAACGTGGGCATTGTGGTGCTGTGGGTTAAACCACTAATGTAGATGCCTTCACCGTGTCGGAGTGCTGCTATGAATCCTGGCTGCCACCTACATGGGAGACCTGGGTGAAGCTCCTGGCTCTAGGCTTTGGCCTGGCCCCGCCATGGCTCTTTTGGGCATTTGGGAAGTTAATCAGTGAATGGGAAGAGATATGTCTCTCTCACTCTTCCCTCTGCCTTTACAATAAATACAAATCTGTACACATTAAAAGTAATAATATGTAACTAGCTTTGAAATACATTGGTTGCAAAGGTTTTAAACTTCACAATTAGTATTTCTTAAATATAATCTCATCAGTTTGGTTAATTGTTGGATTATAATTACTGATGGTGATATAAAGTTTGAGGGAGGGCATGAAAGTGGAAGATGATGAAGTGATGATGGAAGTGTCCATGCATTTGAACTCCTGTGGAGAAGTGGAGCGCTGGCTGGCCTGTGGATGGTGAGTGTTTTCTGTCGTGGGAGTTGGGTTTCACTGCTGGCATCTTCTTTGTGGTGTGGGGCAGTTGAGGGTAGTTAACTTCTCTGTGGAGCACTAACTTGTTACTGTGAAGACTTGAGGTGAACATGTATGTGTCTTTTAAGAGTTTTGTGGTGCAGAATAACTTGATAAATGTAAAGTGTGTTGGTAGTGTGCCTGTAACTGTTAGTAATTACAGAAATCTTAATTTTATCAATAGGAAAAAAAAAGATGAGTGCTGCTGCTTTTTAATCTTTAGCAAGTAAGTTAGAGAAAGAATAACTTTTGAACTGTTTTAACACATAGTAGTTTAAACTTTTGTTTTACCTTGACACAATAAGAAAAAATTTGTAAAAAGCCAAAATCCTGAGAAACTCATAAAACAGGCTGCATTAACATGTAAGCATTTGTACTTGAACAATGATTATATCAAATGAACACTGAATGTTTATCTTAAGAGATGATAAAACTCACCATGAAAGCCAGCCTTGAACATTGACACGAAGACGTGGGCATTGGCTTGGAGCTGGCCACTTAGCTCAGCTCCAGGAGTGCTGGGTTTATGTCACGTGGAGTGTGTGTTTGTCCACAGATGAAATAAATTGTAACTTCAGTATTCATTTCATGAAAGAATATAAATAAACCAGCTTACTCATTATGTGAAGCAAATATGCATATTTTAAATGTATGTCTAAAGTGATTACTGAATAAGTATTTTCTCCTTAATTTAAAAAGTAATATTTATTTATTAAAAGAAGCTTTGGTTAAATGTTACAGTTTATAGTGTTCTTTAATATAAACCTTATAATTATATATGCAAATAGGGTTTTAAAGTATAATTTTATTCCCATTTTTGTCCAGATTCTTGTAAATATGAGATTAGTCAAGAGGAGAAGGATTTGTGTTGGCATGTTTACGCCGTAAGTAGAATCCGCTTGACAAGTTGTATTATTCATGTTCTGAAAAAGGAGAATTTCATTTTGCAGCAGAAAATGTCTGAATGTGCTGGGAAAGAGAGGGTGCTACTTTATCTGCAGTATGCTTTAAAAATTACAATTATGGCGCAGGGATTTTTGTTCATTTGTTGCCTTTTTTAGTTTGTTTTTATCTTTGCCCTTAACTTGTCTTAAGGAAAGTCCCTCTCCTTCCTACAGGGCTGTGAATTAAGGATGAGGCCAGTGTCTGCCCAATTTCTTAACATATGCATTTGTTTTCCTTTTTAATTATTGTTTTTTTTTTTTAATTCTAGAGGAAAACATAGATCTTCCTAGTGCCTTTGAACTTACACTGTAGTCTAATATAAATCATTGATAATTTCAGTAGCATTACTGCAGTGCGGTGTACTAACCAAAATTACAAATTGAACAATGAGTTGTTGCGTTGACTTCAAAAGCCACACTTGCGTCCTATCTTATGTATAAATTGTATTTGCTTAAATTGTATATATCAATATTGTATGTATCCATGCAGCATGGTTAAATGAGAAATAAAACTCTTTTAACAAGTGCCTGTGGTAGTGGTCTTCTTGGAACTTGCTTTTACTTGCAGCTTAAAGTGATGAGCAGGTTCTTTGTGCTTGGCCTCTTCATTTCATGTGGTTAAAGAGGCTTGTGTTGTTTCACACCCAAACATTCTTACCACTGTAGGACTTTTAAGCAGAAGTCATTGTGAAGCAGACACTTGGGGAAGATGTTTTTAAATATACTTCTCATTCATCTAAATTTTCTACCAAGAGCACTGAAGTTTTGTTATCCCTGTCATTAGGTGTTTGAGAATAGAAACCAGTTCTCAAGTCATGCCTTCAACAAGTGTGTGCAAGCAGACTGATGGAATTATAACTTCTGTAACTCTTGCCAACTGAGGTTTGGAGCCAGTGTCTGCCTGTATCAGGAAGCCTGTTAGCACCGGGGTTGCCAGGATGCTGCCGCGGACACAGGAGAGCTCTTAGCCCAGTGGACTCTTCCCCCCACTTGTGGACAATCAGAACTAGGTAAACTAATATGGATTTTGTGCTGGCTGATAGGACTATAATATTTGACGCCCCCCTTACCTGTAGGCTGTTTCTCCCAGGGTCACTGTTTGCTACTTCCTTTCTTCTTTGGTCCTAATAATTATATTGTTATTTTCTGTCTTAGTCCTTTCTAACAAACCACTGAATCCATTTTTGAAACAAGATAGTACACAAGTACCTTAAGCTTACAGTTAGCGTGAGCCTTACACGGGCATGTTCACACCACCTAAAGCCACAGCCTTAGCTTGATGCCAGCTGGAGGAATCTTCCAAACACATGTTTGTTGTAACATTATCTGAATTTCCTATTCTTAAGCTGTTTCATTTGCAAAGCAAATCAGGTATTCAGTCTTCCTTCGGAAGTTGAACAAATGTGTGGGAAAATGATTGTGAAGAGGCTACTTCAAAAAGAGCCTGTTTCCCCTCAGCATTGATCTTGGGCTTCCTGTGGCCCGATCTTCAAGTTACTTTATCAACGTTATCAGAACATCAGATTTTCTTACCCGAGCACGTTCATGGCTGTGACTGAAGAACATGACAGATCAGACATTCTGCCACACCTGCTCCCCTCCCCCATCCCTTTGAGAGGGCTGGGGAAATTCTAGTTTTGAATCAAAGGCTTTTATTTCTCCAGTTGTACAGAGGAATCTAACTGGGACTTTACAACGGAATAAAATATTTCTCAGAGTCGATATCAATCTCAGCAAGAGGATATTGCCCAACTCCTCCTTAAAATACCAGAGTCATCACGCGGTCGGGTGGCCTTGATTTCTCCTCCCCACTGCCTCGGGTGTGCTGTGCTGCTGTGGCCTGTGTCCTCTCCAGTGTTTATGTCTGCATTGTTCTGACTAGGCTCTCCCTGGGAACGCAGACCTGCGCCTCCTCTGTCAGGAGGGCAAGGTGGCGGTGTCAGTGTTAGTGACAGTGGGTGTGTTGACGAGGGCGAATGGTCCTTCCCTTGCAGCCTGCACAGTCCCTGCATGTGTCTCCCTGACCCAGGGCTCAGCCGAGCCTTTCAGGGAAGTGCTGCTGTTGAGACTTTGAAGCAATTTGGTTAGTAGGAAGGCATCACAGCAAAGATAGTGGTGTGCATTTGGAGATCCGTGAATTGGGGTCAGGGGGCAGGCAGGGATTGGCCAGGCCCCTGTTGTGAAAGAATTTTCTGAAAGTGGGAAGCCACAGCAGGATGTACAATGGAACCCTCAAATAGTGTCTTAGAAAAATAAGTCCTGGGGCCCAGCGAGGTAGCCTACTGGCTAAAGTCCTTGTCTTGAATACGCCAGGATCCCATATGGGCACTGGTTCTAATCCCGGAGGCCCCGCTTCCCTTCCAGCTCCCTGCCTGTGGCCTGGGAAAGCAGTTGAGGACGGCCCAGAGCCTTGGGACCCTGCACCTGCATGGGAGACCTGGAGGAAGCTCCTGGCTCCTGACTTTGGACTGGCTCAGCACTGGACGGAAAATCATCTTCTCTTTCTCTCCCTCTCAGGAGCCGTGGATGCTCTGGGCTGCGGGAGACAGTGCGTCTTTACCTGCCTTTTCTTTTCTATTCCTTTTCTTCTCTTTTTTTCTTTTTTTTTTTTTTTAAGATTTATTTATTTTTATCGGAAAGATTCACAGAGGGAAGAAGAGACAGAAAGATCGTCCACTGGTTCACTCCCCAAGTGGCCACAATGGCCATAGTTGAGCTGATCTGAAGCCAGGAGACAAGAGCTTCTTCCAGGTCTCCCATGCCGGTGCAGGGTCTCAAGGCTTTGGGCCGTCCTCTACTGCTTTCTCAGGCCACAAGCAGGGAGCTGGCTGGGAAGTGGAGCAGTTGGGACACAAACTGATGCACATATGGGATCCCAGTGTTTGCAAGGCGAGGACTTTAGTTGCTAGGCTACCGCGCTGGGCCCTACCTGCCTATTCTTGAGCTGCCTAGCAGGTACCCAGGTATGTTGTGACCACTGGCTAATGGCAGGAAGGATCAGGCAGAGACTGAAAGGTGAACTAGAAAAAAGTGGTTGGGAAGGATAGAGTGTGAAAGAAGGGATTCTAGGAAGCTAAGAAGTGAGTGTCTGGGCCTTAGGGCAGAATGCCTGTTCCTGAGAGGGTAAGCATAGCACCTGCTGAGGGTTGTCTGTATTCTCCTTAGCCTGAGCTAATAAGATGGACGCTAGGAGTCAGCCCCAAGAAAACTGAAGGTACTGTCCTGTGCTCAGTGACACTGGTAGCATGTGCCAATCCAGGATTGCTTGATGAGGCCAGGCTGAGCCTTGCTCCATAGGAGGCAGGCAGTGGCACAAGTGGACCGTAGCAGCAAGGACCCCTGTTGCGCTTTTATCAGAGGCCAGCATTTCTCATAGTGGCCCAAGGATGTTTTCATTAGACATAACTCCAGAGTTCAACTAAGTGGCCTTTTGCTATTCATTTATTAAATAAGTTTGTATTACCTTCTGTTAGATGCCAGTTAAAGAGCGTCTATTTAAAGGCAACAGGCAGAAGTGACTGATAGCCAGGAGGGACAGGTCAGCCTTCACTGTCACAGTGACACACGTTCCACATACAAACAGGAGGCGTGTCCCAGGAAGCAGGTGCTGTGGGTGTCTGTGTTGCTGAAATGAGTGTATCTAAATGACAGGCGTCGTAACTTCCACTTATTCCTTACACAGGGCCATGCTAATCTCTGTATCGTTCCAATTCTAGTATGTGTGCTGTTGATGTGAGTATTCCCTTACTCCTGAACTTGTGCCTCACTCACACACTGTGAGTGTATGCTCTGCAGCTTGGGCTCTCTCGGTCTGCTAAAAGGTTTGGTGTTTCCATCCCGAGTCCAAGATTTTGGTCTGAAGTAGCTTGAATGTTAGTTGCATTAAATCTTGTCTTTTGACAGACCCGCCTAAGAGCCTGCTTGTATCCTTTCTCTCAACTTGTTCCACCACTTTATGGCTGGGTGGGTGGGTGGAGACACAGCTTATCAGTTAGGGTGTTTGTAACCCACACAGGAGCACCTGGGTTTAATACCTGCCCCCGGTTCCTGATTCCGGCTGTCTGTTAACCCAGACCTGGGTGGGAGCAGTGATAGTTCAAGTCGTTGGGTTCCTGCACCTGCACGGGAGACCTGGAGACAGTTCCTGACCGTTGTCTTCACTGGCCCTTGGCTTAAGGTGGACAAATCCCAGCTGGCGTGGCTTTTTTTTTTTTTTTTAATCTTTCTGACAGGTTTTCCTTTGTTACCCGGGCCTCATACACAAACTATAATCCAAACTCATCCTGTAGCAGTCTACAGCTCACATTAGCCATTGAATGCAAATAAGTCTCGATCAAAGAAGAGAGGAAATTAAAATGTTCAGGGTGTACCTCCTCTGATTGGCTGGGCAGCCCCCATGACTCTCCTACATACTTAATGCCCTTGGCACATGGGTATTTCATGTGGGCAGGGTGAAACTGGCTGTGGTCAGGGTGAGACTTTAAGCTTTTGATTTATTCCCTTATTTTGAGAGGGTTAAAAAGGCATTACCTATTTTTGTGTAATTTTAGTACTAGTATTAATTCTGGTGACGTGAAAGTGAAGATGAAAAGAGTGCTAAATCATTGTTACTAGATCCATGTCCTTGCAGAGAAGATGTTCTCAAAAGGCACGTTTCGATGATTTGACACTTGATTTTGTGTTTTCCTGCTCTGATTTCTTTCAATAATGGCTTTGTTGAGATACAACTCACAGACCATGACACCGATCCTTCCATCCTTGGATCCTTCGGGAGGAGGCAGCTCAGGAGTTAGTCTGTTCCTAGCCCTCATGCGACATTTTGTCACCATCAAAAGAAACACTGTACCCACTCACACACTCTTGCCCTGGCTCCAGTGCTCCAACCCCTAGCAACCAGTAACCCATTTTTGCCTTGGTAAATTTTTCTGTTTTCAATATTTCATTTAGGTAGAATTATACTCTGTGTGGCTTCCTATATCGGGCCTTTTTGGCCTAACACGTGGCCTGGGGACGTCCAGGTTGTAGTTTGTTTCCTTTTGGGGTCAGTAGTCTTCACTGTGGGGGTCCTCCCCTCAGTGGACAGACGTTTGCGTTGCTTCCCCTTCTTTGCTGTTATAAAGTCACTGTACACAAAGTTTTCTCTGTTCATGTTTCAGTTCTCTGATACATACCTAGACTCGTTGGATCTTACACTGTGTTTCACCACTTGAGAAACTATAAAATTGTTTTCCAAAGTGGCTGCGTCATTTTCCATTCACAACAGTAAGGATTTCAGCTCATTCTTGTCATTGTCTTCTTCCTTTTCCTCTTCCTCTTGCTCCTTCTCCTTTTAAAATTTTCATTGGAAAGTCAGATTTGCAGAGAGCAGGAGAGATAGAAAGAAAGATCCTCCATCTGCTGGCTTACTCCCTAAATGGCCACAACAGCTGGAGCTGAACTGAGCTGAAACCAGGAGCCAGAAGCTTCTTCTAGGTCTCCTACGTGGGTGCAGGGTCCCAAGGTTTTGGGCCATCCTTGACTGCTTTCCCAGGCCACAAGCAGGGAGCTGGATGGGAAACAGGGCTGCCAGGATGGCATAAACTGGGCCCCTAGGTTTTGTTTTTGTCAGCATTTGTTATCATCCAATTTATAGGTTGTATTCATTTACTTTATTATTATTATTTTTTTTTTTACTATTTCTGCATATATGAGGACGCGCACACACAGGAGCATATAATGGAAAGCCAACAGCTTCCAGCCCTACTTCGCTCCCTGTCACTGATGTCCCATTCCTGTACCTGTGAGGGGCTTGGAGGAGTGCATGCTGGGACCTGATACTGACCATGGTCTAACCGAGAGCCTGGAGTCAGGCACCTCAGGGTAGGTGCACAAAAAATGGTTCCCTGGGAACACTGCCCAGGTGACAGGCTGTGCCGCAGTGTTCTCTGTCCCACCTGTCCCAGGCCTGCTTTTCATCCTTGGAGAAAACCTGCATCCTAAAGACCTAGAAAAAGAAAGCAAGTTCATGAGAACTAGGAAGCGTTTCTATGTTTAGAACCACGTTATCGTGTACTCTGTCTCACTAACTAGAAGACCCAGTGTCTGTTCTCACAGGTTGTTTAGAGACCCGGGAAGAAGGAATGTAAGGAAAGCTTACAATGTCCCTTCTGCCTTGGACTCCTGATCCTCGGTCCCCTGAGGCTTTTCCCTGTAACAGTGCTCTGTGCCCCAAGTCCTGAGATCCAAAAACATCCACAGCATTCCCAGAAAGTTTTGTTTTGTTTTGTTTTGTTTCCAAGTTGTCTAAATGCTTTCATGTTAATTCTAAATATTTCTTGATTCATTCACTGCTGGGGTTTTTTTTCACTTTTCACCATGAAAATTTTCCAACACATATAAAAGCAAAATAGTTCAGGCCTGGCATGATATCCTCGTGGCTCAAAGTCTTCACTTTGCATGTGCCAGGATCCCAAATGGATGCCGGTTTGTATTCCAGTGGTCCCACTTCCCATCCAGTTGCCTGCTTGTGGCCTGATAAAGCAGTGGAGGGTAGCCCAAAGCCTTGGGACCCTGCACCCACTTGGGAGACCTGGATGAGGCTCCTGGCTCCTGGCTTCAGATCAGCTCAGCTCCGACCATTGTGGGTACTTTGGGAGTGGCCCATTGGATGGAAATCTTCTTCTCTTGTCTCTCCTCTTCTCTGTATATCTGACTTTCCAACAAAACAAAACAAAACAAAACAAACCCAGAATAGTTTGATCAACTACCACATATTCATCCCCAACTATAACACCATCAACTTTGACCACTCTTACAAATTTTTGATTTGTTGAATGGATAGCATGTATTTCATTCCATATTGAAACAGTGAAGGTTTACCTTATTAATTCTACCCCCTCTCAAATTATTTATAGTAAGCTCTTTTTAGTTGTTGTGTTAACCTTAAAGGTGTCATGAATAATTACATCTCATGTTCTTCTGTCAGTGTTAGTGTTATGAAGCTGTGTTAGTGCCCAGCCTCTGTCTGCCAGCTGTCTCCAGCAGTTCTTTTTGTCCTGTCAGGTGGTTGGTGGTTGCAATCGTTTGTCTACTGCATGTTGTCTGTTAGTTCTGAGACTTGAGAATCCAAAGATTTATTATGGGTTTAAATATTGTTCGCTGGGGAGCCTGGTAGTGTGTGAGGATTACTTGTGTTTTCTGCAACCTCAATGAAGGGAGATGAATGATCGCATCATACTTTTGGTTTAGATACACCTGACAGTAGAGCTCACGGACCCACTGAGCAGGCTGTCTTATCATTTATATCTCTCATGGCCTTGTATTTAATTACTCTGCAGTATCTCCCCAACTATAGAGGGAACTCCTTAAGAAAGAATGGCCTTGGACCTGGCACAGCAACCTCACGGCTGAGATCCTTGCCTTGCATGCACTGGGATCCCTTATGGGTGCCAGTTTGTGTTCTGGCTGCTCCACTTCCCATCCAGCTCCCTGTTTGTGGCCTGGGAAAGCAGTCAAGGACGGCCCAAAGTCTTGAGACCCTGCACTCAGGTGGAAGACCTGGAGGAGGCTCCTAGCTTCAGATCGGCTCAGCTCTGGGCATTGTGGCCACTTGTGGAGTGAACCAGTGGATGGAAGATCTTTCTCTCTGTCTCCTTCTCTCTGTGTATCTGACTTTCCAATAAAAGAAAATAAATCTTTTTTAAAAAATGGTCTTTCAGTTTGGCTGCTTTAAGTAAAATGAGTTTTCCTGAAAGTTGCATATCTCGGCTTTGAAAAGTAAACTTAATCATCATTAAATAGCATTGCTGTTAGATTATACATATACTTTATTTTATGATGAATTATAAATATATAAATATTAAAATATAAAATCATCAAAATTTATAAATTAAAATAGTTAGCTTTGATGCTTTGAGTATTTCTTTTGCATTGTCGTCTTTAGCCTGTCCAGGAAGTCTTCCAGTGTAGTCTGCGTGGCTCCCTTGGAAGGGCAGTTGTTCTGTGAAAGAAACATTTTGTTAGCTTGCATCAGGTGGCGTTTGTGTTGCTTTCATGCCTACGGACTGGTCCAGGCAGGGCCTCTGGCACTTGCCACCTGAACAGCGCTCAGTCCCGGCATCCTTGCCGGTTAGCTGGGACTCTGACTGCCAGCAGGCCAGATCCAAAATAGGATCTGCATGTTGTGAGTACACACTCAACTTCCAGAAGTGGTTTTTGTACTACCACCATGTGTCAGCTTTTGTTGGGCAGGCAGTGTGTTGGTGGTGATGTCACAACCTCTGGAGACGTATTACAGTGGGGTACTGCTCCAAGGGAGTGACATGAAAGTGCACTCAGACCTGTCCATGGCCGTACTGGGCCCTCTGCATGGCTGCTTGACTTGCTGAAAGATTTAGCCATGCTGCCCTCCTGCTCCTTGGTGACCCGCAGTGTGTGGCACTACAGGTGGAAAGGATTCCAGGTCACCACTTGAGTTTGAGTTGCATAAAACAAACTACTTAATTGTTTTTTTTTTTTTAAATAAGTTTCTTCTTATGTAATGTGGGACCAGTAGAGCCTACCCTGAGATGAGAGGTTTCCAGACAGGCCCTGTTGGTTGCCCTGATATTTTCAGTAAGTGTGAGGCCCAGGAGGGGAGAAATACCCCTGCTCTTTTCTGAAGCCAGCTCCTCTGCGAAGCTCCAAGGTCTGCTGTCCTTTCCTGGTTTCCTCCCTCTCTTGCATTAACTTTGCTTGTGTCTTGGAGTCTTCTTCCTGGTACCCCAATATTCTGTATAGGCTCCCCACCTTGAAAGAGCTTACTTCTCCATACCTGCTCTTTGGTAACTATTAAACATATCAAAAGATTTTTCTGTATTCACTGTCCTTTACTCACCGCTTCCCACTCCAGCCTCTGTTGTATCTGTTCCATTAGGCTTGCATCTCTGCCTCTCCCATTACTCCCATCCATTCCCACTTGTATCCGTATCATCTGTGCTATCCATCATGCCAAACCCACTGGCCATTCCTACCACTCCCTCCTTAAGAGTGTTTTCCCTTACCTTGTGGGGCACCACACACTGCACAACTGTGGACATGTCCCTGGTCTCCTGTGGTCTGTGACAGGACCAACCATTGCCACAGGGGCCCAGGCAGGAACTATAAGGTCATCTGTTAATTTTCATTCCCTATAACTAAACTGATTTTCCAGCAAAGGCTCCTTGGCCATGTTCTTTAGTAATGCCCCAGATTCAGCCACCTTCAGAGTCACCGTCCTGTTCAAGCCACTACTGCCTTTATACTGGCTTATGGCAGCTTTCTGACCAAAATAATAATAATAGCAATAATAATAATAAATACTGTATGTGCACTCAGCTTGCTTACCATACCATGCATGACAAGAGTGGTCACTGAAGGGCCTGGCTCAATGGCTCGATGACTAAATCCTGGCTATGCAAACACTGGGATGCTGTATGGATGCCAGTTCATGTCTCAGCTCTTCCCATTCACTCCCTGCTATCGTCCTGGGAAAGCAGTAGAGGATGGCCCAATGCCCTAAGATGCTGTCCCCACATAAGAAACCACAAGAAGCTCCTGGTTCCTGGCCTCAGATCAGATCAACTCCGGCCATTGTGGCCTTTTGGGGAGTAAACCAGCAGAAGGAAAATCTTCCTCTTTGCATCTCCTCTCTATAAATCTGATCTCTGACTGAATGTTCTCAGTCCCTCTCATCCACCCACTGATTGTCCTTCTGAGCACAGGAAGCTCTATGCTACCCTGGCCTCTGCACAGTTGAACCTTGTGCCTGTTGATCAGGTGACCTGTGTCCTCTCAGTTGCCTGCGTGGATAGCAAAATGGACTAAACCAGTCCTGCCCACTCTGACTCCCGTGTCATTTCTGTGTTTTTCTTCATAGCATGTTTCATTACTGAGCAGTTTGTGTTTGAACACACCATGAGAGCAATAGACTCCGCTTACTTATCTTTATTCATTCGTTTCCTTGCGAGAGCTTTCTCCACTGGCTGAGTCTTCAGATGCCTGCAGTGGCCCCTGGCCGGGGCTGAAGCCAGAGGCTAGGAGCACAGTCCAGATCCCACTGCTTGAACCGTCAGTGCTGCCCGCTAGGGCGTGCATCACCCGGAAGCTGGAGTCTGGCGCTGGAAGTGGGAATCCCAACCAGGCACCGTAATGTGTGATGTGAGTATCTTAACTGCTGGGATAACTGTGTACCCCTGCCTGTTTTCTTTAAGGGCTATTATCTCTAGTGTTTCAAAGAGAACCTGGCACTTGTAATGCCCCAACAGATGTTTACTGGATGAGTCAGTGAGCTGGTTCATCAAGGTTACTACATCTGAACAGGAGCAGTCAGGAGGGAGGCTGTGTGCGCAGAGCCCAGCTACCTGCCGCATCCTTACCATTCTTGCCATGCTGCAGAGGTTCCTGTCGAGTCCCTTCAGGTATCTGAGAACGTGTTGCTCTCCATGCTGGGTGACACACTGGAGCGTGCGCTGATGACGGTACAACTGCCGGAGTGCAGTCGCAGCCCTGCAGAATGCTTCCTTCTCAGTCGTGTTCTAGAAAAGAAATGACAAACACATGCTGTCTCTGTTCTAAATGTGGGAGCGGTGTTTTCACTTCCTGATTTCTTTCCGGGAGGACCAGTGCAGAGGGTGAGGCTGCTTCACTGTGGATCTGTAGCCAAGCACTCCTGTGTGTGCCCTGACCTGCAGCTTCTCCAGAAACCTCTCGCAGCCACCTCCCTGCTCATTCAGCCACCTCCCTGCTCATGCAGCCACCTTCTCTCTACAACTCCTCAGTCTCTTTTCTCTTGGAGGGTTTTGCCATGGGATACCCCACGAAGTAAGTGGGCAGGGGAAGGTGAGCTTTACATCTGAGGCTCTGCAGTCTGCATAGAGGCGTGGGAGCTCTTCTTTCTGTGGAAGATTCTACTTTTCATTCCTGCAAGGTTTTAGGATCCAGCTTTCCCTGGGAATCTTACTGCTCGTTGACTAAATGAATGCCAGACCTTTGGCCTGGAAAAGGCTGTTGTGGGCAGCACTCTCCATTTGCATCCTCACAGGAGACAGCAGTGCATGTAGAAGTTTGTAGCGAAGTGTGGAGCTGAGACTTAGCCCCCACTACAAGAGAGAAGTGCTAAGGCTGTCAGGGCAAGGTGCCCCAGGGCTGTGTCCAGGCCAGTCGAGGGGGTGTTTCTGCAAGAAGGTGGTGTTGAGCTGGGCCTCTATAAGGAACAGCACCTCTATAAAGAACCTGTGGCCTGGAGTGTGCGTGCGGAGTGTTGGAGCTTTGATGTGGCACTGACCACTTCTGGGGGACCGTGGGCCTTAGAAAAAGAAACTGGCTCTTTGGTGGAACCCAGGAGAGGGCTTCTGTGTCAGTCTCACCCGGCCTGTGCTGGTCCTCTTATTTTCTACTGAAGAGCAAAGACATGAAGCCCGGAGAGTGGTCTTAACCTGAGCCCTGCTTCCTCGGTTTCTCCTGACACTCAAGGTGGCAAATGTTCAACAGCAGTGACTCAAAACTTCTGCCAGCCAGAGATGATGACTGTTAAGATTTTGGCAAATACCTTCACAGGTTTTGTTTGTTAGTTTATAGTGTGCTTCCCCTCCCTGCTCCGCCCCCTCCCAAAAATATACAAGAGCCAATTGGGATTGACCCTGTTTTGTAACATTTTTACACTTAAAATGCTGTACTGTAAGCATTACGTTGGTCAGTGCTGTTTAAGAAGATAGAATTGAGAGCCGCACAGAAGCCAGTTGTGCATTTGTACCATGACTTGCCAGTTCCCTATCATAGCAGGGTTTTTTTTTTCTGTAGATGATGTGGCAGGTAATCTCTGTGGTTATCTCATTTTCTGTAAGTTAACTGCTAGGGTGCATTTTAAAGTTTTTGAAGGAAGATTTGGACCCAGACTGGGGCACCAAAATCCTCAAGCCTTGCCCCTTTCCTCTCCTTTCTTCCCCTGTGGGGCACCATGCCACAGTGGAAGTTACTCACTCAGAAAGCTGACTAGGTGTCACCCCGGTCCCTGACCGTAGGCAGGAATTTAGAGCAGTGCCAGTTTCTCTAGACTCCAGCAGTCAGGAACCCCCTCATTAGGTGCCACACCTGCCCTGGTGTTGGGTGGCTGGCAGTGGGAGGCAGACACTCCCTGTGTGCCCGGGTGGGAGCAAGCACCCTCCTCATAGAGAAAACAGACCCCAGAAAGCCACGGGAAGAGTCCCTTTGATGATTTTCCCATTGAAAGTGAGAGAGACTTCTCTGAAACCTGAGCTCGGAAGCCTAGGTGTTATGTTGTCTTTTGGTTTTCACCCAAATATGACCACATAATATGGGAGAAGACCCTTTTTATAGACATTGTTTAAAGTATTGTGTAAAGACACTGAACATGAAATACAAGACAAAAAAAAAAAAAACCAACATCAAACGGAAGATGGGTGCCAAAGAAGTCATAAAGGCCTTCAAGCCTGGTTCTCTGGCTTTGCTGTGAGAGGATGACTCTTCATGCTGCCCTTGGCTCCCTGCCCACCTGCTCCCAGCTGACCAGGGGTAGGAGGGGCCCCTGCCCGCGGACTCTGTCCCTGAGGGCATGCCAGGAAACGACCATGCGGGGGCGCTGACTCAGACTGCCAATGCAGTTTTGGACTAGCCACATCTAGGGTCATCAAACCTGCCCTATTAGCATTGCATTTGTTATCTCCAGCTCTGCCCAGATTTAGTCAACCGGTTCTGTGCATGGGGAAATCCTTTAAAAAACCCAAACAAAGCTGCTTGTGGTTCAGCCTGTAGCTCTGTGGAGTTGGTGGACTTGGGCTGTCTTTGATAAACAAGAAACACCTCTAAGGGTCCACCCAAGAAAAACGTGCCTGAGCAGCTTGCTGTCCTTCAGGCACGGATTGCCCCAAGACCCAGCATTCCCATAAGCTTGTTCTTGGCAACGGCTCTCCTGAGAATGCTCCCCAAATGAAATTAATACACTAGGGTTTAAAAAGATTCTCCCTTGGGAGCATAAGCTCCTTTTACTCCCACATGCTACTCCTGTGGGGTTTTATTTAGAAAATAACAGCCTTTCCAGTGCTGAGTGTCGGAGGGAAACAAAATGATGGCAGGATGAGGTTAACAAGAGGGGGGGAGCATGCTCTCCAGGGGAGACAGAAGAAATAGGGATGCTCAGAGACAACCAGAAGGATCAGAAAATTTGGAAGCAATGAGTTTACCCAATCTTCCCTAAATCTCGATCTTTCCCACCCTGGTCAACCATGTAATCATTAAAATAAAAAAACAAAACAAAACAGAAAAGAAGTGGGGACAGGTGAAGGAAGGCAGTGGGGACTGGCAGGAGAGGTCTGCATATGTGCTGAGAGAGGCATGACTGAGCGATGGCAGCAGCCATGCCTGACCTGTGCTGGGGTGGCGGCCTTCCAGTGACACGGTGCCACCCAGCCTTCCCCTCATCTCTGGAGTTACCATCGTGGAAGAGCTGCTGAAGGCCACGCATCTAGTTAACGGCAGAACTGGGACAGAAGCCGTAGTCTGTCTCCCTGGCAGGTCTCTCTATCCCCACCACTGACCCCAGAGCCAGTTCCTCCTCCACCAGTTCCTTCCCTGGCGGAGCTGGAGGCTGCTCAGCATTGCAGCATCTAAGGGAGGTGGGGTCCCAGCTCAGCTGCCTTCAGCCTCCAGCAGCAGCCATCTAGTTGCAAGGACTTAGAAATTATAGAAACATACTATATTGGTTTACATGTACAGATAGAATTTTGTCCTCTGGAATCCCATCCTGATTCAGACTCCTGGAATGATCTTTGATAAAACGAGCTGTTCCAGGGAAAGCCCTGGAGCACAGTCCCCGGGAACAAGCACTGGTGCGTGGCTGAGTCCTGGCCAGGTCAGCCCTTCAGCGTATGCAGAAAGTGTGCACTCAGGAGCACTGGGACTTTCATTCTCACTCGTGTGTTTCCATGAAAACAGGAACTGAAGTGCACCAAGCCATTGATATGGCCCCAGTCATGTGTTTGTCAGAGAAAATACGCTATCAGCTGTCAAATCTATCTCCTCCCACTGCACATGGAGGGGTGGGGGCGAGGCGCAGGGCCATCATGGCCGCTTGAGCAGCGAGGCCGGTAGATGCCCACGCAGTCAGAGCTGGGATGCCTCGGCTCTGTGCGGCAGGATGGTCCCGGCACAGGCTGGAGGGGGCTGAGCTTGGCAGGACAGGGCAAGCCGAGGGCTTAGGGGCAACCAGGCCGGGACCCCAGGGCGCTGTGAGGTGACCAGCGTGTGAGAGAGGAGGGGACAATAGCTCTTCTGTTGCTGTAGGAAGTCTCTTAGACAAAATGAAAGCTCCCTTAACCTGTAATCTCAATTTCTGCTTTTCTGTGAGAGTATCTGGTTTTTCAGAAATGTATGTGCCAAAAAACTTCCCTCATTCAACAGGTATTTGTTTTTCTTGACCAGGACCTATCTGTATTACAAAATCCAGGCTTTGTCACACACCTTCTAAGTCAAGTGAAACCAGAAACACCAAAACACGCTCCTCAACAGTGAGAAGCATAATTCTTGTTCTTTGAAAACATGTAACACCTCACAGACAGCCTGGGCCTGCCCATTTTCCCTCAAGCAGTTTCTTGTTCCAACTCTGTGGACAGCTCCCCCCGCATCAGCCCCCTCTGCCCGAGCAGGCACAGTGCGCTTCTTACCTTGGGGACAGCCAGGGCGTCAGCAATGGTCAGCTTGGTGCATGGAGACTGGCCCCGGCGGGAACAGGAGAACAAAGAGACAGAGTTAACCTCCCACTGGACCCGAGGAGCGCATCTCAGCCCCTGCCCCCTGGGGCCCACAGCCCCCCACAGGCTCCCGGTCCTGCCACCCGCTGCAGGCCAGCAGCCTCCTGACAGGGCTCGTGCCTGGCACACACGGCGTACGTAAAGATTGTGCTAGATAGCACGGATACTCACCTTCCTCTCTGTGAGGAGGTTCAGGGTTTTGATGACCTCTGGTAGGATGATGTCGCCCCTGTAGCTGTGGACGAGGTGACCGGTGCCTGCCAGGAGGCAGAGGAGGGTGACAGGCAGGTGACAGGGGAGCCCCATCAATAGAGCTCGGTGTGCGGGATGCTGAGGGACAATGAGTTTATCAATAGACACCACCGATGCATTCTGATGAAGATTTCTCTATATATAGAGTTAAAATTGCTGAAACTGAGGAAAAATAAGTTTACATTGGAAATTTTCGTTACACCAGCTTGTCAGTTGCTGGTGGCCAATCAGCACCTCTCTTCCAGGAGAAAAAGTGCCTCAGAGAAGTAGGTAAAATGTTCCTGTGAAATGAGACCATAGGAAAATGAAACCTTTTTTTCTAAAACTAACTACAAAGTTTCAGCATAGGAAATTACACCATAATTTGCTCTTTAGATTAATCTTATCAGCTCAGGGTTGCTGCTGGCTTTTTGCTTTGCATAGAAGGAAGAGACCACAGGTGTCCGAGTTTGCTTTAGTGCAGTCCTTCTGGGGGAAAGATAGAGTAATATCAAGAAAGGTTGACTTGCACAGCGCTTCAGCCTGGCTTCTTCCAGGTATGGGTGGCGACTTGGAAATTCTCCTGTCATGGAGAAGTTGACCCAGGGCGCTTTCCTCAGGAGAAGGGGATCCCCTCCTCACCTCCCTGGAGCCAGCGGTTTCTGAAAGTGGAAGGCCGGAGAGAAGCCAGGTAGCATCAGGTGAGGCCGTGCGCTGGATGCCCGGGGCAAGGTGTGACCACCTGTAGATCTGACATCCCAGCTAGGAACAAAAAGACCGCTGTGTTACCAACGTGCGTGTTGTCAGTTGTCCGTGTTCCTCCCCAACACTCCTGATTGTGAGTCTCATTCCCTGAACTTGGTGAGGCATTTGCACACCTTGACAGTGACCCTAAGGATCCTGTGTTGGCTCAGGTGCCTGGGCACCCCGTGCAGGGTCCCCTTCCCACCTGGAGAAGGGGCTCAGACACAGCAGTCACCCAGGCCGAAGGGCCATCTGCCTTCCTTCCACTCCCCCGTGCTTGGCTTCTAACCTTCTCTTCACTCAACCACAGAATCACCTGGAAATGTTTGGACTGAGAGCTTTTCCCCCCTTTTATTATTTTTTTACTTGACAAATAATATGTACCTACTTATGGTGCTTTAAGTACATATGTCTAAGTATATAAGTACTTCTATATGTTAATGTTTTTAAAGTGGTAGACAGTGTGGAGTTGCTAGATCAAGCTTTAGTTACCTTGATTTTCATGACCATATTGTCTGACTTGTGATAAGGACAGTCAGAACTTCGCCCTCAGGGTTTGTGAGTGTGGGGGACCAGTTCCAGCTGCCGTCACCATGTCACTCAACACAACCCCCAAACTCCTCTCCCTGGCATTGGAGAGTTTGGGACCAGCATCTCCCCACGCCCTGCAACCTCCACCCTGCTCTCTGCTTCCATGGGTGTGACGGATTTGTAGTCCCCACAGATAGGGTATTTCCCAAAGTTTGTGGGAAAAGCGGAATGAGCCGCTGATGTGCGTCTCCCACAGACTTTCTGCTTGACCTTACATGTGCCCTCACACGTGTTGGCCTCTCTGAGCCTGACCCCAGCTCCCCGATACTGTGGCAGCTCAGACTCCCTTCTTTCTCAAGGCTGCATAGTATTCCCCCGTGTACATCCAGCCTCGGCGGGAGCCCACCTCTTCCCCCGGAGCTGTGTAGCGAGGCTGCCAGACTCAGCAGGCACTTCTGACAGCCGGGGCTGAACCATGCCCTGCAGGGAGGGCCCCAGCCGCAGCTCAGGGGTCCCCAGGCTGCAACGTTGGATGCTCACACTGCCCCCTCAGCCTCGGTAATTTGCTGTCATAACTCAGGAAAGAGCCCGAGTGAGGTCACAGTCATTTGACAGCAGATATGCAAATGAAGACCAACCCCAAGAGGAAACACCCAGGGTAGGGGCCAGGCAGATCGTCTTTCCACAGACCCCAAGTATGCCATACACTCAGCTCCTAGCCTGACGGGCAGCTGGTCCCGTAGCCAAGGAGATCTGCTGTGTTCCTGGACTGGGTTATAGATGTGTGAATAGCTGAATGAACCACTGGCCACCCAGCTGGACTCGTTCTCCAGGCTGGTGCCACAGTAGTTCAGTGGCATGGCTGGACCCTCTCTGTTACCCCATCTCACTGCACCCCAGAACACTAGCAGAAGCCATCAAGGCTCTCTGCCTCCCAGGAACTTGCGAAAGAAATTTCCAAAGACATTCCCAGAGTTTTAGCCCATTGGACCCTTTAGAGTCAAAACACCGGCCAGCTCTGTGTGGGGGAAGTTGGTTCTTTCCTACGGACAGACTTGGTGGGCTTCGTATCAGGCCAAGCTGAGGGTCCCAAGGCTGCAGGCAGAGCAGGGGTGGGCTGTGGAGTGGCCAACCAGCTTGGTGCCCCACTGGAAGGTCTGGAGGGAGGCAGATGCTGGGGAGAGATGGAACAAGGTAGAGTCTGCAGTGTCCTGGTAGCAGCTGCTGGTATGTTTGACAGATGTTTGTCCAAGATGTCATGTGGGCTTAAGGCTGTGCAGGTCAAGCTGGGAAACTAGTAACAGAATGTGTAGGCCTCTGGTTCAAAAGCAGGGACCAGAGGTTATCTTGTTCCTTCCAACAGGTTGATCAGGCCAAGGGGAAAAGGACAGTTTTCTAAATGTCAGAAAGTGACTGAGGAAGGGGGCCAGAGAGAGATGGGTCATTCTGCCCTGCAGTGGCAGTTTCTGGGGTTGCTGCTTTGCACTGTCCCATAGCAGAGCCCCAAGCTGACCAGAATACCAGGCAGTGCCTGGGCAGGAACCCAACCTACATCCATCCATTCATCCTGTTTCTAGGCCCTATCACCGTCAACAGAAAAGTCATTCATCGGCTCTGTGCTGTGGACAGGTCAGGAACTCTTTGCAGTCTTGATTTATTTGTGAAATGGGGATCATGACAGGATTCTTGTGAAGAAACAGAGGAAGATTCTAGGAAAGCACTCAGTATGTGTCACACCCCAGGGATCGGTTACCACTGGAGCAGGGGATGCCAGGGGAGGGCTCCAGGCCAGGCCTAGCTGCTCAGGCTCTCTCCACCCTGGGGGGCTTGGGAAGGTAGGGGTGGTCCATGCACCTGTGTCGTGAGGTAGCTATGAGGAGTACGTTTTACAGTACTTAGGATACACCTGCTGCAGCCCTGTCACTATCGCGATTGTTACTGTTATTGACTGTATCTTAGCTTGGGCACATGGCTATGGTTCTTAATTTCCCGAGCACATCCTAGACGAGGCAGGGCTACAGAGGTTTTATCAGCTGGCTGGTGAGGGACAGGCCTGCTTGCTTCCGGTCAGTCACAGCCAGTTGCTACACAGCAGCTGTCAGACCTCCATCTCCAGATCTGTGGGCAGGAAACAGACCCTGCTGTGGCTATTTCCACAAGAAAGGACTTGATGCAGGAAAGCAGGTGCTCATTAAACAGAGAGAACAGGACGATCGGGCTCTGGGTGGCCCGATCAGGGCACTCCTGGACAGACCCCTGGGAGAAGGCCTGCCTCCGTGGCTGCCTCTGGCGTTTCAGCTGCAAGCTGGGGTGCCCAGAGCTGTTCCCCAACACCCACCAGAGGGCTGCAGCAGAGCACCCTTCTGTGGACCCGCAGCCCAAGGAACATGGAGACAGCACCAGCCTCCCTGCCCAGGTGTCGCCACCATCCTGCTGTGTCCCGCATATGCCCTGCCCAGAATCCTCACTCCCCATGGCCAGTAGCCTCCTAGTGCTACCTATGCCCTCTGCAAGGGGGAGGTGGGGCGGCATGAAGAGACATTTAAGCAGAGACTGGGCCAGGCAGGTTTCTTTGAGGAGTACAGGCTGGAGAGTGGGGACAGGGCACTGTGTGTTGGGGCTTGAGGCCAGGGATTTACTGGGACCATGGTGGAACTCAGGAACTTGGGGAGTCTGGCAGGGGCATGGACAAGGAAACCTGAGAATTGTGCACTGGTCCTAGGAGCAGGGAAGCTGTGTGGATTGAGTGGGACTGGAGAGGGGAGCTGGGGTTTCAGAGCCCCTGGGCAGCCGTCGAGTGACCAGAGTAGGACCATGTGCCCTGGACTCGACAGCCTCAGCTCGTTCCCAGGGCCAGCTCTGCCATGTCCTCTCCCGGTGACACGGGGTAAGGCAGCCTGTCCAGCTTTCTCCCTGAGGTGCAGCTCATTGTGGAAGTGTAGGTCAAATAGGCAGCCTCTGGTGTGGTGCCTGGCAGGCTCACAGTAAACCCTTGAGAACCTGTCTGCTGTCATTGCCATCATGCTTACTGCTGGCTGAGCTGTCTCACCTGGCTCCCCGGGCCTGCCTTGGGGGCGGCCACTCACAGAGATGGCCTGGGGAGGAAAGAGGGTGACCGAAGTGGCCACTGCTCAGTTCCGGCTCCAAGCATACAGAATGACTGAGCCATGGGGGAACATTCAGTGCCAGGGAACATAGGAAGAAAGGGGCCAGGGATGGGTGCTGTGCAGAGCAGAAAGAAGTGGGACCTGCAGTGGGTGGGAAGTGCTGGGTGTGGGCTCAGCCCAGGGCACCTGTCACACACATATGCAACTGCCCCAAAGTCCACCTTTGCATAGGGCTCAGGAGCTGAGGGAGGGGCAGAGAGATGAAGCAGGATCAGCTCTGAACCACTAGTTGTTGATGGAGGTACCTGGGGGATACCGTTTTTGTGTGTTTGAAATGGTTTGTACTAAGAGGTCAGAAGATTGTATATGAAGACCCAATTTCCATATATATGTTTGGTATTTATATGTGATGTTCACATATATGTCAATCTTGTATATTTGTGTGACTAATATGAAGAATAGACATATCTGTAATTACATGATAGGAATATGTAGAATGCATGTGCACACACACACATGCCCAGCATGCATGCCTGCCTTGCCGCGCCTCATCCTCTTGTCTTCCTCTGCCCCCCAACCTTCACCTCCCACAGCAGCCAGAGGGTCGTGCCGGCACCTCCGTCACACGGCATCCTTTGTCTCACCTCTGGAGGGAGAAGGGCCTGTGCTGCACTGTGCATCCTTCTTGGCTCCAGCCACATGGGCTCCCACAAATGCCAGGAAGAGCATGCTCCACTCTCTGCAAGCCTCCTCCCTCCATCCCTGCTCTCACCTGATCTCCGCTTGCAGCCCAGCAGCCCTTGCTGGCCCCTCTCCTCCATGGCACGTGGGGCCCTGAGGTGCCGCATGATCCAGGCTTGTTGGTTCTGCTTCGTGCTGCACGCGCCCTGCGTTTGTTCCCTGTGGATCCACAGCACGTGGACAGTGTCTGGCTCCCCGTTTCCTTCCTTGTCCCTTGGTGTCGAGGATCGTGGGGTACCAAACTGTGGACCCCTTGTATAAAATAGCATAGTACTTGCATATAAGCTCAATCTCCCCTATACTTCATCATTAAAAATTTTTAAACTTATTTTGAGAAGCAAGGAGAGTGCCCCAGGAGACTTACTCCTGGGAAGGCCTGCAGCTGGACCAGGCTGGGAAGAAGCTAGGAGCCCAGGACGCACCCCAAGTCTCCCAGGTATTTGAACCATCAATACTTTTGCCTGAGCCAAAGCCAGCTCTTTCATATACTTTAAGTCATGTCTGGATGACTGGTAACACTGAGTGTAAGGTCAGTCCTGTGTAAATTGCCGTTTGGCTAAATTACATAGGGAATAATGGTAGGAAAAGTAACTGCACAAGTTCAGCTTAGGTGCAATTTTAAATGTATCTGTTTTCTTTGTCTGGTTGGCTGGCTCCCCAAAGGCAGAACTCACAGACGTCCTGTACCTGCTGAGTGCCTCAGCATGGCTCCAGTTCACAGAGGGCTGGCTGCCCCTCAGCCTGAGTGATAGCAGTGGAAGTGGGGGACACAACTGGGGCTGAATCAGGGCTGTGTAACCCTGGCACCTTTGTCACCACCCCTTCTCTCCCAGGCTGTACTTTCTGCCTCTGTCTCGGGGCACAGAGAATGGCAAGAGGTGGGAACCAGGGTCGCAGGGTATGTGGGGTAGGGGAGACACAGTGGCAGTGGGAGGAGCCTTTCCCCAGGAGATCCAGGAGCTAATTGTGGGTGCACCAGAATCCTCCACCTGCCCCCGGAGTATGTTTTTATTTTTTTTAAAGATTAATTCATTTATTCAAAAGTCAGAATTGGCAGAGGATCTTCCATCTGCAGGTAGATGTGACCATCACCCAAGATAATCACAGTGGCTGGAGCTGGGCTGGGTCTGACAGGAGCCAGGAACCTGGAGCTTCTTCCAGGTCTCCTGTAAGGCACTTGTGCCATCCGTCGCTGCTTTCCCAGGCAAGTCAGGAGGGAGCCAAACTGGAAGTGGAACAGTCAGGTCTTGAACTGGCATCCAGGTGGGAGGTTTAACGTGCTGCACCTGAGCACCAGCCCTTGTGCCCGGGGCATTGGTGTCTCCTCAGCCTCAGAGCTGGACCGCAGTGTCCATCCTAGTCAAGCCACATGAAGACCCCAGTACAGTCAGTCCTTCCCCCTCGCCACCATTGTGAACCCTGAGGGGCCCAAGAAGAGCTGGCCTGTGCCAGGGCAGTGAGGGGCAAGGCCTCTTGCCCAGGCCTCTGCAGGCCCCCATCTTCTGCCTGGGGCCTGTGCCGCACTTGTAGGCTCCTTCACCAACCCCACCATCAGCCCCCACCATGGGCCAGACACTAACTCGGGTTCTTTTCGCTTTTTACAAAAGTATGTGTTTGTCTTGCAGTGGGAATGAATGCATGCTCATTGTAGAAACCATGGCAAGCGGGGGGTGCATCTGTGACAAGTTGCCTTTTCTGGCCTGGTGTCCCTGCAGCTCCCCCCGGGCAGGCCCTGGGCCGGGAAAGGGCCTCTGGGCAGCGGGGCATCCAGCACCCTGAGGCCCAGGCCTCCTTCCCCACCGGGGTTTCGGGAAGAGCTGTCACCATTCGGAGAGCAGAGCTGACGAGAGTTGCTAAATTTAATTGTGTTGCCTGCGTCACCTGTGGCCGCGCCGCTGCGTCTGCCCCACAGCACAGGGCTGGGGGCGTTGGCGAGCCTCTCTGAGAGTCACTTTCCACAGAGAAGGCCTGTGAGGGAAGGGGCAGAACAACAGAAAGTGAGGTCGTAAGTAGAAAATCGCTTCTGGGATTTCGAATGGCTTCGTCACGGGGCCCTCCCTTGCTGAGAAATCAGTTGATCTGGGAGAGTCGTTGCACACCATTTGCCTGCTGCCTTTGGGTGGAGCCGAGAAATGAATGAAGACAGGCAGAGCCTGTGACTGTTGGATCGGAGCAGGAGAACACCGGAGGGTGGGAGGTGGCCAGGACACAGCCCCCGGTCCTACCAGCTGCGGGCACCTCTTGGACCCAGCCAGGCTGCCCAGATGGCAGTGCCAGCTGCCTTAGAGGGCACGGCAAGGGACTGACTCAGCCCAGAGGGGATGGGCTCAGCTCAGTGGCTGGCCACCCTTGGCTGGCTTTGTGGAGACTGAGCTAAGCTGGAGCAATGCCAGCCCGTCACAGGGAAGACATACAGGCCTGTCTCCCATCCCAGCTCCGCCTTCTCCCAAGCAGCTCAGGGGCCGGCCTAGGAGAACCCCCAAGTGACCTGGGCTGTCTGCAGACACCTTCTCAGAGCTGCAGCCGCCTGCGCGTGGTGCCAAGTGCACCGGAAACCCGTGCGTCTCTCGCTTCTCACTTAAGCCGCAGTCCCTCTTGCAGCAAAGCCACCCCCGGGGCCCCACGACCAGCACGGCTCTCCCATCACCGGGCACTCTAGTCCCTTGCTAACCAGCCCTCTGCCTCCGGCTCCTGCGTGGGGCCTGCCTCGTGCAGGAAAGAAGGCAGCCGTGTGGTTAGAGAAAACTCCCGGCAAATACCCCCGGCTCAGCCCCAGGGAGGCCACGCTGCCAGGGGCAGCGGCTGACGCATCCCTTCTGCTCGGTCTCTGCTCACTCCCTGTCGCCAGCAGAGGCAGCCTGGCTCCCCACGCGGCGCCTGTGACCGCAGGGCCCCCTGCTCGGGGGACTTGGTCGGCCACCTTGTCGGCAGGCAGCGACCGCGGCTGCCTTGCGTGCTTGCGGCCGAGGATGTGGTGAGCGGCCGCCCCCTAGCGGTAGGGCCTGGGACAGCCTGTGGGCTGGTGTGGCTGTGGGTGGCTGCAGGACTGGCTCCCAAGGGAGCGCCCCCACCCGCTCCACCCACGGGCACCCTCCCCTCGCCTCAGCTCCGGAGGCGGGCCCCAGGAGGTGCCCGAGGAGGCTCTCCACCTTGGTATTGGATGGGCAGGCCAGCTCATTGGTTAGGCAGGCTGAACTCCGTTTAAAGATGATGCAGAGCCTGGCATTTGGCCTAGCAGTTGAGGATGCCTGTGTGCCAAGTGCCAGTGCCTGGGCTCGGTACCCTGCCTGCCAGCGTGGACCCCGGGAGGCAGAGCCGGCGGCTCTCCATTGCAGGAGAGACCTGGAATCGAGTTGCCAGCTCCACTGTGGGTATTTGGGGAGCGAACTAGTCTATGAGAGCATGTGCACCCTGTCTCTGTGCTTTTCAAATGACAGTAGTGGTGGGCGCGTCACTAAGTTCTTAAAAAGCATCATTGCTCTTCCATAAGTATCCTTCTAGCCTTGAACTCCTAGAGTCCTGAGTCCTGTGGCCAGGATGGACGCTGACTCCTCTGCCCCAGCAGGCAGCCCCTGCTCACCTCCAGAGAGTGGGCCTCACTCCTGCAGACTCTGCATTTAAAAAAAAAAAAATTCCTCTCATGCTAAACCTGGTATGTGTGTCCTGCCAGGCTGACGCAAGCCTGGGGGGCTGCCTGGTACAGTGTCAGGTGGTCACAGCAGATGCAGAGGGGACTTCTCAAATCCTTTGATGACCCTGGCACCCAGAGGCCTATCCTGTCCCCGTCCTGTACAGCCTGTGGAGACTCACAGGCCCTAGGCCTGGCACCACTGTCACCCATCCTGCTCCTCCTGGTTTCTCCCCTGGGTGGACGTGAGCAGTCCCTGAGCCATTGCCCACAGTTGGCAGCTGCCCAGTCCTCCGCTGTGGCCTGAGTGACACAGCCGTGAGCCCTGGCTGTCCGCATGGACACCTCGGCATCACTGGGGGTGTCCCAGAGGACACCTGTCTGATGACCCTTGCAGGTACCTTGTCTTTCTGGAACCAGAGATTGAAGGAATGGTGTGCCCAGACCTGCTGGTTCAGCGTTCCCACATCTGGCCAGGCCCCCCCAGGAGATGTGAGCACTGTGATGAGGAGTGGTCTTGCCAGGATCCCAGGCCTTGCCCTCCACTGCACCCTGAGGCACAGGCACCGCCCACCCACCCATGTACCCTGTCCAACACTGAGTGCTCCCATTGAAGGGCTCAGAGCTGCACACGCTCTGTGTCAGAGGCCCAGGAGCCGGCGATGGGTACTCGAAGGGAGCAGTGTGTCCAGCGGGCCAGAGTGCAGGCTTTGAGTTGTAGTGGTTCGGGGGCTCAGGTCTTGGCTTTGCTTCTTCCCAACTGTGTGTGTCCTTAGGTGAACCATCTGCCCCCTCTGAACCTGTTCAGGTAAGAGGGAGATGTGGCAACACGTGTGTGCAGTGCCAGCCTTGCTGGTGATGTGGCCTCTTCCTCCTCCTCTTCACTGTGGGCAGGTGGTGGCCCCCTCAGGCCACATCTTGGTCCCCAGAGCTGGAAGGCGTGTGGCCCAGGTCGCATTCCTCCCTGCCCCTCCCATAGCTAGGCCACCTCCCACAGGGCCCCTCCCAGTTGGGAGACCCCAGTGCCCCAAACCACAGACGAGAGATCCGATCTTTGTCATCCTTTTTATTTCTGGCTTCCAGTTTGAAACAGTGACCCCTCCCCTCCAACCACAGCCCCCTTCCATGTCCGGGCTGCACATCAGTATATGTTACACACTTTGCACTAGCATGCTAAATACTTTAAATACAAGGCAATTCTAGAATAAATTACTCTTTGGGTGCTGGCTGGCAGACGGGAGCGGCTCCCAGGCTCTCTCCTGTCCCTGGCTTTGGCTGAGGCCCAGAGGCCCCAGGACCAGTGAGGTAGCAGAGTTGTGTGCACAGTACATACGAATGGGGCTTTTAGCACTGCAGCCCCAAGTCCCCTGGCAGCACCAGCCTCCCAGTCCCAACCCAACAGACACGTTTAAATAACATACAATAATAAATAAGATGGATGAGACCAGTCCCTGTGCTATACTGCCCCCAGCCCTGTGGGAACCAGGCCCCTCTCCCAGCCCATGCCTGGCAAGGATGGCACCCTGTGGGATGCCACTGCTCCAAGCAGGGGCGTGGTCCCCTTGTCCCCCTTGCTCAGAGCCTGGGCTGAAGGCAGGCAGCACAGATGAGGTCTAAACTAGGAATTCTTACTGCTCCCTCTCCCTTCCCCTACCCCCTTCCCCAGGGACACCCCGACAGCCAAAAGGCAGATGAAGTGGCAGCTGCTGTGCCTGGGGCTGGCCCCGCACACATCAGTGGTGCTTGTCGAGGGTGGGATAGCGGTACAGGTACTGTAAGTATTTGCGCAGATCATTCACAAACGTGGCCAGCTCCACCTTGGTGTCCCGGGCTTGCAAGCTGGAGACATACTGCAAGTGGAGGGACAGAGAAGCCAGTGTGTCAGTCAGTGCCAGATCTGTCTCTTATAGCCCACACCAGTCCCCAGGGGGTGGGATGACCCAGGTGTGACAGATGTGGAAACAGACCCAGGTAGGAGGTAAGGGCCCTGGAGCCTTGATCCTGAGAAATTCCACCACCACCCCCCCCACCTACCCCCGCTGGCCTGCTGCCACAGTGGACCAAGGCTGGCAGGAGCCAGTAGTGAGTGAGGCTGAGATGCTGGGTAGGGCCTCACCTTGGCCATGGCCTTGTCTGGACAGAGTCCACTCAGCATCCGCTGAGTCTTGTGGATGGCATGGCAGCCGGAGATGTTGATGAGCGAGTCCAGGGCTGCGCAGTACTATGAGAAGACAGAGCTCGGCGTCAGGCCCCGAGGTGGGCAGGGGTGGGGAGCCCAGGTGGCAAGGGCACAGAAGGGCCCTGGAAGTCTGCTGCAGCCCCCACCCCATGGGGTACAAGGGTCCTTACCACGCCGGTCGTGAAGTTGACACTCCACACCATGGTCCCATTGCAGAGCGGGGCCTGAGGAGACAGAGTGATGGTAAGCCCAGTGCTGGTGGGGGTGGAGTTTGGGGAGGCTCCCTCTTGGGCACCCCAGAGCAGCTCTGCTTACATCTCCCACCCTGTGTAGCCACTGGTAGGGGCAGGGAGGGGAGGACCGTGACACAGCTGTGGTGGGGGCAGCTCAGGCTGCTGTTGAGCAGGACTGATGGGCTGGCAGGTTTGTGGGGGAGGGAGCGTTGGGTACAGTAAACACCCTGGCCTCGGAGGTGGGGGACCTTGCACCAGTAGCAGCAGGGGTACTCTGGCCAGGTCTGGCTTGAACCTGGCACTCAGTCTCACTAAATCTCAGTAAGGCAGGGCATTGTACCTGCTGCTGGAGATGACATGCAGAACGCCCGGTGCAATCCTGGCAGCACGCCCTGCCCACCCTGAACTGTTGCCAGTAAGAACGAGAGCCTACTCCTCAACCCAGTCCCACAATAGAAGGGGCTCAGCCAAGCTATGTGGACAGTGGTCGGGTCACTGGCAAATGCCTGTGGATCCAGGTGTGTGCTGGCCCTTCTCAGCTCCCAGCTCCTTGGCAGAGGCCAAGGAGGGGCTGGTGGTGAGAGGGCAGGCTGGGCCAGGGGACAGTTGGTACCTGATGCTTCTACCAGGCCCCCACAGCTCCCACACTGCTGACACCTGGTGCTTTGCCATGGCTGGGCCTGACTCTAGCCCACGAGGCATCTCCCTGATCCACAAGCACTCAGGATCAGGCCCAGCTTGCTCAAGACTTCTTGATGAGGGCAACCCACCCCACACCCCAGCAGGCAGGACCCTGGCCAGCCTTTGCTCACCTGGTTCTGTGAGATGTTACGCAGCTCCGAAATCAGTTCCCTGAGGTCCGTGGTGGAAGGCACGGGGCCCGGAGATGTGAGGCCGCTGAGGCAGGTGACAGCAATGGCCAGAGTCCACCAGAGCGCCATGGGACCCAGAGCAACACAAGGGGGTCAGGAGCAGATGTGTGAATGGCCCAGCTGAGTGGCTTGTGGTCCTGGTCTCCAGTGGCAGCTTTTATAGGCCTGTTTGTGACGCACCACCACCCTGGTCTCCGCTGTCGGGCATATCTAAAAACCACATCTTTACTCTTTTTTTTTTTTTCTGACTGTGGAAAATCCAGCATGGTATAAAGGAAAGAGTTTGATTTCGCATGGACTTATCATGAAGTCTCCCATGCAGTTTCCACCATTGGGCTGGGCTGGATCCCAGAAGCAGGAGGGCCGGAGCGCTGCCCTGAGCAGTGGCTGCATTCACCTGGGTTTGCTCCTCGGCCATGAGCATGGTGGCACATGACTGCTGCCACTGCTGGTCAGCCATGGACAGGAAGCGATGGAGGAGGGAGGGTTGAGCTATCCAGTGAACTGGGTTCAAAGATCACCAGAGTGACATCTGCTTTGGACACAAGCAGAGCAAGGCAGTGCACAGCTCTCGGCCCACGCGGTACCCTTGTGGGAAGGATTCTGACAGGTGCATTCCCACGTCTCCTTTAGGAACCTGGTGTTAGCATGGTGGCTTGGATGACAGAGCTGACCCCAGGCAGCATGGATCCTTGCCAGGCTGGCTGGCTGAGCCCTGGGGCCAGTGTATAACTTTCTGGCCACCAGAACGGTGCCCCGCCCCCCATTGCCTGTACCCATCAACCTCTGAGGGACCAGCTCCTGCCTTTGGGAGACCCCCTTCACGCTCCCCCCTCCCCCCGCGTAAGGATGGAGGGCTGGGGCAGGGCCAGTCAGGCACAGGGGACAGCTTGCACACTGCTTCCTGCTTTTTCCTCCCTGCCCCAGAATGGCTGACGTTAGGATCTCTCCTACCCACTTCCTCCCCTGTCCAGACCCCGCTCCATGTGCTAAGCCTCCCGCACAGGCTTCCCTAAGGCTCCGCAGGGCAAAGGACACACAGCCCTCACTGCTGCCTTGCCCAGTGGGAACCAATCCCCAGCCTCACTTGGACGGGTCCAGCCCGACCCAGGGGCCTGGCCAGGTGACCCGTCCTGCCCACCCGCGTGGGCCTCAACTCTTCATTGATAGAACAGGCCAGGGACATTTCCCACGGGCTGGGGGTGGGGGCAGGGAAGGAGCGGGGACCACCATGTTCTGGTCCAAGTCCCGGGGCCCCCCGCGGGGATGAGTCAGCTGTCCCCTGTTCCCCATGACCAGCACAAGGCCCGCGGGGAGTTGGGGCCCGCGCGTGGGAGCCGGGTGGGAGCGTTGATGGCCCCAGAGATAGGGGTGCTGCCTTATATAAGAGTTGATGGGCAGATAAGCAGCCTCCGTGGGCCTGGGCCCTCCTCTGCGGCCTCCTTTGGCGGTGGCCAGGCTGATGCTGTCTACCGGGCTGTCCGGGAAGCTGCGAGGGGGCGGGGAAGGTGGAAGTGGTCGGCGGCCGCGCCACACAAGGCAGGGGCCTGCGGAACTCGTGCGCACCCGGGCGGGATCCCGGGCACCTGTGCGCTCCGGCGCGCAGCCCAGGCGCACGTGCGCGTCCCGCTCCGCACCCGGCCTTGTGGGGTGGGCAATCCCTAAAGAGAGCGTTGTTGGTGGTGGGGGGCTGCCGGCTTCCCCACGCGCGGTCAGGCGCGCCCCGAGGTTTTTTCTTGATTGTGAGCTAGGTCCCAAGCACACCCCGGAGTGCTGTAATTAGCTAAAGCAGAACGGCACCGCTCGGGGCTCGGCACACGTGGCCCGCATCTCGCCCCTATCCGCAGCCACAGGTGTGAGCTGCAGGCACGCGCTCTCGCATGTGTGAGCTGCGCCTGCGCACTCCCAGGGCCAAGGCCCACGTCGAGGCCCGGGAAAGCCGCCGCTGCCTTCTCGAACCTTCCCTGGACTCCTAGCCTCAGTGGGACAGGCCAGGAGATCCACCCAGGAGGAGGAAGACGGGCGAGGTGTCCTCGTAAGTACAGCCAAGTCGCTTACTCCGTCTTCGGCCTCAGGAAGGCCGCGCTGGCCGGGGATTTTGAAAGAGGCGAGTCAGAGCGGGAGTTCTCCACCGGCCCAGCCGGCCGTGTCTCCTTCCTGCCTCGCCTCCCTGTCCCCCAGCATCCGTGCCCTCGGACTCTCCTTGGGGTTCGCCCACGCTGCCCTCTGGCACACCCGAGCGGGCCGGTATGAGAAAGTGAGTTCTCCACGGGTCTCAGCGAGGCCCAGTCGGCCATGTCCCCTCCCTGCCTCGCCTCCCTGTCCCCCAGCATCCGTGCCCTCGGACTCTCCTTGGGGTTCGCCCACGCTGCCCTCTGGCACCACCGGGTGCTCTTGCCCAGCCCCGTGGGGTTGGGAAACTCGGGGGACGAAGGCTGCCCTGTGCACCTTCTACCCGGCTCTGCGCCTCTAGCGTCTCTGTTCCCAGGGTCCCCTGTGCTGGCCGCCGGCGGGCTCAGTCCTGGACCCTGTGCTGCCTAGCCTGTCCTCCAGAGGAGCCCCCTTTCTGCTTGTCTTCATCTGCTTTAAAGATGGAGCATCAGATAAAAGGAGAGGTGAAGGGAGCTAGCTCCCATCTGCTGGTCCACTTCTCAGCTGGCAGCAGTGGCCAGGGCTCCGGGCGCCATCCAGGTGAGCCTCTTGGAAGGCTGCCCTTGGGCCGTCACTGCTGCCTGGGGGGCGGGGTGCACCTTAGCAGGAAGCTAGGTTGGAGGTGGGGGTGGAACTCAAGTTCAGACACTCGCTGGTGGCTCATCCTCCATGCCGGGACCGGCACCTAAAGCTTTCCGTTTAAAACTGCGTGTTCTCCTGGAGATCTGGCCGCTGCTTCATGTACGTGTTTTCCTACTCAAGTCACATTGATGTGTGTGATATCCGCCCTGACGGTAGTGTGGTGAAGTGGCCAGGATTCCACGGCCGTGTGGGGGGCAGTGTCCCCGCACTGCTGAGCCCAGAGGCCCCCTTAACACTTGGCTTTACTGTCTACACTCCTGCGTGCTCCTGAATCGAACCGAGGTTACTGCCTCCTTTCAGGTGTCCACCGTGAGTGTTAATTTTCCCTGCTTGCCATTGGTCCTCTGTTTCTGTCCTTCACGTTTGCCCCGCCCAGCAGAGCCCCACCTGGGCCTTGTTCACCCCAGCTCCTTATTCCGCTCCCGCACGGCAGGGTGCTGAGCTGTGGCTACTTTTATTTTCTTGCAGAGCTTTTTTTTCCCTCTGGAATTGATAATTGGCTCAGTGCTGTTTCTCAGTGATTTTAACCTGGAACCCTGGCCAGCTGGTGGACTTCTCTGGGCGATAGTTATCCGGGAGTTTTCCCTTCCTAGGAGTCTCCCAGCGCTCACTGCTGTTACTCTGGGACTTGAGGAATGTCTGTCACTCTGTGGCGGGAATGTCACAGGAATGAAGCAGCGTCCGGCGGCAGGCCAGGTTGGTGGTCTCTGCAGGTGTCGTCGTTGGGGCTGCTGATTGTGTGGGGACCACGGCTTCTCTGTCAGGTCATTCCGTTTGTCTTGTTGACAAGTATGCTGGGGACCCAGTGCAGTAGCCTAATGGCTAACGTCCTTGCCTTGCACACACTGGGATTCCATATGGGTGCTGGTTTGTGTCCCAGCTGCTTCACTTCCCATCCAGCTCCCTGCTTGTGGCCTGGGAAAGCAGTCGAGGTCCCAGAGCCTTGGGACCCTGCACCTGTGTGGGAGGCCTGGAGGAAGCTCCTGGATCCTGGCTCCGGATGGGCTCAGCTTTGCCCGTTGTGGCCACTTGGGGAATGAACCAGTGGATGGAAAATCTTTCTCTCTGTCCCTGCTTTTCTCCATAAATCTGCCTTTTCAATAAAAATAAATACTTTCAAAGAGACAAATATGCTGGGCACGGAAGTCGGAGGCCACGCCAGTAGTTTGTGGCCACTGCTCACTGGCGTGGAAGCCGGAGCGGCTCCTGGCGCTGCTGTGGCGCTCCCTGGCCCCTCGGGGGACCCTCCTCTCGTGCACGGGTATCATGTGGTTTTTGCACAGGTTGAATATCCCTCACCTGGCATGTGTAGGACTAGAGGGGATTTAGATTTGGGGAGAGGAGAGGTAATTTCATTCCGCATTTTTACTCTACTTGTGTGTTTTTTTTTTAAATTTTTAAATTTTTATTTAAAGGCAGACTTTGCAGAGAGAGGAGAGTCAGAGATCCTCCGTCACTGATTCACTCCCCAAATGGCCGCGGTGGCCGGAGCTGACTGATCTGAAGCCAGAAGCTTCCTTCTGGGTCTCCCACATGGGTGCTGGGATCCAAAGGACCTGGTCCTCTACTGCTTCCCCAGGCTACAAGCAGGGAGCCGAATGGAAAGTGGAGCAGCCAGAGCTCTAACCAGTGCCCGTATAGGATGCTGGCACTGCAGGCAGAAAATTGGCCTGTTATGCCTTTATGCTTGTCGCATCCACCTGTTTTTAACAGCCACCTGCATGGGAGGTCAGAAGCAGGATTTTCCGTTTGCAGCATCACATTGATACTTAAGATACTGTTGGGTTTTACAACATTCTGGTCTTTGAGATCAGGCATGCTTGGTCTGTAGAAAGTGGAGCTATCATTGTCTCTATTATGTATTTGTTGATGCACGGTTGGGTTCAAGAATGTTAACTCTATAGGTTATAATGGGACGCGGCGTGTTCCGTTTCTCATGCTGTCTCACCATGGGCCGCTAGGGGGCCCTCGGAGGGCCTGAGCTCCTAGGAGAGGCCCTACCTTCGTTTCCAATGTTCCCTACCTCCTGGTGCCACAGGTGGCTCTACACCTGCTGGGTGTTCTCCCTCCACGGTGGAACCACGTGCTTCCCCAAGGAGTGGAGGCTCCATGTAGAGACGGGGTGCCTTAAAATTAAGGTCTGGGCTCTAGGCTTTCCCCTGTTTGTCATGTCATGGCATTGGGGCCTTCCAGTGGTCAGGACCTGTGCGTGCAGGTCGGCGCAGGCACGTGCCTAGCACCCGTGTGTGCACGTCACTGCAGGTACTCGCCCCTGTGGGTCTGTGTGCGCTTAGTCTTCCTAATCAGAGAAACACAGACTTCGTCACTGTAATGATTTTTTTTCATAAGATTGATCTGTTTGAAAGGGAGAGTTGCATAGAGACAGCTGAGAGATCTTCTATCCCCGAATGTTTGCAATGACTGAGGCTGGGCTGGTTCAAAGGCAGGAATTTCCTCCAGGTCTCCCAAGCGGGGGCAGGGGCCTGAACACTGGGACCATCCTCTGTAGCTTTCCCAGGCCTGTTGGCAGGGAGCAGAATTGGAAGTGGAATAACTGGGGTACGAACCGGCACCCACATGGGATGCCAGCACTGCAGGTGGTGGCTCTGGTGCCAGCCCCCGGAGAAGTCCTTTCTGAGTATGCAGGACAATGGTGCTCAGCACACTCACATGGCCACACAGCCGTTTGCCAGAACTCTGCGTCCGTGAAACAGCCACTCCAGAGGCATGGAGCAAGCGGTTTCCCACGGTGGCCTTGCCCAAACGGGGGGCCGTCCTTCAGTTGTGTCTGTGGACCTGCTGCCTGAGGCAGCTCGGTGGGTGGGATCCGAAGCTCTCGGTCCGTTCTGTGAAGGCTCATTTCACTTGGCCCGGTGCCCATAAGGTGTGGGACCGCCTGTCCGTGGTGTGACACCGCACATCCGTTCATCACCTGCGCGGTGTCTGCCTGGCCTCGGCCTTGCGCTGTTGTAGATGCCGCACCTGAGACCGTGGTGGGCAAATGTCGTTTAAGACTTCGCTTACACTTCACTCAGCTTTTACCTGGAAGTGAAACTGGTGGGTTGTGTGGTGATTTTATTGTTAAGAATTGGGTTCTATGTTTCCAGGTTGTTTTGTTATTGTTATTTTTTTAATGGGCCACAGTGTTGGCACACTCCGGTAGTGTGCAGGGAGCCCAATTTCCCACAAGCTCACCAACTCTCGTTTTTTTTTTTTTTAAATGGTAGTTGTTCCTTGTGGTTTTGATTGACGTTTCCTTATGTTCAGTGATGCCAAGCATCTTCAAGTGCTGATTGGCCATTTGTGTATCTCTTTTTAAGAAGGTTTATTTTTATTGGTAAAGCAGATTTGCAGAGAGCAGGAGGCAGTGAGAAAGGTCTTCCATCCGCTGGTTCACTCCCCAAGTGGCTACAATGGCCTGAGCGCATCCAAAGCCAGGAGCCAGGTGCTGCTTCTGGGTTTCCCACAAGGGTGCAGGGCACCAAGACCTTGGCTCGTGCTTGACTGCTTTCTCAGGCCACAAGCAGGAAGCTGGATGGGAAGTGGAGCAGCCGGGACGTGAACCAGTGCCATGTGGGGTCCTGGCTCTCGCAAGGCGAGGGTTTGGGCACTGAGACTTCGGGCCAGGCCTCGTTTGTGTATCTTGTCTGATGAAGTGGCTGTTCAGTTCTTCGTGGATTTCTTGTTGCTGTGTTGTAAGAGCTCTGTATTTACTCTGCGTTTTTTGTTTGTTTTGGTTTGGTTTGGTTCAACTTTATTGAAACATAGATCAATTAGCAGAGCTATTATTTGGTCACTTATCCATTGACAACTGCCATTGTTTATTCAGTGATATATTAAACAGTGTGTTGGAAGATAGATTAACTAGTAGCTCCAAGCCTCTTAACAATTTAAATGGAAATCACAAAATGTTTGAGACCCCGCCCCTCAGAGGACCCCCTCGGCACGCGAGAGCCGTGAGCCGTGCTGCTAGGCCCCTGACCCAGCCAGGGCGGGGACACTGGCCACAGGATACGCATGCTCCCTTTAAAAAAAAAAAATCTGAATTTTGGGCAACTGTTCTCTTGTAACTTGACAGTTTCTGAAGGCAGTGATTGTCCAAGGTTGGATCTTGATCTCAGATGAGCGTGTGAATGAATGGCGGGAGAGAAACCAAAAATAAAATTTAAAAAAGATGAGGTCTGAAAATGGAGCAGCTAGATAAGAAAATCGAAACAGAAAATTTAAAAAGTCAAATTACTGTTCAGTAATTTAAAGTTTATTCCAGCCTTAGTGCAGGTTATTCCGACCTGAAGGTAGAACCGCATGCTGTGAGTCCGTCCAGCCCTGGGAGACGCGACTGTACTTAACTGTTACAGATCCGTGCCATCTCCGGCACTACGGATCACATAGCAGTGAACAAGTAGAGAAAAAAAAATTTATAAGTAGTTCAAGTTGCAATAAAAATGAACAATTTTTTAAAAAAATATATATATCCACAGTACGTCCTCCCATGTCTCCCGTGGGCTCCTTCTGGAGTCTTGGGGCTCCCACCACTCGTCTACCCGCCCCCTCGGCCTCTGACCCGCCTCGTCTCCCACCTGCGCAGGCCAGTTCCACCTGTGACAGAGCCAGCACGAGACCAAGAGCTAATCCTTCCCGCAGCATGGGTACTCGAGTTATGGCTGGGCGCACGCACGCACGCTGAGCGCACGCACGCACGCTGGGCGCACGCACGCACGCTGAGCGCACGCACGAGCGAGCCAGACCCGCATAGCGTATGATCGGTTAGGAGCTTAGTGACTTGGCCACGATGCTCTAGCCCACGATCGCCTGCTGGTCCACCTGGGCACGGGACTTGATGACAGCGCAGTCAGGGCGGCTTATTCTTTTTGACAGTTCATTTTCATGCAGACTACCCCTTCAAATCACCTAGGTTGCATTTACAACAAAAATCGATCATGCAAATATGAACAGTAATGGCAGCATTTGTCTCAATATTCTTTTTAAAGATTTATTTTATTGTAAAGTCAGATATCTAGAGAGGAGGAGACAGGAAGACATTCCGTCTGATGATTCACTGCCCAAGTGGCCACATCGGCCGGTGCTGCGCTGATCCAGAGCCAGGAGCTTCTTCCGGGTCTCCCACATGAGTGCAGGGCCCCAAGGCTTGGGCTGTTCTTGACTGCCTTCCCAGGGCACAAGCAGGGAGCTGGATGGGAAACGAGGCTACTGGGAAATGATCCGGCACCCATATGGGATCCTGGATGTGCAAGAAAAGGACTTTAGCTGCTAGGCTACCACACTGGGCCCGACATACTGTGGATATTAACTCCCACCTCAACCTTGGGTTCCTCCAGTTGGCCTTCCTACTGTGTCCGTGCTGTCCTTGGCTGCCTGGTGTCTCTCCTGGCTGCAATAGCTCCCGGACTTGGGTCTGTCACCTGTGCTTCTGTAGAAAGTTTTCCGTGTGGATTCCGTTCTCTGGTGTTCTGCTGAGGAGTTTAGCATCTGTTTTCTTTTTCTTTTTTTTTTTTTTTCATTATCTTTTTTATTGGGAAGGCGGATATACAGAGAGGAGAGACAGAGAGGAAGATCTTCCGTCTGATGATTCACTCCCCAAGTGAGCCCAACGGCCGATGCTATGCCGATCTGAAGCCAGGAGCCTTTTCCGGGTCTCCCATGCGAGTGCAGGGTCCCAAAGCTTTGGGCCGTCCTCCACTGCTTTCCCGGGCCACAGGCAGGGAGCTGGAAGGGAAGCGGGGCTGCCGGGATAGAACCGGCGCCCATATGGGATCCCGGGCGTGCAAGGCGAGGACCTTAACCACTGCGCCACAGCATCTGTTTTCGCAAGGACATTGCCCTGCGGTGTCCGCAGCTTCCTTTGCTTTGGTTACTTTGTCTGGTTTTGTAACCAGTGTCAACCTGGGAGGATCATCTGGGCAGTATTGATTCCTTTTATTCTTCTTGGAAGAATCTGACAAGGACCAGTGTTAGGGTCGGTGTTGTGGTTTAGTAAGCCAAGCCTCTGCCCATGGAGCCAGAACCCCTTTTGGGTGCTGGTTTGAGACCCAGCTCCTCCACTTCCAGTCCAGGTTCTTGCTAGTCATGCATCTGGCAAAGCAGCAGGAGGTGGGCTAAGGCCTTGGGCGCCTGGCCCGCGTGGGAGACCAGCCTTGGGGCGTGAACCAGCAAATGGAAAATCTTTCTCTGTCTTTCCCTCTTTGTAACCCTGTGTTTCAAACAAACAGATTTTTTTTTTTTTGAAAAACAAAGTTTTGGTGTTGTTTTTAAATGTTTTCTAGAATAACCAGTGAAACCTCTGATACAGCCTTTTGCTTTGTTTTATAGAAAATTTTGTTAATCATAAATTTAAGAATATTACATGTTATGGATATATTCAGATTTGTGGTTTCCTCTTACACCAAACGTTGGTAGCTTGCATGTGTCTGGGAGTTTGTGAGTTTCCTGTAGCTTCTCTGACTTGGCGGCCTGCACTCGGGAGGCCTCTGCCTGCGGGGACACGCTCCGAGGGTGGTTTCATTGCTGTGCCAAGCTACTGCACTGCCTGGCTACAGGCAGGCATGGCGTGCCACTGCCCGGCGTCACAGCATGTCCGGCTGTAGGGAAGGAACAGTCCATGCCAGCGGGGAGTTCCTCCGCCCCCTCTGCTGGCACTGTCCCGTGGGCGTGCCTCCAGCGAGCGGGGCGATGCTGCAAGGCACTCCTAGCTCAGCGTCGCCCAGTTTCATCCAAGGTCAAAAGTGGAGCCTTCACCCCTCCCCGCTTGACTGTTCCGGGCAGGTGGCTGGCCCTTCCCTGGGGTCCCAGCAGGTTTTGCTTCGCCTGTCCGCATGCGGGCTGCCTGTACTTCTCATTGGTATAAAATACCCCTCTCCGGTTCTATTTGGATGGTATACCTTCTGCTATACTTTTTTTAAAAAAAGATTTATTTATTTTTATTGGAAAGTCAGATGTCAGATGTGAGGAGGAGACAGAAAGATCTTCCGGCCGATGGTTCACTCCCCAAGCTGCTGCAACGGCTGGAGCTGAGCCAATCCAAAGCCAGGAGCCAGGAGCTTCCTCTAGGTCTCCCACGCGGGTGCAGGGTCCCAAAGCTTTGGGCCATCTTCAACTGCTTTCCCAGGCCACAGGCAGGGAGCTGGATGGGAAGTGGGGTTGTCAGGATTAGAACTGGTACGGATATGGGATCCGGGGTGTGCAAGGTGAAGACCTTAACCACTACGCTATTGCGCTGGGCCCATTCTGCTATACTTTTATCTTTAACCATTTTATTATTTTGAAGTTAAAGTGTGTCTGTCACAGCCAGCATACAGTTTTCCTCCATCATTGTGGGTTCTAGACAGAACCTGCACAGACGTTCTCACTGTTGCCCCTAAGGCAGCCGTGACCTGTAACCTTTCCACACCCCCTGGGGGAAGCACTGTATGGAACCCAGAGACGGCAGCAGGGCTGCCGGTGTGAGTAGGGAATATGCAAACATGCCATATCATGTAAGGACTTGAAGCTCCCCAGCCCCACAGGGTGTCTTGCAGTCAGCCCCCACGGGCCCCCTGAATTTGTCACAGTTGGATGCGTTTAATGAAACCCAGTTTGCCAACATCTACTTTTTGATAAGTCCGCTCACGTTGATTAGAACTCGTGCTGATCCGAGACTTCTGTCTGCCCGTTTGCTGACTTCTGTCTGTGGCTTTCCCTCCCTCCCTCCCTGCAGCCCGCCCTGACCTGGCCACTGTGTGTGTGTGTGTGTGAGAGTGTGTGTGTGAGAGTGTGTGTGTGAGAGTGTGTGTGTGTGTGTGTGTGTGTGAGATATGTTGCAGTATGTTACAGCTTCCTTGTTACTTTTCTTTCACTGGAAAGGTAAATATGCAGAGAGAAGCAGCTAGATCCGCGGTTCAGTCCCCAGTGGCCCCAGTGGCTGGATCTGGGCTGACTGAAAGCCAGGGGCCTCTCCGGGTCCCACGCGGGTGCAGGGGCCAAGGTCTCAGGCCATCCTCGACAGAGCTGGATGGGAAGTGTTCGAGCCAAAACATGACCATGAGGAATGCCGGTGCCGCGAGGAGGAGGGTTAGCCTAGTGAGCCACCGCACTGGCCCTCGAGTTGTTGATCAGAGTGTTTTCCAGTTTCTTTGATTTCTCACTGTGGTGGAATTGTCTGATAACCTTTTTGATTCTGCATTTTTATTCCTGTGCTATCCCATTGTTTTCAAATCGCCATTGCTTCTTACTTGAAGTCATTTGATACTTTCATTAAAGATCGTTTATTTTCTAGGTTTCTCTTTTTTGTTTGTTTCAGGGAAACACTATGGTAAGACGAAGGAATAGATTCTGCATGAGAAGTTCAACAGCATCAGTAAAGGTAAATATAGAGGTTTCCTTGTTATAGAAAGAGAAGGGACCACAACAGCCAAGGCTGTCCAGGCCTCTGCCAGGAGCGTCCTGCCAGTCTCTCACACGGGTCCAGGGCTCCAAGACGTGGCTGTGTGCTGCTGCTTCCCCAGGAACATTAGCAGGGAGCGGCTGGAACTCAAACCAGGAACCCATCTGGGCCGCCAGCACTGCCGGTGGTGGCTTAGCTTGCTGCTCCCGCAGCTGGCATTGGTGTCTGTTTTTCTTTTTCTTTTCTTCCAACCTGACTTTGAGTTCATCCCACTTAGAATTCATGTGGCTTATTTTTAAAAGCATTATTTGAAAAAATTAATTTTTGGAAAGACAGATTTTACACAGGACAGAGAAGGTCTTCCATCTGCTGGTTCATGCCACAAGTGGCCAGAACTGAGCTGATCCAAAGCCAAGAACCAGGAGCTTTTTCTGGATATCCCATGTAGGTGCAGGGTCCCAAGGCTTTGAGCCATCTTTTATTTACTTTCTTTTTTTTAAAGATTTTTATTGGAAAGTCAGAGTCAGATACACAGAGGAGGAGAGATGGAGAGGAAGCTCTTCTGTCTGCTGATTTACTCCCTAAGCGCCCGTAGTGGCTGGAGCTGAGCCAATCTGAAGCCAGGAGCCAGGAGCTTTTTCCGGGTGTCCCATACGAGTGCAGAGTCCCAAGGCTGACCTGTTCTCAGCTGCTTTCCCAGGCCACAGGCAGGAGCTGGGTGGGAAGTGGGGCTGCTGGGATTAGAACCGGCGACCAATTGGGATCCCGCCGTGTGCAAGGCAAGGGCTATAGCCACTAGGCTATTGCGCTGGGCCCATTGAGCCATCTTCTACTGCTCTCCCAGGATAAGCAAGGAGCTGGATGGGAAGTGGAAAGGCCAGGATACAGCCTGGTTCCCCTCAGTGATGCCAGTGCTTTAGGGTAGAGGATTATTATGCCTCTGCACCAGTTTCTTAGATATGAAGATTATTTTTATAAAGAGAAATTTTTAACATATTCCCCACGTATTCTGCCTGCTCCTTTGTCTCTGCTGCCGTTGGCGCCAGCTCTGCAGGGGCTGTGGGCTCGCGCCTGTCCATGCTCTGTGCATCACGTTGGATCGTCTGCCCTCTCATGGCTTCAGGTCTACTGCTGCTTCCTTCTGCCACGTCCAAGCATCCTTTGAATTTTTATGTTAGTCCCTGTGTGCTTATTTTTTAAATATGTGTTTATCACTTTTATTTGAAAGGCAGATTTACAGAGAGAGAAGCAAAGATTTTCTCTTCATTAGTTCACTCCCCAAGTGGCTGGAGCTGAGCAAATCCAGTCTTGCAGGTGTCCCTCGTGGGTGCAGGGTCCCAGTGCCTTGGGCCGTCCTCCACTGCTTTCCCAGCCATAGGCGAGGGGCTGGAAGGGAAGTGAAGCAGCTGGGACTTGAACCAGCACCCATAGGAGATGCCATCACCATAGGCAGAGGCTTAGTAAGTCACGCCACTGCTCCAGCGCCGTCAGTCGCTGCATTTTCCAACTGCAGGCTGGTTTCCTGTCATTCCTCCTCTTTAATAGTCTCATTGTGGTGATAGGTCAGTCTCACACTTCCCTTCAGTTCTTTAGTTCCGACTGAACGTACTCATGGTAGCTGACGTGTAGCAGCCTTGCCCAGGAGGCCGGCGTCAGGGCGTCCTTGGAGGGTGTGTCCGCTGACCGCTTGGACTGTCGGCTGTGGCCCTGTTTTCTTGTTTCTTTGCGTGTCTTGCAGCGTCTGAACAGGCCAACTCCGGAAGTAGAGGACCTCCCCCTGGGGCCTGCAGCTGTGGTGGTCGGTCCTATGACTTTCTTAGGCTAATGCTCTGATTCCTTGTCGCATTGGCTCAGCAAAGTCTCAGCTCGGTTGGCAGTGAACCAATAATAAAGTGACGGAAATTTCCTGTCATGCTTCGAGCCAGCAAGGTGGTCTGAGGCCTGGTCAAGTCTGCCCACAGATGTGCCAGTGGTCGCCCGTCGGGCCGCCCCTTGGAGCTGCTGCAGGTACTTCACAAGGATACCTCACCACCTACTTCCTGCACAAGGGCAGAGCCCGCGCCGCGGCTGACCTTGCCACTGTGCACCTGGCCTTGAGAGCCCCAGGAGCCTTGTGAGCTTGTGGTGGCTTCCAGGGACATGGCCGCTCGTCTCCCCTGGTCCTGGTCACTCAGCACCAACTGGGCTGCTGAGGTGGCTCTGTGGCAGGAGGCAGGACGGCTGTTCGCCCAGTGTGCTGCATGGGCGGCCCAGCTGCGGCTCTCCCCTGGGGAGACACTGGGGCACTCCCAGGCCACCCAGCCCCTTGCACGCTGCTGGCCTTGGCAGGCGCCGCAGCCTTTTGCAGCCACCGTGGGTCAGGAACAGGGAAGTGAGGCTAGGGCAGGTGAAAGCCACTGGCCATGATTCAGTTCCCCGGCAGAGACTGCTGTGCTTGGCAAGCTCCCCTCAGGTTGTCAGTGCTGCTGTGCAGGAGCTGACCTCCAGTTTTCTTGACCCTTGGGGGAGTGGAAACGCCCTGTGACGGATGCCCTGCACTCAGCTGGCCACGCCTTCCCTCTCCACAGGCGGCTGTCTTGGCCCAGCAGTGCTTAGGAGCTGCCCGAGGACTCAAGTGCACAGATGAAATGAATGAGCCCTCCATGAGGGGCACACTGCCTTGATGCCCAGGCCTGTGTTGGCAGTGGACCACAGGCAGCAGCTGGCCGCAGCCGCAGAGAGCAGTTGCAGTTACTGTGGGTCGGGTCACATGCGCAGTAGCTTATTTGCTCTGATCCATGCTCAGACTGCAGATGTTTGGCAAGGTAAACCCATAGTGTTACGCTGTTGGATTGCATGTGAGATGGGAGATGAGAATGAAGGACAATGCAAGGTTTTTAATCAGAAGCCATTAAATGGAGTTGGCATTAGTTGAAAACTTATGGGAGGTGCGGGTTCTGCTGGAGAGGTGTTTTGGTTGTTGCATGTCCGAGCTGCTTGGAGGGTCGGCTGTCCCCAGGCAGCTGAGCACCCGGGTTGGAGTGTCCCAGAGCTCTGAATGGGAGATAGGTCCGAGCCATCAGCCCCCCGGCGGCTGAGCTGGGAGTTGCATGGCCTGCCTGCGCCTGGCACTGCCTGGCATGTCCACCTGCCTCCTGGGTTGTGCTTCTCACTTATCTCTATAGAAAGGTCTTTTTGCTGCTTCCATTTCAAGCTTGGAAGGCAGCTCTGCTGGTATGTGATCTGGACGAGCGCTGAGCCGGCCCTGGCGGAGGGCACACTGAGGTGTAGATCCAGCCATGTCTCCCCAGAATTTCCCTGTGGGGTTGCCTCCAGCGTCCGCGGTGCTCCCTGCTCCTCCTGCACCTTCCTCGGCTCTTTCCATCGCACAACCCCGCCTGGCTCCTGCTTGCTCAGACTTCAAGTGCTTCTGCTGCTGGGACAGCAGGTGTAAAACCAGGAGCTGGAGGTCACCAAGTGAGCAAGCGGAGAGGGGACAGACTGCATCTGAGCAATGCCCCTTGCCAGGCCACAGCCAAGGGAAGAGAAGGAAGCGGCAGAGCGGCTGGTGCCGGGCGCTCGGGACTGGCCGGGAGAGGGCGCTGCAGCTGCTGCCACTGCAGGGATGGGCCGCATGAGGGGATGAGGCCAGAGGATGAACGGGCGCAGAATCCGTGATCTGCAGTCTCGGAAAGGCTCCAGTGCTGGCTGCAGCAAGTGGCTCACGATAGGGTCAGCCCGAGGCCAGGATTCCAGGGGGAAACCTGGCGGTTTGTGTTCGATGGGGGCAGAGTGAGGAGCCCCAAGGCCAGGTTGGTCTCAGATGACCCCTGGGACACGGGAGCCTGAGACAGGCTCCAGGGGAGACAGGAGCAAGTGGCCAAGCTGGGGGGCTGAGTGCAGCAACGAGGACGAGTGACCGAAGACAGGCTTTTCTGGGGTACTGGGCCTCCCACGCCCTCCCAGGCAGGCTCCTTGTTCCCGCCTTTTCAGAAACAGCCAAAAGCAGGTGACTTGTTCAAGTCCCATTGCTTGTGAGTTCAGGTGCTAGCAGAACCCTGCTGACTGGTTCATTCTTTTATTTTTATTGGAAAGGCAGATGTACAGAAAGGAGGAGAGACAGAGAAAGATCTTCCGTCCGATTATTTACTCCCCAAGCAGCCGCAACAGCTGGTGCTGTGCCAATCCGAAGCCAGGAGCCAGGAACTTTTTTCCAGGTCTCCCGCGTGGGTGCAGGGTCCCAAGGCCTTGGGCCATCTTTGACTGCTTTCCCAGGCCACAAGCTAGGGGCTGGATGGGAAGTGGAGCTGCCAAGATTAGAACCGGTGCCCATATGGGATCCCGGCACGTTCAAGGTGAGGACCTTAACCACTACACTATCGCACTGGGCTTGACTGGTTCACTCTTAACCTTCACCCAGTGAGACCTGTCTGCCCAAGTGATATGGGAGGGAAGGATCTAGAAGCATCAGCGAGGAGTCCCAAGGACACTGTTCCCTCTCCGTGCCCACTGAGCTGAGGGTGGGATAGACTAGTTTACCTGGTGCTGGGGCAGTTGCTGCATGGTGACCCTGGGCTGGGGAGGCACCCCGCAGCTTCACTGTCACTTCTGGCTAGGAGGGACCTGCCTAGCTTAGCTCAGAACCCCATGGCCAGCGCTCGGGAGCTGAGCTGCTGGTGTCTTTTGCCAGGCTCTGTTTGGTCACTTGTTTCTCACAGGTTATTAGGACCAAAGGCTGTCAGAAGGTGGGGCATGGGTGGGTACAAGGGCCTCTCGAGGCTGTGTGGAGTTTGAACTAACCCTTCTCAGGCTGCTTCCTGTGACCACGAAGCACTCAGTGACAGAAGCGGCTTTGCTCCGGACTCCTGGGGCAGTGTGTAAGTGCTGTAGGTTCCAGGGGCAGTGTGGCCAGGCTTGCCCTGACCTGCAGCAGACATGCCGGGCATGCTGCTCCCGTGGTTGGCTGGCCCCGCGAGGAGCCTGGCTTGCCTTCCACCCTGACAGCCCTTGGGGAGGAATCCGTGCTTGGGACGGGCAGGTAAGGATGCACTGTGGGGCCTGCTCCGGCCGACTCCTGGAAGGCGAGCGCCGAGTGCCCAGGTGGCCTGTCTGGGTGTGGGAGGAAGGTACTTTGGGGAGGGGAGCCTTGTTTGGCCAAGAGCTGTCTGGATGTTCACGCCATTCTTGGGCCTGTACAGAATCACCAACTTGGCAATGAGACTGCCGTGGGGCTACCAGGCTGAGTGCCTGCCACCACCATGGCAGGGCCAACCATAAGCCTAAAGCCCCCTGCCCCAAACTGCAGGGCAGGTCTGTCGGTGTCGAGCTCGCTCTCTGCCCCGGCAGATGTTGGGAGAGTGAAGCCCCAGGGCACAGTCAGCGAGGCGCCGCGGGGGGCCTGGCTGCTCTTCAGGGCTGCTGTGGAAATCGTGCAGGGAGATGCTGTGCTGTTACGTGGAAGTCAAAGCGGCACAGCAGGGAGAAGCACCTTCTTCCAGGAGCTGTCGGGGGCTGCAGTAGTCTGAGGGGAGGGGGCAGTTAACCAGCTTTTATGATTTCACAGCTTCTCAAACATCCACAATCCTAGACACAAGCACCTTTTACGCCCTGTGTTTTATTGCTGACCCAGCTCTTTGGCAGTTTCCGTGCCGAGGGATTTTAATGAACGTAAGACCCCAGGGAGTTCACGCTGCACTTGACGATCTCTGAGCACTGATCAATGTTCTTCTTGATCCTGTAGAATTTCTCCACATATTCAGAACGTCCTAGAAGCTCCACAAAGTCTTCATCATGAGTGATAACCAGAAGCTGGAAGTTTCGCTGCTGTGAACGACTTTTTATTATCCTGAAAAAAAGGTGTATTTAGAATATTTTATTATCTAAGAACATAACCCTTTCTTTTGCACAGGCCACTGCAAACCCTGCCAGTACACGTGTCTGTGTGTGAGACAGACAACCTGGTTTTTCCTGGCCACCCTGCAGGAAGTGGGCGGGGGCGGTGCCTGCGCCCGACTGTGCACAGCTGAGAGGTTCTCATTCCGTTTCCCTCGACAGCTGCGCTGCGCAGCCTTAGCTGACCAGTCCCTCAGCAGGGATTTTCCTGACCTGTTACTAGTTCTCTGTAGAAGAAAACTCTTCCAATAACGAAGATAGTCCAGGTCGGGGGAATACCGCTGCCGTCCTCTGAGCTGGCATCACTGCTGTGACACCTAGGGGCCCCAAGTGGGTGGAGGGGGTGCTTTTCTGCTCAGCAGCTAGCTGCTAGGGGAACCCGAAAGACTCTTCACTCCTTGTTGCCATCTGGCCTGGGGCTGGCTGCACGGAAGCCACCCCGGGCTCGGCGGCTCACCCTGCTGGAGAGAGGTGGCCGGGGGCTGGGAGACAGGAACCACTGCCCTGTGCATTCTGGGAGCCAGGAGCTGCCACATGGCTCCTCATCCTAGGGAAAGGCCTTTCTTGTGCCAGTCCAGGCAAGAAACACAGTGCCCAGCAGCAGGGAGTGTTCAAAGCCACCTGCTTCAACCTGCTGCAGAGTGGGAGTTCTGTCCTCCCAGCTTTCACATATGAACAGGGGGCGAAACAGCCCCCCCCCCCCCCCACGGATGTCTCACTACTGTCTTCATGGCCATGTGGTTCCACTGTTGGTTTTTCAGGTAAACCAGGGCCAGGTGCCTCTAGCCATGACTTTGACAGCAAGCAGCTGGCGAGGCATGGGACCTATCTGTGGTTGCTGGCCAGCATCTCATTCCTTTACTGTCTCAAGGTGAAGCCCAGGGCCCAGCCCCTCCACCCTCCGGGGCAGGACACCTACTCCACCAGTGCATGTGCGAGCGACTCGATGTTCTCTCGGTCCAGATTTGTCGTGGGCTCATCCAAAGCAAGAATGCCGCAGTTAAGGCAGAAGGTTTCAGCCAGGGCCAGGCGAATGATGAGTGAGGCTAAGACCTGGAAAAAACACGTGAGCTGGATACCCATGTCACCTCCCCCCACACACAGGCAACATGCGGACCAGAGGGGTGGAGAGATGCCGGGGACACTGATGGTTGGGGGCACCCTATCTTGTGGCCCCTCTAGAGAGGTGCCCCGCCTAGGCCTCAACGGCATGCTTCAGTGCACTGGCAGACAAGGTGAGAACTCAGCATAGCGGGTCCTCGGTTGGAGTGGCCGGCAGTGCACTCTGCTGCCTGCTCAGCTGCAGCTAACCGAGGGACAGGGCAGGAGAGGCACTTTCTAGGGCCAACGTCTGCAGACAGAGCTCCAGGCACGGAGGAAGTCCTGGGAGGCCCAGGCCGCACATGATTTGGAGAGCATAGGCCTTCTCCCTGCTGCATGGAGCATGGGAGAGCCCCCTTTCCAGAATGAAAGGGCCTCAGTGCCAAGATCCTTGCTAAGTCTGTGGGCCCCGCTGGCCTCTAGGGTGCAGAATGGGGGCTCCCCTGTCCCCCGACCCCAATGAGGTGATCCTTGCTTATTTCCTTCCCTTAAGCTAGCTACAGAAGCCTACTTTTGCTCAGAAAGTACTTGGAATTCCAAGATACCATGCTAAACTCTGTTCTCATTACTGCCAAAGCAAGCAGCGGTACTGATTACAGGTCACAAATTGGTCATTTTTACAGGTGTGGATTTCCATAGTAATCTGCAGATGCCTTCAAGTTTGTCTGGGCTGACCATATACGCAGAAACTGGAAACAGACCACGCAGATAATGCAGGTCCCCTGTCCTAGAGGTAACGGTGCTTAGTGCCGCAGGGTGCCAGCCAGTGTGGTCAGCAGGACCATGCATGCTCTCCGGGGTACGGGGACCACTGCCTTGGCCCTGAGATGTTCGTCACCCCGGGCCGAGCAGCTGGCACACTGTTCTCCAGGCAAGGCAGCTCCCAGGTTACCTGCCTTCTGCCCAGCACTGCATCGTCCACGCATGTCCAAGGCTGTGTCCCCCTTCAGCATCACCACACGGTAATTGTAATTCCGCCTTTTATCCGAAGCTGAGACGTTTTCATCAGCATCAGAGCGAATTTCTATATATTCAATATCTGACACAGAGAGAAGATTTCAGAAGAACTGACAGGCTGGGATTTCTTCATTTAGGGGTGCCCATTTCCATGCTTGGGAAGTGACCAGGATGCCCCCAGCAAGCCTCCCTAGGGCTGTCTTAGCTCCCCGGGCAGGGCCTCCTCTCACTGTGCGGGGGCACATCCCTTTCTGCACTACGACACAATCTAGCTCAGTCTCAGAAAATGCCAAGGATGCTCAGGGGGTGGAGGGAAGGAAGTCTGGCTGAGGAGAGGTCCCAGGGGAAGTTTTAAGAAAGGGCGTTTGGGGTGTGCATGGTGGTGTATCATTAAGGCTCAGCCGGGGTGCTGGCATCTCCTATGTGCCCCAGTTCTAGCCGCACCTGTTCCACTTCCCATCTAGCTACCTGGGAAAGAATGGAAGCTGGCCCCTGCACCCACACGGAGACCCGCAGGAAGCTCCTGGCTGCAGCTGGGCCCAATGCTGGCTTTTGTGGCCAGGTGGAGAGTAAAGCAACAAATAGAAGAAATCTCTTCCTTGGGGCAGGCCCGGCACCGTGGCCTAGCGGCTAAAGTCCTTGCCTTGAACGTGCCGGGATCCCATATGGGCGCCGGTTCTAATCCCGGCTGCTGCACTTCCCATCCAGCTCCTTGCTTGTGTCCTGGGAAAGCAGTCGAGAACGGCCCAAAGCTTTGGGATCCTGCATCTGTGTGGGAGGCCTGGAAGAAGTTCCTGGCTCCAGATTGGTGCGCTCCAGATTGGTGCAGCACCAGCTGCTGCACCACTTGGGGAGTGAACCATTGGATGGAGGATCTGTCTGTCTCTCCCTCCTCTCTGTATATCTGCCTTTCTAATAAAAGTCTTAAAAAAACAGCATTGGAGCTAGACCTGTTCATTACCTTGTCCGCGGTAGGTGCTTCGCCAAAGATCACGAATAATCTTATTGATCTCCTCCATTTTCATACTGTGAAATTTCATTATTGCTCTAGAAAAGGAAGCCATTTATACTTTAATGGAAAAATAACATGAAGTAGTACTTACTAGAATACATATTGCTCTATGTAACAGAGCAACTTTCACAGAATTTTCAACTCTCAAAGTTGAGCATATAAAGAACAAGAACCGGGCCCGGCCCGGTGGCGCAAGTGGTTAAGGTCCTCACCTAGCACGCCCGGGATCCCATATGGGCGCCGGTTCTAATCCCAGCAGCTCCACTTCCCATCCAGCCCCCTGCTTGTGGCCTGGGAAAGCAGTCGAGAACAGTCCAAGTGCCTGTGTGGGAGACCTGGAGGCTCCTGGTGCTCTGGCGCAGCACCGGCCGTCGGGCTCACTTGGGGAGTGAATCATCAGATGGAAGATCTTCCTCTCTGTCTCTCCTCCTCTCTGTATATCTGACTTTGTAATAAAAAAATAAAATCTTTAAAAAATACCCCAATGGGAACTTCATAAAACAACTAATCAGTAGATGAGTGTAGTGGATTAAAGGGAAGGGCGTGCATCAGCCAGGGGAAGCAGGGATTTCTGGAAATTACTACCTTGTTATTCCTCTTGTTACCATGCAGGTCCTGTATTTATTCCAGAGTGCTGGTTCAGGGGGTGACTCTGGGCTGAGGTCAGGCTGAACCTCACCGTTTTCTTCTGCCTTCCTAACATTCACAATCCTACATCTAAACATGTGTAATAACTTCTGTTTGGTTTTTAAGGTAGTTTCTAAACACTAAAAAGCAGAAAAGAAATGTTTGTAAAAACAAAAGTAGTCTGTCACCTTTCTTCAAAATGCACTTACTTGGGTTCTCTGGAACCAGGCCTGTGAGCTAGTGGCTGGGGCAGCTGTGATAAGAACGCACCCCCCCCTTCCCCACCAGAGGATGTGAGGTGGACGCACGCATTTCCATCGCAGGCCTCTTATCTGATTCATACAAAAAAAGAAACTGAATGTAATGCTACAACTGCCTCTGCAGAATCATTTCATGATCTTCTGGTTCACCAGCAAAAGAGAAATGACTCAACATAAATATATTTTCAGTATCAGATGAAGGACTGCGAAGTAATAAAGACATTAAAAAAAATGGTCTGCTGCTTGATGAGAATTCAACAAGTCTCCATTTTCTACTAGCTCCACGCATCTCAGTCTAACACTTCATGCCTTCCTCCCCGCCCCCGCAAACATTTCTGTCTGAAGAAAAACCACACGCTCACACTGAGGAGTGCACTCTGTAAAGCCTGCCTTTCCATAGCGCATGCACCTTAATCCAGATTTTGGGGTGTGGCAACATCTACTTCTTTGAAATGCAGAGGGGGAGACAGACACACATCTTCCACCCACTGGTCACTCCCAGTAGTCAGAACTGCCGGAGTCGGGTCAGGGGGAATCCAGGCGGCCTGGAACTCCATTCAGCTGGAGTGACAGAAGTTCAAATGCCTGAGCCCTATCTATTTTTCCAGACACATCAGAACCAGCATGAGGAAAGTAGAGCAGCTGGGCCTTGAACCATTAACCCATAGGAGATGCCAGCTTACCCTGTGGTGGCACAGTGTCAGCCCCAAGTTATATTTTTTCAAAGTCGTATCAGAGATCAGGAACAGGGTCCAGGGCTGAGGCAGGTTAAGCTGCTGCTAGTGGCATCCCAGGCCAGGTACTTGTGCAAGTCCTGGATGCTTTACTTCCAACTTAGCTCCCTGCTCATGCACCCAGAAAGAGATGGGCCCCTCCACCCACGTGGGACACCCAGACAAAGCTCCAAGCTCCTGGACTGAACTGGCTTAGTCCCATTACGTTGCAGCCTTTGGGGAATGACCTAGAGGATGGATAATTGCTCTCATTCTCCTTTGCAACGCTTTCAAATAGATAAAATACTGCCACCGTGGTTGGCGGGCTCCAGGGGGCGGGGGGCAGAGGTGCCTGAGACGTGCACAGAGCGGCTGCCACACGGACCTCTGATGACGGCTGGACTGCCAGCCCCCGCCAGGAACTCACAACAGTCCCAGGGGAAGGGCGGTCACAGACAGTGGCTGCCAATGAGTGCTTACCTGGTGTAAGACACAATATGCTAACTAGTCTACGTGATCTCAGTCCTGTCAATGGGAGCTAAGATGTTATCTCCAGTTACCATTAACAAAAGTGAGATCTGATGAAACTGGTAACTTACTCAGAGACAAGTGGCTAAGCTATTGTCAGTTCTTGAAATGATAGTTCAACTAAACAAGCAATCAAAATCCCCTGTTTTTAAAGTCACCAGAAACGGCAACTCTTCAAGATATACTACTTTTCCAAGTGTATCAAGTGTTCTATGGCACAGAAAAACAGAACTAAAGAGGGGAAAGTACAGGCCTGTTTTGCTTATGAATATACACATTCTAAATAAAAACAAATGTCATAGTAAGGATATCAAAAAATACATAACAAAATGTTTATCCCAATAAAAATTATGCAACAGAGAAAATCAGTAACTTTTCCTTCAAAACATTTATGCAATAAATTCTCAAAAAAAGCAAAAACAAATGTTTGATAATTTTTAGCAGTTCTGAAAACAAAAACAAAACCAAAAACACATAACACCTCTTCAGTTAGTGAAAGCAGAAGGAAGTGTCCTTAATGTGCCTGACTCTTACATACCCGCAGCAGCAGGCAGCACCTACGGGGCACAGGCCACACAGGTGCCGCCTCTGCCAGCTGTTCTACAAGCCCGCAGGGCTGCAGGTGATGAAGCTCCTGCTGAGAAAAAGTAACGGTGGTCAAATTACACACACAAAAGCAGTGTCATTTTCTAGTAGCAAATTCCAATGGGAAGCACAATAGAAAAAATGATTCTACTCAACAGAAACTTCAGATTATAAAAACTATACAGTTATAACATTTGATATATAACTGTAGCAGTTTAGGGCATGAATAAATTAAAAACTTAGTGAACACAGAATAACACAGAACTATGTACCTTCCTGTTACACCTGAAACCAAATGAAAAGATTTCCAATGGGTTGGAAAGGAGACAATAATTAACTGTCAGTATTCTTCATCAAATTCCAAATGAATGAAGAGGGTTCAAAATGAAACATAAGGAAATTTTCATTTTAGAGCTAAGGAATAGAAAAAGAGAAACTATAAATAAAAACACCAAAGACTGACAAAATATGAAAATGACACCAAAAGGACAAATGACACACTGGGAGTGGGTAGTTGTAATATGCTTGAAAAGGATTATTATCTAGAATCTGTAAGATATTAGCACATATCACCAAGGCAAGTTAGTAGAAAAAGTGGCAGTCAGAAATGAACAGGCAATTCTAAGAAACACAGCCAACAGATGCACCAATTCATCAGCATTACAGAGGGGGCAGTCTTTGCACAACACAGTGCAAAAACGTGTATTTCTATATACTACTACTGGTGCAAACCAACTTTCTATTTTTGTTTTAAATATTTATCTGAAAGGCAGCATTACACAGAGAAAGAATACGTAAGCATACATTTGTATCCCCAATGGCGTCAAAGGTAAAAGCCAGGAGCTTCATCCAGGGACCCAGGCACTCGGACCAACTATGCTGCTTTCCCAGGTGCACCAGCAGGGAGCTGGATTAGAACTGGAGCAGCCAGCACATGAACCAGCTCACATATGGGATGTGGTGCTGTAGACAGTTTTACCCGATACACCACAGCATCAGCTGTGGACGGCACTATGGCATTAATCACTTAAAAACACACATCCCCCTCTGACCCAGGAGCTCTTCATGGTGCATGTGCACAAGGGTGCAGACTCACACTGCAGCCTAAGCTTATGAGCAAACCTACTGTATCAGCCATGGCTACTAAAGTGGGAAAACTCGTGTCACAGATTATGCAGGTATTGATAATAATATAGAAAGGCTAACATGTTTGAACACCAAAGTTTCAGCACGTGTTAAGGGGAAAAGAAAAAGAAAAATCCCTATGAGGTGGTACCATTCACATGAAACCAGAGCGCTCTGTGTGCACTGCATGTAGAGGCATTTGGCAGGATGGGAAAACATGCCACTGATGGAGTACCAAGTGCACAGTACATGCTGGGTGCTGCCATGGAATGAACTGGAGCCACGTGCAGTGAGCTGAACTATCATGAAACATGGGGAAGCATGAATTATGTGTAATACAAGGTTGAGTGAGCTAAATGGTACAAATTATTATGGAGTATAATAGAAGGAAAAATACATCTGGGAAGAACTTCATCAATGTGACACTGTAAGGAGAAAATACGAAAATATGTCTTAAGGGAACAAAACTCTTCAATTCAGTTAGAACAAGAGTGAGATGAAATGAGGGAAAATAAAGATGGACACTTCTTCTAAAATTAGAAGGGCAGAGGGCCAACAGAGGGACCACCTTTAGAAAGGTCTCCTGCCAGCACGAACAGGAGGCATGGTGCCAACTGACAGGAGTCCTGGGAGCAGGCAGGGAAGCAGGAGCTGCCTGTGGACAAAGAGCAGCATAGGTGTCACCCTGGCAGCACCTGGACTCCTCAGGGATTGAACCTGGGACAGCAGCTGGCACGCCACTGCCTCCACTCCCTTCTCCAGCTTCCTTCATGCACACACTGAGTGCATAACACTCTAGCATGCATTGAGTTGCCGATTCCCGGCTCTGGCCTGGGTTAGCTTTGGCTGTTGCAGACATGCTGGGAGTGAACCTATAGTCTGCTGGGCTGCCTTTCAAATAAAACAGTAGTAGTAGAAGCAATAATAAATAATGCAGGTGCAGGTCCTTCCCTGGGCGGAACCTGGTGGGGGCAAACAGAGCCTGGCTACAGCATCAGCCCACAACCTGCCTGCAAAGAGCGGGCTGTTACACGCACAGAGCAGTGCAGGGAAGCTTTGCTTTCTTTGTAAAAACTGCTTCTGCTCGTAAAAGAACCTCAAAAATTTAAGAAAATTGTGGCCTACAAATTAGTTTATATTTAACTACTCAGAGTCTGAAAGATTCCCTTAAGAATTTCAGTAACAAGGGCAGCCATTTGATCTGGCAGCTGAGATGCCAGCTTGGACACCCGTATCCCTTAGCGGGATCTGGGCTGAAGTCTGGTTCTGCTCCCAATCCCAGTTTCCTACTGACACACAGCGCCCTGGGTCACAGGAAACGACGGATCATACATCTGCATCCTTACTACTCTGTGAGAATCTGAGTTCTCAGTTCCTGTGCTTGGCCAGGCCAGTCCTAGCCACGCTGCAGCCAGGGAGTGAACCAACATAATAGAAGATCTCTTTCTCTCTCAAATAAACAAAATCTAAAAAAATTGTGGTAACATTCTATTTTATTCAAGAAGACAAATTATGACTTCCATGGTTAACTCTGGTGTGCACCACGGAAGACTATGGACATGAGTCTCACCGACGACAAGGGTCTAACACATTTCCTGACGAAAAAGACCTGCAGGTCCAGAAAGACAAAGACTGGTACCACTGAAACCATCTGCATGGCACTGTAACAGTGCAGATCGTTAGACAGCCGCTCAAAGATTTATTTAGGGGTCCAAATACTTAAGGCCATCCTCTGCTGCTTTTCCAGGGAGCCTAATCAGAAGTGAAACAGCTGGGACTTGAAGTAGCACCCATATTGGATGCCAGCAGTGTGGGTGGCTCCATAAAATGAATCTTTAAAAGATTAAAATAAAGAAAACCTGTGAACCTTTGTGGTACCCTTTACCTAGCACCCCCAGCTTCTAACATGATGTCACAACAGAGGCAACACCACAGGTCTCCCCATAATAACTTGGGCTCCTGCTGCCACTCTGAGAGCCACTTTTCTAGCCCACCTTGGGACTTGGCCTCTCCCACGGGAACTGCATACCTGCAACGCAGCCATCAGCATGTATCTGAGGGGCTGGGAAAATACCACTCATACAGATCAAACCCTCCCTTTCTAAAAGACTTCAACTGCTGCTGCTTTTCTTACCTAAACCAACTGTGCCCTCAAGCTACTGAGGAAGATGAGCTACCATCACATGAAAATCTGTACTTAAAAGTGCTCAAGGGCCCAGTGGCGTGGCCTAGCGGCTAAAGTCCTCGTCTTGAACACGCCAGGATCCCATATGGACGCCACTTATATGCTCCACTTCCCATCCAGCTCCTTGCTTGTGGCCTGGGAAAGCAGTAGAGGACGGCCCAAAGCTTTGGGACCCTGCACCCATGTGGGAGACCTGGAAGAGGTTCCTGGATCCCGGCTTCGGATCGGCATAGCATCGGCCGTTGCACTCACTTGGGGAGTGAATCATTGGACAGAAGATCTTTCACTCTGTCTCTCCTTCTCTCTGTATATCTGACTTTCCAATAAATAAATAAATCTTTTAAAAAAGTGCTCACTAAACGATGACTCTTCCCCAAACCCCAACTATTTCACTGTATAAAACACTAGGTGGAATGGCCAAATAGCTATATGTAATTTTTACCTAATAAAGATTAGCTCATAAAAATGATTAATGAAAACTAAACATATTCGGAAAAATATTTACCCAATATTGGACAAGCATTCTCATGCTCCTCCTATGAGAAACGTACAGTAGTACTGAATAATGACAGGTACGTTGTTGAAAACAGACTGTGACCACCGTGAGTGCCCATACCACCATCACGACATTGGGTACCCTTCCTCTTGCCCTGGCACCTAGCACCGTGGAGACCTGGGGAAGAAGCCCTCTTGCACAGTGGAAATGTTGGGCCTAGCAGAAGCAACTCCTGAAGGAGCTGAGTGCATCAGAGGACAAGAGAGCTTATCACAGGCAGGAATACCTGATAACCCGGGACCACCAAGCAGCAGACGGAGTCCCAGTGCTCTCTCCTTCCTGCCCCCCTCAGGCCACAAACAACAGGACAAAGTTTCACGCCCTCAATGCTGAAGTCAAGCAGATACTCCCATCTAGAAATGTTTCCAACGTGAAGTCTGTGCAGAAGATCAACACCTGCTATTAAATGAATTTTCCCTAGCCAGACTCTCAGACCACAACTTTTAAAATTCAAGCAATGGCTAACCACTGTAGCAACAGCAACAGAAAACACTTACTCTCACACCTCCTGGTTCTAACGTGCCCTCTGGACATTGCAGGAACCCTGGCTGTGGAGCTAAGCTGTACTCTCGGGCAGGAGACCAACAGTGAGCCCCCAACACAGTGCTTAGCCAAAACTCCCTGAATGTAGAGTCTGGAGCCCAGAATGGGCCCGAAAGGTAGCTGGCTGCCTCAGATGCAAAACTGCAAGAGCTATGTATTTCCACCTAATCACACTAAGCTCGACCCACTGGGCGAGTTTGATGTCTGGGAAAAAATGAGAGAACAGTGGGCACAGGGTAACACATTAGTAACACACTGTGACATCATTCACATCGATCCTGCTAGTTTGGAGTAACAACACTAGGTGATGCATGCTTTTCCCTTCTAACATGCCTCTGACCACTGCCGAAGCTTATACCTAGTGATGTTTTTAGATTACTAATAATAGATGGTAATCAGCTTTTCTTGAAAACGCACTGCTAATTTCCTGTGTTGCCTTAAATAGCAAAATGCAACAATCACACTAACTGCATACTTTATTCTAAGAGGCGAAACACTGAGGGAAATTTCTGGACCTTTTGGTGAGAAGACAAATTTAGGGTTCACATAACGCCACTGCTTGCAAGCACAAGCCCACAATGATGCAACTTTGGGGGGAATTTTGCTCCACTTTCCTTCTCATTTGTAAGAGTCCATCCAATTACCAGATCAGAGAATTCCGTAAACAGCCTCGCTGTGTCTGCAAGCCCAGCATCAGTGGCTGGAAAGCACCTTGTCCCTCCACAGCCTCTTTTGCCCGTGCCTGCCCCCTCTACAAGTGTCTGTCCTCACCATGCTCAGTCTGACGCCATGATTGGGACACTTTCCCCACTGAAATGTCCTTCCTTGTTAAAGACCCAAGTCAACAGACTGTGGAAAACCTACCCAGGCCTTCCCACCAGTTAGTCAGCAGCTTGGAGGGACAGAGTGAGATACTGCCATCATCCCAAAGTCTGACACCAGAGGAACGGAGCAGGAACAGGTGGTGGGGTAGGGTGGATTGAGCCACTGTTTGTAACACTGGCACCCCATAATCAGAGTGTTGATTCTGGCTGCTCTGCTTTCCCACCCACCGTCCTGCTAAGATGGCTCAAGTGGGGAGGTCCCTGCACCCAAGGCTGAGAGCCCAGGCTGGAGCTCCGGCTTTGGCCTGGCCAAGACTTGGCTGTTGTGGCCATTGCAGGAGTTAGCCAGTGGATGGATGATCTCTCTTGCTCTCTCAGAGAGCCAATCTGAAGCCAGGAGCTTTTTCTGAGTCTCCTACATGGGTGTAAGGTCCCAAAGTCAATCTATAAACAGAGAGCTAGATGGGAGGTAGAGCAGTCAGGACACAAACCGGCACCTGTATGGGATGCTGGCATTTGCAGTGGAGAATTAACCAGTTGACCCCTCCATAGTTTTCAAATAAATACATCACTTTTAAAAGTCACAGAAAAGATAAAGAATATCTATTAATCAGTGAGATCAATAATATACCCAAGAATGGGCAAAAGATAAGCATTTCACAAGACAGTGTCATCACTCACACAAGTGACAATACCAATAGAATGAGGGACTGCAAGGCCACCAGTGGGCCACACACGAGGACATCCACAAAACCAGTGCCAGCCGGGGCAGCAAAGAAAGCGCCTGCCTACTGCTAGTGATGCAGATTAGTGAAGCCATTTTGGAAAACAATTTAACGTTGCTTTAGAAAACTGCATGTACCCTGAACCTATTCCTGATTTGTAACTATTATGATGCCACTGGTCCAGAAGATCCAGGGACAGTGTTCCCGGGAGTGAGATTTACATTAGTGAAGGCCCGGGGTAAACGCCAGGGTGTAACTACAGCAGGAGATACAGTGCCACAGAACTCTGCAGTCAGGATGAATGAACGACAGCTGTAGGCACCACAGACAGATAAAAGAGCAAACCTGAGATGACTCCAAATACGACACCAATTTTAAAAGCCCACCAAGAAAAACTACACACATAACACCATTTTTTAAGAAAGCAAATATCCTTGGCATGGCCCCAGGGGGTAGGGGTGATGGGGGGATAATGTGGAGCTCATGGGGGGATGAGGGAAGGGAGGCACACCCAGCAGACGCCAGTGCATGGAATAGTAGAGTTCTGGGACTGCTGAGAGCAGCAGCATGACTTGATTTCAAGATTTGTTTTATAAATATTGTTTTGCTTTATAAATTATCTTCATAACTTAAGCATATGGGTCTGTAGATATATTCTATAGTATAAATGAAATATTCTATTTAATCAGAAAAGTTGGAAAATACGACTGAAACATGCTAGATGATATTCATCGCATTGGAAGCACATGGCAATCCACTACTTACTGGTCCAGAGTCTTATAATAAATGTCCAGATCCTTGTTCACAAGCTCCGTAGTTCTCATAACAATCATCATCTCTCTGTGCTTTTCCTCTGCATCTCGAAATTGAGGTTCTCGAAGTTCTTTCTTAAAGTGAATGATTTCTTCCTCATAACCCTTCTGCCGCCCTATTGCCAGACTGTGATTTCTTTTTATGTTTTCTATTTTCTCCTCCAACTTCTGGTGCTCACTGTTAAGGGGAAAAATGACAAACGAGGACCTCTTTTTAGCTTTTAACAACCTGAAGTGACAAAGTTATAGATCTCTTAAGATGGGTGTCATTTTCTTGAGTACTCGACAGATGGTAAAGCTCTGTCCTTGGCTTTTCACTGAAGGCTGCAGGAGTCAATTCCCTTCCTTCCCAATGTACACCTCCGTGTTTCTCCACAGCTCATTTTAATACGTCAAACAACTCTAAATTCAAGCAGACAAGTCTACAAGTAAGGCTGAGTGAGTAAGAAATCTGAATTAATTGAGCTGGTTCAAAATCTATGTATTTGGCTTCTTTTTACTGAGAGGCAAAGGGCCAGGGAAAGCTCTGATGAGCCCAGGTGACTCCTGAAATGCCATCAGAGCTGGCACTGGGCCGAGAATCCCTCCTGGCGGCAGGGATCCAATGTGAACCCTGCTGCCTCTCAGGGTACACACCAGCAGGAAGCTGGGACTCAAATCAGGACACTCTGATATGAGATGGGGGCACCCAAACCAGCATCTTAACTGGCCAAATGCCTGCCTCTGATCCAACCTTCTAGGCCACTGTCCTAAGAATGCGTAAGGCACACAGGGCAGGAGCAGCATCTCCCCTACAGCTTCAGGAAGGTAGGAACTGATGTCAATAAATGAGGGAAGAATCAGTCTGTTCGTTAAAAAAATTCATTCTGGTGTGTGCAAAACTACGATTGGGATCATCTCGACTGTCTCCACTGACCAAGCCCTGTGGGAATCCACCGCACTCAGGCAGGCCCACAGCCGCCTAGTCTCTATGCTTGGTACCACTGCTCTTTGCAACTGGCTAGAAGGCTGAACAGCCACTACTGCCCACTGCCACGGGGTGAGGTTACTTCCATATCACTCTGTAATTCAATTCTTAAAGCTGTGGATCATATTTACATAAAAACACTGCTTTATGGTAATTCTTAAGGTACACTAAGCTGAATCTTATATTCTTTTGTGAAAGAAATATTTCCTCACATTACAATAAAAAAGATCTTGAATTAAAGATCACTGTCAAAAGCTTACTTCTTCATTTGTAAAACCTGCATTTGTCCCATTTCCTTCAGATGTTGCTTTCTTTCTTCTTCAACTTCTTTTAGTTCCTCGTTTCTTTTTCTTAAAGTAAGATTGTCCTGTAGCCAACGTTCCTGTATCTAAATATAATCATCAAGTCACCGTTAATAAAAATCAACAAGTTACCAGGCTGAGACCAAGCAACTGTGGCCAGTGCCAACCCTGCCCTGCTCAGAACCACGTTCAGCAGAGAAGTCAGTGTGAAGCTGAGGGGCACTCCTGCTCATCCACGTACTGTGCTCCTTCCTGTGACTGGGGACAGACTTCTCCAGCTTCACAACAGGGAAATCGTTTCTTTTACATTTTTTTAAAAATTTCTTTTTATTTGCATGAAAGGCAGTGTTACAGAGAAAGACAGAGATTTCCACTTGCTGCTTCAGTCTCCAAATGGTCACAATGGTGGGGCTAGGCAGGTGGAGGCTGAGGGCCAGGTCTCCCACATGGGTGAAGCGGCCCAAATCTCGGGGCCATCTGCTGCTGCTTTTCCAGGTGCATCAGCAGAGCAGCAGTCCCAGGTGATGGGGGCTTCACCTGCCCTGCCCCTCCTCTTAGCCATGACCTTCATTCACCTGACTCCTATGGCCTTGAGACAGCATATCAGACCTCATGGCAATCTTTTACATGCCTGATTCCTCCCTCCTCCACTAGATTCATTATTCTTTTTCTTATTTCTATTTTGCCTCATTTTCCCATCAATTTAAAATGTATCTGACATTGCTCTATTGCACGTAACTTGATAATTTCTGAAACAAGGTAAGTTACACAATAAATTAATACCATTGATCTACAAAATTTAGACCACTACCTTAAACATGGCCATCTTTCACACACACACAGATAGCTAGCACTATGGAAAATCCACTTATAAGCGACTTAAAACTACAGATTCTGTTCTACACACATCCTAAGGCTGTCCAGTTCTTCAGCGTGTCTTGGGTTAGGCAGAGATGCATTTCCTTCTGACTGGTATTTTACATATTTGAAGTTCCTGGTGTCACAGCCAGAGACCCAGCAGGAAGCTGATCAGGCTGATCTTTCAAGAGATTTTAACCACCACCTACAGCCAAGTGATTCAAACACTCAAATAGCCAAAAAAAAAAAAAAATGTTTTCAAGATCAGACTTTTACCCCTTTGTGAATTTATCCTACAAAAATGTTAGAATGTGTAAGACCAGACACTTTGCATGTATTCCACAACAAAGAAATGGTACATATACAAAAATGGAGTAATTTGTACCCTGAAAGATAGGAAAGAAAAGGGGCCAGCACAATGGCCTAACAGGGCTAATCCTTCTGTCAGCCAATGTCAGTATCCCATGTGGGTACCAGTTCTAGTCCTGGCTGCTCCACTTCCTCATCCAGCTCCCTGCTTGTGGCCTGGGAAAGCATCAGAGAAAGACCCCATTCCCTGTACCTGCATAGCTTCCAGCCCTGAAGCCTGAACTTGAAGCCACACTAATTCCATCAGTATCATCACCCAGTGAGGGAATGAATCAGAGCAGCTAAACGCAGGAACACAGTTCCTAGTTTGCATCCTAGTAGGTTATCTTCTTGTTCTTGTTGCTCTTGTTCATGCTAAGGCTACGACAGGCTCAGCAGGTTTTCCTGATCGTACAGTTTCTAGTCCAACCTCTAAGTCATGATCTAATGCCTGCTTTGATTAGCCGGAGTAACAGTGTTCCTGGCTAAGCCCTTTTGACTGCTGCTTTGATTCCTGGGGTTCATGTGGAAGCTCCCATACCGTGATGCAGACTCCAGTATAAGTCAGGGAGACACACAATAACACACATGTCCACCATATTATCCTACCACTCCTGCCCATTATGGCTTCATTCACAAATCTTGACCTCCATAATGACTTCCTCCACTATGTAAAAAGCTGTGTCACTTGCTCACATCATTGTCAGAAGCCAACTTTTTTATTTATCTACTCCAATCAAGAAGTAACAGTGGGCACAGCACAATGGCTCAATGGCTAAGACCTAGCCATGCAGGTGCAGGGATCCCATACGGGTGCCAGTTCATGTCTCGGCACGTTCTAGTATATGAACTGAAAACGACTGTAGGAACAAATAAGAAATTAGCAGTAATGACATCTCGGTGAGACAGATTTAAGAAAGAAACACTTAATTTTAGCCTTTATGCTTAAACTTTTGTCACACTAACCTCGTATGAAAGTAAGCATGAAAACCAAAGCATGTTATGGGAACTGTTTTCTGTACTGTTTGCATCTACTGGAGCATCCATGGAAAACAAGCCAGACATAGAAAGTAACGCAGTGAGTGCACGAGGCAGGATAAGCCCAACTTACCTTCTGTGTGTCAATGTCTTGTCTCATGATTCCCATGTCTTTATTTATCTTTTCTTTGTGTTTCTCACATTCACTTAGTTGATCTATAACTTTATTAAGTTCAGTTTCTTTTTGCTATAAAAAATAAAATTCTTTCAGTACATAAAATAAAAATATAACTAAGTATATAATTTTAAGGTTTAAATTACCTTCTTATAGTCATCTTTCCCGTCCTGAATGTAATTCTCAATGTCTTTCATATAACCATGAATATTCTTAACCTTCTCTTTGATGTCATTCAGCTGTGGAAAAAAATCGCACACTCTCATTGGCTGGGTCTCCTGGCACCGAAGAGCAGAGTGCAGTGAAACACAGGCTTGGGGAGAGGAGCCCTGGTTTCCAATGGCTACCACCGACAACTCCATGACCTCCGACTAGTCTCTCTATCATTTATGGCACTGGATTAAATAATCTCAGTTCTATTTTTGACCAACAAAGTAATTTATTTAATCTTTTTTCTAATAAGAACTTCTCATGTTAAAATTCTGCCATGGATCTAAAAACACCATTTATTACTTCTATTGTTGTTTGGGCCCGGCGCCGTAGCTTAGCAGCTAAAGTCTTCGTCTTGAATAAGCAGGGATCCCACATGGGTGCTGGTTCTAACCTTGGTAGCTCCACTTCCCACCCAGCTCCCTGCTTTTGGCCTGGGAAAGCAGTCGAGGATGGCCCAAAGCCTTGGGACCCTGTACCCGTGTGGGAGACCTGGAAGAAGTTCCTGGCTCCTGGCTTCGGATCGGCATAGCATTGGACCGTTGCGCTCACGTGGGGAATGAATCATCAGACGCAAGATCTTCCTCTCTGTCTCTCCTCCTCTCTGTATATCTGACTTTCCAATAAAAGAATAAATAAATCTTTAAAAAAAATTATACTGTTATTTAATTTCCTTTGAAGTAACAGTGTATAACATGGTACAAACTAAGTTAATATGGTTTCATAAATAATAAATGAAATCTTACTTTATCCTGTGCTACTTTGTTGCTTGCGTGTTTTTTGCTAACTAATTCTTCTTTTTCCTGCTGGAATTTCTCCAATGTTGTTTCCAAAGGGTTTACCTGCTCCTTAGCATCCTAAAAATAAACAGGAAATCGCAAAACATTTATCATATAGATATTATTCTTGCACTCTTTAATAAAACCACTTCCTACATCCCATGCTATAAAGTCTCGTTTTCTCCTTGCAATGGTCCTATGAGGAAAGCACCACTATTTTCACCCTCATATTTCAGATTAGTCCACAGGCAGAGTGATGTGCCCAGGGCACTGAGGAGCCAAGGTAGCAGCCAATTAACTAACCCAGTCCCAGAGTTCACTCTTGTTCTAAAAAAGAACATTTACTTAAAAGGCAGAGTGATAGTGAAAGGGAAGAGGCATAGAGATCTTCCTCAAATGGCCACAAGGTCTGGGGCAGGGCCATCTGAACCCAGGAGCAGGGAGCATCAGCCATATTGGGTAACTCAGAAGTGGAGCAGCAAGGACTCAAACTGGTATTCCAATGTGAGATACCAGTGTCCTGGGGAGCAGCTCAACTCACTGTGCAACAAAGTGGGGCCCATGAGTTCATTCTGTGAAGCAGTCTGACACTGCCCCAGTCACTGACTCGACTCTTGGTCTACAATGTATGCATCTATACATAATTAAGTGTCCTCAGACATGAGTTGTATGAGTTTATTAGGTGCCCATATCAGCTGTGTGATCAAACTGGAAAGCTCCTTCAGTTCAGGGTTCTTCTTTGTAGATGCAAGTATGTTGCTAAGAACGTCTGTGGGCCCAGCAAGGTGGCACGGAAGGTAGAGTCACCACCTGAGATGTGGGCATCCCTCACGTCCAATCCTGCCCCCTGCTGATGGCCTTGGAAAAGCAGATGAACACAGCCCAAATATTGGAGCCTCTGCCACTCTTGTGGGAACCCAGAAAGGCTCCTGGCTTCAGCCTTGCCCCGCCCTGGCCATTGTGGCTATCTGGGCAGCAAACTAGCAGATGGAACATCTCTGCCTCTCCCTTTCTCCAACTCTGACTTTGAAATAAATGAATAAATCTTAAAAACGCTTGGGCCTGGGAGCTTATGAACTACCAAACGATGTAGATACTGTACGGTAATTAAAGCATCCTGAGACACTGATGCTGGTGTGTCTTACCTAATGCAAAGGAAACTTAAAGTAATAAGCCACCTCACAAGTCAGAAGTCCCTTAATTTGCCTTGTAATGTTCACAAGATGAAGATCCTGACTTACGTAGAAATAATTACGCAGTAGTATTTCACTGGGTAACTTTTATACTGGGAGTGGTATGACAGGACGGGAAATAATCTGTCCACAGTGTTCAAAAGTCTATGTGAAGATCAACCCTGCTTCTACATGAACTTTGACAATCATGATTATTTAAAACAAAATCTTAATTTCTTTTTCTGTAAAAAGATTGAGACAATGGATGCTTAAGGCTGAGGTGCTTCAGTTAAAAATTTTGCATCTGCAAATTAACACTAATTTATATCATACTCAAACTGATTGTGAGTAATCCAAAACATACTTAGGAAATATCATTTATTGTAAAAGATATTAACTAATCTGATTAATTACTAAATGAACATATTTCATTCTGAAAAATCAAGCTAAGATTACTGTTTCTAAAACTGCTGACAAACTGACTGAATCTTGGATTTGCTTAATCTAGATAATGGGTAAGAAGTGCATTCCAGGATAAATTTCAAACAAAGGCATTTATCTGAAACCCAAAAGGTTTAATATGCATTGCATGTAAAGAACGCCTAGACTTGAATAAGAAACCACTCCAAGCCCCACGTACACACTACCTTGTAGAATATATATATATATTTCAAGAGAAATGCAAAGTGAAACTACGATATCCTTCAACAACCAACACAATTGCACAAATTTTAAATGAGTTACAATAAAGTATTGGAGGGTATGTAAAACCACAGGAAAAAAAAAAAAAAAAAGAAGTGCATTCCAGGACAAATACAGCTTAGTGCCTGCTCACTACGTCTGGGATTGGGCAGAGAATGCTGTGAATGACAAGTGCCTGTCACAGACACAGCATTTGTCAGACTAACGTCCCAGACAAGTATCATCACACAGAGCCATCCCACACACTTCCCTGCTCCAGGAACACAGAGTTCAACACGTTATCAAGCAACTGGTTCTTGTGGATATCATCGTCAGTCTTCTTTCAGAAATCCTGATTTATGGGCATATATTTGGTTACTCAGGAATCATACCAAAAATGATCTCATTTTAATTTGACCCTAACTCCGGGCACTGTCAACATTATCAAAGTCTAATGTAAAGAACAAACATGCAGGAAAGTTCTTGCCTTTATCTCTCTGAACAAAGACTGAACTTCAGTGGACAACTCCACAGTCTGCTCTTCCAGCTGCTGTCGACGCTGCAAATTAGTGGATATCTGAAGTTTCTCTGATTTAAGCTCATTTGTTATGCTTTTTAGGTGTTGTATCTGTTCTTGCTGGTCCTGAATGAGCTTCCGATTCAATTCAATCTTACTGGTCACTGCATGAAAGCACATTGACACCCTGAGTAACACAAGGAAACAGGAGGGTCTCAGGAATCCATCAAGGCCTTCGGCAGACCTCACCAACTGCAACCAAAATGTGGCGAGAACACCGTTAGCCCCTTGTGGCCACTACAGGACATGCAGGACTGGAAAAGCACAGCTCATGATACTTGCCTACTACTCAAAATGCAAGGAAGCATAGAGCAGCTTTTCAGAAAAGAATAAATACATTGAGCTAGAAGGAACAACAGGAGCTGATAATGCCGAAGTCTTTATGGGTACATGAGGAAAAATTACGTTACCTGTATCTAATTTGTGCTGTTTCTCTTGTTTTTCCTGGTTCACCTGCTGAACAGTTCGATCTAAGTCTATTCCTTGTAGCTTAGCTGCTTGCTGTGCGATTTTTCTTTCAACATCTTTAAGTTCCATCTGAAGAAAAGAAGAAAGTTTAAGAAACTTGCTGCATAATCACTATTCAAAAATTTCTTAGTAAAATTGGGAAAATAGAAACAATTTTTAATAATCCAAATGACATGACAGTAAGCTAAAAATGAAAAACAGCAGAATTACATCTTAATTTCCATAACTTATGAATTAAAAAATTAAACCCAGAAAGGTAAACTAAGTTGTTCGTTGAGGCTACATGATGTTTATAATGGAGAAATTTTCTTTTCAGTAATTTTTTTAGGGGGGCTCGAATCTTTTTTTTTTTAAAGATTTTATTTTTATTATTTTTTTTTTTTATTGGAAAGGCGGATATACAGAGAGGAGAGACAGAGAGGAAGATCCTCCGTCCGATGATTCACTCCCCAAGTGAGCGCAACAGGCCGATACTATGCCGATCCGAAGCCAGGAGCCTCCTCCGGGTCTCCCACGCGGGTGCAGGGTCCCAAAGCCTTGGGCCGTCCTCGACTGCTTTCCCGGGCCACAGGCAGGGAGCTGGAAGGGAAGCGGGGCTGCCGGGATTAGAATCGGCGCCCATATGGGATCCCGGGCGTGCAAGGCGAGGACCTTTAACCACTTGCGCCACCGCACCGGGCCCAGCTCGAATCTTTTTAAGGTAACTTTTCCCCCCAAGCTTTATTTATTTTTATTCGAGAGAAGGAGAGACAAAGATCTTCCATCTACTGGTTCACTCCCCAAGTGGTCACAACAGTCAGAACTGGGCTGATCTGAAGCCAGGAGCTTCTGGGTCTCCCATACAGATGCAGGGTCCTAAGGCTTTGGGCCATCTTCTACTGCCTTCCTAGGCCACAGAGGGAGCTGAGAGGGAAGCAGAGCGGCTGGGACATGAACCAGCGTCTAAATGAGATACTAGTGCATGCCAAGTCGAGGACTTTAGCCACTAGGCTACCATACCAGGCCATGGAGCTAGAATTATAGCATAGTGGTTTAAGTGCCCATGTACAACACTCATATCTCACGCAAGCACAGGCTCAAGTTCCAGTTGCTGAACTTCCTATCCATCTCTGCTCATGTACCTGGGCAGGCAGTGGAAGAGAGCCCAAATCCTTGGGCCTTTTGCACTTAAGTGCAGAAGCTGCATGCAGTTTCGTGGTTCCGGCTTCTGCCTGGACCAACCCCAGCCATCATGGCCACGAGGGGAGTAAACCAGGGATGAAAGATATCATCCCATCTCTTCTTGTATCTCTTTCAAATAAATAGAAAAAATTTGTTTACTTGAAAGGCAGTTACAGAAAGAGAGAAATCTTCCATCTGCTGTTTCACTTCCCAGGTTACTACAACAGCCAGGACTCGTGAGGTGGAAGATAGGTGCTAAAACTCCAGCCAATCTCCCACATGGGTAATGGGGATCTACAATTTCAGCCATCTTTCCCAAGTGCATTAGGAGGAAGTGACGGATCTGGGAGTCGAACCTGCACACATATGGGACTCTGGTGCAGCTGCTACACCACAGAGCTAACCCCATGAGGGGAAATTCTGAACACAACTGTTTCTAAACCGTATCTACTATTTTTAATACTTCAGCCATCTTTCATATTCAAGTCACCATGAAATAAGTTTTACTCCAATTCAAACTCTAGCAAACTCACCTGGAGCCTCTCCATAATTGTAACATCTGTCAGACATACTTTAGCACTTTCTTCTTCAGGCATTATTGTGCCCAAGAGAGTTTCCTGTTCTTCTATGTCATTCTTTAGGCGTTGTATATCTCTATTGACATTCTGTAGTTTATTTCTTAATTCTGGTATTTCTTTCTCCTTCAAATCTACTATGCTTTGCCTTAACAGAAAACACACAATTAAAAATAATCTGATGCTCTCTCATAATTAGACTAAAGTTATGTATTTTTTGGCAGGAATATCATAGAAGTGACACTGTATCCTTTCCAGATCATCAGATCACTAGTTAAGCTGGCATCAATACACCTTATTACAAATTCACCTGGGGAAGGTGGTGTACTCAGTTTTCTCCACTGTTAAGTTCCTATTTTTCTTGTTTGAATTATACACCAACACTGTGTAATTACACTGCTTTTCCTCAAAATTCTGCCGCTGAGTTTAGTAGACCTTGATAGATCTTTCCTGTAATAACTAGTGTTTTGGTGCTGGTTAAGCTGAGAGATACGCTACAGATCAACTCATATAAAATATCAAGGCCCATTAGCAGGGTAAGACACTAGGTATGCCTGCATCCTATACTGCAGTGTCTAACTTCAATTCCCGGCTATTTTCCATACAGCTTCTGGCTAACAGTGCCCTTGGAGGCAGCAGGGTATAGTCCAGGTACATGCAGATCTGCTACACACTTCGGAGACCTGGATGGAGTTATGGCCTCCCAGCTTAATCTGACCCAACCCTGGCTACTACAGGCATGTGGAAAGTGAACCTGATGACTAAAGATCAATATCGCTCTGCTGCTCTGGTTTTCAAACAAGTAAAAAACATAACGTGTGTCAAGGGTATGAAACACAAAAACTAGTTAGCTGTTGCACTCAGGAGGCTAAAGAGAAAAGAGGGCAGTGTCCTGACACAGTATTAAAGGAAAACTGCTACAATGTAAACTTGGCTTATAATTCAACACTAACTTCCTAATTTTGATAAATGCATTGTGTTAACATCAGGACAATCTGGGTGAAGATATTCCTAAATACCCTGTACTAATCTTGCAATCTTTCTGCAATCACATCTGATTCCCTATTTGAGCCACATCATCTCACAGAACCATAAACACCATAAGTCACTGTTGTGAGGCACTAAATTTTGAGGAGGTTCATTAACACAGCATTTACTAACTGGAACAGATAAAGAGCTGTCACACACACCTTCAGTTATCGAAGTTAAATACGACAAACTGTGCATGGTCCTTACTCTGGGGAGGGGCGCGGTGACAAAAAGAATCCTAGTATAACCTAATGTTAACCTCTGCCATTTGCGATAGATCTGTGCAACATAGAACTAAAGACACATTTCCCCAACATGCCCATTCTACCAACTTCAAGTTTTATTTGTCTTTTTCTTTTTAAGGTGCTATCTTATTTCTCTACTTCTTTTTTCATGCTCAAACTATGGCTTCCGTCTCATCAACTCTATGGCCCAAATAACCTGGTTTTCACCCTTAATGCCTGCATTAGTTATCTGTTGCTACACAACAAAATGCCCTCAAAATTGGCAGCTCTGCAACAGGAGCACTCAGTTGTCTCAGACAAATGGGGCAGGAAAATGCCTGTCTTGAGGTCTCTCGGTAACCTGCAGTCAAGCTGTCATCCAGGGCTGAGACACTGAAGAACAATCCCTGAAAAACGTGCTTTCACACTCTCCGTGAAACATCAACACCCAAACGGGACGCTGGACACATCTCAGCCATCAGCTTTACCTCCTATACAACACCTGCCCTGTTCTCTTTCCTTTCTGTTCACCCAGCAACTCCCGAGTGCCTTCCATATGCCAGGCACTGCACAGCACCTTCTGCAGTGTCGCTGCCACCTGCAGCGTAACAGTAAACAGTCTTCTCACCTCATGGGCACAAGTCCCAGCATTTCATCTCGCCGCTTTTCTTTCTTCTTTAGATCTGATTCTGTTGACTTGAGTTTATCTGGAGCAAGCCGTAGTTTGGATTGCAAATCACTGATGACTTCTTGTAATTCAGCCTCTGTCTGAAAAACTCTCTGACAGACAGGACAACACGACTGGTTTTCATCTGTCAGCTGAGTAATGAACTGGGAGTAAACAGCCGTGGCCCCAGCAAGCATAGCTATTTTAGGAAAATAAACACATTTCCGATGAGAAAAATATGAAATATCATTTTGTCAACATGGTTATGTCTTTTTCTATAATACACTAATTCTTGCTTCATAAGCAATGCTACTAACAAATAAAAATCATCTGATAAATTTTTTTCCCAAAAGGCATGATACATTCAGATTTGCCTAAATCATTTTCAGCTAATATACAGTAAGTACAAACTTACTGAACATTTTCTATGTGCTGGCTAGTATTCAGAGTTTCACAATCCATCTTATTTACTCCTGAAAAGCGCAGGCAACAGCTGTGTCCTTACTTCACAGGCTATGACTATGACACCTAAGAAGGTTCCCAAATATTGCCCAAAGTCACAATTTGAGGAAGTTCATAACCAAGATAAAACTCAAGTCTCCTGGCTCCATAAACTAGTATTAACATATCCCATCCTTAAAAGTCACCTGTGAACACAAATCCAAAACCATTGAAGTGCCGTAATAACATAAAGGAGATTACTCACCTCGCTGTTTTGAGGATTTTTCAATGTCCTCTTTAAGCCTATCTAAATCACTCTCAAAATCTTGGCTTCCACAAACATCAAAAAGCTTGTCTTCATAACTTGACAGTTGCTCTTCCTTTCTTTTTAGCTCATTGTTGATATGATTTTTATTTTGCTCAGCTGAAGCTAGCTCCTTGCTAAAGTAAGGATACAGAACATAAATTCAAAGCATCAGAGGAATGGTCTGAGTTAACACATACAAGACAAATTCTACCAAGAAATGATTACAAGGTTTCAATGTCATGACCACAGGCTGGGACACTAATCCTGGGCTGGTGCCAGAAAGAGGGGCATGGCAGAACTTTGCCTGCTTTCTGGGGATCCCCAGTCTTAGTCTATGTTAAGAGACATAACAAGAAGATGCCTGCTGGGCATATTGGAGGAAGGGAACAGAGTAGAACATTCTCCTAAATCTCTTTAGTCTCTGTCACAATACCAACTTCCCTACTCACCTGTAAAAACAAAAAACCCTTTCTTTTCTTCCCTCCTATTGCTGTCATCTGCTTCTCTTCTAATGGCTACTTCTTAAAAGATTTTGCTTACTGGTTCAATTTATCTCTACCCCAACTCCTGAAATTCATCCTAGCCCAACCTCAAGGCTCACACTTAGTGGAGTTTTTCTGATGCACAGGTTATATTACACTATGAAGTCCTGTAATTAGTTTAATCCACTGAACTCCACACATTTTGTTTCAGACGGATGCTGAGTAGGTATACACTTCACCATCCTACCTCCAGTGAATAACAACATCATTTGGGAAACTGGTAACTTTCAGCATCCTAGCCTACACAGACTACTTCTCATCAAGAATTGCAAAGATTTAAGTGTCAAGTGCAGTCTTCACTCTCCCTCTAAGGGAGCACTGAATACTATCAACCACCTCCTTGGGGGACCATCTTCCCAAGGCAACCCATGTGCCACTTCTCTGTTCTCACCTGGGCTCCCCGGACATGCCCCACCGTACTTCACCTGTTCTTTGTAAATACTGGTGCTCATTTGGAATCTAAATCCTCCTCTTAGAATTCTCTCAAGACAACATGGTCTTTGATGATGACTTCAATCAGCCTTTCATTATCCCAGTCTCCTGAATTTCAAACTCCAATATTCTATTCTCTCACTGACACTTCCATAAGAAATACAAATTTAACATGACCCAGACCAAATCCACTATCTTTTTAAATTGACCTTCTTGCCCAACTGTCACCCAGAGTAACATGAGAAAAATAATTTTTGTTTTTCAAGATGATCACTCACAGAAATTAAGACAACTTTAGAATCTCTTTGAAACCTACAGATTTTCAAGGAACAAGAGGCCCAAATTACTATTCTTTATTACTAACATTGTAAAATAAATGGAAGTAAACCACCATCACATATCACTGTCAAAAAATTACTTTTAAAAATAAAAAATTAAATCACAAGAAATGCCTATTGTATCTCAAAATACTGCAACCACTTACTTCAATTTGGCAAGTCTGTCTCTGGTCTGATTAATTTCTTTTGATTTACTATGAAGCCAGTCCTCAAGCTGTTTTTTGTTGGGAAAATACCCCAACAGTGAAGTTAATTCATCACTATGCCTAGATTTTATTTTTCTAATTTGTTCATCTTTGTCAACCTGTAAGTTCAAGAAAAAAACAAACAAACAAAATATCCTGAAAATAAAGCTTGGTATATACATATTACATCAGAAATGAAACTGTACAATAATTGAAGTTTTAGGCTTAGAAAAATAAAGCTATGCAGGCAGAAAATACAAAATTTCTTAAAAGTCTTGCAGAAAGGTCTTTTAAGCCATAACAGAATAATAATATGCCTTTATTTAAAAGGTAACAGGAATGTATGTGTGTACTTCCCGGGTTTTTTTTTTTTGGTAACTAAAATAGGACGTTTAAAGTCTTGGGTAATAAGTTTACTTAGCATCTAAAGATAAAGCCACTAACAATTCAATATTCCATAGTCTGTCTATTATGAGCACAAGATAAACTACTTCCAAACCAAACAGTTTAATGAGAACAAGAAAACTCATACTTTGTCTTTATTCAGCATCTCCATCTGGGTACGTGTTGTCGTATGATGATTTAACTGCTCCATTTCCTGGTCCAGTTTACGCAGGTTCCTGTCTAGGTCTGTTTTCTCATTTTGAAGACTTATTACTTCTGTTTTTAGGGTTTCAACATTACTGTTTTTCTCAGCCTTGCTTAATTCACGTTCCTAGACAATAATTCAAACAAATGTGTAGGTTTATATGCAAGAATTAAAATCATAGCAAAATTTATTGGATATTAACTACTCTTCAGCACGGCCAAATATTACTGTTTGCCCAAAGAGAAACCCCATGAAGTTCTAAGTGTACTTCAGGAAAATGTATTAAAGTTACTTTCTGTTACAATGGTAGATAATTAGTAAATAAACCTAGAAGCATCAAATAGGAAGGAAGAGAGTTTGTGCAAAATTAGGAGAACTATATCTATACACAAATAGTGGCTTCTCAGGCAAAAAATTATTAGGTTTGTGCATAACTTCACTGTTATTACCTAGCAAGCACACACTATAAAAGCAGTGTGATGCGGTTCTTGTCCGATGTCTCCTCAAAGACAACACTATAACCCAATGCTAAACTGACAAAAATGTATGAGTTAGGGAGTAAAAACGTTTCCTTGAATTAGAGGACTTACTGTTCTTTAGGATGTATGCATAGGTGATGAAAATGTCAAGGAAGTGGAGCAAAGAATGGAATTTGGAAATTCTTGCGCAGAGATCAGCTAAGAAATTTTGTACTGAAGAAAAAAAGTTACTATGGTACAACTATGTATGTTATCTTTTGTTTGGAAATGTAACATGTATATAGTTTGCAACTTAAAAATAAGCATATTTTTTAAGCAATGTAATTCTTTTTTTTTCTTTAAGATTTATTTGGTTTTATTTGAAAGTCAGATTTACAGACAGAATGAGAGACAGAAATATCTTCAATCTGCCGGCTCACTCTACGTAGCCACAATAGTCACAGCAGAGCCCATCCAATGCCAGGAGCCAGGAGCTTCTCCCAGGTCTCCCATGTGGGCTGCAAGGTCCCAAGGCTTGGGGCTATCCGCTACAGCTTTCCCAGGCCACAAGCAGGGAGCTGAAAGGTACTTGGAACAGTGAGGACATGGAACGGCACCCATATCCTGTTGCATGCGAGGCAAGGATTTTACCCACTAGGCTACCATGCTGGGCTCTATATAATTGGTTCTTAACCACATTTTTTTGTTTTTGTAAAAACTACATTCTTATTTAGTTTTGGACATTCATTTCTACACACATTCTCAGATATTTTGATTTAGAAAGTCAAGTTTTAACTTCTAAGCACACAAGTGACTCAATTTTCAACCCATCCAGTTTCCAATGAGTCACATCATTAAGATATTGAGATGAATTTGTTTTACATTACACCAACAGTCACAGCTGACAGTATATTAAAAGCTATAATACAAAATTAGCAACAAATAAAATATTTCAGAACGCAAAATTTTAAAGGTCTTACATCTTAAAATTATTACTCAAATATCTTACGGCTTTTTTGAGCTCCTGTTCCAGTTCAAGAATCCTGTCTGAAGATCCTTCCAACTGCTGTAATTCAAACTTCACATTCTTCAGTTCACTCTGCTTCTTATTTAGGATTTCTGATTTTAGCTCAATTATTCTTCCCAATCCAGTTTTTTTATCTCTTATCTCATCTATTTGTTTCTGTTTCAGAGTCTCTTTTTCTGCAAAGTCATTCTAAATACATAGTGAAGAAGGAGTGTTAATTTTTTCACTAAAAATACAGGCTTCTTTTAAAAATAAAACATACACTGAAAAACTCAGGACAGTATTCTTAAAAATGTAAAAACAATCATGATCAGTATTGTGAGAAAACTTTTCTTTTTACAACGTTAGAAAAATCCTAAGACCAAATAAGAAATGTAGATCTACCTTTTCTATCTTTATAAAACCATAAAGATTTACTTCCATAAAAGTTAACCCTACCTTGTAGCGGTGTCCTAATACTAAGAAAATATGTCAAAATAAAGTTCACCCAACAATTATAACAATTCATATGCAGATCTGACAGAACCAAAAGAAAACACTGTATTTTCATGTATTTACCATCAGCTGGTTGGCAGTCTCTGTCTCCTTTTCTTGTCTCTCTCTCACAAGTTTGTGAAAACTTTTAATTTGTCTTTCGTTGAAGGGTCCACGTTCAAAGCCATCCAATTCCAGCTGTGCTGCCAAGGACTGAATTAATGAGTCTCTAGCTCGGATCTGTTCCTGATGGCGATCTGCCTGTAGCTGAAGACGACCTACAAACACATACCAACCTACTAAGTCTCTAAATCAGATTCTGTAAGACTTGAAATCACCACAGACTAAAATGCTGTTTTAAAAAGTACAGTGTGTACCACATAATTTAAAAAAAAAAATGTAAAATAAAAAGGTACAGCGTGATATCTTGTATATATTGCTCAGTTGCCCCAAAAACATTCTGCAAAAATTCCAATATAATGTTACAAATAGGATACTTACACCAATAAAACACATCAGTATGACTGAAATTTCTTCAATTTTACTTGTGTCCATTTGTGCTGTGTGAATTAAGTTCTATATAATCTTATTATCTGTGCAGATTCATAGATCCACAGTGACAGTAAAGATATGAAATTGTTCAGAGAGAATCCTCTTGGGGAAGGGTGGAGTAGTGGTGACCATCTCATAGAGAAAAACCTGGAGCTAACATCCAGCTGCAGCCCTGACTCCAACCTCCTCCTCCTGCGGTTCCTGGGGGCAGCATTGATAGCTCAAGTGACTGATGCCTGCCACCCATGTGGGAACTAGGTGCCCCTGGAGTGAGCTCACGCCTTCCACGCTAGCCCAGTTCTAGCCACTGTGGGCCTTTGGGGAATGAACCTGTGGAGAGGGGATCAATTTTGTCTCTTTGCCTCACAATTTTTTTTTCAAAGAAAAAAAAAAGACACATGATGGGGATTTGGCACAATGGCCAAGACAACCATGCAATGGAACTGGGGTTGTGGCCTAGTAAAGCTTCCACCTTCAGCACTGGCATCCCATATGGGTGCTTGTTCAAGTCTGGCTCTTTCACTTTCAGCCTAGCTCTCTGCTTATGGCCTGAGAAAGCAGTAGAGGAGCGCCCAAAGCCCTGGGGTCCTGCACCTACATGGAAGATAAGAAAAAAGCTCTTGGATACTGGCTTCAGACAGGCTCCATTCCAGCCTCTGTGGCCATTTGGGGAATAAACCAGCAGATAGATTTCCTTCTCTGTAACTCTTTTAACTAAAAAGTAAATAAATTTTAAAAACAACAACAAAAAAAGATATCCATGTATCAAATCAGAGGACCTGGGTTCAAATCCTGGATCCTTTCCCATTCCCAGTTAGTGCAAACCCTAAGAAGAAGGTGGTAACTCACAGTAGACTGAAATTTAGCTCCTGGCTCCTGACTCTGGCCTGGTCTGGCCCTGGCTGCTTTAGGCATTCGGGAGCAGACAGACATTTGGAGAGTTCGCTCTGCCTCTGTCTCTGTTATTCCTCACAATCACTACTCCACCATTTCTAAAATTTTAATACAAATTAAAGCATACTATATTCAACATTTTTAAACTGGTGCTTTTTCACTCAGTGTAATTCTCTAGAGACTCTCCGATCATGCAGAAAACATGTAACACTATAGGAAAATAAACCAAGCAAACATTTTTTCCTACCCTGTTCAACAAGGAGTTCTGATTTTTCTTGATTGAGAAGTCTAGACTCTTTATTTAATTTCTCTAGTTCACGCTGACAATCTACTAATTTCCTTTCTTTTTCTCTAACTGTTCTCTGGTGATTGTGATACAAGTCATTTAGCTGGTCATCAGTCCCTTGAAAAACCTGCATGAAACCAAACAAAAAGCTTTAATGTATAAACATAAGAGTATAATTTTCAGGATCAAATATTCAATTGAGGCTTATAATCAACTTATACACTATACACAATTTATGTAACACATTCATAAAAGTTGCAAAAATATTAAGATTTGTAGTTTTTTTTTTTCTCAAAATGTAGGTGGCAAGACTGACTAAAATGAGGTTCATCACAATATCTCAAAAATTTGGAACAGAATTCTGCTATCACAAACCTTTTCCATTTTCTGTTCCAGTTCACTGTTATCCTTCTGCATTTGCTTCTTTCGGCTCTCCAAGGCTTTAATTTCATTGTCAAGTCTCATTATTTTGGAGAGATTGTTTTCAATTTCTTTCAGACGGTTCTGAAAATAAAGAAGCATTCTACATAAATGAAACCTACTTTCATTCATACCGCTGATGAAGAGAAGACAGACGTGTCCAGGCAAAGCATTTAGGGAAAGTGATCTCATTTACTGCTACAATAACACTGTTAATGGGGCACAGAAAAACTGATGAGCGATATTAGCGAAATTGTTGAGTCCTCTCAACAGACAAGCAATTAAATTCCATCTCTAATAAGAGTCATTCATTCATCCACAGTTACAGCTACCATATGAAAGTAATCCTAGTGTTGGCAGAGTGGTGTGATGGTGTAAGCTGTCACTAACACCACCATTAACCTATACTGGAGTGCCAACCAAGTCCCAGCTGCTTTGCTTCCAATCTTGCCAACATACCTGGGAAGGCAGTACATTATGGGCCAATACAAAAACAGAGGAGATCAGGAACAAACTCCTGGTTCCTGGCTATGGCTTGGCCCACACACATGTTATAACCATTTGGGGATGAACCAGCAACAGGGAGATCTCTTGCTTTCTCTGTCACAATGCATTTAAAATAAATTTCTCCCCAAGAGGCCACTGAACTTATCTGGACAATAGGACACGGAACTTTATGCTAGGCATGTGTTTGCAAGCAATGAATCTCAACTGAACTTGATCTATGGTTATGCAACAAGGTGGAGGAATCCACCATGGGGGGAGGGGTGTGGGAGGGGTGGGGGGAATCCCCAGCGCCTATGGAGCTGTACTACATAATACAATGTAAGCAACAATAATAATAATAATAAAAAAAAAAAAAAATTTCTAAAAATCTTTTTAAAAAGTTAATCTCAGGGCCAATACTGCACACTGAGCCTCTACCTGAGGTGGTGGCATCCCATATGGGCATTGAGTCCCAGTTGCTCCACCTCCAATCCAAGTCCCTGCTAATTAAGAAAGTAGTAGAGGGTGGCCCAAGTGCTTGGGCCCCTGTACCCATATGGGAGACCTAGAAGTTGTTCCTGGCTTTGGAACAGCCCAGCTCCAGCTTTTCAGCCATTTAGAGGGTGAACTAGTAGATGTAAGATTTTTCTGTTTCTCCTCTCTCTGTAACTGTCTTTCAAATAAAAATAAATTTTCTTTAAAAAGTTGATCTCTAAAAGTGCATTTCACTATTTTTTATTTATTTATTTGGAAGACAAAAATAGAAAGAGCTCTACCAACTCCTGGCTCACTCACAGGGCAAAGCTAAAAGCAAGAGGTGGGAACTCAACCTAGGTCTCCCACGCAGTTATCAGGAACCCAGCTCCTGAGCCATCCTGTGGCGGCCCCAGCATGCACATCAGCAGGAAGCTGGAATCAGGAATGAAGCTGGGACTCAAACCCAAGAACTTGCATGATGCAGGCCTCCCAATCAGCCATCTTAACCACTAAGCCAAGCAAAAACTCATCTCTCACTATTTTTTAAGAAATCAGAATTACGGGCCCGGCACGGTGGCATAGTGGTTAAGTCCTCACCTTGCACGCCCGGGATCCCATATGGGCGCCGGTTCTAATCCCGGTAGCCCCGCTTCCCTTCCAGCTCCCTGCCTGTGGCCCGGGAAATCAGTTGAGGACTGCCCAAAGCTTTGGGACCCTGCACCCGCGTGGGAGACCCAGAAGAGGCTCCTGGCTTCGGACCGGCATAGCATCGGCCGTTGTGCTCACTTGGGGAGTGAATCATCGGATGGAAGATCTTCCTCTCTGTCTCTCCTCTCTGTATATCTACCTTTCCAATAAAAAAATAATAATAAAAATAAATCTTTATAAAAAAAACATGCATTTGGGGGAACTGGCACAATGACTCAATTACCTAATCCTCTAAATGCAAGCACTGGCACCCCATGGGTGCCAGTTCCTTTCCAGCTGCTCCACTTCCTATCCATCTCCCTGCTCATGCTCTGGAAAAGCAGTAGAGGACGGCCCATAGCCTTGGGACCTTGCAACCACATGGAAGATCTGACAGAAGCTTGTGGCTTCTGGCTTTGGACTGCTGCAACCATTGTGGCCACTGGGAAAGTGAATCACTGGATGGAAGATCTTCTCTGTCTCTCCTCCTCTCTCTCTCTATATATATATCTGACTTTGCAATAAAAATAAATAAATCTTAAAAATGAAAAAGATTGTAAACTTTACCACAAAAGATATTCAGATGGTATATAAGTTATATGAAGACATTCAAGGTTAACAGTCACTGGGAAAAGCGTAAATTAAAACCAACCAACCAACAGCCCCCCTCCTCCCCCAAAAAACACATTTCAATGAGATAATAACCCATCCTATGATGATGGCTATATGAACATGAGTGACAACAGTAAAGCCAGTTGTGGACACAGAGCAGCTGCTCTCCTGCACACTGCTGGTATTAACACAAAACAATACAGCAGCCTCATTCCTAAGGGGTTCCCCCAGATACATGAACTCATACATACAAAGACAATACACAAAAGCTTTTCACAGGTATATCTATAAGGGTCAAATACTGAAAAAAATTACCATCCACCAATCAGAATGGATGAGCAAAATTAATATATCCATACAATCTGATATTCCTCAGTAATAAAACAGAATGAACTATTTACATAGGAATAAACAAATATAGAGCATTTTGCTAAGGAAGGAATCTTGGTACACAAATCCTTATACTGTATAATTCCATTTAAATATCATACAGAAGGGTCAGAGGTGTCAGGGACTGAAGCAGAAGGGGAGACAAACAGAGAGGCAGTCTCTGAGAAAATGTATACCAGTATGTAGTAGGTGGCTTCCAGGGAAAGGGTACATTCATGCCGTTTGTGGAAAACAAAAACGGTGTCTTCGAGAAATATCTTTTGGGCACAGAAGAACAGAGAATAGAACTGATCCTCAAAAATGTGGAATAATGATTCTCAGCCAGGATATTTCACAATCTTCTCAGCTTCAATCCATCCATGCTTACACTGCCAGAAGGTGATTCAGCACCAAGTCATCTAGGCTTGGGGCTTCCGTAAATCTAGCTGTCCATCACAGTTGATCATTTCTTCTTTGACAACTGTGTTTTGGCCCTGTCCCCAAGGTGCACAACTTACTAGGACAAACTATACCAGACTGCTTGAAAGCACTAGTGCTACATAACATGACAAGTGCTACATAACATAACATACCAGGCACTTTAGAACCAAAAGATCTGTGTGGGAAAGGAAACAAACCAACCTATCACGCAATTCTTTAAAGAAGCAAAAGACAACAGGCCTAAGGGAGTCAAAACGACAAGATGCAATGGATGAAAGGACAAAACCTACCCAGAGAGTTCCTATGAGTGGAGGCAATCTGCACAAACAGCTGAGTATGCACTGCCTCTCAGGCAAGACAAAACAGGCTTCTCTGGACAGCAGCTGGGAATGTCACTGGGCCTAAATGTTGTGTTTTATGAAGGAAGGAATCTTTGACACAATAGCTAGGAAAGTACTTTGGAAATCACTCAATAAAATTCACTGAACCATTTGCTATTCGCCAGGCACTGAGGCAGGCCCTAAAAATACAGAGAATGAGACTAAATCCATAGTGAGTTGGTCACAAGCAAACCCCAAAAGCCAACACCTGTGCCTTTGATACAGCCTCTGGTTAGACTACCAGCACCACTCAATAAATACTGGACTTCATTACTCGGCTCCACTTTGATCTTAGTTTCCATGAAACTCCCTATTTCAGATTTCCTTGATAATATTCAAAGACAGCTTGCAACTTAACAGCTTCTCTAAGATTACTCACTTTGGATCAAAAAAGCAACATCCTACATTCAACCTATAAAATCCTCTTGGCTGGATTGGCTCAGCTCCAGCCACTGTGGCCACTTGGGATGTGAACCAGCAGACAGAAGATCTTTGTCTCTCCTTCTCTCTGTAAATCTGCCTTTCCAATAAAAATAAATCTTTAAAAATAAATTCCTCTCTAGCCACCTCAGACAGAAATTCTCCTCCTTCCTCTTCCAACTGCCCTTTATCTCTTGGACTTTTTTTTTTCTTATCACAGTGCTTGTCATCTCTCCAACAAGGCACTTTCTAGAAAATAAAAATTTGTTCTAGGGCCCAGCGCGGTGGCGCAAGTGGTTAAAGGTCCTTGCCTTGCACGCCCGGGATCCCATATGGGCGCCGGTTCTAATCCCGGCAGCCCCGTTTCCCATCCAGCTCCCTGCCTGTGGCCTGGGAAAGCAGTCGAGGACAGCCCAAAGCTTTGGGAACCTGCACCCGCGTGGGAGACCCGGATGAGGCTCCTGGCTTCGGATCGGCATAGTATCGGTCCGTTGCACTCACTTGGGGAGTGAATCATCGGACGGAAGATCTTCCTCTCTGTCTCTCCTCTCTGTATATCCGCCTTTCCAATGAAAAAATAATAAAAAAATAAATCTTTAAAAAAAAAAATGTGTTCTATTATCTGGGTAATTATAGTGCATATACACAGTTATCAGGACAATGTACTCTGAAATACAATTTATTCTCTTGTGGTCTAAGCCACTCTGATCCAATTCTTCTCCTTTTATACTGATTTACTTAACTTAGCTCTCATATATTCTTGCTCTAATAAATCAGTATATGTGAGTACATTCATGTAAACACAAAAACATTTACACATACAAGGATACAGTATATATGCTATATTTAAAAAAGTGGTGGTCAAGCACTTTTGCCCAGAGGTTAAAATGCTAACACCCCAAGTGGAATGCCTGGGTTTGATTTCCGGGTTCAATTCTTCCCTTCGGCTCCTGTGTCCTGCTCATTCCAGCTTCCAGCTAGTGCACACTCTGAAAGGCAATGATGCCTCATGTAATTGGTTCTTGTCACCTACACTGGGAACCTGAACTGAGTTCCTACTCCTAGCATTAGCCTGGCGCAGTTCAGCACCAACTGTTGCAGGCATTTTGGAAGTAAATCAGTGGACAGAGGCTCTCTCTGCAAGATTTCTTGCCAATTAAGAAAGAGAAACCTGAGCCTGGCACGGTAACCTAGTGGCCAAAGTCCTCACCTTGCACACACTGGGATCCCATATGGGCGCCGGGTTCTAATCTTGGCTGCCCCGCTTCCCATCCAGCTCCCTGTCTGTGGCCTGGGAAAGCAGCAGAGGACGGCCCAAAGCCTTGGGACCCTGAACCCACATGGGAGACCCGGAAGAACCTCCTGGCCCCTGGCTTTGGATGGGTTCAGCTTTGGCCATTGCAGCTGCTTGGGGAGTGAAACAGTGGACAGAAGATCTTCCTCTCTTTCTTCCTCTCCATATATCTAACTTTCCAATAAAAATAAAATAAATCTTAAAAAAAAAAAGAAAGAAAAGAAAATCAGTAGCATATGCTCTGGAGATAAGAGATGAAGAGCAGAAAGGTTCTTTTACTTTTTATTTAATATCCTGTAACTTTTTCATTGCAAACACTACTTTTAAGAGAAAAATTTAATATACATAAAATACTTTATCAATTTCTTCCCTTTCTTTGAAGACCAGCTTCGTCCTGACTAAAGCCTCTGTGATACATCTCTAAGACCACTATCATGAGCCCGGTAGCGTGGCCTAGTGGTTCAAGTCCTCGCCTTGAACCCGCTGGGATCCCATATGGACACAGGTTCTAATCCCAGCAGCTCCACTTCCCATCCAGCTCCCTGCTTGTGGCCTGGGAAAGCAGTTGAGGACGGCCCAAAGCTTTGGGACCCTGCACCCGCGTAGGAGACCCGGAAGAGGTTCCTGGTTCCTGGCTTCGGAGATCGGCTCAGTTCCAGCTGTTGTGGCAACTTGGGGAGTGAATTATTGGACAGAAGAACTTCCTCTCCGTCTCTCCTCCTCTCTGTATATCTGACTTTGTAATAAAAATAAATCTTAAAAAAAAAAAAAAGACCACTATCATGAAGAAAAAATTACATACTTTACAATTCAAAAACCTATACCAATACTGACAGGTAATTTAAAAAATTAAATACGTTAATGTTCCCATTTTTCAAATATCTTCTTCCTGAACTTAGAAAATAGTTTGTTCTTTTAAAATATGTATCTTTATTTAAAAGGCAAAGTTTACACAGAGAGGCTGGGGGAGAGGGAGGGAAAGACGGAGCCCTTCCATCCTCTAGTTCATTCCCCAAATGGCGGCTGCAGCAGGAACTGTAAAGGAAATGGAGCAGCCCACACCGGAGTACATGAGCTGGACTCTCAGTGTGGACTCCCAATTCCAGGTTCTTGCAAACGTTCCCATGCCCCCCAAGAGGCGGTGGCGATGACTCAAGCAACTGAGCTCCTGCCACTCATGGGGCTGACCACTGTGGCAGGCACTTGGGGAGTGAATCAGCGGATGGGACTGTATCCTCATTATTTGTTTCTCAAATAATTAATTAAAAGGGAATAAAATGTTTAAAAGGAGAATATTACCATGTTAAAATATGTAAGACTTTCTCCTTAGTACTGAAGAGATCAACTATTATACTTCAAAGTAACCACCGTTAATAATAATGCAGTGTAACACTTCAAAATGACTATTCTCATCACATGGTATGGGAGGTTACACATCTACTGATCTTATTAGCCGTTCCACAACATATGCTTCTATCAAACATTCGGTATGCCATACAGACATACAATTATAATTTATCAATTAAAAATAATTACCTTCAGTGGTTCCAGTTCATTCTCATAGGATTTGACAATTTCCTTTGAAGATGTCAGCTGGGCTTCCTTAGTAGTAATCTGATCACGGATTTCACAGGCTTTTTCCTTATTTTGCTTCAGGTATTTTAGTTCAGTTTGACATTCTTTCACTTTCTGACCTTGTGTCTGACGAACCTGACGAAGCGTTTCTAAGGCTTTAATGTACCTTTGGAAATATGACACAAAAATATATAGAATTTCTAGCGAACTTGGTTACAAGTATATATTAATACAGTCGAATGGTACACAGTCATTAAGATTACATTTACCAAAACTTCTTAGCAACTTTGCAAACATGTATGACATAATGATTAAACGAAAACCGTCAATCAGTAAGAAAACAGAGGAAATACACCCAATGGCTGCTTCTAAGGTAAACATAACTGATGATCTTTCTGATGGAAAAAACATTCAAACTAGAACCATGACGTACTAAAACTTCTGAACTATAAAGTTTACTAAAGGATACAAACCTTGTTGCAGAAAAAATCTCATCGAACTTTTGCTTGAGAGCCTTTCCTTCACTTAAGGGCCAATTAGAGTCTTCTTGATGACAGAAAATGACATTGTTTAACACAGACTTGGAAACGCCCAGAGAACTTATCATTTCTCGATCAATCTCTGCACACTTAGAGCTCAGACTGACCTTCTCACCATGCCTAGACAAAATGAAAACCAAGAAAACAGGCAGACAAATCTTCAGTTACCTTTTTCTTTTTAAATTCCTAATTTTAAAAAAACATTATTATCTCTAATTGGAAAGTCAGATTTACAGGAAGAAGGAGAGACAGAAAGATCTTCTGTCCACAGATTCACCCCCTAAATGGCCACAACAGCTGGAGCTGAGCCAATGCAAAGCCAGGAGCCAGGAGCCAGGAACAGAGCCCAAGGATCAGGCCCATCTTCTACTGCTTTCCCAAGCCATAAGCAGGGAGTTAGATGGAAAATACAGCAACTGAGACACAAACAGATTTCCATATGGGATCCCAGAGCATTCAGGGCAAGGATTTAGCTACTAAATCACGCTGGACCCTTCAGTTTTCTTTTCTATCATTTCATCAATCCTTCATAATGTTCTACTTTGATGTAACTCCAACTATCCTTTACTACAATAATTTACTCATACTAAAGCAGCTCATATGTAAGAAGGTGCGCACAATAAGAGTAGAAGGAAAAGATGCCACAATTTTTTAAACACATATTTTGAAGTTTAAATACAATAAAATATTTACAGATAATGCAGGGGAAAATAAACTTTCTTCCTCCAAGGTTAAAAAAAAAATTAGGGTCCAATGCCATGGCTCAAGCAGCTAAATCCTGCACCTTGCAAGTGCCAGGATCCCATATGGTTCATGTCCTGGCTGCTCTACTTCCCATCCAGCTCCCTGTTGGTGGCCTAAGTGAGCAGTGGATGGCCCAAAGCCTTGGGACCCTGCACTTGTGTGGGAGACCTGGAAGAAGCTCCTGGCTCCTGGCTTTGGAGGTGTTTTATGGATAATCAAGAGGCCGGGGAGTTTAGTTTTGAACACATTGATTCTACGGTGTCTTTGAAATAACCAGTAGAAAACGACAAAGAAAGTTGGGTGGATGGGCCTGGATATAGAGGTCTGGTTTATCAGAATTAAATTTATGACTCAACTATGAGCACAAGGTAACTTAAGCAATGAAAATCAATAAGATTACCTCAGAAGAATACATAAAGCATATTCAGAAGAAACAAGACTGAGCCTACAGAATTCCAACTTCTACCAGTGGAGTGAATGAAGTAGGATGTGACTACTTTGACAAAGGGGGCCAACAATGCTATGTCATGGAAGAATTCGTTAACTACTATCAACTTAGCTGTGGTACCTAGAACAGTGACTCTAATGATGTCCACATTCTACTTCCTGGAATCTGTAAATGTCAGGCTACATGGAAAGGGAGAATCAAAATTAGAGAAAACTCAGATTGCTCACCATCTCACTTCAAAATAAGAGATGACATCCAGGAGTACTTGTACAGGATCAATATAATCACAGACTTATATGTGACAGAGGGAGGCAGGAGAAGAAATCAGTCACTCAGCACGTAAAGAAACCTGCTTGGGGCTAGAGCCATGGTGTGGTAGGCTAAGCCTCTACGTGTATCGCCAGCATCATCTATAGAAGCCGGTTCGAGTCCCAGCTGCTCCACTTCTGATCCCGCTCACTGCTAATGGACTAGGAAAGCAGCAGAGGATGTCCCAAGTCTTAGGGCCCCTGCACTCAGGTGGAGATCCAGAAGAAGCCCCAGGTTTCAGACTGTCCCACCTCTGGCCATAGCAGCCATTTGGGGACTGAACCAGTAGACAGAGACCTATCTCTCCTCTGTAAGTCTTCCAAATAAAGCAAATCTTAAACAGAAAAAGAAAAGGGCATCCTGATACTCATGGTTAACTTTTTAGATGGAGGAACAAGGCCATAGGTCAAGAAAGACGAGTGGCTGCTAAAAGACAGAAAGAGCCAGGAAGCAGAAGGTGTCTAAGCCTCCCAGAGAACACAGCCACTCGGCGCTCTGCATGGGCCCAGCAGGACCCAATCCAGGCTGCCAGACTACATAACTGCAAAATAATGCTTAGCTGCAGGCCACAACCTTGGCAGCTTCCACAACATACTATACCAAGAAATGGAATTACTACATATTAAGCACTTTATACACATTAATTCAATCTTTACACCAGTTCTCCAAGATACATCCAGAAATAACAAAGTCCTGTTTTATAAACCAAACACTCTGGCTCACTGGTAGACCTACTTCGTAGAGGGGCATCATTATCCCAATCATCACAGTTATTAATGACCTTCGCTGCAGCTGCTTCCAGAGGAAGAGATACAGAAATGCAGACATGGAACAACTGCTTCTGCAAAGTGGCTATACAGGGGATTAGGGGAAATGGCAGTTACTGCAATGTAAAGAAATCTGGAGATATGAGAGGGACCCAAGGGTGTTCAAAGCCACTGAAAACAACTTCAGAAGCCGGTAGCCCAAATAGAACCTTTTGCATATAATGTTAAGCAGTAATGATTAATTAATCATAATAAATGAAAGAAAGGTAAGGAGTTAATTTGCTCAACAAGGTTAATGGGATCCAAGGAAAACTAATTCTCAAGGCCAAAGCCACTTTCAGAAGACCATACTTGGGCTCTAACAAAACAATAATGATGGAGCTGGCACAATGGCTCAATTTGCTAATGCTCTACCTGCAAGCACCTACATTCCACATGGGTGCCAGTTTGTGTCCAGGCTGTTCCACTTCCCATCCAGCTCCTGGTAAATCAGTAGAGGATGGCCCAAAGCCGTGGGACCCTGCACCCATGTGGGAGACCTGGAAGAGGCTCCTGGCTTCGGACTGACTCAGCTCTGGGTATTGCAGCTACTTGGGGAGTGAACCAGAGGATGTAAGATCTTTCTTCCTCCCCATTTCTCTGTAAAAGCTGCCTTTCAAATAAAATAAATAAATCTTAAGGAAAACAAACAAAAAACCTGTTCTAAAGCAACATAATTTACTTAAAAAATAATAATTTGCTTTCCCTACAATAAATTTAAAAGCAATAAGAAAATCTGTGGCATCACAGATCTAAAAGGAGGACTAACAGAGGAAAAACTACTCAAGTGTAATACACCTACCTGATTCTGGTAATAATTCCTTCCAGGGTTTTAAACTCCGTCTTCTTGCTCTTCTGAGAACACACCATGGATCTCTGCACAGCAACAAGCTCTCCGTTGACATCCCGAAACTGCAGGCGGATTTGGGCTCTCACATCTGTTTCTTGAGCAACCTTTGAGGATAAACAGAAAACAACTACACTACCTTAATAACAACAAGAATTATGGTTCCAAAGGAAAAAGCATGAACAATCTTACTCATCCAAAAGAAGGCAATAAAACAAAACAATTACATTTAAAACCAGTAACAGTTTTGCTTAATATTCAAAATATGGGAGGAAAGTAGAGTTACTAAAATAATATATTTTCTACTTCTTTCCTCAACATCATTAAACCAAGTACATAGATTTTTTTCCAATAAATTAAGTACCATTTTCTTTAAGATGTATTTATTTTTATTAAAAAGGCAGATATACAGTGAGGAGGACAGAGAGAGAGGAAGATCTTCCATCCGCTGATTCACTCCCCAAGCAACGACCCGAGCTGAGCCAATCCGAAGCCAGGAACTTCTTTCAGGTCTCCCATGTAGTTCAAAGGTCAGAAGGCTATAGGCCATCCTCCACCTCATTCCCAGATTACAAGCAGCAAGCTAGACGGCAAGTGGAGCCACCAGGATTAGAACCAATGCCCATATGGGATCCCAACTTGTGCAAGGCAAGGACTTTAGCCGCTAGGCTACCATTCCAGCCCCCGGTTTTTTGTTGCTGATTTTGTTTAAGTTTAAAGAAATAATCACAGGGGCACAGAGAGTCCAGCATGACTGCTTAAATGGCTAATCCTCCACCTGCCAGAGCTGGCATCCCACATGGGTGCCAGTTTCTGTCTAGGCTGCTCCACTTCCCATCCAACTCCCTGATTGTGGCCTGGAAAAGCAGTCGACAACAGGCCAAAGCCTTCGGACCCTGCACCTGCACTGGGAGACCTGCAAGAAGCCCTGGCTCCTGGCTTCAGATTGGTTCAGCTCTAGCCATTGCAGTCATTTGGGGAATGAACCAGCAGATAAAAAACCTTTCTCTCTGTATTTCCTTCTCTATAAATCTGCCTTTCCAATAAAAACAAATAAATCTTAAAAAAAAAAAAAAAGCAAGCATCCATAAGAGAAACAGAGAAATACTGCAGTAAACTTAAATCCCCACCACCAACACCAGAACTACCTCAAAGTTGCTGATCTGATATCCATCCTATCACCAATATTTCCTATAAGACAAAAGCACCATGACCCATAAAAATCAGAAAATCGATACTGATACAGTATTACCACAGGATCCAGAGTCCATGCTAATTTTGAACTGTTCCACTAGGTCCTTTAAAGCAAAAGAATCCAACTATTCCACTAGGTCAAAAGAATCCAGTTCAGGATTATACACTACATTTGGTGGTCAGCTCTCTAGAGGTTTTTTTTTTTTTTTTTTTTTTACAACAATTGCTCAATTCTGCTTCATTTTCATGTTTAATAATTTTGAAAATTACAAACCACTAGTCTGAAGTGTATCTTCTAAAATCTGGTTTTGGTATTTCCTAATGCCTAGTCTACTAAAACTGCATGCAATGAAATGAGTTTCTCCGTTCCATTTCACTGGAGTGGATCCAATTTTCAATTTATCTCATCACTGGAGGTAGCAGCTTGACAACCCCTTGATAAACATTTCTCTGCCAGGTTCTTTACCAGTAATTATTTTTTGCTTCAAAAATTGGAAGTTTTGGGGGGAAGAGACACACTGAGACCATGTGAACAGCCCACACTTCATCATACTAATCTGTGCTTATTTTATCAATCACTGCTGAATTATAACCACCAGATAATTTTCCTGTTTCAATATTCCTTCTATGCTTACTGGCCAGGAGTCTCCTTTAAGACAGGGCTTTGGCCTTTCCCCGTTTTCTTTTCCTTCACTGTGTCACATCAGTATGAACTCATGGTTTCTTTCCTTAGCAGGAAAGCAGACTGGATGGAGAAGGACTGCAACGTACACACTCCAACTTGCCCTGCAGAAGCCCAAGCCTCAGGTTGGACCACTGCCCCACAGCACCCACATGAAGCTCCAGCTTTCTTTGTTCTTAGCTGACACAGTACATTTTTTCCTATCCTTTTACTTTAACCTATCTGTATCATTATATCCAAAAAACACTGGGGCCAGCATTGTGTCACAGACGCCAGCATCCCACGAGCACCAGGTCATATCCCAGCTTCTTGTCAAGACAGCAGAAGACGGCCAAGTGCTCAGGCCTCTGCTACTCACAGGGGAGACCGAGAAGGAGCTCCTGCCTCGGCCGGCATCAACCCCGACAGCTGCCTCTGAGGGAGGGAACCAGCGGAAGAAGAACCCCGTCTTTCCTAACTTTCAAACAACTCATAGATCTTCAGAAGATAAAAGTTATTCCTTTTGTTTTATTCTTTTTGTTACACTCTTCCATTTCCCTCTCCACATTTTCCTGTGTATCTAGGAGTATATTTGTAACATTTACACTGATATTTTAAGCTTTTTGTATGCCAATCCTGTTACCTTTCACTTTTGGATATGTTGATATGCTTGATTTTTCTGACTATAGGCCTTCCACACTTCTCTGCATCCTGGTTAACTTCTTATTAGAATTTCAAATCACTGTCAAAGTTTTTATTCCTTTAAGGAATGCTGAACTTCATTCTGGCATGCTATTGTACTTTTCATAAGCAACAGACAATTTCTGAGGCTTTACGTTTAAGGTTTGTCAGCGAAGGGTCTACAGCAACATACTCCAGTGTCATTTCCAGTCACACAGACTTTCTTTAGTGAGTACTGAAGCATAAATTTGTTTAAAAAAACAAAGATTTATTAGGCACCTGGCACAACGGCTAAATACTCAACCTTGCAAAGTGCCAGGATCCCATATGGGGTTCCAGCAGCTCCTCTTACCCAGCTCCCTGCTTAAGGCCTGGGAAAGTAGTAAAGGATGGCCCAAAGCTTGGGACTCTGCATGTGTATAGGAGACCTGAAAGAAGTTCCTGGTTCCTGGTTTTGGGTGGACTCAGCTCCAGCCATTGCAGCCACTTGAGGAGTGAGCCAGAGGATGGAACATCTTTTGTCTCTCCTCTCTGTAAATCTAACCTGCTTTTCCATACACAGAAAGATAAAGATCATCCCAAGTTCTTGAGCCAATTTCTTTGTTTTCCTAGGCTACAAGCAGGGAGCTGAATTGGAACTGGAGCAGCTACAGCATGAACTGGGACATGAACTGCTGCCCATATGAGATGCTGGAACTGCAAAGGCCACAGTACCAGTTCCTTATGATAAAATATTTATCTGAAAAAGCTCTCCATTTCATCTTCAATTTTTTAAATTTATTTTTATTAGAAAGTCAGATTTACAAAGAGAAGCAGAGAAAGAGCTTCTGTCCAATAATTTACTCCCCCAAGTGGCCACAACAGCTGGAGCTCAGCCAATCTGAAGCCAGGAGCCAAGAGCTTCCTCCAGGTCTCCCATGCACGGGTGCGGGGTCCCAAGGCTTTGGGTCATCCTCTGCTGCTTTCCCAGGCCACAAGCAAGGAGCCGGATGAGAAGTGAAGCACCTGGGATATTAACTGGCACTCATATGGGATCCTGGCGCATACAAGTCAAAGCCTTTCGCTACCAGGCTACCACACTGGGCCCTCACCTTTGATTTCTGAAGGATATTTTTGCTGGATGCACAAATTTAAGTATTAATTCCTAGCATTTTAATCAACAGTAATTAAACCAAAGAGCCATGTAATTAAACTATGTTATCTATGCAGCAGAAAAGTTTACTAAAATGTTCATGAAGTCCTAACAGACCAAATACACATATATTAATGCAAAAAGCATTCACTATTCTAGAAAGATTAAACATTTGGCAAATAGCAATTAGTTCACAGAATTCAAAGGGTATCATGCAGCATTTTACCACAATACTGCAGCTGCCATTTTATTGAGGAAGTATCACCTAAAAAGAACTGTTTTTTTTTTTTCAAAAATAGTTATTTAGACTGAGTTGATCTGCTAAAGCAAATTTTATTATATTTCAGAACTATTTCTAACCAAATTAAGAATAATGAAAAACAAACAAACCAAAAACACCACACGTTTCTTTGCAAACTATCTAGTCCCAGGACCAACGGGGCAGAAGACTGAAGGTGTCCGAGCTTCCTGGACGTGGGGAGACAGCTCAGCCTAGACTGGGCCCGCTGAGCCTGAGCAAGCTGAGATTGTGCAGCCTGGGCATGGCCCAGGGCTTCAAGAGCCCCGAGTATGGGATGCAGGGCAGCAGTTCTGAACAGGACCTCCAGGAGGGCAGCACTCCCCCTGGAGGGGACAGTGTGGGATTCAGATCAGAGAGCACAGCGTCCGTTAAGAGGTCAGCTGTGAGAGTGCCAGTTCAAGTCGTGGCTGCTCCACTTGCAATCCAGTTTCTTGCTAATGTACCTGGGAAGGAAGCAGGGGATGGCGCAAGTGCTTGGGTCCCTGCCACCGACACGGAGTTCCAGGCTCCTAGCTTCAGCCTGGCCCAGAGCTGCCCATTGTGGTCATTTAGGGAGTGAACCACTGGACAGAAGGTATCTTTTTCGTTACTCTTTCAAATAAATCTTAAAAATTAAAAATAAAGAGGGGTTAGTGTTGTATCTCAACAAGCTAAACCCCTGCTGGCAACACTAGCATCACATGTGTGCCCTGGTTCAAGTCCTGGCTGCTCCACTTCAGATCTAGCTCCATGTTATTGTGACTGAGAAAGCAGTGGACTATGGCCCAACTATTTGGGCCTCTGCCACATGTGGGCTACCCAAATGGATACCTGGGCTCCAGGCTTTGGATTGGCCCAGCTATAATCATTGCGGCCACTTGGGAATGAATAAGCAAACGGAAGAACAATCTCTCTTGTAACTACAACTTTCAAACAAGTAAATCATTAAAAACAAACATAAGAAGAGGGGAGGGGTTGGTGCTGGTGTTGTGACGTAGGTTTAAGCTCCAGCCTACAATGTCAGTATCCCATATGGGTGCTGCTTCAAACCCCAGCTGTTCCACTCCCAATCCAGTTCCCTGTTAATGTTCCTGGGAAGACAACAGAAGACGGCCCCCACACTTACTCCCCGTCACCCATGTGGAAGATCTGTACAGAGTTGCAAGTGCCAGGATCTGACTGGGCTATTATTTGGGGACTGAACCTACAAATGGTACATCTCTATCTCTCACCTCATCCCTCTGCCTTTTTTTTAATTCTGAAATACATATTTCATGAGTCAAGAATATTGAAATATATGGAATTTTTAAAAATTCAATTTTGTTGTCCTTAAAGTTCCTTCATAGAAATTCAGTTTAGCTGTGCCCTCTGTCTTTTAAAATAAATTTTTAACATAAAAAATGTCACTGGCAGGAGTGTACTGGAGCATGAGCATGTGATCCAGCCTATGGTATCAGCCCACAAACAGACGGGAAAGAATCTAGGAAGGACCAACTGGTCTAACAAGGTGAAAAAGGTTGGCATGGGGCAGGGGAGTCAGCCCATGACAGGGTCCAGTGCCCTGCACAGCGGTGGCAGAATCATTATAAACAGGCAGCTGATCAAAAAAGTAAATACATTAAGCAGGTCAGTTCTGTGCTGCTTATTCCCTTCACTGCATTCGCCAGGAATATTCTCCCCTGTGTTTAATCCAACTTCTCTACTTAGTGTTTTCCATCAAACAGTTCAAGAATGAAGAAACACACAAACCCTTGACTGATTTCCCCTTAAACTTCCACATGTAAATCTCAAGTGGCCCTCTGATGCTGTCCTACCACTCTCTAACATTTCCCCAATTTATTCCCGGAGATAAAAACTACTTCACATCTTCTCTAGTCTCAGTACACACTTTCTCAATGATCTCACTTTTGTTCACTGAAGTAAGAAGCCACGGAAGGCTAGCTTGTCCATCCTTCTCAAGACTGCCCACCAGTCCGTAACACTGTCTCTTCTCTCCATTCACTCCCCATGACTTTATCATGCTTTAAAATTAACATTAGAATTGCACATATAGCAATTCCTAATTTCCTCTTATTAGCCAAACCTCACCCCAAGAAGGATTCCAAACTGTCAACAACACATCTCCTTTGGAGACTTAACAGGTATTTATATCCTATGTTAAACCAAACCCAGACAAATCCAAGTTCCTATTACAATAAATGATAAACTATTTTATTCATTTGTTCAAGCAACAAACCGTGGCTTAATGCTTTTCTCATACACTATTAGCTGATCTGTTAGTTCTGCTGTTAAAATGCATCCCAAATCCAAGCATTTCTCACCACTACTACTGAAGAAACCCAGCACCAAAAGCAGGCCCGACTAATGCCATTCCACAGCTCATTCCCAGCAGGCCCACACTGAGCAGAACAGGAAGGATGCCCCCTTGTAACAAATATTTGCTGACAAGATTTCACTATTCACAAAAAAGTGAGGACTGCCCCACATTCACTGCAGCTAATGTATAACTACTACGTTTGCTCTTTGGAGAGAACATGTTAAAAACATGCAAATACTGGGTCAGGTACAGTGGCCTAGTGGATAAATCCTCGCCTTGCACATGCCAGAATTCCATATGGAAACTGGCTCATGTCCTGTCTGCTCCACTTCCCATCCAGCTCCTTGACTGTGGTCTGGGAAAGCAGCTGAACACGGCCCAAAGCCTTGGGATTCTGCACCCACGCAGGAGACCTGGAAGAAGCTCCTGGCTCCGGATCAGCTCTTTTCCAGTTGGCCGCTGCAGCCACCAGGGAAGTGAACCAGCAGATAGGGGATCTTCCTGTCTCTCCTCCTCTCTGTAAATCTTACTTTCAAATAAAAATAAGTAAATCTTTTAAATAAATTTTTAAAAAGACAAACAATCCTCTGCAAGGCCTTAACAGCTTGGTCCTTCCCAGCAGCCCCCCTCCCCACTGTGGGCAGCTTCTCTTTTTCTGAAATACAACTCGTAAATTGCCAGCCACACCAGGATACCAATCCATACTCATTTCACCAGGTTTCCTGCAACACCATACCACATTAACCAAGCCGCTGGCTCATCACAATTCTCCCTAATTCTCTGCCCTTCTACTGCTTACCACACTGGCACACCATCATCACTCAGTCAGGCTGATCGACTATTATTAAAAAAATTGTTAAAAAAGATTTTTTATTGGAAAATCAGATATACAGAAAGGAGGAGAGACAAAGATCTTCTGTCCACTGGTTCAATCCCCAAGTGGCCACAACGACTGAGGCTGAGTTGATCAGAAGCTAGGACCCAAGAGCTTGTTCCGGGTCTCCCTGAGGGTACAGGGTCCCAAGGCTGTCCTCGACTGCGTTCCCAGGGCAAGCAAGGAGCTGGATGGGAACTGGAGCAGCTGGGACACGAACTGGTGCCCACATGGCATCCCAGAGATGTAAGGTGAAGATTTAGCCACCAGGCTACTACGGATTGGCTCAGCTAAAAGCAATCAGTCCGATGGCAATAGGACCCCGGGAACGGTGGGCAAGGATTCGGCGAGTGACGCGACAACTCAAGGCAGTTGTATCTGAGTGCATTTTGCAAAAGCAAGGCATCAGCTTATACACAATAATTATTGCAAAGGGACATTTTCTTTTATTATTCATGTGGTTACATTTCTACAAACAATTATTCCAGGGAGGTAAGTGGGGCTGTTGAGAAAAGATTGTTCTCTAACAGCCTGGTGACAGACTGCAGTTGCTATTTCTTGTGGACGCAGTTTGGCACCAGCTGCAGTTTTAATCATTAAGCAGATAGCTCTCATTGTGTTTTGTGCCTTACACTGGTTTTAATATTAACCTATTTTTCTTCCTGTATGGCTTTTTAAGCTATAGATTTCTACTATAATCTTTATAGGAATTCTCAAAAATAGTCCCAGGTAGGTTTGTTAAAGCTAGTGACTTGATAGTTTTTCTCATACTGCTTGCTATCCTTGTCCAGTCTCCTGTCAGAAGGCTTCATAGAACTGTAAAGGAACATTGAGCCTTTGTCACACATAAATAGTATTATTCCAGCTATAAAGATAAGAGCAAAGAGTACAGTCAGGAATGTCAAGACCACCAGAGATGCAGCCGAATCCAGGAAGCATCCTTCCTTGAAGCTTCCACCTCGGCCTGGTGATTTCTCACGCAGGCTCTGCTGGAGGTGGCGTGACACTGGGCTATCGCGCTAGGCCTCGCTGATTTTAAAATACAAATCATGTCACATCTTTTCCCCACCCAAAATCTTTCAAGACTCCTATTTAAATCAGAATAGAATTCAATGTATAAGATGATGCGATCCTTTCCATCCTTTCCATCTTTTTGACTTAATTCTCTACAACTCTTTCCTTCATCATTTTGTTTCTTCTGCTGATTCCCTGAACACATGCATGTTCCCTTCTCATAGGATTAACACTGGCACTCAGCATTAACACTGACTGTGAGTCTTTCCTCAGATTTTGGACAACTCACTCGCTCTGAATGAACATGTAAAAAGTAACTCTGCTATGCAAGAGAGAGCTCTTCAAGAATGATGGCAGGGCCCGGTCCGGTTGCCTAGCAGCTAAAGTCCTCACGTTGCACATATGGGAACCAGTTTGAGGCCCAGCACCCCGCTTCCCTTCCAGCTCCCTGCCTGTGGCCTGAGGACGGTCCAAAGCCTTAGGACCCTGCGCCTGTATGGGAAACCTGGAGGAAGTTCCTGACTCCTGGCTCCAGATCAGCTCAATTCTGGCAATTGCAGTCACTTGGGGAGTGAATCAGCAGATAGAAGATCTTCCCATCTATCTTTCCTCCTCTCTGTATATCTGACTTTCCAGTATAAAAAAAAAAAAAAAAAGATGGCAGAAAAACAAGCTGGAAGACTACCGTAATAGTTCCAAGCAAGATGACAGTGGTTTGGACAAGTGACAACAGCATGAAAAGGACAAATAGTGGACGTACTTTTAGAAGGGTAGCTCAGAATTGCTCATGAACTGGAAACAGGCTAGAAGGAATAAATGAATGCTGGCACACAAGTTTTTTTTCATTTGCCTAGAGCAAATGATTGCATCATGTACTACATTCTAAGAGTTCTGAGGCTGGTAGTACACTTAATCAGGGAAGATGGCAGTACAGAAAATGAAGCATGTTTTAAGCTCAGCATGATGGCCCAATAGCTAAATCCTCATCTTGCAAGCACTGGGATCCCATATGGGCGCAGATCTGTATCTGGGTTGCTCTACTTCCCAACTATACCTGATTTTTCCCTGGGAACGCAGTAAAGGTCGGCCTTTTCAAAGCCTTGGGCCTCTGCACCCGTGTGCAAGACGCGGAAGAAGCTCCTGGCTCCAGATCAGCTCGGCTCCAGCCATTGCAGCTATTTGAGGAGTAACCCAGTAGATGCAAGATTTTTCTGTCTCTCCTTTTCTCCAGAAATCTGATCTGCCTTTGAGATGCCTTTTAAATATCCTCCAAAACAGCTAGACACACATCTTCAGAGCTTAGGAAAGATCAGGAAAACATACACACCTCTGGGAGTCACAAGAACACTAACAGGGCTTAAAGTCATGACTGGAAGAGACCACCCAACGAGAGGGGAGATAGGAGAACAGAGAGGTGCACAGAGGCCTGCACCTTGCAGCATGCCCACAGTCAGAAACGAAGCCAAAATGGAACCAGTAAAGACCAAGATGGTGCCACACAACCTGGAGAAAATCCTGAGACTATGATGTGTTTACAGAACCCACAACGGAAGCATTTTCTTTAAAAAGAAACAACCAGTTACACCAAATCTACTGAGAAATCAATGCAAATTAGAAACTGACCACTCTATCCGGTATCACTATGATTACTGGTGACCTTCTAAGATCAGTTTAAATGGCAAGGAAAAAAAATCTCAACAGAGCAAAATGAGGAGAAAATAAGAGTCAATTTTGTTAAAATTAGAAGATACAGTAATAGCTAGGTATGATTTGAAATAAAGGGAGAAGCAGTTTGGTTTTTGGGGAACTTATATTTGAAAGACTGAGAGGACATCTTCCACGCACTGGTTCACTCCCAGATGGCCACAGTGACTGAGGCGGGACCATGCAGAAGCCAAGAGTTTGGAACACCAGCAGGAGCCCAAGCACTGGGGCTGTCCTCCACTGCTTTCCCAGGCACCTTAGTAGGGAACTGGATCAGAAGTGGAGCAGCTGGGACTCGAACTGGCACTCTTAGGGATGCTGGTGTCACCACAACACTTGCTGTATGGGAGAGTACTTTATTTGAAGATTGGAACTATCAGAACACGTTTATATCCTCCTGTAAGAGGGATGAACTGCCGACACAGGACAAAGAGCCAACACCCTTTCTAACAAGAGGGAGCAATGGGAACCAGCCTGCAGGGTGGCTGCTGTTCAGTAAAGAGAGCAACAATTCTCCACTCAGTGGTGAATAATTTGCTCACATAGGTAGGGTAGTTTGGTAGTTCTACAATTATAAAATTAGGGGAACTACATTTGATTCCTCTGATTTCTCAATGAAGTACAAGGCAAGATCATTAAGTGTTAACTGTAGGTTTGAGGAAAGAGGAATAAACAATTACTGTAGAAAAGACTCTGAAGTCAACAACAGTAGTGCCACCTCTAAGAGGAACATTCATAAATACATTAAATCACAAAGTATTCTTTAATCACATCAAAGTAGATACTACTGGGGCCATCATAATGGCTCAACTGGTTAATCTTCCACCTCCAAGCACCAGCATCCTATACGGGCACCAGTTCATGTCTTGGCTGTTCCACTTCCCATCCAGCTGCTTGCTTGTGGAAAGCAGTGGAGGATGGCCCAAGTCAATGGGATCCTGCACCTCTGTAGTAGAGCCAAACGAAGCTCTAGGCTTCGGACCAGGTTGGCTCCAGCTGTTTTGTCCATTTGGGGAGTGAACCAATGGATGGAAGACCTTTCTGTCTCTCCTTTCTCTCTGTAAATCTGCTTTTCCAATAAAAGTATTTACAAAAATAAGTAAATCTTAAAAAAAAAAGGGGGATGCTACTTAAACGATCAACAGATGAAGCAAACAATTAGCAATTAAACAGGTGTATCTATCTACCTTCCCAGGCCACAAACAGGGACCTAGATGGGAAATGGAGCAGCTAGGGCAGGAACCAGCACCCAAAGAAGATCCCAGAGCTTGCAAGGGGAGGATTTTAGCCATCCACATTGCACTTATTTTTAAGATTTATTCATTTCACTTGAGTGGTAAAATTTGGGGGGGCACATGGGATGCTACTGGTATAGGAGGATTAGCCAGCTATACCACTGCACCAGCACCTTCACCTCTGTTTGCAGTTTTTCATTGCCAGGTTTTATGTAATGATTATATCATTTTATAATTATATAAGTATTATTTTAAAACATACAAAATTTTACTAGCACCATTACCTTGGGATCATGAACAAACGTATTTCCTTTGGTTCCAGGAGGGAAGTCTCCAGTACAAATATATTTTAGACATTCAATGATAGTCTAAAGGAACAGAAATGGTAGTGTTTAATTATACAAGAACTGCAGGCATGCATCAAAATTACTAAGCATTTTGCCAATACGACTATAAAAGAAGATAAAGCATTATAGTTCTGTAATAAAAATGAAATAAGGTTTTTACAAGAATTACTGCAAGTTTACAGAAAAGCTACACATACTTTAGTGCTGTAAAAAGATGTCTTAAAGTAAAATTTTAGTGGAAAAAAAACCTCTATTTCCAATTAGGAACCTTAAACTTCACAATAGCAAACAGATACAGCTTTCTGCGTGTCAAGTCCCATACTAACATAAGTGACTGAATTCTCACATTAACCACAGGTTACCCTTTCGTAAATGAAGCCACTCCGGCATTGGGTAGCTGGGTCACATGGCTAACAGTGGAGGAGGTAAAAATCGGGCTATTCTAGCATCCCTTCCAGTAGGGCTCAGGGCATAACCAGGATTGAACAACTCCCCACGTGAGCGGAAACGAGAGGAGCCTGCTCCAGGCTAGACTGCAACCCCCACGCAGGCGGAGGGTGCGGAGGGCAGACCCCAAGCCAGCCGCAGTTTTCCAACCCCCATCCCCAATGCTCCGGCTTCAAGGTCCAGTGAAGAAGCCACTTGCTGGTGCTTGGGCAGTCAGAATCTGAGTCTTGCGTTTACTACATATTGTAACTGTTAAGTGGGATTCCCGAGTGCGGACAAGTGCCAGGAAGGTGGGCGATACACTTTGGGAGCAAAGAACCCAGGGCACCTGGGAGTGCTGCGAGCTGGCGAGGCCGGGGGGTCCGAACGCCTAGGGCCGCTGTGGCTGGAAAAACCACTGCCAGAGAGGGGTTCCTTCTGGGCCCTCCGCGCCCGGAGCCATGGGGATGCCTCCTTCCTACTCACGGACACGCCGTCCGGGGGACCCCCTAAAGGCGACCCCCTAAACTGCACATGGCTTTACTCAGGACTTACCGTCTTCCCCGCCCCGTTGGGGCCAACCAAAATCGTGAGTGGGGTGAAGAAACTGATAATTTGCTTATCTTTATCCTCTATTCCAAAACTCCGCACGCCCAGAATGCTCATCTTTTCGATGCGGGACATGTTTGCAAACGCCTCTTTAACCTACACAGAGAAAAGCACCTGGGTTCTCACCCCAACTTTAACCGGGAAGCCGCAGGAGCGCGGTCGGGGCGCGACGCCAGGAACCGAGACCCTCAGCGTCCGGAAGACCCGGCCGGGGCGCCGCAACCGGAGCGGGAGCTGCCGGGCGGGCGGAGGCCTTGGCGGAAGCCCTTCCCGACCCGCGCCGGCTTCCTTCCGGGCCTGCAGGGGCGAAGGCACGGACAGGGGCCGGGCCGGGAGAGCCCGCGGCGGACGAGAACCACAGGCCGAGCGACCCGCGACCGCCACAGCTCGCAGCTTCCCGCGTCGGCTGCGCCGCGGTGACGCAAGCAGCCGTAGCCTACGGTTCGCGCCGGCGCACGAGCGGGGCACGCCGGGAAGTCGGGGCTCGTGCGGCGCGCGCATGGCCGCTCAGCTGGCGGTCGAGTATTGGTGTCAGGTGCTGCTGCAGGTGCCTGCAGGCTTCCTGGTTCCTTCCCGGGGCTGGGTAGCAGGAAAAAACACAAACTCTGCGGGAACATCAAGAGTTGTAACACCTGGCATTTCTCTCGTCACGCTCCCTGTTACACACCGAGGACGTTATTATAATAAAACTTTGAGAAACTTGGAAACAAGTCAGAGGCGAAGACACAGGGGTCACATTACAGGTTCTGCTCCTGCCTGGTTTCTGATTTTAGCTTCCTGCCACTGCAGACCCTGGAAGGTAGCAGAGGTGGCCCAGGTAACAAGGAGACCAGCATGGCCACCAGCACCAGGGGTGTGAACCGTTGATAGGAACTCTTTCTTTCCCTCTCAGATAAATTGAAAAATGAAAATAATAATAATAAAGTTGAGTGTTCTGGCCTGGAAATAGGAAGACTGTAAATCGACTGAAATCAGCAGCACTATACAGGGCAAGGAACAGACAAAATAAGGAGAAGGACCTGTGCTTTGGCTCAGTTCTTGAAGCTCATGTCCCACGTGGGCAGCCAGTGGGGTACCGGCTGCTGTTTCCAATCCAGCTTCCTGCTAAAATGCCTGGAAAGCAGTGGAAGATGGCCCAAAGTACTTGGGAGTTGGAAAAAACTCCTTGCTTTGGCCTGGCCCAGCCCCCACCTTTGTGGCCATCTGGGGAGTGAATCAGTGAATGAAAGGCATTCCTCTATCGCTCTATGTCTACAACTCTGCGTTTAAATAAATAAATGAAAAATCAGTAAGGAAAGAAATGACCTGTCTCAAAAGTAGTTGAGAATATCTCTTTCTTGGAAACAAATTTAATGGAAGAATATCACACGTATGGACCTATAGGAAAATTTACAGAAAATACAAACTAAAAGTGCAAATTAAAAGCAGAACAAACAGGAGCCAGCAACACAGCTTAGCAAGCTAAGCTTTTACCCATGGCAACAGCATCCCATATGGGTGCTGGTTCAAGTCCCAGAAGCTCCACTTCCTATCCAAGTTGGTTTGGTTTGTTTTTAGCAAAACTGCATAGGATATGGCTTTAGAATTTCATACTGAGGCTAGAGGAATACAATGTATTATGTCAGGTATTGTTCATTTCTTTATAAGTGGGAGATGATTACATTTCAGACCTTTTATTGCCTTCAGGAATACCTGGATTTTCATCCACCCTGATACTAAAGTAGTAAGTTAAATAAGGTATAGATTTATTTTTTTTTCCTATTTACTATGGAGCTCAGTTGCATAAAATATATAAGTGGAAATGGAGGCTGGCGTTGTGGCACAGCAGGTTAAGCTGCTGCCTGTGATGCCAGCAGCTCATCTGGGGACCAGTTTAACTCACTGCTTCTGATCCAAGCTTCCTGCTAATGCGCCTGGGAAACAGGACACAATGTCTAAAGTTCTTGGGTCCCTGCCACCCATGGAGCTACCAGAATGGAGTTCCTGGCTCCTGGATTCAGCGTGGCCCAGTGCCAACCATTGAGACAATCGGGGAAGTGAACCAACAGCAGGAATATGTCTCCTCCTCCCCTCTTTGTGCTCTGTCTTTCAAATAGATAAATAGTATATTTGGGGAAAAAATGGAGAATACATAGGGAAATTAGCAGATAGAATTAGATGTTATGAAAAGAATGACCTATTCATTTGTTTGTGTAGGTATGTTACTGTTTTGCTATGGATGAAAGTATTTTTGGGATGTATATGGAAGAATTCGTGATACAGTGTCATATTCTATATTTTTTAAATAATTTTTTAAAAGAAACAACAAACCAATAATAAAACTAAGATAATAGATGATAGATGTAGGATTGAAATGAAAGATTTGCAATCAAATAATTAATGCCTAACATAAACAGAACAATTTTTTTTAAAGATTTATTTTTATTATTTTTTCATTGGAAAGGCAGATATACAGAGAGGAAGATCTTCCGTCCGATGATTCACTCCCCAAGTGAGCGCAACGGGCCGATACTATGCCGATCCGAAGCCAGGAGCCTCTTCCGGGTCTCCCACGCGGGTGCAGGTTCCCAAAGCCTTGGGCCGTCCTCGACTGCTTTCCCAGGCCACAGGCAGGGAGCTGGAAGGGAAGCAGGGCTGCCGGGATTAGAACCGGCGCCCATATGGGATCCCGGGCGTGCAAGGCGAGGACCTTTAACCACTTGCGCCACCGCGCCGGGCCCAAACAGAACATTTTTTAAAAGGTCTCTACTTGCTAAACTTACTAGTTCTAAAAAATGTCGATTAAAACATTTCTTTGGATTTAACAGAATTCCCCAGAGAGGTTTCTCATTTATCCATCCTTTTCTTCTATATTTCTTTTACTAGCATATCCCACTCATTACTGTGGTAGTTTTTACAATTGATGAAACCAATATCGACACACATAAGATGCATACATGACATTAGAAAAATAAAATAAATAAGTAAAATGTTTTGTTTTCTCTGTACCAAAAAAAGCAAATTAAAAATAAAACTGTCCACACTGGCATTGTGGTGCAATGAATTAAGGTGCCACCTATAGTACGAGCATCTCATATGGGTGCCAGTTCAAGTTCCGACCCAGCTCCCTGCTAATGTACCTGGGAAAGCAGCAGAAAATATTCCAAGTATTTGGGCCCCTGCACCCACCTAGGAAACCCCAAATGGAGTTGGCCTGGCCCAGCTCTGGCTTTGGAAGCCACCTGGGGAATGTACCGACAGAGAATTTCTCTCTCTCATGTTCTCTACCATTCAAATAAATGAAAACAACAACAACAAAAAAATTTAAAGATAACATTTTCGAAAACTTCTACAAGAGGTTTCTAGAAGCATTATTTAAAATTCGGGGGCCCGGCGCGGTGGCGCAAGTGGTTAAAGGTCCTCGCCTTGCACGCTCCGGGATCCCATATGGACGCCGGTTCTAATCCCGGCAGCCCCGCTTCCCTTCCAGCTCCCTGCCTGTGGCCCGGGAAAGCAGTCGAAGACGGCCCAAAGCTTTGGGAACCTGCACCCGCGTGGGAGACCCGGAAGAGGACCGCAGATTAAGCTTCCACATGTGGCGTTGGCATCCCATATAAGCACTGGCTCATGTCCTAGCTCTCCACTTCTGATCTGCTCTCTACTAACATCCTGGGAAGAAACAGGAGGAAGGGCAAAGTACTTAGTCCCCTGTGACCAAGAATACCCAGAAGCTCCTGGCTCCCACCTTCAGACAGGCGCAGCTCTGGCCATAGCAGCCGTTTGGGAAACAAACCAGAGAATGAAAGATTCTCTCTCTTTCTCTCATTCTCTCTAACTCTGACCTTCAAGTCAAATAAATTACTCTTAAAAAAAAAATCAGGGGCCTGGCACAACGGCTAAACTTTTGCCTTATGAGTGTGGGATCCCATATGAATGCCGTTTCATGTCCTGGCTGTTCCATTTCCCATCCAGCTCCCTGCATATGGCTTGGGAAAGTAATTGAGGACGGCCCAAGTCCTGGAGTCCCTGCACCTGCATGGGAGACCTGGAAGAAACTCCTGTCTCCTGGCTTCTGATGAGCTCGGCTCCAGCTGTTGCGGCTATTTGGGGAATGAACCAGTGGATGAAAAATCTTTCTCTCTGTCTCTCCTTCTGTCTGTAAATCTGCCTTTCAAATAAAAATAAATAAATTTTTAAATAATGAGAACTGCTAGGACCAATCTCAAAATGAAGTTAGCTGTGGTACATCAGTTTAACCTACTAGTACTAACAGTCAATGCACATAGAAAACGGTATAAAAGCGTTAAATAGAAATATTAATAACCGAAGAAGCTAAATACAACTGCAGTGATTCGGTGCCTCTATAAAATTGCCAATGCATTAGTGAAGACTTCCGGATGTTATCAAGCCAATAGTTGCCATGCCAAGAGGAAGAAATTCAGTGTGTTTTTTTTTTTTTATCATTTTCTTTCTTTAATAACCAACTATATTAAAGATATGCTTGAGGATGAAGAACATAGAGGTTAGAATACTCATGGAAAGAAAGAGATGCTATCAGGTCACATGTAGTCAGCTTGAAAAATTCGGTGTATTATTCTCCATTGATTGATTAGAATCATTTCATGGAAAAGTCATTTGACCTTATTACCCAGTTAGTAAAAACCACAGCTATCAGTTTTTAGAAGCATGTTGTCAGTTACAAGTCACTAGCAGAGATAAAGGTTAGGGTGAAAGGATGGATGCTACCCATCAAGATAATCTTGTCTAACATAACTCTCATTGTCCTAAGCTACATGACTACCAATGATTCTTCAAAATCCAGAATGCTGACTTCGAATTTCTTTCTTTTCCCCTTAAGATAATGTGGGGGTTTTGAGGGGATTGGGAGGGTGTATAGTTTAGGCCCTTGCCCTATCTTTTCCCCCAGGAGTCCTAGCAAACCTGTTTGCATCATGTCAGGTTCTAGTTATTGGGGCTCAGGGGTCATGCAAACTCCAAGTCCATTCTCAAGGAAATCACAGTCTAGTGATGAAGTAAAAAGGTCCCAGGTGCCTGGCATTCCTATGCACATGAGAGAGTAGGGATTTAATAATTACAGTAAATACAGTCATTAACTCTTCAGTTTGCAGTGTAGTGAGCCATCTTCACACAGGAAATGGAGGGCCCAGCATGATGGTTCAATTAGTTAATGCTCCCCTTCTAAGCATTGACATCCTATATGAGCTCTGGTTCGTGTCCCAGCTGCTCTACTTCCCATCCAGCTCCCTGCTTATGGCCTGGGAAAGCAATCGAGGATGGCCCAAAGCCTCAGGACCCTGCACCCATGTGGGAGACCTGGAGGACGCTATTGACTTCTGGTTCCTGGCTTTGGATTAGCTCAGCTCTGGCTATTGTGGTCACTTGGAGAGTGAATGGAAGAGGTTTCTCTCTGCCTCTCTCTCTCTCTAAAGATCTGTCTTTCCAATAAAGATAAAATAAAATAAAAAGTAAATAGAAAAATGTGTTATTAAAAAAAAAAAAGCCAGGCCCGGCGCGATAGCATAATGGTTAAGGTCCTTGCCTTGAACGCAACGGGATCCCATATGGGCGCCAGGTTCTAATCCCGGTGGCTCCACTTCCCATCCAGCTCCCTGCTTGTGGCCTGGGAAAGCAGTCAAGGACAGCCCAAAGCCTTTGGACTCTGCACCCGCGCAGGACCTGGAAAGAAGTTCCTGGCTCCTGACTTCGGATCGGCTCAGCACCGGCCGTTGCAGTCACTTGGGGAGTGAACCATCAGATGGAAGATCTTCCTCTCTGTCTCTCCTCCTCTCTGTACATCTGCCTTTCCAATAAAATAAATAAATCTTAAAAAAAAAAAAAGAGCCATGCACTGATTTCAAAAATTTTGTGCCAAAATAAAATGGTCTTCTAGTCCCACTTCCATGAACTTTTTGACGTGCCCTTACATATTTTTAATGATCTTCCAAAGCAATTTTAGATTACACAGAAGCTAGTCCCCTGCACTACTGCTATCACTACTGGGGTATATTCATTACAACGAAGGAATCAAGAACATCACTAAACTTGATTGCTTTTTCCTGTCTCTTTAGTTTTACCAGCCTCACTTTGCTCCTGGCCTCATATGGGATACCACATTTCATTCAGTTACCACATCCTTTACACTCAAGTTCTTCAGACCTTGCAGGTTTTTGATAGCTGCTGGGGCTTGCATTTGCTTAGCATGCATTCCTTAAGGGTTTGTATGTGGGAATCTGAGTCCCTAGTGTGGAGACCCAGGAGCTGCTGGGGCTTTAATCCAGGCGCAAGGGGGTTAGGTCACCAAGCACATCACCCTCAGAGGAGACGAATGTGGTCCTCTTGGGGTCCTGGCTAGTTCCTGCAAGAACAACTTGCTATAGATGTCCAAGAGCAGCCCCTTCTTGACCTCTGTCTTCCTGCCTCCCACCATGTTCTCACCTCTCCAGCACACATACTCGCAGTACGCCATCCACCGTGATGTGACATTGCCAGAAAGTTGGCACCCTGCTCTTTTGGCCTTTCAAAACCCTGAGCTAATAAACTTCATTCTCTAGATAAAGCACCCAGCCTCAAGTATTTTATTCTGGTCATAGAAAATGGACTTTAAGATGTTTTGGGTCACCTGTTCTGTCCTTCTGTATGGATATGTTTTGTGTTCTTATTGCACTTAGAGATTATAGGCTTTGGAGAGGAAGACCATGGAGACAGTGTGCCATATTTATCACATCGAAGGTGCATGCTATTAGCACGACTTGTCACTGTCAGGGCTGATGTGGCCTGGCTGAGGTGTTTATCTGATTTCTCCACTGCCAAGCTTCTGGCTCTTCTTCCCTTGCTGTGCAGCACTCCCTTTAAAATGAACTCATTCCATGCACTTGTCTCCATCCCTCCGAGTGAAGTATCAGCCTGAATTACTGAGACATTCTGCACCTGAGACAAGTCGCTGACTTTTGTTTGAAATTTTGCCTTCATAGAACTCTTTCAAAGATATTGTTTCCTGACTACATCAAACTAAAAAGCTTCTGTACAGCAAAGGAAACAATTAACAAAGTGAAGAAGCAACCAACAGAATGGGAGAAAATTTTTGCACACTACACAAGTGATAGGGGACTAATATCCAGGATTTACAAAGAGCTTCAGAAACCCAAGGACAGCAAACAAAACAAAACAAAACAAAACCCTGTAACAAAATGGGCAAAGGAAATTAACAGACATTTTTCAAAAGAACAGATTCAAATGGCTAACAGACATATGAAAAGATGCTCAGGCTCACTAGCCATCAGAGAGATACAAATGAAAACCATGTTGAGGTACCACCTAACTCCAGTGAGACTGGCCTACATTCAGAACTCAACTAACAACACCTGCTGGTGTGGATGTGGGGAGAAAGGCACCCTCCTTCACTGCTGGTGGGAGTGTAGGCTAGTACAACCACTGTGGAAATCAGTATGGAGAGTGCTTGGAGAATTGCAAATAAACCTGCCATATGACCCAGCTATCCTGCTCCTAGGAATATACCCAATAGAAGTGAAATCTGCATATGAGAAGGGGATCTGTAATCCTATATTTGCAGCAGCACAATCCACAATAGCAAAGACATGGAAACAATCCAGATGTGCATCCAAAGAAGAGTGGTTAAAGAAACTGTGGTACATCTACTCCATGGAATATTATTCAGCTATTAAGAAGAATGAAATTATACTATTTACAACTAGGTGGTCCCAACTAGAGACCATTATGCTCAGTGAAATGAGTCAATCACAAAAGAACAAATACCATATGTTCTCTCTTATATAAGGAAACCAGCATGGAAAGTGTAACTTCAATAATCCGATCCATACTGTTTTTTGTTTGTTTGGCTGTATCCCATGTGTTTTGATGTTTTTTTATTTCAGTTTTGTTATTCTGAATAATTTCTTTTCTCTTGTAGAATTCACCACTGGCTCATGGATTACACGGTGGCAACATTAAAAAAAATAATAATAATAGGTATTATTTCCTATTCCTTACTCGGAGTTTGCGATCAGATGGTGAAGACCGGACTCACACACTGTCGAGGCACGACTTTCCCAGTAGCATTAGTCACAACAGTCCAGACTGGAAACAATGGAAGTGTCTTTAAACAGACAAATGGACAGACAAAATCCATTATTTACAGCAGCGGAATATCAATTTAACTTGGAGGAGGAACGAAGGAAATTTTGACTTGCTATGCCATCTAGATGAACTTAAAGGATAGACATTATTATGCAAAATGAATTAAGCCAGTCATAAAAAGATGGTTGTTGTGTGATTATGTGCCGTATGGCATTGTGAGAAAGACTGAAAGTATTGTGCGTTGCTTCAGAGTCACCGAATTTCAGTTTTGGAACACAAATAGTTCTGAAAAGGTGTTGAATGACATTATGACTATACTTAACAATGCCAATTGTTCAAGTAAAGTTGGTAGATATTAGCATATGTATTTCAGCAACACTTTTAAAATGGTAAGCACTAATTTTGGTGGGAATTTTTGTAATTAGATATTCCATAGGAACCCACAGTTATGTTGTAAACCAGAGGTTGTACAATGTTACGCTACACAGTCATCAACATTTGGACACTGGGAGAGTATACACAGTGAGCAGGATTTTGGCCAGCTCTGGAAGATGGGGTGATCTAGCAGTGCAAGTCCAATGTATCCCCTGGAGAAGCTCGGGGGAGCAGCATAGCACCTGCTGCACACTGCAGTTTAGCGGTGAACGGTTTTCTCCTTTGCAGAGCCAACAGCATCACTGTCCTAAGAACAGTTAAGTGGCTGGTGAGTCTTTGCTTGTTTTCTGAAGGCTGGTACTATACAATCTCAATACACCACCACTTGGGGGACCTGGGAAAACCCAAGGCAGGCACAAACACCCAGAACTCGGCCAGCTTAAGGTGCTAGAACAATCAGTGGTTGGAGGATTCCTTGGAAGCCTCTCTGGAAGCCCACACTTGCTTGGCACAACCCAAAGGTATCAAAAGGAGCCAGAAGAAACCCTCTCTTAGCCTTTGGGGGTGCAGCCTTGGCTCGGAGAGAGCATCTTGCTTGAGACCCCTTGGTCCAGGCCCCTGGTGATCTCTACCTCGCTGCTAATGCAGTTGTTGAAGTGAAGGCAGCCAATATTAATTCACATAACTGGGTCCCTGCCACTTATGTGGGAAACCAGTCGGCCAGTGTTGTGACCAGCAGGAAGATGGAAGCAGATGGTATCTGCTTTCAGTTATTTTAAGGTGTGTGTGTGTTTTTTTAATTATTATTACTATTTGAAAGGGAGATTTACAGAGAAGAGGAACATAGAGAAAGATCCTCCACCTGCTGGTTCACTCCCCAAATGGCCACAAAGGCTGGAGATAAGCCAATTCAAAGTCCGCTCCAGATTTCCTACATGGAAGTCTTTGGGTCATCCGCTGTTTTCCCAGGCCACAAGTAGGGAGCTGGTTCAGAAATGGAGCAGCCAGCACAGGAACCGGTGCCCATATGGGGTCCTGGCGCCGTCCCCCCAATTTTTTTAATAGGTCAATTGTACCACAACAGTGGCAGAATTTACTCAACCTAAGGGAACATTCCCAATATTTATGGATTTTAGCCTAAAACCTTGTTTAATGTTTCATACTCGACTTTTCCTTCTTACGCACATCCTTTAAGAGGAAATTCAACTTTCTGATGCTTATCAAGGCAAATGCAGCAACTCATAGATTTTCTCTTATGATAGAAAATATTTTTAAAAGAGGCAATGAAATAGGATTTTTTGCTTGTATTGAAACAATAAGCAAAATTATTCTTGAAGGTTGTAAACCGTTGGAAAACATTAGCTTCACTGAAATGTTATTACCGTGTTCTATCTGATTGCTAGAAATTATTCATTTCCTCAAAGACAGACAATAAATTGGTAGAGGATACAATCTTGTGCGATACACTTTCTTTGTGGAAGGCAAGCACTGCACAGCTCTGAGCGATGAGAAGTCCTCCGTGCTGGACCCTGCTGGCCCTTGGAGCTGTCTGTGTGGGCGCCATGACCATGGAAATCCCCATGAATATGCTGGTCAGAGAGACCTTGTCCTTGCTCTCCACACATCAGACGCTGCTGACAGGCAACGAGGTAATCTTTTTAAAACATTTCTATAATCTTTAAAATGCAGAAATAACTTTCATAGTGGTCCAGTGACTCTGCCTGGAGATACAGCACAGACAGTGACATGGTGAGCACGCTGTAATGCAGAGAGAACAGCTCGCAAGCGTTACACCCCAAGTTATGCGTGCTCTGAAAATGACTGCATTTTCTCTCCTTTTCAGACCCTAATGATTCCTGTTCCTGCCCATAAAAACGTAAGTTATAGTGGTTCATATTCTAAATCCTAAACTGCTTTCATCACAAGCATTTGATTTTCTTTATTTTGGTTTCATGCGTGCAGATGTGAATGTAAATACTTGTATCTATCTGAGGAATGGCATTTAAGCAATTAGAATCCTAAAACACTTGTCAGTTCTCCATCCCATGGAGTCTTGTGTCAGGGGGGTCTCTTCCTGAGAATTCCACTCTGAGGGACCGGCACCTGCACTCCTCACGCCGACACCTTTCTGAAAGTGCTATAACGTAGGGTTATATTCCAGAATCATGATAAGCAGACATTAAGATACATAGTACATGCCTGTATTAATGATTTCTACATCTTTAATGATTGTGACTTTGCAGTGGCATTATGCATGTTTAAATTGGGTCACAGTGATGCTAAAACGTAAAATACATGGTTTCATTTGTCTGGTGGAATAAAATTACCAGCTAGAACTACCGAAGAAAACACTGGGGTGAGTTCACTCAGAAATGCAATTGCATTATACTTGCTAAACACTTGACTTCCGCCTAAATCATGACTTAGCCTTGTTTGCTGCATTCCTCAGCACTAAAATTCATCATCCTTCTGAAAATTTTATCTCAGTATAAGGTAATTGCCATTTGGCAAAGGAACCTGTATAGCACTCCTTGAATACAGAAACTTTAAACTCACACACACACAAAATCAAGTAAAGTCTCACTTTTTGGATTAAATTTCTCCCTACATTTTTAATAGGAAAAAAAAATGTAGAAAACAGAAGTAAAAGATAAGTTTATTTTGGTGTCAAAAAAAAACCTTGTAAATCCATGCATACACAGAATCTTCAAAAAATTGAAATGCATATTATAAAATACTTTATAATATGCATTTCAAAGGGTTTTTTCCCCACCAACATAAATCTATCCTTTAATTCTCTTTTCTCTGAAGCCATGTTAGGACCCTCGTGTGCGTTCATTGCGTCTCACACGATGTTTTGTAATGTGTGTGTTGTGGGCATGTCGGAAGTGCTGAATATCATTTCCTCATTCTGATTGTTTCCCTTTAAAAACCCTCTTCCTTCAGCATCATCTGTGCATCGAGGAAACCTTTCGGGCCATAGACACACTGAAGAATCAGACTGTGCGGGGCGAGGCTCTGGACAAACTATTCCAAAATTTGCATCGAATTAAAAAAATCATCGACCAACAAAAAGTAAGTTGCAGACACTCGGCAGCAGCTACGCTGGTCTGGCCGTGGTGGAACAGTTTCCAATGAGACTGACTGTCCGTTCTTTCCACAGAAGAAGTGTGGCGAAGAGAGACGGAGGGTGAAGCAATTCCTAGACCACCTGCGGGAGTTTCTTGGCGTGATAAACACGGAATGGATGACAGAAAGCTGAGACTGCACTGGCTTAGTGTAGCCAAAGCTTTTGGAGGGGCACAAGGGCATTTTGTTGTAACAAGAGCCAGTCAAGGGTGGGGCCTTACTTTTCAGTGTAATTAAGCTTCATAGGCAAATTGAATGTTTTAAACACAGTGCTACCCTGTCAAAAAAAGCAGGAAGCATGCTCTGAGATAGATAGTTGTATTTTTGTGGAAAATAAGAAATTGGAAGAACCAACTATGGTGCAAAAGAAAAAAAAGAGAAGAGAGAGAGAGAGAGAGAGAAAGAGACAGAGAGACCGAGAGAGAAATGTGTGTACAGTGGTTTTTTTTTAATCCATATATTCATGGACTTTTTTTTTTTTGGCACCAAAATAAACTTACTCTTTCTCTCCATTTTCCACAAATTGAAGTACTCTCAGATTCCAGACATTAGAATCATTAAAGCATTTTCCTAGAGTTCACCCCAGGTAAAACAGATATAGGAACACTTTTATTTAATGTGACATTCTGTGAAATGTCTGTTAACTTATTTATGAAGTGATTAAAAATCTTGGTAAATTAATATTTATTTCATGCTATGCTATGCTCCAATAAAACGAAACTAAGCAACTCAGGTTTAATTTGCTGCTGGTGTCTGTCTGTCTTATTGTTACAAGTGTCTGCACCATCCACAAGAGCACAGCTGTCTTTGGAGGGAGCACCTGACTGCTGGCAGGTTGAGGTCTCCTACCTCCTTGTTGCTTCACACCCCAAATACCCTCCACACCCAGGGCTGCTCCTGGCTGAAGTCAGCAGCCCAGGGCTCACATGCAGGTGGTGGGGACTCAAGTATGTGAGCCATCATGGGCTGCTTTCCAGGGTGCGCACAAGTAGGGAACTTGATCAGAAACAGAACAGCCAAGGCACTTGGATGTGGGATATTGTATCCCAAGTAGAGACTTCGGTGCCATGCTCATCTGCCTGAGTTTGAAGACTTGTCCTGGGAAGGGGACAGGGGGAGGGACCTTTCACCCATTTTCTGCCCAGCCATGAGAAGAAATGACAGACCAATCAAACTTGCCAGCTCAGGGGAAAGCCAGAGCACCTAGGACAGGGAGGGGGAGATGTCCCCCTCACCAGCCACGACAGGTCATCGTAACCAAGGCAGCCCAGAAGCTTCCGCTGCAACCACACTTCCATCTGCCCGCTGATGACCACCAGGAGTGTGTCAGCAGGCTCCCCTCCAAGGCAGCAGAAAACGTGTTCTCTAAAAATATGCCTTGCTGTGGAAATAGACCTTGAGGAAGAAGCTGGTGAAAAACCCAGTCTTTTTCAGTCAACACTTGGGTTTCAATTGCAGGCCCTGAGCCAAGCAAGAGGCACGCATGTGCCTGCAGTAGAGGTCCTGGGCTGGGGCAGCTGAAGAACCTAACCCTCAGGCCTGGTAGCAGTGCTGGGCTGCTATGGTGAAGCAATGACTTCCATGCTTCCAGGCGTGGGGGTAGAGCCAGAGCAAACACACACAGATTTTCCCAGGCTGGAAAAGGCCAGTCCTTCTGAGGACAAAATGGCATTTTCCTCCCAGCCAGGACACGCATGGTGCTCACGACTTTGCAATGGCACAACACAGCCAGTGGCACCTTGCCAAGCCCCAGATGGTGGGAGCTGAGCTAGTAAGGAAACAAGAAGGCAAACAGCACACACCACCATACTGGCACTGTAGACACCGACAGGAAACAGGAACCCCACTTGCAAAAAAGGTTGAATCTTGAGCTGATTCAACTCAGCAGTTACTGAGCTTCAGCAAGTTTCAGGCCTCCAGCCCATCAGCGCAGGAAACACACCGCATTCCCTGACTTGAGAATAATCTGTTTTTCCCAAAAGCCTCACTTTCTCCTTTCCCTCACACACTTCTTGATCAGGGTTTTATGTCAGCTATGCAAATTTAAAACTGAAATATCATCTCTAAAGCCCCACAAATGAACGCTCCCCAACCTCCTGGTACTAAAGAAGCCAAAAGCCATTGAGACTCTTGTAAGTTACAGAAACGGAACTTGTTAGATGTGTCAAGGTTTTTAAAGGAAAAAAAAACTGGGATTCTTCACCTGGTTCTCCTTTTCCTGCAGAAACAAAGGCATGTTGAGGTACACCTGGCTGGAGGAAATGGTTTTGCTGCGAATCACATCAGCTGTGCCCTGAACCCAGGCCAGCAGACCCTGAGTTACATAAGGGCACTTACATGGGTCCTGCTTCTACAGGCAAAGCTTACCTTAATGGTAGATTGCTTTATCCCACTGAAGCCATGGATGCTGCTCTGTGAGAAGAGCCAGTGTGGACCACAAAGCTAAACTGTGGAGGGACATGGAAGAACCTTCCACGGGAACACTCCTGCCAAGGCCACTGACAGCCAGGGTCGTTCTGCAGAAGCTCTGGCTCTCTTGGGCCTCTACCCCTCTTCCGTAAGGTGTCTCACTTAGCCTGGCTCTCAGCCCAAGTCACACTGCTAAGAGTAGTTTTGAGGGTAAAGGATGCGCCACAGACAGCAGAGGGCACCAAGCCCTACCACAATCAACCCTCAAGGAATACTCACACTGTTCCGGCTTCTTCCCAAGAGGGCAGGGAGAGCAAACTACCACCTAATGTGGAACCTGCAGTGAGGTACAGGATTCTTCTGGATCCTTTCTAGCACCATGCCAGTTACTTCTCACCACAAGCCGGGGAGGGCCAGTGCCTACGATAGGGCATTGAGGACTCAGGGAGTTCAGCTGGCTGACAACATGCAACTCATGCTTGATACAGCTGCGATCCAGACTCTGTGTTGTCTCCTTGCAAACCTTCCATGATTTCTCAGGACGTCATCCTCCCTTGGCCTTTGGAGTTCAGCATGCACGTGGCATGTCCAAGCTAGCTGTATGTGGCCGCCAGTCCTTTCCATGGTGCTCTGAGTGTCTGCCGGATGGAGCAGGAGGAAGAGCCATGGTGGAGGCAAGCAGACTGTAGCACCCATAGGGGCCTACCTTTGTTGCTTGTTTTCTCAACCTGCTGTTGGGTTGGCAGAGGTATATGTTGACCTTGGCTGTCAGTAGGAGGCTGCAGGAAGAAGGCAGTATGGGTTCTACTCCCTCTGCTTCCCAGCCCTTGTTTTTGTTTTCTATTCCTGTACTTTTGTACTCCTGGTCTTAGGCCTAGTCTGATCATCCAGTAGCCATGGCCACCCGCAATTTGCTGTTTGTCCACCACTCCACAGAATCAACCAGAGCAGACATTGCAACAGTGCAGAGAGAGGATCAGAGAGGAGGGGGCACACATGCCAGGCTACCCTCCTCCCTGACTCCACAGTGGTCACGGCTTCCTCCACTCAGATTTGCTTCCCCGTGTTTGTGGACTGCACCCTTGGCCATGGACAGCAACCTGGTCCCATCCTAGGCCCAGGTGGGTCATTTCATCGGGGTGATGTGGTGTAGGTGGGGAGTGAATACGGGCAGTGCAGGCAGAAGGCAGACAGTGCAGGCGATCTAAGTAGGCCACAAACACATGTCCAGTGCAAACACAAATCCCCACAATCAAGGCAAGGAGATGCAGACTCTGAACAAATCTAGAACCTTGAGAGAAACAGAATCCATGCTTCCTGATGCTTGCTCAGGGAGCACACAAAATCCAGATGGTTTTCCAGGTGAGTCTTCCCAAATGCTCAGCAGATGAGATTCCAAACACCTACAACCTTCTAGAAAACAAACAAAATGGAATCTATCCCACTGCATTTTGTCAAGGTAACTTCCACCATGCCAAGATCAGACAAAAGCGTAAGGAGAGAAAATGACCATCCCAAAGCTCATGAACATTTTGTTTACAACACATAGAGCAGAACCCCTAGCCACTTGACACGCAAACACCAAGGCTGAGAAGCCCTGGAGGTAGAAAGACCAGTGAGAAAGTAATAATGAAGAAAAAGGAAATGCAATGGCACGTAGGGTGGGCAGAGCTTGCGGGAAATGGATGGGACTCTCATCTTGGGTAGCTTGAGGAGCTTTTCGTTATCAAAGGGACTATTACAAAAGTAAGAATAGGGTGTGGGGTGTAACAGCCCTCTGGAAGCTGCAGAGATGGTCAGTGTCCTGAATTTTGGAGACTGAGCGAGGGCCCCTTGGGAGGTGCCAAGACCTGCCAATGGAGGCAGCCAGCCTGGGGCAGCTGTGCTAGGAGCAAGCTGAGGAGCTGAACAGCTGACTCAGTGGTTTCCTGCTCGCAGGCCTGCCCTGTGGCCCAGGCTCCCCTGGCCAAACTCAACGGACCACTTCATTGGTACAGCTTTGGGAGCTCAGTGTTCCCAGGACACAGGGAGATGGGGACAGTGGAGCAGGGGCAGGATGGGGGAGAGAATTTTCATCAAAGAAAATCCTCAAGGAGCAGGTCTTCCAGGCCAAGATCACTACATTCAATGCTCATTAAACTTAACACATGGGGAGTCAAGAGATAAGCCAGTACAAATACTTGCATCAAATATTAGTGACAAGGAATTTATTTCCAAGATACATGCTGAAGTTTTCTTAATTAATAAGAAAAAGATAGACCACTGAAAAGAAAAGAAAAAAAAAAAAAAACGTAAATGGCATGAATAAGCATTTCTTAGAACAGGAAACACAAATGGCCAATAAACACATAAAGAGATACGTGCTGTTAGTAATCAGAGAAATGCAAAATAAAACCGCAGTGAGATAACATTTCAAGCCCGCTTGACTCGCAGAAATTTGAACAGTCAGACATTTTTGGTTTTGCCCAGAATGCGAAATAGTAAGAATTCCTTATTATTACCATTACTAAGATGTGTTTCATGGCAAAGTTATAGGAAAAGAGGGGGCGAGACAGCAAAATCTTCCATCTGCTGGTTCCCTCTCCAAACGATGCAAGTGCTGGGGGATGGGACTGTGCTGGGCAAAAGTCCCAAGCCAGAAGCTTGTTCTGGGTCTCCCATACCGATGCAGGGGCCCTAGTATTGAGCCATCTTTCTACACTTTCCCTTGCCATTAGCACAGAGCTGGATGGGAAATAGCAACCAAGACTCAAACCAGCCCCGATGGGATTCCCACACTGCAGGCAGTGACTTAACCCTCTTTGGGCCACAACACTGAGCTCAAAAGAAATTTTTAAGCACTGTCAGAAGAGTAAACGGTACTTTTGAAATGCAGTTCCTAGTGCAATTGAAGACATGCATACCATTGGAGTCTGAATGTCGATCTAATGTATAGTCTGGAGAATCCTTAGCCATGAACATTAGGAAATACAAATAAATATGTTCATCACAGCATTGTTTTTTAAAATAAAATTTTAATTTTAGATTAACAGAAAAAAACTCATGTTAAGTGGTTCCCATGGACTCCACACCCCATTTCCTGCATCTTATATCAGCATGGTGCCTCAATTCTGAGACCTCAATGTATCTAATGTCTTTTTTTTTTTTTTTACAGAAATAGGTTATTTTAAAGAATCACACTTATGTCTATATTTTATTGAGCTGTTAGAGCAAGTCTTTAGGGAAAAAAAAAAAATTTACGGCCCTGGCAGGATAGCCTAGTAGCTAAAGTTCTCATCTTATACACATCGCTGGGATCCCATATGGGCACCAGTTCTAATCCCAGGAGCCCCCCTACCCATCCAGCTCCCTGCTTGTGCCTGGGAAAACGGTAGAGAACAGCACAAAGGCTTGGGACCCTGCACTTGTGTGGGAGACCTGGAAGAAGCTCCTGGCTCCTGGCTTTGGATCAATTCAGTTCTAGCTGTTGCGGCCACTTGGGGAGTGAATAGCAGATGGAAGATTTTCCTTTCTGTCTTTCCTCTTCTCTGTATATCAGACTTTCCAATAAAAAATAATTTTAAAGAAGATTTATTTATTTTTATTGAAAAGACAAATCAGATTTATGGAGAAGAGAGAGACAGAAAGATCTTCCATGTTCTGTTTCACTCTCCAAATATCCACAATGGTTAACCCTAACCCAAGCAGCCACAATGACCAGAGCCAAGCTGATCTGAAGCCAGGAGCCAAGAGCTTGTTCTGGGTCTCCCACGTGGGTACAAGGTCTCAAGGCTTTGGGACATCCTCAACTGCTTTCCCAGGCCACAAACAGGGAGTTGGATGGGAAGCGGAGCAGCTGGGACATGAGCTGGTGCCCATATGGGATCCTGGCACTTGCAAGGTAGAAATTCAGCCACTGAAATTGAATTATTCCATTCACACAAATGGCAAAAACAGGTACAATGAAATAATCCATGACTTTGGCACTTCATATACTTGTATGAGGTAAAACCATAGGACCCAAATCAGTGGCTCAGTGGCTATATCCTCACAGTGGCTGCCTCCCAGCAGGTACCCAGCCCAGGTGTTGCTGGGGTCCAGGCACCGTGAGGCACCTGGGGACAAAGCAGGGAGCAGGACATGATCCTGCTCTGGGTCACTGGACACAGCACAGGGTTGGGCAAGCGGATGCAACAGCTGTGCCTTGAAAGTGCTGTCGGGGGAAAGAACCACAACCATTGAGACAAACAGCACAGCGCCACGGTGCCACTCTCAGGGCAGGCCTCTGCAGTCCGTGTCCCAGGCGTGCTGTGGAGCCTTGCGAGGAGTTGGGGTTACCCCCTGCGAGCCGGAGGTGACAAGTAAACTGAGAGGATTGAATGAGAGTTTTGCTCTTGTGGAAACTGGGTCTGGAGTGCTGTTAGTCCCAAGTGCTGAGACGACAGGAAGACCCTGCCCCCAGAGGTGCTTAAGCCGCACAAGGGGACACAGACCAAGTGTCACAGGACAAGCACACAGCCATGAGGGCCAGGGACAGGTGTACCAGCAGGAGATGAGGGAGAGAGGGGGCTTGGTGTGTCGGGGGAGTCAAATGCCAGCGTTGTGCGGCCTCAGAGAGGAACCAGCTAAACAGAAGGCCCTGAACACTCACTCCAGGAACGGGTAGTCACCGAGGTTGGGGCAGAGGCTGGGAAGTGCCCGTTCCCTGCTCCCCAAAGATCTCCAGCTTTGTGGCTGGCTCTGTGGCATGGTAGGCTAAGCCACGACCTTGCAACACAGGCACCCCAAATTGGAGCCCGGGGTTGAGTCCTGGCTGCTCCATTTCTGATGGAGCTCCATGCTTAGTGCACCTGGGAAGACAGTGGAGGAGGGCCCAGTGCCCTGGCCCTGCCACCGGCTGGAGAGACCTATGTGCACGTACAGGCTCCTGGCTGTTGGTGAACCAGCAGCTGCAAGATCTCTTCCCTTGTCTTCCCCTTTCCCTTTCAAATAAATGAATCTGCTTAAAATAAAGCGCTGTGGCTTTTGTGTGGAAGCAGAGGAGGTGAAGAACCACGAAGACGACCTTGTTCTGCGTTGGAGGTGTGAGGTGGTGGGCTGGACAGCCCGGCAGGATGCCCCGACCAGGGACCTTCTAATGGGGTACAGCCTCTCCATCCTGGGGATCCAGACCTGAACCCCTCTTTGGGATGAAAGGCCTTCGGTCACCCGTGCTCACCCACGTTCTCCGGTTCTCTGCACGTGGTGGGGGGTCCCTGGTTTCACGGGGGGGATGGGGGTCTGCTACCTCGAGGCTTTGGAGCCCCTTGTGCAGCTCCAGGCTCCGGGAAATGCGTCTTGCGGTACCCTGCAGGTGCTTCCCCGGAACACACCATGTGGGTGGCCAACGGAAAGCGGGCAGCCGGCTCTCCCGGATCTCCCGGGGTGTCCTGCTGTTACTCCTGCAGGTGCGCCTCTCAGACAAGCATGCCAACCCTCCCACCACCATGCTCCTCCTCCTCCACCTCTTCCTCCTCTTGGCCAGTAACCCAGGATCTCAGCTCTCTGCCTCCCCCTAGTGGCCTACTCAGGAATTTCCACTCTTAATTCTCCACTAACGAGGTTTCCCAAACTGTTTACTCTTGCACCCACACACACAGGTTCCAAGGGTTTAAGGTGCCTAAGACAAATTTGAAAAACGAACGAGGTCCGGCTGGCACCGAGGCCTGAGCTGGGGGTCCCCACCTCCCAACTGCCCCCTACGGCCTACCCACGGGGTACACAGATCATAGAGGGAACCAAGCATGAACCTTCGGATTGCCGGGGCCCAGCCAGGCAGAAGGGGATCTGGCCTGCGAAGGCACAGAGGAGCTGGGCCGCTCCGGTGTCCGGCCTCGCGTCCTTCTCAGGGTCATGACGCTCCTGCAGCTTCTGGCTCCTCGTCCTGGACGTTGGTCCCAAGAGGGTCACGGGAGACAGAGATGATGGGTTTAGTCTGGGCCAGATTCATGGCCGGAGTGGGACTTGTGCGAAGGCAGGTCCTGCGTGCTTGGGTTCTAGCTCTGTGGGCAGTGGCCAGCACCTAGCACCTGAGTTGCCAGCGTTCTCGTACACGCCCCCCACCCTGCAACTTCATTTCTGGCCCCTAATTTCGGCTCCCCTCTGGCCTGGAACCCCAGGCCTACATTCAGGAGACCGTTTGGGCTCCCCCTCTTCTCCCCCAGAGGGCAGTGGAGGGCAAAGATGGTCAACCCCTGCCATTCAGTGACCCCTCACCCACTGGGTTCTCGCTTCACTCACCAGCTGCTTCTGACCTTCAGTGTGCTCTGTGCACTCGGCTTGTCAGATTTCATCTCGCAGGAAAGACAGGATGCAGTGTTCACGCCACCTTACCGAAATCCGGAACCCCGGGGAAGCCACTAAATAGATTTAAAGAAAAGTTAATAGAAAATAAAGATTTGCTAGTTTGCCACAAGAATTCTGAAACCCATGTATATTAGAGATCTTCAAAAAGCTTACAAAAAATGCATATTATGAAAAAAGCTATGCGTAAATTTCAAATTTAGCATCAAAATAAACGTGCCTCTTAATTCCATTCTTGCTCATGATCTCCTTTAAGTGCTGTGATATACTGTGAATTAGTTAACTGTTCTTTGGTTGATGCTGCTAAGAACCTTTGTGGACACACACTTATTTTGGAACGCTCCCAAAGAACTGAATCAACAGGCTGGATAGGAAACTGCCAAACTGTCCCTGCTGTCACATCAGTTCACATTCCCGCCAGCAGCTCCCCATCAGGGCAGAGTCAGCATGAGGGGAGTGTGATGTGGCTGTCTTTCGTTGTGTTTGTGACACACCTGTCTCCAGGAACGGAAGGTATGAGGCTTGTTTCCTGTGGTTTTGTTTGTTTTGTACATTTTTGGTGGTCAGAAAATCTATTCAAATCTGTCTCTTAGGAAAAAAAAGGGGGGGGGAGGTGTTCTTGTGTTTGAGCCAATAGTGTTGGTTCTGTGCTTTGGATGTTAATAGTTTTATCTGCTTTGCAAATGCTTCATTGCACCTGTGGCCACTGGGCACTCCGGACTCCCATCTGAGATTCCTCCTCCTCAGCTCTGCAGGGGTCCTCCTGGCCTCCACACCGCCCCCTGCAGACAGGTCTGCAAACAGCTGCCACGGAGTTCATTTTTGAAACACAGACAGCTTCCACTCACTGGTTCTCTTCCTACACATCCCCAAAAGCTGGTGCTGGGCCAGACCAGGCACATGTGGACAGCAGGGCCCCCACTTATTTGAGCCATCATCTGCTGTCTCCCAAGGTGCTCCCTAACAGGAAGCTGGAATTGGGAGCAGAGCTGGAATTCCAATCTAGGAGCTGCAATATGGAGTGCAGGTGTCCTGAGCAGGTGCTTCCATGCCAAGTGTCAGTCCCAGCCAGTGAGTTCTCTATGCACACTGCACCTCTTCGTTCCCTACCCAACATCCTCCTAGTCTCTCCATTTTACTGGCATGGAGCCCGGCTGCCAGCCAGAGGCCCCTGACCCCGAACACCTGCAGTTCCACCTTCTGCTATTCTGTTCCAGCCATTTATGCTGCAGTCTTATCTTCCTCTCACAGACCAAGCTGCTCCCTTCCCCACGGCTTTGCACTGGCTGTTCTCTCTGCCTGGAATGCTGTTCCGTATATTCTGCTCTTTGCTTCCCCTTTTGTCACTGAGGAAACTCAGTTGTTGCCTTCTTGGATATTCTGTGAACTGCCTCTGGGCTCTTGAATGACGCTGTACTGTTCCAGTTCTCTGCAGAAGAGAGCTCACAGTGTGACCATGACCGTGCTGATGGGCTCACTGCCTGCCTCCCCAGGAATGTGAGTTTCCTGAAAGCAGGGTCATTTCTATGCCCAGCACACAATGCACTGGCCAGCGCCTGTGCCCACAGCACCTTCTTCCGCACCTGGCAGCAACAAGCATTTGCTGCCTGGATTTGTCAGGGAATCCAGCTCTGTGGCACCCACGCTCAGTAAACATGAGCCATAAGGAGAGACCAGATGTACATCCAGGAAAGGGACATGAGAGAGGGGGTGTGTAGAGACTGCAGAAGAAGAACTTTGTCACAGTCCTGGTGCTGCCGTGAGCTGCCGCTCCAGGGAGGGCCAGGCCCCAGAGAATTCACCACGGTACAGCTGGCAGTATGGTCCAAGGCCTTCACCAGGCCTGTCCATTCAAGGAAACTGGACCCTTTGGTCTCAGCCATTGCTGCTTCTGCTCCGGCATCTCCTGGTGCCTGCAGGTTGATTTTCCTGTTCCACAGCCTGAGCGAGGTAAGTCAGCCTCCCATGCACAGATGGCAGCTCGCCATTGTCCTGGCTCCTGGCTCAGGCTGGGTGGCCAGGCCCGCTGGCTGGGTATAGCACCGTGGGGGGAGGGCACTCGGGTAGTGCCCGCTTTCTCTCTTAAAAAAAAAGTTTATTTATTTGAAACACAGAGTTACAGAGAGAGAGAAGGAGAGTCAGAGAGAGAGAGACAACGACTTCTACCCAAATGGCTGCACCAGCCAGGACTGGGCCAGCCTGAAACCAGGAGCCAGGAGCTTCTTCCAGATCTCCCACATGCATGAATCCAAACACCTGGACCAGCCTCAGCTGCTTTCCCAGGCACATTAGCAGGGAGCTGGAGAGGAAACAAACGCACCCACATGGGCAGGCAGAGGCCTCCCCGCTCCCCATTTTTCCTTTTCTTGGACTCTCCCAGAGCACACCCCTCTCCCTGAGCAGGTGTGTGGTCAGAGTGACTGTGAGGGGCTGACAATGCCTGGGCCCATACCCCAACTCCCTGGGAAGAAGCTGCTATCCCAGAATGCCACTCTTCCCCCATCCCCCACTGCAAAGTGCTAGTGTTCATTGTCTCAACCTGGAAATCCAGACTCTTGCTCATGCTCCCCGGAGCCAGATGAGGCCTTGACCTTCACTCTGATGGTCAGGACTCGGTGTGGAGAGGCCGTCCTCTCAACCGTACAGCAGGGAATAGGGTGCGAAGTGGCTGCTCAGGGTATGGCATTGCTTGTGGCCGTGTCTGTGAGGACTTGCTGGCTCCTGGCTACATGGGGTGGGATGGGGAGTTGGGGGGAGAGTAGGGGGCCCTTACCCAGCCAGCACACCACAGAGACCTTCATGCCTTAAGGCAGTGGTTTTGGCGGGGAGCTCTGGGTGGAGTGGACTTGGCCAGGTCCACATTTGAAGAACAAGGCAGCAAAGCCTTAGGCGCGGGGTCTCCCTGCTCCAGCCATGGCCGTCTGGGGACCACCCTCCCACTTGTCAACACACCTGGGATTCAGCCCCTGCATGCCTAGCCCTCAGCCCTCAGTCTCAGGCCCAGTTCTATGTGGGCCCTGTAGGCTTATTCAGGAGCACTGGAGCAAAGGGCACGGTCCCCACCCCTACCGTGGGCATGGCAATACCAGGGAGGGCAGCAGGTTCAGGACAATTTACTTCCCTCAGCCATCACCTCAGAAAACCCTCCCTGGCCTCTATTCAGAGACTACTAACCAGGAAACAGGGTGCTCTGTTTATCGGGTGGCACCTGTTTACCTGCCTTAGGCAAAGTCCATCTTCAATCCCCGCCCCACCCTTTCCAGTAACAGGGTCCTGGCAGGGTCCTCCCACCCCAAGATTCCCAAGCCTCCACCTCCCAGAGGAGGGGTTGGGGCAGTTCTCTATATTGATCAGGAGGGGGTGCTGTTGCCATTGGGTTCAGCTGTCCAGGGCCTGTGGGGCATAGGGGGTGGGGGCAAGCTATGAATACCCTGGTCTTGCAGGACAGCAGCAGGAAGATTATGGGCTGACAGGCACACTCCCCGCTTTCCCACCTGCCGTGTCCTCACCCACAAGGTTTAACAGACAAGGCCAGGCACATATGGGGCATCTTTCAAGAAACAGTTATGGTCATGGGTGACATGGGCACTGTTGGGACAGGCTGTGACCTTTACCTCTCTTGCCCTACTCTATTTAGCCTGTCATCCTTGGCTCACTAGACACAAGCCTGGGACAAGAGCCAAGGCTCAAGGGCTTGCCTTGGCCCTGGCTGTGGGCAGAGCGGGAGTTCTCCCTAAACTTCGCGCAGAAAGGGAATCCTGGCCATTCCACGTCCTGACTATTTCCAGATTCTGTCCTCTTACTCTGCTCTCAAGCAAGTCTGGCTCTCGGCATTCCCTATGGCCACGGCCCTAACACCCCTGAGCCCCCTGGTCAGTTTCCTGGCACCCTGCCTGCAGCGTGCAGCAGTGTCCTGGATTAGAGTGAGGCAATGGAAGGGATCCATGGACAGACGCTGAGTCCAGTTCAGTGTCAGGGTTCTTATGAGATGGGTTTGGTCCTGGGCGGTGAGAGCTTCCTTCAGTGCATGGTGGTGGGGAACTGCACCTGCCTCACCCCAGTCCCACCTCAGTGTGCAGCACGCATCATCAGCTGTGGCTGCCACAGGAAGTCTTGTACGGCAAAGGTCAGGTCCACAGGGACCCTCAAGGGACCCACCCCAGAATGCCGTTCAGTAAACATCTGATGACAGCCCCTGACCTGGGCCCTGCACCTGGAAACACAGGGATCCTCAGAACTGCCCTGATCAGAACCAAGTCCAGTGGCCAGCACTGTTCTGTAGCAAGCAAAACCGCTGCCAGCAGGCATCCCACATGGGTGCTAGTTTAAGTCCTGGCTGTTCCACTTCCAATTCAGCTCCCTGCGAATGCTTCTGGGAAAAAGCAAAGCAATGAAGGATGGCCCAGGTACTTGGATCCCTGTCACCCACATGAGGGATGTGGAGGAAGCTCCTGGTTCCTGGCTTCTGCCTGGTCCAGTGTTGGCCATTGCAGCCTTCTGGGGAGTGAACCAGCAGATAGGAGATCTGTCTTTTCCCCTCTTTGTGGCTCTGATTTTCAAAAATTTATTTTCAAAAATAAATACATCATTAACAACAATAACAATGAAGTACAGACTCCGGACTACAGCACTCTGGGTTTTGGAAGCAAAGGCCCCACTGACCGGCCCGGCATTCACTCCTAGGCTGGTCACTGCAGCCCCCTGTTTAGAGCAAGACATTCCCCATACTGCTAAACTTGCCAGCCTCTGGCATCCCAGTACGGTCTTTCTTCCTCTTGGCCTACTAAACTTTGATCATCCCTGAACTTTCACTCCTCCATATAGCCATCTGCACTTCTGTCCCCATACTGCCAGTATCACTGTCCCTTGGTTTCTTACTCTGGCGGCACTGATGCACGGCTGTCACTCAGCCATCAGAGCACACTTACCAAGTTCTGGGTGCTGGGGACAGGTTGTTCCGCCCTAGGGCAGCTCCCATCAGGCTCGTGGCACGGGCCAGGGCATTTGTTTCTCAGTCCCTTGCAGGGCCCTCACAGGCCCAGGGCTGGGCAGCATCCCACGGCCAGCAGACGCCCCGAGGCTTGAGCCTTCTGCAGTTATCTGTTTCACTGAAGACAAAAGCACCCCAGCACCAGGCCACCAAGCTGTGGGGAACTCTTCCCAGTATTTAAGGGGCTCTCAGGGAGGCAAGGAGGGTTGTGGTTTCCTGGATCCTCCTGCCCAAAGCCCCTTCTCCCTGTGTACCCTGAGCTGCTGTGTTCCTGGCCCTGTCCCATCACAGATCCTGTTTTCTGAACCACCCCAGGGCTGCTGTCCTTCATGCTTGCCCGGCCTGTCACCCATCAGGCCAGATGTCAGTGAGTCCACTTTCCCTCCCAGAACCTGCGGGCAGTTGGGGTTCTGCTGGCCCTCCACCCCACGGCGACTCGGTCTCAACAGCGGCCTTCCTAGGCCTTTCCTCAGGCAGAGAAGGGGTTGATAGCCATTGTGTTGTCCTCTTTAGATAGAGTTCCTTTGCTGACTTCCTTTCCAGGAGCCAAGGAGAGCGCCCTCCATCCCCCTGCTCTGGCTCTGTTCCCTCTGGGTTCCTAATCTCTCTGTGGGCTCTAAGGGGCCACACCTGGAAAAAGGACAGGGTGTGAAGGCAGCAGAGATCTCCCCTACCCCACCCCAGGGAACAACCATAATGCTGCTCAGGGAAGCCTTCCCAATGGGGGCAAAAGGGGGTGTCCATGGGGTTTGGTGTAAACTGCCTTACAGCTAAGACCACAAGCTGCTGAGGCCAGCAGACTCCACCATCCATCTATCCATCTGTCTGTCCATTCCTGCCACACTCGGGTAAATTGTATGGGCTGTGATCCTGGCTTGGACTCTGGACTCCAAGAGTACCACTTGGATGGGACAGCCAGCCAGCATCACAGCCCTGGGTCACAAGCGAAGGAAGGAACAGACAATGACCATTAGCTGTGTTTGCTGGGGTCCTCCCCACAAGGGCACCCCACTGCTCTGAGCCTTAATCCCTGGAGGCGGGATTCCCAGGCTGAGTCACCAGAGACACAGGAGCTCTTGCAGCATCTGGAGTTTCCCTGGCCCCCTCCCAGGCACCCTGAGCCTGGGCTGCAGGACGCCAGGGCAGCTTTGTCCCGCGGGCTGGACTGTCTGCCTGTCCTGCCTGTCCTGCCACAAGCCCCCAACTCTTCAAAGGAACTGAGGGTGCTGATGCACTTGACTGATGTCCCTGCAAGAGCTTGGGGTAGGGTGAGGAGTGTCCAGGGCTACCACTGTCCACCTTGACCTCAGGTCCTACATGCCAGGGATAGTACTGGACTCGGCAACCTCAACCCCAAATCCAAAGGCTCCCCTGGCTCCCATCCAGCTTCAGCCCACAGTCCCCTTTTCCTATTCCCCCCCCCCCAGGCCCCAGACAAGGGAAGGGAAAGAAGTGGCCAACCCTTGGGCCTACATTCCTTTGTGATGACCACAGGCTACTTGCTGTCCAACCATCCCATCTCACAGTTTTCAGGAACCCACAGGAGAACCCAGCCCCAGAGGCCCTGGGGCCTCTCCCACAGATGGGGGTCTCCCAGGGGTGCAGCAGGGTGTCCTTGCAGCCACCAGAGAAGCCTGTGATTGGTGCCATTCCTTCACTCGCTGACTCAACCAGTCCTGTAGCCCTTGATTTGGGACCGCAGGACTCAGCAGGTGGACCAGATGGGCGCCCCCAGTTGCGTGGGGAAACTCCCCTCATATGTAAGCAGAAAAGTACCCAAAGAGACCATTCCAGCGAGAAGCACGTTTATTCATCACGCGAGGACAACGTGACGGGATGCAACAGTGGACAGCACAGCTGGGGACATTCCTCACATTCTGTGTGTGTACCTGCTCCTAGCGCCCACTTTCCCTATGTACACCCCCAAATGCCCACGTGTTCAATTCCCACCCCGCGTATAAACATCCTTCCCGGGAGGGCCCCCGGGGCAGGTGCCTTCACGTGGGGGCTTTTCCGGGGCCGGTTTTCCCCCGGTTCCCGCTGGAACTTCCAGGGGAGCTGCTGGCCGTTGCCCTGGACGCACGCCCATACCCCGCCGTCTCGGGCTGCACAGACCTCAGCGCTCCCGGCGCAGTTCCCGGAAACTCCTCGATTTCCCTGAGGCCTCAGCAATTGCAAGAAATCGAAACCCACGCCCCGCCCCCTCCGGCGCGGCCACGCGGGACTGGGTGCGGGGCCCAGGGCCTGGGTGTTCGTCAGCCGCTCGCACCGCGCCTCACATGGCGGGAGCTCGGCAAGTTTCTGCCCGGGTCGAGGATCGCTGCGCCCGGGCGAAGGCTGTTGAATACAGGGTGCCCCTCTGCGCGTCTACTGTGTGCAGCCAAACCCTGAACGAGGGGAGGAGGAAGAGGAGGGAAGCTTGGCCTCCGCTCCCCCGCGCGTCGCTATTTCCATCCTGCGGTGGGGGACGCGGGAATGCCCAGAGACGTTGAGCAACTCGTCCGAGGCCACACAACCTCATTTAAGCTGGTTGCAAAGACCAGCCGGGCGGGGACGCAGAAGGAAGTGCCTAGACCGCGGGGCAGGTGCGCCACCTGGCCCGGGCGCGGCAGCCAACCTAGCTCGGGGTAGGGAGGGCGGGGACGGTCCCTGGCAGCCACCTGCGCGGCGCTGCAGGGAGACTTGGCGGTTTCCCCGCCCTTTCCAGGAAGCCAGCCACCCCGGAGCAGCCGTTCACCTCGACTGCTTCCTCCCCTCCAAGTATTGGCCAGGCCAAGAGGTGGCAGTTGGCTCCAAGGGCCTGCGCCCCCTCCACTCTCGGGGCCACGACCGTGCAAAGTGCGGGGGGCGGGCAACCTTCTGGAGGAGGGGTTCCCAGCAGGGCGCTAGGGTGTGTGTGTAAAGAGGACTGCCACCACCCCCGACGACGGCCTCGCTAAGGCCCTGCGGCCCCAGGGGGTGAACCGGCTCCGGAGGCCGCTTTCCTCCCAACGCTGTGTTTATAAGAAATGAAACTCCGCCCGGGCACCCGCTCAGCCCACGCGGTCACCCCGCCTCCGGCGGGGAGTTCCGGAGCGGCGGACGCGGGAGGAGCTTCTGAGCCCCCGAGACGCCTCGGGACCCCGGGCGCTCCCTGCCCCTGCGCGCGTCAGGCCTTGTGCTGCGTCACGGTGGGTTTTCACCGAGGCTCTCCGCGCGGGGCGGGGGGCCAGGTCTTCCACCCCAGCGCAACCCCGAGTTGACCTGGAGCCGCGGCATGACTCCCACGGGCGTGCTGAACGCGTCCTGTCCCCGGCCGAGCCCCGCACGGATAGGCTGGGGACGCCTGGATTTCATCCTCTGGTTTTTGCGTGAGATGTCATTTTGTGCCTGAGATGTCTTCTCCGCATGCCACAGTTGGAGACTCACTTGTCTTCATCTCAGATTTGCCGTGAAAGTGGAAAGTTGGGCTACCTGCGGGCGGTACTGCCCCGCACAGTGCCTGACTCTGGGTAGCAGATCTCCCAGTGACAAAACAAATCTCACTCCAGCTCTCCCGGACCCCGCCTCCCCCAACCCCGGGTTTTCCCTAAAGCTAACTTCTATAAGTTGTGTAATTTTTGTTAGCTGTTTCCCTCCCAACCCCCTCCCGACTCCACCCCAACCTCTGTCTTAAAAAGTTTAAGAGGAAGACCCAGAAAGAGAGTCCTCATCAGCTGGTCCACTTCCCAAACGCTGACAATGGCCAGGGTTAGGTCAGACCAGAATAGGAGCTGCAAGCTCAACTCAGGCTCCCACGTGGCTGGCAAGGACCCAGGAACTTGAGCCACTAGCATTACCTCCTCGAATCTGCCTTGGCCAACAATGCCAAGCACTCCAAGGCAGGCAGAGGTCAGTGACTTCATCTCCAAATTAAATGCCCCGCCCCACTCTGATTTCCTTCTTTTTTTAAAGGTTTATTTTACTTGAAAGAGTTAGAGAGAGAGGACCTGGGTCAATGGCCTAGTGGCTGGTTCATCACCTTGCAGACACTGGGATACCATATGGGCACTGGTTCGTGTCCTGGCTGTTCCACTTCCCATCCAGCTCCCTGCTTGTGGCCTGGGAAAGCAGTCTAGGATGTCCCAAAGCCTTGGGACCCTGCACCTGAGTGGGGGACTCGGAAGAAGCTCCTGGTTCCTAGCTTTGGATCAACTCAGCTCTAGCCATTGTGGCCATTTAGGGAGTGAACCAGTGGACAGAAGATCTTTCTATATTGCCTTCTCTCTGTATATCTCCCTTCCTAATGAAAATATGTAAATCTTAAAAAAAAAATTGTGGAGAGAGAGGGAGAGACAGAGAGTTGATGGTAGGTGGTGGGTGAGTGGGTGCTGTCTTCTACCACCTGGTTCACTCACCAAATGGCAAAAATGGCTGGAACTGAGATGCTCTGAAGCCGGAAGCCTGGCATTCCTTCTGGGTCTTCTTTGTGGGTGCAGGGCCTCAAGGCTTTGGCCCATCCTCTGCTACTTTCCCAGATAATAGCATGGAGCTGGATGGGAAGTGGTGGAGCCCATATGGGATGCCAGTAACCTGTTATGCCATGGTGCTGCCTGCTCCCCTCCTCATTCCTGAGCACATTTCCTATGCCATGCCCACGTCTGTCAGCAGGGAATTTGGCCACAAGTGTCCGTGTGGGAGACAAGTGAGAATCCTGGGAAAGGAAGAGCATCAGACTCCCGGCAGACATTTGACAAGGATTTCCTGAGTGTCTCCCTGGGTGCCAGCTGCCCTGTCTGGGAGAGCCTGCACTGTACCATCACTTTAAAGTGATCTGTGTGTGTGCATGGTGTGTGTGTGAGTGTGTAAGACACAGAGAGAGGCAGAGAGATGATCTTGCCCCCAGCATCCTCACTGCTGAAGTTACCTCCCAGCAGGCCTTACCGGCAAGTCAGCCCCAAGAGTCGAGCCTATGGTGGAGACACAGCAATGGGCTGATCACCCAGAGCTGTGGATGGAAGGTGTACTGAGAGTGGGACAGGAGTGAGGCTGGAAGGTGGGGGTGCCGCCCGGGGTGAGGAGCCTGCACGGCCTCTCACAGAAAATGCAGACTTTGCTCCCCAGCAGGTGATAAGGGAAAGGACAGCAGGGGCCAGTGACAGGCTCAGGTAGGGGAATGGCCAGCTGGACGCTTGGTGGAGATGAGGCATTTGCTGTGGGCCCTGCAGAGGAGACAGACGGATGTGGATGTGTGTGCAGGAGCCGGGGACAGGAAGTGGGACCAGGAGAGAAAGAAGAGTGTGTTAGTAAGAATGCTGGGAGACAGGGAGGAGGAGGCGGGTGAGCTCGGAGCGGAAACGCAGGGGGCAGCCTGCACTGCCGCTGACACTGCTTTGGACACTGTTTGCTGTCTGCAGGAGTTGGGTGCTGTACCCAGCTTGGGCTTGTGAAAGGACAGAGTTACAGACATGATTGTAGGCAGAATGGGCTGCTGTGTGTGAGTCATGAATTGAACAGCTTCCACTCTACAAAAATACGAGTGAGAATTACCTGTGGGTTTTGTTAACATGGTGGCGGGGGCAGGAAGCATACAAAATAATGAGGGAAAATTTTTAAAATCCCTAATTGGTTAGCATCAGAATATTCCAAAGCAGAGGGGACTACCTGATTATGCAGACTCAGGTGGTATCTGTTTGCTTCCTTAACATTTTGGCTTGATTATAGACTATCTAGCATGAGTGACTCCATTTTGGTGTTGAGGCCCAAGGACGGGAGCGCAGCACAGAACGATGGCCGCCTGAGTCGAACGGTTTTGTTTGACATTCTTCATGACAGTGGACTTAGGCAGACATTATTTCTCTGATGAGAAATGGAGCCCAGGAGTGGATGGTAACTCACCTAGGATTACATAGCAAGAGATAAAGCACAGCACAAAGCCAGGCTTTCTGACTTTGAACTGGGTTCTCTTTTCATGCCCATCTAGTTACCCCCCAAGAGTAGAAGAGCTGTCTGTGAGATAGAAGGCCTGGCTGCAGCGTGTGGAGGGGGCATGCAGACGGCTCTGGTAGACCTCACGTTAGGGAGAACACTGGCGTCTGTGTGCACAAGCCCTGCCAGCCTGGCCTCCCTGGGGAGGCCAGACAGAGGGGGAGGCTGCCATAGTAGCCACCCTGTGGTCCTGGGATGTGACATGGGAGCTTAAAGCAGGGAAGGCAGAGCTACATGGAAGAGGAGGTGGAGGATGCAAAAGACTTGGCCAGGCAGGAAGCCAGGATTAGAAAAGGGAAAGTTGGGGGACAGAGGAGTCCTGGGCAGCTAGGCAGAGAGAAAAAGAAAGACAGACTCTGTGAACAGGGTTGCGGGAAGATGCCTGACAGGCCATGGGAGTCACCTGCCAGGAAGCAGGGCATGGCTGGAGGTGGAGAAGATGAATACTTTGTGTCAGTGAGCAATGAGTGCAGGCCAGGTGTGCTAGCTCAGCATCGCAGGCGGTGTGCCTGAGGCAGATGTTGAGGCAGGAGGCACCAAGTAAAACCCTCGGGCACTTGACCAGGCTTTTCACTTTATTTTCACTGCTTGGGTAGAGCAACCCACATCATGATAGGCAGATTTCCAGACTTTCTTACGAATCCCTAAGGCTACAAGAGAGCAAGAAAAGCCAAAGAACACTTTCCAAGACGTAAAGAATAGTTTCATCCTAACACTGGGGAATTTCTCCTGAGCCAAAAAGTTATTGGTGTGCATGGACATTTAGCTAGCAGTGGTGTCTGTATTATGAAAAATCGGAAATAACCTAAATGTCCTGCAACAGGGGATTAATTGGGTAAATTTTCATTTAGTGTTAATGATAGAATAATATGTGCCCATGATAAATGATACTGCAGGCATGCATTTCATGACGGGGACAGCTGCCTTGTCCATCGTCACGTCTGAACACGTGTGGCTTTGAATGAAAGTTTGCGTTTTACGCATTGTGTGCAGTCTCCTGCTACCTTCACAGGGCCACTGTTGTCATTTTCACAGGCCACCAGAGACACTAACTTCCTCTCCCTAATCTCACTCTGAATTTTTTTAGCACCCGTCAGGTTCTCGGCAATGGGACAGGACGTGAATTCCATGAGTCAAGAAGTCGCTTGTTTTCTATTCTTCTGGCTCAGGAGAACTTGGCTTTAGTCAGATTCTCATTCCTACGTACGTGAGGCACCGCTAACTCCCCTTGCCCCTTTTAGGGCCTCGGTGCCTTCCAATTAGCTTAGCACCCCACTGGGCCCCTCTGGCTCCCCGTAGCTCCTGACATAATACCGTCTGTACTTACAGTTCTAGCCTCCTGGGAACCAACAATGTGATTCTGGGGTACAGAATCAGATGAACCCTTCTCTGGCCTCTGTGGCAGAGAGGTCAGTAGAGTAGCTGACAGATGGAATGCACTACCAAAAGGTCTATTTTTAAACAGCATGGTGGCCAGAGGGCGTGGCCTCAGAGGGGAGAGTCGGGGTGAGGGGAGCGACACACCTGGAAGGGCACTAGCTTTACTTCTGAGTCAGCAGGTGGAGGAAGTTGCCTGCTGGGCCAGAGTTCTGGATGGAAAATGCTGGCCTGGCCCAGTCTCTGGGAGGGCAAGGTGGAGTCAGGTAGGGGGAGCGGGGGTTGTGGAGGAGAGCAAGGTCTAAGCTTCAGGTGCTGAAGTTGTGGCCTGGACCTAGATCCATCCCTCCATCTATCCCAAGCCAGCTCCTTATCGGTCATTCCGACTAGTGGCTCAGAAACACCTGGGAAACCATTCGCTCCCCACTCCGCCCCACCCACCCCAGCGCCCTAGCCTCTCAGAGCTCTGTCTGCCACGCACTCCCCACCTGACCCGGCGCGGGGAGAAGTACCCGGTCACTGTTAGGACCAGCAGAGCCCTTGACAGTCAGGCAGCACCTGTGGCGCGAGCAAGACAGGCGGCGTTATAAGTATCACGTCTCCCGCGTCCCAGCGACCCAAGTCATGCTGCACGGGAGGGTGGGCTTTCCTCTTTCCGCGTTCTTAACTTCCCCAGAGCAGGTGTGTGTAGGGGGACAGGGGTAGGGGTAGGTGTAGGTGCGAAACCCTCTTGATATTCCATGAGCCAGGTAGTTCTTGGGGAACTCAGTCTCGTCTCCGCAGCGGAGGCCGGCAGGGTCGGTCTACACCTGGGTCATCCTCACCTGGGCGGGTGTCACCACTCCGCTCCCCACTCCCCGAAAGCAGAGGTGAAAAGGTGGCTTCGGCAGCTGGCAGGTCGTGAGGGTGCAGGAGGGGGTGAGTGGCCTCGGGCGGGGGCGGGGAAGCGGCGTCCGGCCTCCCTGCTGCCCGGCCAGGGGCGGGGTGGGAGGCGCGGGGCGGGCCAGCGGTCGCTGCGGGGCGCGGCGCCCGGCCGGAGGGGTGGGGAGGAGCAGCCGCCCTGTACTTCCCCTTCGCCGCTAGCTTTACAACAGCCTGATTTCCCCGAAATGATGAAGCTGCGTCGGCCAATGGGCGCCCGCGCGGCCCGGGAGGAAGGCGGGGCCCGGCCTGGGCTGGGGGAATCCCGCTAAGTGTTTAGATTGCTCTGCGGCGCCGCTGCCCTGGCAGAACGCGCCACTCCTTCGTCCAGGCAGGACGTGCGCTTGAGCTCAGCCGAGCGAGACCAGCCGTGGCCAGCGGCTCTGGGACTCGGGCATCCTCCGCCCTTCTCTCCGCCGCTCCCGCACCCGCGTCCTGCGAGCCTCGCACAGCCACCTCTCCCGGCCGACTGCTCCCGCTGCAGAGGTGAGCACGCCTTCGCGGCGGGGAACTGTGGCGCGAAGCCCACGGGCACGGGGCAACCAGGAAGCTCGGGCCGAAACCCTCCGACCCCGAGCGGCGCGGTTGCAGCCGCGGGCGCGGGAGGGCGCCCGAGGAGCTGCAAACAGTGGCGCGGGCGGGTGGGAGGGCGGGCCGCGCGGCGTGGACCGCCCAGCGGCCGCTTTCGCAGATCCGAGTGCGCGGGGCCGCCGGGGCGTCCGGGTGGTCCGATTCTCCTGCCGCGTGCATCCACGCGCGCCTTGCCGGGGACGCAAGTGGCGACCCCGGTTGCGTTCCCAGCGTCCCAGGGTTTGGGCTCACCTAGTTGGTGCCAGGGTCTGCCTGACTGCCCCAAACGGACAGCTCGAGGGGGCTGCGACCTGCGGAGGGTGGGGGTCGCTGCAGGAGGAAGAGCCACAGCTGTTACTTGGGCTACTTCTCTGCAGGAGGGGAGACCGGTCCAGAAGGGTTCTGTCCCCAGCTCAAGAGTGGTGGGCACGGTGGCCTGTGGGTGCCCATTAGGGAAGGTGCACAACTGCTGGCCACAGCCCAGGTCTGAGGAATTAATAATGACACCCAAAGAAAAGAAGCCATTCCCTTCCCAAAAGGTTGGGATTTTTGAAAGGAAACTTTTGAACATGAATCCTGAAACCTGTCTCCTCCCAAGACTGCCTGGGAGGGATGGGGAAAGGGGCCAGGCAGTCAAGAAGGGCTGGAGGCAGCCTTGTTGGCCCCCCAGGTCCTTTCCCCCACGCTGGGGAACTTGGTTCCTGAGTGTGGGTGGGCAGGGGAGGTGGGGTAGGGCAGTGCCCAGGGACTGCTCAACAGACTCCAAGCAGGACCTTCCCATCTTCTCTTTGCAGGCAACATGCCCATCCCTCGGATGCGCATGAGACCATGGCTAGAGATGCAGATTAATTCCAACCAGATCCCCGGGCTGATCTGGATTAATAAAGTGAGTGCTACTTGTGTGTGTTTTTTTGTTTTTCTCCTGCCACCGTATTCTTTAGCAGAGCATAGCGGCAATGTAGTTCCAAAAGGGGAAGTGACAAGGGGGCAGGCAGATGTGTTTCCCATTGGGTCTTGCCATGTGAGGCCCATCTGAGCCGCCCCACTTGGCTCACTCTTGCCTTTCTCCCTTTCTGGGTGGGAATGTGTGGAACCCACCTAAAGGCACCAGCAGCAAGACTCCTCTAGTCTCTGGGGTGCTCCTCCCCTCCCCTGGTCGAGGGGATTCCTACAAAGATACATAGCCAGCCCTCTCCAGAACTCTTCCAACCCAGGTGGGAAGGCACTAGCTCTGCAGAAGACCTGGGAACTAATCTCATACTGAGCTGCTTTGGCCCAGGAAACCTATAGAGGGCACACTTGGGGGCAGAGTTGAGCCAGGAATCTAAATAACAAAAATAGCATTCATCTTTGCTGTCAGAGTGTTCAGGTGTCATTGAACCCTTACAACAGTTTCTGTCAGGTGGATCCCATTAGTACCACTTTTTCAGGGCAGGGAACTGAGAAGGCATTGACAAACAGCTAACATGATCACTTTTTTAAAAAGCTCAAATCAGAACAGTCGTAAAGAAACCCATACCAGTAACCCCCAGTAGTAACAGTGAGACCTCAGTCTTCATCTAAGATGTATTTTCTCTGACCGTGAGCTGCACAGGCAGTGTCCAAGGTCACACAGGTGGACAGCCCCTGAATCTGGTTCAGGGATGGTTCCTTTGGAGTGTGCACAGAGTAGGTTCTTTCTATGCTGTGCTGCCAAGCCAGGGACGGGCGTCGGAGCTTTGGAGCCAGTGTTGCAGGGATGCAGCAGGGTAGGAGCTAGGGAGGACAGAGCTCCAGTCCCCTGAGGAGCCGGAGGCCCCCCACTCCCTGACCCCCAGCCACATGTGTGGGGGTGGGGGGACTGGGAGAGGAAGTCAGTCTTTCCTCGGGCCTGGGGAGCTCTGGGCTGCTGGGAGCTGACACGGCCTTGTTTGTGTGTCCTTCAGGAGGAGATGATCTTCCAGATCCCGTGGAAGCACGCGGCCAAGCACGGCTGGGACATCAACAAGGATGCCTGCCTGTTCCGGAGCTGGGCCATTCATACAGGTGAAGAGAGGAGGGTGCCCTGGGGCTCCTGATGGCGGCCCAGAGCAGGGGGTAGACTTGGGGAGCTTGTGTCTACACTGAAAGTTCTCCCTGGCCAAAAGAAGCTGTGAGAAGAAGGTGGGAGCCCAGGTAGTGAAGGACACTCCCACCTACCTTTCTCTTGGTGTGGCTCAGGGTCCCTGGCCCCAGGTCCATGTGGTTAGCCACTCTTATTTCTGGTTTTGCTAACCCTCTGGTCCCTAATAAGAAAGACATGGCCTGGTACACAGAGAACACACTTTCAGTGACATGTGAACTCTAGTGCTCCAGGCAGGACCTCTAACATAAACCTCTCAGATATGTCTGGGTCAAGCTCGTGCCTAGCACCTACAGATGGTGTCACCCAGCAATCCCTGCTGGTGTGACCACGGCAGGCCCGTGGCCACCTGACAACTCAGGAGTACTTCCTCCTCCCCACACATGGCCCTGACGACCCTCCTCCCTCTGCTGCTCTCTAGGCCGATACAAGGCAGGAGAAAAGGAACCGGATCCCAAGACGTGGAAGGCCAACTTTCGCTGTGCCATGAACTCCCTACCGGACATAGAGGAAGTGAAGGACCAGAGCAGGAACAAGGGCAGCTCGGCCGTGAGGGTGTACCGGATGCTGCCACCTCTCACCAGGAACCAGAGGAAAGGTAGCCAAGAGCTCTGGCTTTGGGGAGGGGAGGGAGGAAGGAAGCAGGTCAGCTGGGGCTAGTATGCTTCAGCCAAGGCTGACAGCCTGTTTGCGCCCCACAGAGCGAAAGTCCAAGTCTAGCCGAGACGCCAAGGGCAAGGCCAAGAGGAAGGTGAGTGTATGGCTAAGCAGATGGGCCTTTGGTCCCTGGAGGGTCACAGTGAGCAGTGGAAGAACCTCTGCTGCTTTGTCCCTTAGCAGTCCTGTGGAGATTCCAGCCCGGACACCTTCTCTGATGGACTCAGCAGCTCCACCATGCCTGATGACCACAGCGGCTACACGGCTCAAGGCTACATGGGGCAGGACTCGGAAGTGGAGCAGGCCCTCACTCCAGGTGAGGTGGGCCGCGTCTGGTGGGAGGCCCTGCAGGGCGGTGGGTGGCTCCTGTCCTTGGAGGTGGGAGACATCATGCTGGCGGCTCCAGCCTTTCGGAGCAGGCTGCCTGGTCTTGACCCTGTGCCTTCTGCCAATCCCCAGCACTGTCGCCATGTGGTTTCCACCCCTGGCCAATCCCTGCGGACATCATGCCAGATAGCACCAGTGAACTGTACAACCTCCAGGTCTCTCCCATGCCCTCTACCTCTGAAGGTGAGTGGCCCTGACCTGGGAAGGGCTTTGTGAGGGAGAAAAAAGTTCAGGGACCCAGCTAAGGGAGCTGCCCACTGCCAGCCCCTGCGGGGGTGAGGCAAGGTCCTGGGCCTTGAGGAGGGCTGGTCAGGGTGGGCTGAAGGCCAGTGGTGGGGTGGTGAGAAGAGGGAATGTGACCTGGGCCTGGGCCTGCTATTTGGTCAGAGGTTGCTTCTCACGCTTCTCCTGCAGCCCAGTGTTGGAGGTTGAGGAAGGAAGTGAGGGGGTGGGAAGAGGCGTGGTCTCAGAGTTTGGGAGGCTGAGTCACCAGGCCATGTCCTGTTCTGGAATCTCCAGGGCAGGCATATGTCCACTGGGAGACCAGGGAGGGAGCGAGGAAGATAGAGTGAAGGGGCGGTGGGAGCTGGTGAGGCTAGAACCGCAGGGACTCCAGCCCACTTCTCTGGTCTTCCTCATTCACAGCTGCAACAGATGAGGATGAAGGAGGGACGTTAACCGAGGACATTATGAAGGTAAAGGCCCTTGCGTGCTGGGCACTTTTGAGGCAGCTGCCGCCCTCGCCTGGCTGCTTGCATGGTCCAAACAAGTGTCTCGTGTGCATGGCCGGGGACCATGCAAGCTCCGTGCTGGTGGGAGAGCTACACAGGCAGTAAGGGCAGGTGGAAAGCGGGTTTAGGTCTTGGCTGGTTCCGAGTCAGCTGCTGTCAGTGTCAGGTCCCTGGCCTGTGTCCTCCGCCCCAGCACACCCCAGCCCTGCTGGTTTGGGAATGCACATCAGGTTTCAATAATCAGCCTTCGGGCTGGGTAATTTTTTTTTTTTTTTCCAGCAAACTGTCCTCCTGTGTTTTTGTTGTTGTTTTTGTTTTTTTCCTGCTTCAGCTTTAAAAGCGCACATAAGATTTTGTAGCAGTTGCACCCTGGCCCTTCTACTCCTTCCTCAGCACAGAAAATTGAGACACGTGCATAGTTCCTTATCTCTGGTTTTGCTAGTTATTTTTCTTGACCTGTTATGCTAACCCTTGCTTTATGCAACACTCCCAGCTGGTGTGTCCTTACAGAGTTGGGAGGGAGGGTAGCTGTGGCAGAAGGAGGGCAATGCATCAGGGGCCAGAGCAGCGTGTCAGGGTGACTCCGCACTGGAAGGCATCTGATGATTTCTTGCTCCTGTGCCCCCAGATGTTGGAACAGTCGGAGTGGCAGCAGACAAGCGTGGATGGCAAGGGCTACCTGCTTAATGAGCCTGGGATCCCGGCTACTGGTTTCTATGGAGACTTTAGCTGCAAGGAGGAGCCAGAAGTTGACAGCCCTGGAGGTGAGAAGCTCCTGGATCTCTTAACGCACCTTAGAGAAGAGAGAACTTTGTTGAGTAGGAGTGGGGGAAGGCAAGTGGAAGGTTTGGGGTTAGCGAACATCCCTTCTGACTTCATCTGGGGACATACAGCCTGTAGATCACTGCTTCCACTCCTAAGATTTGCTCAGACGCCAGTTTGTGTCCCCACGGCTCCATTTCCCATCCAGCTCCCTGCTTGTGGCCTGCGAAAGCAGTGGAGGATAGCCCAAAACTTTGGGGCCCTGCACTGCTTGGGAGACCTGGAGGAAGCTCCGGGCTCCTAGTTTCAGATCAGCTCAGCTCCAGCCATTGTGGCCACTTGGGGAGTGAATCAGCAGATAGAAGACCTTTCTCTCTTCCTCTTCTTTTCTTTGTAGATCTTTCCAATAAAATAATAATACTAATAATAAATCTTTAAAACAAAGTTTTTCTAAAAAAGATTTGCCCAGAGATGTGCTTACTGCTGTAGTGTGCATAGTAAAGACTGTTGGCGGGCAGGTGAAGGTGAGGGCAGCACACTCTCCTCTCCCATCCTTACACAGTGTCCTTCTCACCTTCTAGGGGACATTGGTCTGAGCCTACAACGTGTATTCACGGATCTGAAGAACATGGACAGCAGTTGGCTGGACAACCTGTCTTCCTCAGTCAGGTTGCCCTCCATCCAGGCTATTCCTTGTGCACCATAGCGGACACCCCTGGATGAGCAGGACTTGGTGGCTGCAGTGTGGAGCAGCTGGACTCCTGGATGGCCCCACTGTGGAGTGGGGGTTGGGGCCCCCCTCTTCGGGTCGGTGGCTTCTCAGGGCCTGGCAGGCTCATCTCGAAGGGACAAGCTCACCCTGCTTCCTGGGAAGATGGGTTCTGAGACTGATGCATTGTGTGAAGGGCTTGGACGGGAGTACTCCTCTAGGTCCTCTCTCTGAGTCCAGCTGCCTGGAGAGGGTCTTGCTGTCACTAAACTGGCCCGAGGGGAAACAGACAAGTGACCTCAGAATAGTACCTACCCCCGGGGCTGGCTCTGCACTAAGAGGTGATTGCACTAAGTGAATTCTATTCCCAAAGGACTGCCTCCCTTCCCAGCTGAGCCCTGGGGACTGCTCCAAAGCCAGTGAAATGTGAAGCAAAGAAGGGACCCATGGCATGGTGCTCCCTCAGCCCTGCTCCCTGCTATGGCTGAGGGGCTTGGGAAAAAAATATGGCACTTTCTCTGTGGCCCTGGCCTCGTTTCTGCTCAAAGGTGGACACTACCGTATGCTCCAAGCTCCTGGCCTTTGCATTTATTTATATAGTGCCTTGTCTGGTGCCCAGTACACCCCCTTGGGCCCTGGGAGGGAAGTGGGGAGCACCTCGGTGTGACATTACAAATTGGAAATGCCATCTAACCACTAAGTCTTGTGTGACTGCATATGAATATATGTGTAAATATGTACATTTTTTTTCTTTTATAAAAGGCTAATTGTTTATGAGGGGCATGGTCTTTTTTCTTAGAAATTGTAGATGATTTTACTTTTATGGAAGTGTTCAGATGGATTCATGGTTGGCTTTCTGCCTGACCTTGACTCTGGAGTAAACTCAGGCACGGGTTCCTTGTTAAAAAACCCTTTAATATTCACCGAGAAAGTGACAGGAGCTGCTGGGTGGTGGTACCGTTCCCTTGGTCTTGGCTTCCTAGCTTTGTCTAATGAGTTGATTTCTAGGCTCCTGGGTCTACGGAGTGTTAGGTTTTCACTTCTGAGGAATGTCATAATTTCTGTGTCCTACTGAACATGGTAACTTTTTTCTACTCCAAAAAGTTTATAAAGTTAGTGCACACATTCTAAGGTGATGGGAACAGACACCAGCCACTAAGGGCCACTGGGCTGGGCATTCTTTGCTGTCCGATTTTTAGAGTGGTAGGAATGTTCTTTGCACTGATGCACGCAGTAGACTGTGGCACCAGTCACATGTGACGCCTGGGCACTGGAGAGGAAGCCTGTGCAATGGAAGAAACTGAGTTTTTAATTAGGATTAAAACATCCATAAGTGGCTAGGGGCAACCATTTTGGACAGTATGAGTAGATTGTGGATTGGGGGCAGATCTGAAGAGGAGGGGCTTAAGTGGCTGGCTAGAGGGCACTGGGGGTAAAGGGTTGGGGCTGTTTACTTGGCAATTAAGAGACTTTTACTGTGTTAGCAGTCAACAATAACCCTATTGTAAGATACTATGCACAGATGCCTTAGGAACACCTTGACCTTAAATGAAGCACTTTTTTTTTTTTAACCTCACATGACTCAGAAGGGGATATATCTGATCAGAACAGTTTCCCAAGACCACAGTTTAGGAACTGAGACATAGGACAATACTTCTTTAAGATAGGTATGTTGTGGGCAGGAATGCCTGAGGGTGGTAGGTGTGCCTAAGGACTTATCCAGTCTACCTTCCTAGTCTGGTGCATAAACAGTGCCCAGAGGAGCTGGCTGGCACCCCCAGCACAACCTAGGGAAGGTGTGGTATTGCCCAGGGTAGGATATGCCTCTGTTCCCAGTCCCAGAAGCCTCATGGACTGTGACTTTCTCCTAGGCTGTTGCTCTGCAAGGTGTGTGGGCCCCTGCATAGGGGGAGAAGGCAGGGTGAGAAAATGATGAGAAACGGGAATCAGCATGTTCTGGGCCAAGTTCAGAAAGTACTGATCCCTGGTGTTGGAAATGCTGTGTGAGGCAAGAGGGCGCCTGCTTGGGTGGGTGACCTGTGTATGGGTACTGGGATAGGCCCAATCTTAAACCTTGTGCATTAGAAGATCCACTTGGATCTTCTAGATACATATTTTTTAAGATTTGTTTATTTGAAAGGCAGAGTTACACAGAGAGGAGCAGAGATCTTCCTTCTAATTCCCCACATGTTAAAATATCCAGGGCTGGGTCAAGCCAAAGTCCAGAACTGGGAGATTCATCTGGGTCTCCTAAATGGATGGCAGGGACCCAACACCTGGGCCAACTCCTGCTGCTTCCCTAGTGCTTTAGCAGGGAGCTGCATCAGAAGTGGAGCCGCCAGGACAGGAACCAGTGCCCGTACAGGATGCTGGTGGCTTCAACCGGGAGTAGAGGGAGGGACCAGGTGGCCTTGCTGGCTCCTCCATAGAATCCAACTGAGTGGCTTTATCTGTTAGTGATGGCTGGGGTAGTGTGGAGACAAGCAGAGGGCCTGCGAGGAGATAGAAGGGAGTGATGCAACTCAGAACCTGCAGCAGGGCCTGCTCTGGCTTCTGTTCCCTTCCTGTCCTTCAGCCTGACCTGTGGTGGAGCACAGGCCAAGGGCACAGTGAGACCACGAGCAGCACAGTGTCTCTCAAGTTTCAATAAGCAAAGTTCAACATGAATTACCAAGTTTATGGAAGGAATGAGGTCCCCGTCTGCTCCAGTCTTCAGAACTAGCTCTTCTTGGTCCCAGGAGTTCTGAGCCAGGGGGACTGACTGCTTGGGATGTCAGGATGGGACCCTAGCATGATCATACTTCTGTCACAGGGGGCTACTGTTATCCTGGGAAGTGAGCCTGGAGAGGGAGTATGGGACAGAGAGAACCTGTCCAGGAGGGAGAGCTGTCCCAACATCCCACAGGGGCTTCAGCCCTCTCCTGAAAGTCGCTGAGATCTGAATGCTTGCCCAGAGGTGGGGGCGGCTGACATGGACTCTAGTCAAACAGTGCCTGCTTGAGTTTGATACGGAACCATCCCTTGTGCGTGCATCAAGGTTCTGCTTCTCTTTGGGGCACTGTGTGCTGGGTGTTGCAGCCTCCATGGCTCCAGAGATAAGACCTTTCTCGGACCTCTTTGGATGTCTGTGGAGAGGCCTGCCAAGGACAGCACTGATACCCTGGCCCTGGGCCTGGTGAGAGGTGGAGTCCTTTTCAGGCAAAGTGATGCCTCAAGTTGGTGGGGGTGGCTTGCCATCCGGGCTGTCAGGGAGTCACTGGGACTGTTTGGTATTCGTGTATGCCCTTTTGCATAGGTTCCCAAATCTGCTCTTGGTACTGGTGGATGGTAGATTCTTCCAGGGAGCCCTGTTGGAGCACCCAGGGCTGGCATAGTGTCCCCACAGGGAGTTTTGTCTTTGCCACAGCTATTTCTTCATTTGGGTACAACTCGCCTTTCTTCATGAGTGTGTATACAATTCATTAGAACTCAGCACAAACTTCCCCTTGTCTGCCAGCTGTACAGAAGATGGGAGGACTGAGGTGGGCAAATGGGGAGCTTAGAAACTTCTCTCCCAGGGGAGAATGTACTCAGATGGGTAGGATTTGGCTTTTCAACCCAGGCTCCCTTGAGGGCCAAGTCTGAGGCAGCATAAGGGCATGGAAGGCTCACAGCGTGATCTTCCGAACACACTACTGCTGCTTTTCCAGGGCAGCTCTGTTGGCTCGCTGGTGAGGCCGGTCTGACCCCATAGAGCTTCATCTTAGACAAGAGATACTGGACACAATGTCTTTGGGATGATGAGGGAGAAGGGAAGGCCCAATTCACCATTCTTCACCCAAGGAGGGCATGTCCACATGAGCTGAGACCCCAAAGTCTAGCTGGATAAGTCACATTGTGCAGGGTGCCACATCAAGTGCCCTGGACATACCATGGCATTGGCATGTGGCCTTCCCCAACCAGGAAATCAATGTGCAACACGCATAGGTGGCTTGCCCAGGGTGACTCAGCTCCTGGGTATGAAGCCTATTTCTGCATGTCTAGGACGCACGTGGGTTCCACCATATGAGCTACCTGCAGAAGAGGAAACTGAGGCCTGGGAGGAAGTCTGGGGTACAAGGAGGTAGAACACTAGTGACTCAGGGCCAAGGAAACAAGGGAAGGCAGCTAAAGCTGTGGCTGCATCACCCCTGATTCTTCCTGACACCACAGGCTACATGGGCTTAGCTTCTACAGGTCTTGGGGGCCCCAAAGAGAGTGGGTTTAATTTGGTCCTCAAGGGCAGCCAGGGTGGGGCCCCGAGGGGGCCTTGGCACAGGGGGCAACTCAAGCACATGTCCTGTTTACAAGCCTGTTCTCAGCTGCTGGGGACTCCGGCCTGCTGGGCCTTCCCTCAGCTCTGGAGAACCAAGTGGACTTTTTCAGCAATGTTTCCACCTGAGCAAGGCTGCAGGTGCCCCTGCTGCTAAGGCAGGGCCCTCAGGGACCCTGAGGTTCCTCTGAGGTCTGTACCTTGGTGACAGTGAAGAACCAGGACCACTAAGATTCAACCTCACTCCCAGCTACATGGCTGGTTCATGCCCTAGGCCTCTGGTGGGTCTAGTTCTGGCTTCTGGGTCCCTGAGAGTCCTGTGTGCTCTGCTGAAACCATACAACTCCTGAGTCCTGCCTTCCTGGGGGACAAGACAAGTGAACTGGATTCTGGGGTGCAGGGGGAGGGCAGTGAAGGAAGGTTACAGAGGAGTAGCTAGTGCTGCTGTGGTAGAGCCCTGTTCGGGATGGTCCATGACCAACTTGCTGTGAGACAAAGAGCATGCGCCACCTGGCATAACTGGAAATCAGAGTCTGAGTTGTTAGTGGCTTTTTCTTTATTAAAACTGCACACCAAGAGAAGGAATGTGGTTTTGTTAAACAAAGAGCCAGAAATCCAGATGAGCACACAAAGACATTTATTCAAGCTGCCCATAGCACAAAACCCGGAAGAAGCCAGGCTGCCCAATTTGGGGAGGCATGGGCTCAAATGCAGTCCTCACTCCCTTGTGTGTGGATCTGGGAGCTCCAGCCCACATGGACACAGGCATGGTCTCTGTGGACAAGGCTCTGTCAGCACTGGCTTGGCGCTCTTCCTCAACCCCCCAGGTTTCTCTTAGCATCCGGGGGCTGTGGAGGCTGCAGGAGTGGTAGAGAGTAGGCGGGCAGGTGCACATGGCCTTGGAGAGAGGGTGACCAACTCTGCTGTTTGCTCAAGACTGAGGAACTGCCCTAGGATTTGGAACTTTCAGCCATAAAACTGGGAAAGTCCCAGGTGAATCAGGGTCAGTTGGTTGTCCTCCATTAGGGCCAAAGGCTTTGTCCGTGCTCTTCTATCCAGTGCTGCCCACAGTCCCTTTTTGCCTTCCGCCTTCTCCATGTCCACACCCTCTGGAACTTCCTGCCCAGTTCTCCCTTCCTTAACACTAGGATGGGAGAGGACGGGGAGGAGCCATCCAGGACGGGTTGAGCTGAATGAGGAGCGGGCAACTGAGGACAAGGCCCTTGGTAAACCTAAAGGAAACGGAGTTAAAGAGGCAAATTTATCTGTGGAATAAGGACGGCCACATCCCAGGGCACACAGCCTGTGAGTGTGCTGTGTTACACGGTAAAGGGAATCAGACTGTGGATTCAGTTAATGTTGCTGATCACTTTCAAATAGAGAGATGGGTAGACATTTGGCCTAGTGGTTAAGACCGCACTTGAATTGCAAGCATCTCACTCTTAAGTGTCTCAAGTTGCATCCTGGTCTGTAAGAGGTTGGGTCCCTTCCACCAACACCAGAGACCTAGAATATGTCCATATTCTCAGCTTCTCCCTCGCCTAACCCTGGCCATTGCAGGCATTTGGGCAGTAAACCAACAATTGGAAACTCTGTATTTGCTTCTCAAATTAAGAGACAGAGATAGACAGACACATACACACACACACACCATACACACAGATTAAAAAAAAAAAGAGAAGCTACCTTGGATTATCTGTACATGCCCAGTGTAATCACGAGTCCTTAGACAAGGACAGGGGAGGCAGGAAAGGCGTTCCCAGACAGATGCCAACAGGAGGGAACTCCTGTGAACTGGGAGAAAATAGCCAGAGGCCAGGGGCAGCAGAAGTGATTGGGGACTGGACCTCCAAAGAAACGCAGCCCTACTTACACCTGGAGTCTTGCCTAGAGAAGCTTATTTTTGGTTTCCTGATCCACAGGACTATATGATAATGAACTTATATTGCTTTTAAGCCACAAAGTTGATGGGAATTTGTTATCATGGCAATAGGAAGCCAATGCGGGGGAAGGGGGAGTTCACCTGTGGGATGCAGCTATCAGAACTCCCTACTCCTTTGTCAGAGCCCCCACAGCCCCTCTGTGCCTCTGTGAAAGATCCCCCTCCAGCTGATGGAAGCTAAGGCTCTGGGGCCATGGGCAGGGCAGTGGCGCTGGTGGCTTGGGCAGATCAAGAGGGACGGCCCAAGGGACGGTGCCTCTGCTGCCCATGACAGCAGAAGCAGCTGCCTCCTGGAACGCAGCCTTCAGGCCTCAGACCTCAGAAGAGCAGAGGGGCTCGGCTCTGACACAGCCTGGAGGAGGGATGCTGAGGCCAGACCCCCTAGACCAGCAGAAGTTCTTGGAGCCCAGCCTGGGTCTTCCAAGGTGAACTCCCATGGTCCCTTCCCACATCCACAGAGAGCACCCAACACTCCTGTCTTTGGCCTCACTAAGCAGATCGAGCTTGGCTCAGGAAAAGCTAGGACTGGAAGGGAAAATAGCTCTGAAATGGATGATTCCAGAGCTGCATGGAGTCCCCACTCTGCAACTTACTGGCAGTGTGGCCTCCAACAAGCCACTGGATCTCTGGTAGCCTCAGTTTCTTTGTCTGTCAAATGGGTACAGCAGCACTGTCATCCTGGCCTCAAGGCAAGTGTGTCTTGGGTGAGATAATTCAGGGGAGAATGGGAGAATGCTGCACAGGCTGAGATGCTGTTACAAACAACAGCCATCACCCTCCCCACCCCCAGCCGCCACGGTCTTTGATGGGGTGGATGCTCACGGCTTCCTGTGTGTGTGTAGCGGGGGGGAAGGCTGGGTGCAGACACATCAACAATGAACAATGTCACAGCCATGGCCTGTATCCCAACACACCTGGTAGGTCCCACAACCATGGCAGCTTTGCATTTTTTTTTTCTGAGCAAAAATGTTTTCTAGAGTTTCTTCTTCATTGAGAACAGCCCCTTCTCTTAAAACACCCACCTACCACCACCTACCACTTTACAGGGAGGAGGTAGAATTGGGAAGCACGCAACGCCACTCTGACCTCATGAACGCCGAACACAGATGGTTGACAATTTCATACGAGTGGCGGTTGTCGCCAGACTGGGGATCATATGGAGTCGTCAAGACATCCATGGAAAGTACATATTACCTTTTAATTCCATTTTTTTTCTGTGAACTTTTTAAAATGTCCATAGGTGACATATGTTCTTTACACTTTTATAGCTTAAGAATGTTCTACAGAAACCTATTATAGTTGCTTTCTTTATTTAAAAAAAAAACATTTATTCGTGATCACTTGTGTAACAGAGCAAAATATGAAATGTGCCACGGATTTCCCTGTGTGGGGTCACAGCCTGAATCTGAGGAGTTTGGGGGGCTGGGTTCTGTGCAAGCTGGGGTCCTGGCCCCAGCCCTAGCCCTGTGACCCTGGGGCCACACCGTCTTCCTCTCCAGCCTCTGCCACACTCACTGTGGTGCCATCCACCCCTTATCCCACAATTCGCCCTGCAGCAGCCTCTCTGTGCCTAGAGAGAAGAACAGATGCTCTCCTCTGCCCTCCCCCACCTCTCTTCCTCCAGAACAGACCTGGAAGTTCTTGCCTCCTGGCCCTGGAGGGCATCGCGGCACTGCCCTTCCTTGAGGAACAAAGCCCGGCCAAATCCTGTCTGATCTGCTGGCCTGCAGTGACCATGGCCACACTGTACATGGCGACAACTACCCCGCCCTGACCATTCACTCTGGGTCACTCAGTACAGATGTCCTTGGTTCATTTCAGGCCACCAAAGGTTGCACAGACCATGGCAAAAGCAGCGCTCGTGCAAGTGTGCCAGGTGGGACCTCCCAACTACAGCCTTTGCACATCAGAGCACACACTCAGATTATCAACCTGAGAAAGGTTCAATCACTCACCCATGCAGCATTCTGATACCTTGCAGCTTCCGGCACATGGCTACTGCTCAATGAATGACAAGAATGCTGAAACATTCAGATAATTACACAGATAACACCGATGAACATTCATGGGTGACGACCTACCACAAGCCAGCTGCCGTGGCGGTGTCCAACATAGCCAAGGGGAAATGTGACAATGTAGACAAGGCTGTAATTTGGGCTTGACACCAAACCTGGGTTTGGTAAAAGCCGTGAGGACACCAAAGGAAAAACAGCGCTCGGCAGTGACTCTTAACCCGTACACGAGACCAGAGGCTACCGTAGCAGCTGTCACCACTACAAGCTGAACGTGCTGACTGCCAAAGCACACAAGTGTGAATTCCCCATCTGTACCCATGGGTCTGTCTGTTCAGACAGCATTTAGATGCTTAAATAGCCTCTCCAGACTAGTAGTATGCTTGTGGGCCAGGAGCCCAAGTACAGCGGAAACTAGCCGTGTTTAGGTTTGCTGTAACACCTGCCTGGCTGTCTTTTGTAAGGTCCAATGGGCAGCAGTCCCTGGGAAGCCAGCCCTGACTGGCAGGGCTGTCTGTCATTAGGCCGGACCCTTGGGTGGGCAGCCTCTCCAGCAGGGTCCTCATGAGCCCTGACTCCCTATAGCACACACTCCATATACTTGCAGCCTTGACAAACACTGTTCCATGGTTAGGGAAGTAGGATGAGTACAACATTGTCTGTACCCCAAGACAGCACCAGTCCCCCAGAAGGAGAGTCTGGAAAGCCTTTTCCCACTGTCTGGGATCCTTCCTGCACATCCGCTTGTCTCCTGTCTCAGCTATGGAGGAAGATCGCTGTCTTTCTCCTTCACCACAGGGAGAGACCAGGCACCTAACAAAGAATCAGCAAACACAGGCAGCCTTGAAGAAAGGATCTCAATGGAGGCGGAGAACTCTGTGGAGGCCAAGTGGGGCTAAGTGGGGCTAGGGTCACGTGCATCTGTCCCTCTGCACATCTAAGCCCCCTGAAATCCAGGTATGAAATCCTTGGTCACGGTTTCTTGCAGCCCATCTGCATAATCTCTGGGTGTGGTAACCAGGAAAAGAATGTCTTCCAGGCCCAAATTCCATGATGGCCTGCATCTTCCATTCCCTCCTGGATTCCTCAATCTGCAGGAACAGTCGTGGTGCAGCAAGCAGCACAGCACTCTGACCGTCATCTCAAAAGGATGTGTGCTGTGTGTGTGTGTGTGTGTATGCGTGCGTGCATGCAGACTCATTCTGCTGCCCTGCCCATTTATGGCTCCATTCAGGTCTACCAACAGAGTCACAAACAGACATTCCATATTTTTCACTGTGAAGCAATAATCTCACAGCAAAACACACAAAGCATACAGTCAGGGATAACAAAGAGTCATAACGCCAATTTCTATTATATAGCACTACCCAGGTCAAAACAGAAAACAGGCTCAGCACCCCCAACTCCTCATGTGCTCCCCCTGCCAATCAGAACCCCAACTTTCCCCAGTGGTTACCATCAACCACACATTGCCATCATGGCTATGCTTTTCAGTCTTTCCTCCTCTGCCTGTGTCTTTATCAATACAGTCCATTTGTGCCTGTTGCTCAATTTTAAAAAAAAAAAAAATACTTATTTGTTAGAAAAGCAGAGTAAGAGAGAAACAGAAAGGTTACTTCCATTTATCAGTTCACTTCTCAAACGGCTGCCACATTCAGGGTTGGGCTATGCTGAAGCCAGGATCCTAGAATTCTATTTGGGTCTCCCACTTTGGGGGTAGGTTTCAAGCATTTGGACTGCAACTTTTTCCAGTTGCCTTGCAAGGAGTTCTGTGGGAAATGGAGCAGCTGGGAACAGAACTAGTACTCCAATATGGGATGCTGGCTTTGCAGGTGGTGACCCAACCTGCAGCTCAACACTGGCTCTAGCTGTTTAACCTTTTATAAAAGGCATTACACTGGGTGTATCCCCTTGTGTGTTCTGCTCAACACAATGTTCCTAAGAGCCGTCCATGTTTATTTTCCTTGTCTGACAGTGCCATGGTACACCCCTGTGGTTCACTGGCTGTCACTGAAGGAGCTGCAGGTACCTCATTTGGTGCTGCTGTTGGACATCTGGACTCTTTCTGGGACTGTGCGGAGCTTCTGGTTCACATGGGTGAGAGCATGGCCAGAGTAGATCCTGAGGAACGGGGCTGCTGGGTTATCAGGGGTAGGATTTTTTTTTTTTTTATCAGATCACATATACACTTTGGAATTCTGCACATTTTCCTCAGGGAAATCGTGTTGTCTGGAATGGAGGCAAGGAGGGATGCCTGCCTTCATGTTTTGGCTCTGCTACCTTCTGTCCTCAGAGCTTCCGCCCCTCCCCTCCAGCTCCTCCAGCCCAGGTCCCTGTGGTAGGGGCCCCTCAGCAGCAGGCTCCTCCCTCACCTCCCTAGCTCTGCAGTGCAGTTGGGTGGGGGAAAAGAGGAGGTCAAGAAAGAGGAAGTGGAAACCAAATATGAGGGCCACAGAGAAGTCTACTCCACAAACCTCAGCATTTTAGCAGCGCCCTAGGCTGAGGGGGTGGGGAGAGTATTGTGCAAGCTGCTGCCAAGCGAGCCAGGGTGAGGGATGCAGGTGTTAGGTGCTGGGCTGGAGAAGCCACCCCTTGGCACTGGGTTCCTGGACCTGAGTCACCACAGGCGGTGCTCACACCAACACTGTGAGGTACACGCACGATCGTGCTATGTCGTGACATGTAGACAGAGTCCCAGAAATGGGGAGCGATGGCTGGAGTGGTGTGGTAGTGAACATACTGGGATCTGCACCCATTTCCACTGGACTTTTTTTTTTCAAGGAAGACAGTAGTTATTTATTGAACTCCAAATATCTTATTAATTTTTAATTTTGTTATGTAATAGACTAAATAATACAGTTCAGTATTCCAGGCTTGCTGTGGGTCCACTGGGCTTAAGCTTGTGGTTTTGCCACTAGTGAGCAGTACTGTCCTGAGTCAGTTACCCGACTTCCCTTAGCCTCGGCTTCCACATCTGTAAAATGGGACCAGCTGGTTCACAGGGCTGTTGAAGGAGTGAAGAGAGGGAACATCTTGAAGGAGTGGGACTTGTTGTTTGGCACCAAAGAGGAGCGAGTGGAATTCCAAAGGACAGGGCTGTGAAATGGCAACTGTCCCTGTGGAGTCCATCTTGGGCAATGGAGGCGGGGCAAGGGGGTTGCAGCTTGGCATGCAGAGCCAAGGTTGCCAGTCTGGTGCTGAGTGAGAACTCGGTTGGTGGAGTGCCGGCCAAGTGGACTCTGGAATTCGGGCACCCAGGCAGTCATGCCCCTGCCCAGCCCACCTTTGTCCAGGTTGCCTTCCTTATCTAGGGCTGCCAGAATGGTGACTTCTGATGTGGGCAGCAAGATCTCGGCCCCACACTGGCAGTCTCCTACATGGTACCTTGGGGAGCCGTGCAGGCAGCAGCAGCAGTGGCAGCCAATGGGCAGCAGAGCTTGTTGCTAGGGTCACTGCAAATCTGTCTTGGTGACATGGGCTGACCCTGTATTCACCCCTGAGAACCCTGGGAAACACCAACCACAGATGTGAAATATGAACGCCTCGAAACCACAACTGCATTTCCTTTGAGAAGAGATTCGGCTCTTCTCCCCTCCAGCCTGGTGCACAGTGGCTCAAGGAGGAAGAGCCTGGGCGGGAGCCGACACCATCTACCTCCCTCCCCCGCCAACCCATCTGCAACTGCCCATCAGGGAACTCAAAAGCCTCCACCCCTGACCTGGCAGCTGCCAACTCAGCCAGGAGGCTTGCTGGCCCCACCTCCTGCAGCCTTGGGAATGGAGCTGGTGTGAGGAGAGGCTCCTGTGGCAGGCTTGAAGGAAGTGGGCCCACTAGGATCCCTCACCAGCTGCACCGGCCATGCTGCTTTGCTGCAACTCAAACGGTCGGTGGTTTCAGCTGTTCACCTCCCTCTGGTCTATCTTCTAGCTTAGCATTGAATAAGGACAATGTGTATCCCACCCAGACTCATGTGAGAGGGCAGCTGTACCTTCGATGTTTCCAGAATACTACTGGTAGAATGTCAGCACATTCCGCTCTCTTAGCCAGGACCTTGGCTAAAGTGACAAGGACTGCTGATGGCCAAGCTCTCATCACATGTCAGGAGCACACAGTAATCCACAGCACTGATCAGAACTGTTCCCGTTTTACAGAAGTGAAAGATGAGGCCAAGGAGGGAAGATTCAAAAGTTGACCAAGATCCTATATCCCATGTAAGAGCTGGGTTTTGATCCCAGATGATTTCAAAGACCTTAAGTGAGTTAGTCCCATTTGCAGATAATAACAAGATGCAAACATGCTGTGGGGACTGACACCAGGGTTACTGTCATGTCTCTTCCCAAAGGACTGCCCAGCGGTGTCCAGTGGCTGTCCTACTTCCAACCCCATGGGCCCTTCTTTCCTTGGTGACCAGGGGAGCCAAGTGTCCCTGCCTCTGTGGAAGAGCCTATCGAACATCCACCTGGACAGGTAGGGAAGCAAAGTCAGCGCTGTGGAGGGTGCATTGCAGGAGATAACTCTCCTGGCTAAGTCCACAGCTCTCAGAAACTGGCTGCAGACATCTGCACACCTGGGCCTCACAGAGCTTAGTGCTATGAGGCAGGCGGACATCAGGCAAATCACCAAGCAGGAATCTGAATACACAGGCATTGCGGGAGGCTGCTGCTGCTGCGACTTTGATCTAAGAAGGAACATGTGAGATCAGGGAAGGGGTGCATGTGTGTGTGGGCATCTGTCCCCTAAGGAAGGCACATCTCAGGGGAGCGGGCAGCAGGCAGAGTCAGCAGGTACAGACAGCTCTGGCTCTCCCACTGCCCTCAGGAAACTTGTAGCTTCCATGAGGGCTGTCCTGCTAATGGTGCCTTTGCTGACAGCTGAACTGCCCAGGTGTGTACACGCCTGAGTGTGTGTGTGGCCTGAGTGAACATGTGCATGTGCTGGGGTGGATGGGTGGGGGACCAGAAAGGGAAAGGAGTCTAAGGATTATGATCTTAGATTCTCAATGGAACAAACGGATTCACTGGCTTTCCTCAGTGAAGTCTTCAGTGTCGGGGCTGGGGAGCCCCAGTAGGTCACAGGAAAATGAAATGGCACAGATTAAGCAACAGCCTGGGTCTTTCCTACAGTGCTGCTGCAAAGACTTCAACATCAGTATGACATCAGAACTTTTAGAGAGGAAACCCTTCCAAGGTCCATAGCAAGGAGGGTGTGGGAGGGGGCGAGGCAGGCAGTGCTGAGGCCCTGCCTCACTGAATATGTTCCCCTCTCCTTAATACCCCTGAACACTCCCCACCCCCACCCCCGTCCTGAGGGACTCTCCCTGTGGAAAAGAATCCCCGGCACATGGGGTTGCCAGGCTGGGGTTTCCAGTTTCCTTTTCCAGTTTCAGTTTAGAAGTACTGCTGCCAGCTTTCCGTTTCCTGTCTCCAGGGTACAGCACAGGAGCTGAGGGGCAGGAAGACTGTTCTAGCCACCTACCAGCTCCTGAGAGGCTCCCCCAAGGTGGGGCCCTGTCAGGATCTCAGCCCTAGGGAAGGTGGTTTCAAATGCAGAAGCCTGGCTCAGCATCGTGGGAGTTCCTGGCAGATTTCAATGTGCCCCAGGTTTGTCTGTGGCCTGTTGTCAACCTCAGAGACCACAGAGACAGGCACCTCAAGGCCTGGAGCCATTCCTCGTCTCCCAGGCACTTCCCACAGTGATGCCCTCCACAGTGGGAACATCAGGTGGTAGGCAGCCCAAGTGCCACTCTTTTGCTAACTGCCAACAGGCATTACTAGGAGCAAAGTGAGAAAAAAAAAATCTACTAAAACCCTTTAGGTTCTCTTGCTCCGTCCCGTGAGCTGCTTTTTTGCAGCTTTTGGTTTAATGCTAAGGTGATTTGAGGCCTTTTCCACTTCCTCTCCTTGCAGGCGCTGAGTGCACTTGTGACAGCTGTGGGGACTGGGGCTTGCCATGGACCCTTGTCCTGGTTTGATCTCGGGGAGGCAGCAGGTGGGAGGGTCCCCTGGCAGCCTAGCAGATGTAGACCTTTCCTAATCTCCAGGGCAAGTTTGCTCTTCAGTGCATCTAGTATCAGTTTTTGATCAATCATTAATCAAAACTGTAATAAAAAGATTATCTCAGAACTGGTTTGTAAAGGTCCCGACGACTTGGCAATGTCAAACAAACCCTGGCATGGAGGCCTCAGAACCAAGAGAGGAGGCCCTGGTGTCTGGTCTGGGTTTGGAGGCCAGTGAGGTCACTCTGCATCTCCGACCAGTGGGCATGAACATAAACTTCAGCACCTGGTCATCCGTGGCCCCTGCTGCCCCCCACCCTCCCTGCTAACACAACACGCAGAAAAAAACCCTGGATCCTGGACGAGGAGGTGGCAAAGCTGGGGGAGGGTTTTGTAGGTGGACCCCAACGTGGGGGTCTGTGGCCAAGTCAAAGCAGGCCAGGGCAATCTCCAGAACCCACAGAGCCCCCACAAAGGTGGTTGGGGTGGTTGTGGCAGTGTATCTCAGTCCTGTGGGCACCCCCTCCCCTCATCTTTTATAACCTTAGTGGGGTGTGGCAGATATGCTCATTGGAGCCTGGGGGGCATAGTCTGGCAGGGGCAACAAGAATAACAATGTGGTTCAGGAAGAGGTAGGCTAGGGGAGGGGATCTGAACCTGGTACAGCCTGGACCATCGGAGGCAGATGGACTAGGGGGCAAATAGGTCCTCTGCTGCAGCTAAGGTGTGAGGCAAATGAGAAGGGTATGACACCCCTTTGGAGGAAGGCTACTTGGCTACAGCGGGGGCCCATTCTCCCAGGAAGGATGATCAGGAGGTGGAAGTGAGGAGCCTCTTCCTGGAAGTGTGTCTCGAAGAAGAAAAACACATGAACACACATGTGCTTGTAAGAGCACATTTCTGCTGAGAGACAGAAGCTGGGACAAAGGGAGAGGGCCCAATGAACTCAACAGCAGCTTCCTCCACCTTGAGGCTGTTTTCTCCACATCCCAAGCTGAACCTCTGTCATTTAAACACCAACTCCCCCTGCCTCAGGAGGCCTTGCTGCCCGAGGAGAGGTCTGCAAGGATGAAGAGCAAGGGAAGGGGTCTCCTGAAAGAATGGGGGAGGCTGGGGCATGGGTACAGGCCCTTTCATGAGACTCAACTGCTGACCTGTGTGAAAGAGAGAAAATGCCAAGCAGCTGGCAGAGATGTGTACCCTCTCATCCCTGGCCCCCAATGCTGCAGAAGGGAGTGCTTTTCTGCTATCTACCCAGGTCCAGTCAGAGCATCTGGCCTGGGTCCTGGGTCACTGACTGGCATGGACTCATCCGGGACCAATCACAGGAAGCCCAGCATGTGCTGTGCTGGGGCTCTTACACCCAAAGTCCTCTGTGTCTGTTTGGCAGGAAGTTGGAAATTAGCCTGTGTGTGTAAGAGGAGCTTGAGGAAAACAAAGGCCCCAGGAAAACACCTTAGCAAGCCTAGGAAGCAGCCCATTAGTTTACACTATGAAGTCCTGGCCAGAGCCTGGTAACTTCACAGGTGGTCTCAGCTCTACCTGCACCCCAAGGAAGGTATCCTTGGAGAATTTTTCTCTGCCCTAAGCCAAGTGGGCTGTCCAGCCTGATAACAGTGGGTAGTAAAACCCTGGGAGGAATTTTATCTATTTCACACCCAGCACACCCTTTATCCAGAAGAAGGTAGGAAAACATTTAGAAGCCCTAGTATGAATACGGATGGCTCTTCCAGCCCTTTCCTGAGAGCCTACCTGACCTATCCTGGGTTAGTCTTCTGAGCTCAGCTGAAGATGTGTGGCTGACAGGCCAGGCATATTCTCTCCATTAATGTGGTTAAACTCACTTACCTCAGCCTGAATCACTGGATATTCCTGCTCAGATTCCATATGATGATGCCCTACCCCCTTAACCCTTGCTGACTTGCTTAACACTCGTCTGTCAGCTCGGTCCGCATGTGTTCCTGCTCCTCATGTCAGGCCATAAAGGCAGCCAGAATTCAGCTGGCACAAGGTGGATCCTACCTTCAGGGAGCACAAAGGACAGACAATGTTGAGCTGACCCTCCATACTCCAGGGAATGGAGGCAGGGGAGTGGTGCTAGGACAGACGGCTCCAGGCCAGATGCCAGCATCCTAGTATCCCCATGCCCCCTGCAGTTCCCAATGGTCCAGCTGGTCCAGTTCCCAATGGTCAGACTCAGATCATCCTACCAACCTGGCACATGCAGCACCATGAGCCTACAGGGCAGTTTGGCCTGATGTCTGCCTAGCTTGTCAGAGGGAAGGGAAAAGATGATGCCACGTATGGTCTGTGTCTTGACTACATTTCCCTTCCCATGTTGGAAGACACCATCACTGAGATACCAATGGCATTGTTCTCACTGTGTGGGAGAACAGAAAAACTCCCAGCGGTTCCTGCAAAGAGGGCACAGTCCTGGTGCAGGGACAAGAGGAGCAGGTGGGGGCTCAGTCAAGGCAGCAGGTTACCGAGGGCCAGCATGGACACTTGCTCCAAGTGCTGCCCTGCTCTGAATAGGGAGGACTGGGGATGTCCCGTGGCAGGTGTCCCCAGCTGGGGTGCAGCATCTGGAGCAAAGGATGAAGAGGCCTATTCTAGGTGACAGAAACAAATGAGACCCACATGCAAACCCATGGGACTCAGCATCCCAGTAGGCTCAAACCCAGGTGGGACAGCCCCTCAAGCAGCAGTTGCCACCAAAGATGGAGGCCACAGGCAGCAGGAGGGCCTCCCTTGGCTGTCCCCAAGAACCTTGGAATGCATGCTCTGCTGTCCCCAGCCTGACCACAACCCTTGCTTGAGCTGAGTCTTGTTCAGGAAGGCCTAGAAACTGGGAAGTCCCTGGCATGGTGCCCTCCACTTCCTTCACATGATTCCCAGAGCTCTGGGAGGCCAGGAGGAGGCCATTTTTGTGGTCAGAAAATGTCTGCAGCTGTGGCCATCAGAGAGACATCATCCCCAGCCCTGCTGATATGGGGTGGTGCATCCCTAAAGCGCCACTCGCCCCTGGGTTCTTCCTGGGGGGGGCAGCAGTTTGATGGGGAGCCGTGTGTGTGTGTGTGTGTGTGTGTGTGTGTGTGTGTGTGTGTGTGTATATCTTTCCCTCTGACCCATGAGGTCCTTTCACATCCATGGAGCTCTAAATTCAAGGGCAGAGCACAGAGAGAGGCAGCAGCAGACACCAAACTGCGGTTTTTAGTTCAATGGTTTTGACCTCAGCTGCACTTCTGAGTTACCTAAGGAGCTCTTTTTACAAATTACTCAATGCCTGAGTACTTCAATATGCACTTGGCAAAGAGAAGATCTGAACGACTAGTAAAACATATGAATGGATACTCCGCTGTATTAGTCATCAAGGAAATGTAAATTAAAACCACACTGTGATTGTGACACCACCTCACATCCACTAGGATGGCTAACATGAAAAAGGATTTAAAAAATTCTTTCTGTTGTTGCTTTTGGCAAAGATGTGAGGCAACCAGAACTCACTCACATGGCTGGGAGGGAGGGAATACAGATTAAGAGGAAAATTATTTGTCAGTAGAGATTCAGGCTGAAGATATGTATACTCCATAAGTGGGTTGCAATTCCATTTTTAAAGAACATCTAGGAGAAACGCAGACAGCAAATATTGCCCCAAAAGATATACATTAGATTTCCCTAGCAGCAGCAGTTATAACAGCCCCAGGAATGGAAACAACAATGGCAATAACCACGATACCCACCGAGGGAAGGTTGGATGGGTGAGTTCAGGAGTACTCATGGGGGAGGACACTGAGCAAGAAGGAACAAATCACAACCATTGGCACAAGTCACATCGCAGACATACCACTGAACACAGAAGCCAGGCACAAAGGGACACACACTGTGTGATTTCATTTACATTCTACCCACCCTATACTGTTAGAAGCCAGAATGGCAGCCGGCCTCTGGAACCGGGCAGTGACCAGAGGACGCGCCAGGAGAGAGGGAAGGTGAGGAGTGGAGGTGAGGTTCTGCCTTTCTGTGCAGAGGCTGGCAATGAGGGCGAGTTGACTTTGTGAAAAGCCAGGAGCTTTACACGTGTGATATGTGCTGCCAGGCAGCTATCTTTTATTTATTTGGTTTTGACATCTATGAGAGTACCTCGAAAAGTTCATGGAAAAATGAAATTAGATGTGAAAGACTTTTGAAGAACATGCACATCAGGGGGTGGGTCATCAGAAAGCTTATGAAACATACACATTACATGCTGGCATGCACAGAGAGGCCAGGGCTGTGGGAGGGCCTGGTAGGAATTGTTGGGGGGTACCCCAACTAGGCTGTGGTATATACTGGTGTGCATGAGGGTCAGGTCTGTGGAGGCCTGGGCTAGGCTGGACAGCACCCATCAGTTCATGTGAGAGATGGGGCAAAGGCACAACTGACCAGGCAGCTGCATCCACCAGTATGAGCATAGTGCAGGTGATGGATGAAACTTGACCCCGAACTAGCCGGCACATGTGAGTCAAGCCTGAGGTTCCACCCAGGCAAGGTTTCTTGGGGGACTCCCCCGCTACATCACTGGACTCAAATTCTGGCCACAGGGAAATTCACAAAGTATGTGGTCTGACTTTGAAGTACCTGTATCGGGACTGGGCCTCTTCAGTTGCTAATGCCTGTGCATTGCACAGCGTGCCCAGACGCACACGGGGGACATGACAGCCGGCATTTCTAGGCCAAAGATGTGGCTTGCTGCATCGGGATGGAAAGCAGAACAGGCTGGACAACTCTCCTGGCCAAGCTTTGCAGCAAGTGTCTGGGTCTGTGGATGCACTAAGGTGGACTTGGTCAGCCTGTAGTCTTTGGAAAGATTTTCCCAACCCTGGTGCAGTAGAGCGTCTAACGTCTTAGAACTGTCAGCACACTCAAGTAATGCCCTCAGAGCATTTTTCCCCCTGCACTAGGCTCTCTAATGCATCATCAAAGGCCCTTCCCCCATCGTCGGGTGCTGAGTCCCTTCCCCTTCCCTGAGTGGACACAGGAGATAAAAAAAAGAACTGAAACACGTATCCATCCACCTTCCCCCACCCTAGTGAGAGGCCCGTGTGAGCATGTACCCCTCTCAACTATGTAAACAATATAAAAAATAAAATTATAAAAAAGAACCGTGCACATTACAAACTATATGTATGGATATAATTTTTTTGCACAAAAATAAACATCATTTTAATTTCATTTTCCATCAACTTTTTGTAGTGCTCTTACATGTGATCTGTAACAAAAATGTGTGTGTGTTGCCGACCCTAAGGAGCAGCAGTGATGGCTCAAGTAACTTGGTAGTCATCACTCATATGAGACCTGAGTGGAGCTCCTGGCTCCCAGCTTTGGCCTGGCCTAATTCCAGCTACTGCAGATGACATCTGCAGAATAAATCAGTGAACGGAAACACAGGTTGTCTCTAATTAAAAAAAAAAAGTTTGGATTTTTTGAAATGGAGCATTCGGTTAGAATCTGTGGGGGTGGGAGTGAGTTACCAGACATCAGTATTTTCTAATATGCCAGATAATTATAATGTGTAGCCAGGAGGGGAAGCCCTGGTTTAAAGTCCTCAGATGGCTCTGGCAACCGCCACTGCCAGCTCAGGGAGTGAGACGTGGGGCTTTAGGCCAGGGCAGAGGGCAGCTCAGCATGCTGCGACAACGTTTCCTCCAGGGCAGTGTCTTCTGGAAGCTGGCTGCATCTGTTTCCCTTGATTTCTAATGGGAACAAGGAGAGTCCCGCCCCATCCTGGGGTAGCCAATCACTCAGCGCAGCGGCTACGGGTCTTTCTGACAGACAGGTGGCAGTTGGACTTCCTGGAAGAAGGCACTGTGGAGGCTCTGAGGAGTGGAGGGCAAGGAGAGGATCTGACTTAGGGTTGCATACATTAGTGCGTGACAGCCGGCTCTAGGCTCCAGACGACACCCAAAGGCCCTGGCCTGCGTGTGCAGATCAGGAACTTACCACAAGCCCCTGAGAGCCACATTGGGCTCAGCCCTAAGTGTGTGGGCTGAGGCTTTTCTTTCTGCTCCATCCCATGTGGTGAATGGCAGATTCCCTAGTAATGGCATATCCTCCAGCATACTCTGGCTAATCCGCAGGCAGCCCGGCCAGGATAAGACGCAAGATGGGCTCACATGTACATGTTACACCACCATTACCACTACTCGCTACCACCACTCGCTATCAGCCCTTCTGGAAACATGGCCCTCAGGCCTGCCACCATGTAAAAGCTATGCGGAGGCTCTCCAAGGCCCCACCAGGGACAGTGAGCTGGCTGCATCTACTGGCTGTGTCCCTGCATGTCTGCCTCACAGCGTGGCATCTGAGCCAGAGTGCACAACGGGAAGGAGCCCAAGGCCTCCTGCATGTCTACAGGCAAAGCACGCTGGGGCCTCGGCTGGGTTCTCTGGGCCCAAGAACACAGAGTGGCGTGGGCTGTGACAGGACAAGTCCAGTTGATAACGCTATGTCACTCAAGAGCAGTCATGCCTGACAAAAGAAATTCCTCGAAGTTACAGAAGCATGTGTAGAGCAGAAGGAGAGTATCTCCCCGCTGCAGCCTCCCGCTTTCTGCTCCTCAGAGCTGAGCCTGCAGGAGGCCCCCAGGACTACCCCACCTCCCCATCTGTGAAATACCGCAGTGCCAACCCATGCCAGCCAGAGTGACACTACCCCTTCCTGTTGTCTTCTGTAAGAAGCATTGATGAAATACTTCCTTTTCATGCTTCAGGAAGTGGGTGGCTAGCAGGAGTTCTTGATTTCATTTCATTTTTCCCCCTAGAGATAGGTGTGCTTTGGAGACAGTTGCATGCTTAAAAAAAAAAAAGTAAGGGATGCTGGGTCCAGGAGGACAAGGTGACAAGAGAAGGCAGGGAGCCGCACAGGCTGCGTGCAGGGGTATCGAGCACAGGAGAGCTGGGTTTCAGGGTGCACCTGCAGCAATAAGGTATGGCCATGGGCAGGCCTGGGTCTCCTGTAGACAGGCACATGCCACTCCTCAGAGTGAAGGCATTAGCTAAAGAAAACTGACCTGGATGCACACAGGCAAGACTTCCTGTTGTCCAGGAAGACGCTTAGGCCTACTCTGGAGCTGCTGGTAGCTTCCTGTCATCACACAACCTCCAAGAGGCACCCAAGTTCACTTTCCTAGGCCTCCTTTTACTTACATGTTTATTTTTCCTTCTAAAAACATGCAAACCACTCAGCCAAGGCCCTCTATTTCTCTATCACTGATAACAAGTGTGTGTATATAGGATCCGGGGTAGCCTTCAGGTGTCCCACAGCTCACACACAGGACTTCTAGGACAGGGGCTGGAGGCCTCATTCTATCTACTCCTGCCTTAGAAGCACATCAGAGTGCCTGGCACGATGGCTCAGTGGCTAAATCCTACCCTTGCAAGTGCCAGGACCCCATATAGGCACCAGTTCATATCCCAGCTGCTTCATTTCCTATCCAGCTCTCTGCTTGTGGCCTAGGAAAGGAGTGGAGGATGGCCTAAAGCCTTGGGACCCTATACTTGTGTGGGAGATCCAGAAGAAGTTCCTGGCTTCTGGCTTCGGATCAGCTCAGCTCCAGCTGTTATGGGCACTTGAAGAGTGAACCAGTGGATGAAAGATCTTTCTCTTTGTTTCTCTTTCTGTAAATCTGCCTTTCCAGTGGAATACATACATCTTAAATGAAAAAAAGAGCACATCAGATAAGTACCTGAGGTGGTTTGAGTCCTCACAGGTGATGGTATCCCTGTGGCAGCAGAGTTTAAGCAGGAGACTGCTCACAGTGGGAGGGCAGGAGTAAGGGAAACGCCCTGGAGCCAGCAGTGGTGGGGGCTGTGACCATTCTGTCCCTGCCCATCCCCCACCAGGGAGGAAGAGAGTCTTTCAGGATAGGTGGCAGTAGCTATTGCCTGGGATTGAAAGACATGGACATTGGTGACCTCACGCCTGGCAAGAAAGGGAGTTGACAGGTACACAGCTCCCCAGTATCATCCTGTCCCACCCTCAGGTTTAGCTCTAGCCCGAAAGACATGTGAGGCCCTGTAGCCTGGCTGGGTAATGCACAAGGATTTGACCCTGGCAGGGTGGGAAAGGGCACCAAAACAGACAGGGGCCTGCCTGGGGAATGGACAGCCAAGAATAGCCAGCACAGGCACCTGGCATAGCACTTTTGTAAAGTCTACATTGGGCCCGGCGCAATGGCCTAGTGACTAAAGTCCTTGCCTTGCAAGCGCCAGGATCCCATATGGGTTCTGGTTCTAATCCCGACAGCCCTGCTTCCCATGCAGCTCCCTGCTTGTAGCCTGCGAAAGCAGTCAAGGATGGCCCAAACCCTTGGGACCCTGCACTCACGTGGGAGACCTGGAAGGAGGCTCTTTGGCTCCTGGCTTTGGATTGACTCAGTATCAGCTGTTGTGGCCGCCTGGGGAATGAATTAATAGACGGAAGACTTTCCTCTCTGTCTTTCCTCCTCTCTGCTTTCTAATAAAAATAAAATAAATCTTTAAAAAAAAAAAAGTCTACATTGCAAGTGTAAGAGGTGGAATGAGGTACCTCCATGTAAATACACAGAAAGAGAGGCCACTATAAGCAGAGGCTGAAACAAAAACAAAGTAAGAGTTCATAATAATGATGGGGTCTCCACCAGGAGAGACAAGTCACTACACAGAAATGCGCATATGTTCATAAAGACAACTCCAATTTATCCACAAAAGCGTAAATGCAGTCACAACCATACGGAGATGTTTCAGGGCTTGATTGTGGTCAGTAGTTAATGCTGCTTCCTGCAATGCCAGACCCCCTACCATGAGTGCCACGGTGTTCAAGTCCCACATGCTCCACTTCCCATTTATTTTCCTGCTATTGGCTGGGAAAAGCAGTAGAGGCTAGTCCAAGTGCTTGGGTGCCTATTATCCATGTGGGAGACCAGGAAGAAGCTTCGGGTTTCTGGCTCTGGCCTGGCCCAGCAGGCTGTAGTGGCCACCTGGGGAATGAATCCGTAGATGGGAAATCTCTTTCTCTCTCTTCCTTCTCTGTGTAACTCTGACTTTCAAACAAATACATTTTCAAAAGTAGAAACCACGTGGTATACACCTTTAAAGGCTGAGGATGGTGAGGGACTACAAGTGCCTGAGACACTGCACAGGCTCCTGGAAGCTAGCAGAGGACAGCCAAAGCAGGGAGGACATTAAGGAAGGGACACAGACAGGAAGCAAACCCCCAAAACTTGGAGAAGCTCAGACTTGAGAAGCCCAGGTATTATGGATAATGGGGACAAGAGACAGGAACTGGGTGGGAGGGGAAGGGCCTGGGAACATTGGCTGTAATCTTTCCCAAACCTCATTGTCGCTCCTACCCTACATGGATGAGACAAAGCATGGATCGGGGAGACTCAAACCAGAGGCAGGGCACATGAATACAGGTGTGAACACAACAGGTGAAGATTAGGTCTGCAGACAGAGCAGGCGGGCTCTGCATGCTGCCCCAGTTCCACCGCACCACTCTGGGTTTACATCACCCTGTGCAGGCATCAGGGAGTTTAAAGCATAGCTGTGAATTCTGTGATATTTCTCCCCCGAGGCTGGGTCCATGTCGCCTTCCCTAGATCTGGGTAGCTGTATGTCCACAGCGGAAACTACACAGTATGACTTTCCAGGCCAAGCCAGAAAAGACCATGCAGGTTCCATCTTGCTGGCCAGAATATTCACACTGGAATCCCAGGCCATATACTAAAGAGGCCATGCACTAAAGAGGCCATGTGGAGTCAGTGGTCCCAGCTGGGCTGAGCCCTCCTGCTGTCCCTGCCAAGTGAAGGACCATCCTGGAAGCAGCTTCAGCCAGCACTGTCACCCCTAGTTGTTCCAGTTAGCCCACCCGAGGGCCCGGACATGGACCTGTGTGCTTTCTCTGACTCCAGGTCTCCCACACGGGTATAGGGTTCCAAGGCTTTGGGCTTATCCTCTACTGCTTTCCCAGGTCATAAGCAGGGAGCTAGCTAGATGGGAAGTCGAACACCAGGCCACAAACTGGTGTCCATATGGGATCCTGGAGCTTGCAAGAGAAGGATAGCTGATTGAGCCACCATGCCATGCCCCAACAAGTACTTCACAGTAAGGAGACTACACCCAAGGGACTTTTGATGATGCTTCCAGCTGTTTTCATTTATCACAAGTCTTGGAGGGAAGCTGCCACTGGCATTTGGAGGGTAGGGGTCAGGTGCACTGCTGACCACTCTACACTGAACAAACAATGATTTGGCCCAAATCAGTCAATAGTGCCAAGACTGAAAGAGCTGGCTCCAGGGAAGAGATGCCGATGTCTCAAGGACTGTTGATGAAAAAAAGTCTGGCTCCCTCCCAATAGAGAATTCCCAGTTGGTAAATTCTCCCCAAGCACACAAAGTGTAGCTAGCTTCATACTGCTCCATTCATAAATACAAACAGGCAGTCAAGGCATTCTAGCAATTGAGGAAAGCCTCCAACAGGAAAGAATGAAAGCAAACAAAAGAAAGCCAGGAAAGAATATAAATTGAGAAGGATATTAAGATAAGACAAAGAACAGAAACCCTAGCAGAGAGTAGAGGGAGAAAACATATGTATAAAATAAGAACAGGACATAATGTAAAATGAATTGGAGAACAACAATTCTAATATTAAAACTAGAAAAGCAAAAAAAAAAAAAATCTAAATCAACAAAAACTGTAACATGAGATCAATGAAGATCCCAAGAAAGATGACCAAAAGGTCAATAAATGGAAAATAGGAAATTAGACAGATCCAAATCATCCAATGAGTGAAACAGACAGGAGAAAGTTATTAAAGACAACATTCCAGAACTTAAGGGACTGCTTAGCACAGCAGTCAGGAGTATGTCCACGTCTGCTGTGAGTGAACCACAAACCGTGCCCTATGACTACAGGAAGGGCGCATGGGGGAAGGCAGTGGGTCTGTAGGGAGACTCGGGCCTCATCCACTGCAAGATGTCAATAGAACAGCAGCAAGAGAAACACTGTGGGGACACAGGGCTGAAAGAGGCTCCTGTTGTAAGGAAGGTGGGAAATGCTGGGAAATTTTTATGACCCTCTCAGTACTACTGACATTCAAACCACATGCAAACATTATTGTGATCATTCATTTAGTAAAATATAAATTAATTACAGGTGGGTATAATACAAATTGCAATGTAATGACACTAGTCATAAACTTTTTTTGAAAATTTATTTATGCAGAAGAGCTTGCCCAGGAACCCTCAACAAGCAGGCACAAGTGGGCATAAGGTGGACATGGATAGACATAATGCAGAATTGATGGTGGAGTGAGGAGCCAGGCCCAGAGTTGCCGTGACAGGACCCCTCTCCAGATGTGCCACAGTTGGGTTATGTCAGCAGCCAATGGAGGTGGAACACAGCCATTGCCACCTGAAGCTGGGACAAATGGGTCTCAAGTTACCTCATCTCCTATCAGGGCTTCCCCAGGAGGAGCCTGGGGTTTTGAGTGTTAGGGCTGAGTGCAACTCCCTGGGCACCAGCAGCAGGCCTGACCTCCCCTTCTTCCCCTGTTATCCTTCCATTCCCTTTGTTTCTGGCCTCCCCTGCAGTATTCCAGAGCTCCACTCAGGGACCCATTTGGATGAGGACTGACCATTTGGAGCAATGCCATTAAGTTTCCTTTCCATAAAATGTTTCAATTACTACCTATTTCTTAAAAAACTCATACCACCATTGTAGCACAATAAGTATTTGTTGCAAAAAAAAAAAAAGAAAATATTAAAAAGCATCCATGATTCTACCAGTCAGAAAAATCAAAACGAAAAGCAGAAAACAACCCACTGCTGGCCTATGAGTTTACAGAACGTTCCCACGCCCATTCACAAATAAAGATGCTCTTGATTTGTATGTCATCTGGGCACCACATACCAGGCTGTGCTGCAGCCATTAGCTGTGCTCATCACCTGCACAGTGGGTGCTATGAATGGTAGGTGCTGTGTGTGGTGGGTGCTGTGTCCAGTGGGCGTAATGTCCACACCCCCCAGGCAGGAAGCAAAGGCTCAGGGAAGTTGTATTCTTGCTGAAACACATCAGGCCAATTCTCTAGGCTGAGTCCCAAGCTACTTGCTCTGGAGGTTATAGAAGATGTTTCTATGTTTACTTTTTCAAAAACAACATATCTGAATCCCTTTCTCAGAAACAAATGCACATTTCTGTCATTCTGCTGTTATACAGGGATGCACACACATTTTGAATAATGAAAACCTGTTTTGGGCTCTCAGATAATTTCTGCTTCCTGTTATAAACAATGTAACTGTCTACATATGAATGCCTATATAAATATAGACACTTTTGCTCAGTCTCAACACATTTTTTAAAGCCACCTTTTTTCCAACCACATCAGTAGTACATGTTGGCCTTGGCACATCCCCCCACATTCATTATTTACAAGATATTTTCACTTTTTAAAAATCCGGAGAGAGCGAGGCGGGTATTTGGCATAGAGGTGGGCATTTGAGCCTCAGTTCCCTTGTGAATGCACACACTGGGATGCAGCAGGTGGCTCAAATATTTGGGCCCCTGTCACGTAAGTGGGAGACCCAGATTGAGTTCTAGGTGCGTGGCTTCTTAGCCTAGCCCTCTGCTACAGTTAGTATTTGGGGGAAATGAACCAAAAGATGGGAGTTATACCACTCAAACTTAACGAACTGATTCATTTTGTAAAATGTGTCTTGTGATTTAACATTGGATTAGAGAATTCTATGCCTCAAGGATCCTAGCACATTTCTCTTAATCTAGAAATTAAGTATCCTTGCCAGAAAGTAAAAGTTACAGTTACTCCAGCAGTGTTTGCTGTGACTTGCACAGGCCAGGCAGAGCCTCAGGAGAGGATAAGGAAGGAAGGGATGGTTTGGAGAGAGCAGGGAAAGCCATGCGACAAGTGAGTCCTGCCTGGCTAGAGAGTTGTCAAGCTTTCCCAGGGCAAGCACTGCAGTGCTGGGAGCTGTGGCTTGAAGGCCATTTGTCCCCGCCTGAACTCTTCCTCACATTTGACGGCCACGGTGGCAATGATGGGATGGGGATGGGAATCCTGCAGAAGGGTCACTAAGAAGGACTAACGCCCCCCAGCATCTTTTGCTTTCTCTTCCACACACACGTTCACGTGCCCTCCCACCTTTCCACCATGTTACCACACTGTATGAGATCCTAGTACCTGCAGTTTCTAGAACCGTGACCTTATATGAGCCTTCCTTCCTAAATTAGTCATTCTTAAGCATCCTGTAATAGCAACAGAAAAAGACTAATACACTGCGTCTAAAGCCCTCTTAGCTACCTCTGATGACACCAAGCTGTTCTTACTGTCCTCAGGATTCATTCCATTCAGAAAGTCAACCCAAGTTCCCTGGCCCCTCCTCTTACTCAGCTGCCAAGATTCCTGGCATCCTGGTCTTCACTGAATGCATGCCAAAGCTTAGAAAAGTCTTAAACTACACATGAGCTCATTGTTCTCTTACCTTATAGATGTTGGTCTCTTCCAGTAGGTTGCAATCTCTAGCACCTGGAAGAAAAAATGAGAGAGGAAACTACTGGAGCTGAGAACGGAGCGGAGCATCTTTGAGCAAAGCAAGTCTGGCTGGAAGCTGAGCGGTGTGAGTCGGCGGTGTGCTGACCCAAGACAGAGACAGGTATCACAGTCTCCACCCAGAGCAGTTCTCCACTTGGACGACACCCTTCCCACTCGGCCTGGTAATGCTCTGTGGCTGGCAGAAACCCACTGCTCAAGGCCCTTCCTTCATTCCAATGACACGACCAATCTTATCAACTGTTTATTGAGTATCTTCTCTGGGCCAGGCATTGTCCTTGGGTTCCGGGGATACATCAAAACAGAGCAGACAAAATCTCTTGTCCTCCTGGGAGTCAGCTGAACCTAGATAATAAGCCTTTCTTTCTAAATTAGTTATTCTTAAGTGTACTGTAATAGCAGAAGAAAACACACTAATACACTGAGTCTAAAGACTCAGTAAATTTCAGACCCAGGAGTCAGAGATGGCTTGTGCTTTGGAGGAAAGAAAACAGCAAAGCATGGCCAGCAACTCTGGGGCAGGAGGTGGGGAGTGCTGCTAGTCACACACAGAAGAGTTATAGTGAGACTCACACTGTACAGGATTAGTCTGAACGAGCACAAGCACGGCAGAAAACCATAGCACCAGCTCTTGGGCTACTGCAGAAACCCTGGCAAGAAACAATGATAGCTGGGGGTAACAGAAGTGTCAAGATATGGGCAGAAGTTGGCATAGATGGGTTTTAGAAATTGGAGGCAATGGGATTCATGTGGGAGGTACAAAAGCAGTCAAGCAGGACCCTAGGTAAATTTTGACCTGAGTAACTAGGAGGACAGAATTGCCATTTTCTCAATTGTAGGTACCTGCAATTTTTTCTTTTCTTTTAATAGATGGAGCATGTTTGGTGTGAAGATAAGAAACTTGGTTTGGGATATGTTAAGTATAGCATACCTTTTATTTATCTTTAGTGAATTATTTTATTTATTTGGAAGGGAGAGAGAGAAGAAAAGATCTTTCAGCTGGTTCACTCCCCAAATGGCAGCAGTGCTCAGGAACAGCCAGGCCAAAACCAGGAGCTAGGAAGTCCATGCAGTCTTTCATGTGAGTGGTAGAGGTCCAAGTAACTGTGCCTCTTTTGCTGCTTTTCCAGGTACATCAGCAGGAAGCTGGACTGGAAATGAAGCAGTCAGGACTTGAGCCAGTGCTCTGATATGGATGGCAGCTTAGCCCACTGTGCCACAGCACCAGGTATAAACAGATGTAAGCAGGTGGATAAGGGTAAGTGCTGAGCATGCCGCCATTCCACCACGCACATAGGCTGGGAATGCCAGGGGGGCAGATGTGGACAGAGAGGCTGTCCCAGGCCTGGGCCCTGCCCAGCTCAGTGGAGGACTCAAGGAAGGACTAGTGAACACACAGGGTGGTCACCAGGAGAAGGAAGAGGAGGAAGGAATAATCAGTGTGACGGGTCGTGTAACATGAAGTCAGGGTATTAGCATCTGATTCAGCACTGTGGAGTCCCGAGACCCTAGTCAGAGCAGAATCAGCTGGGATGAGCGCCTGTTTGGAGCAGGTTCAAAGGAGGAACTCAAGCCCTTAATAGGGGTACAACGGTGGCTGGGGCGGCAGCAGAACTAGAAGCAAAGGGGCCAGGGATCACATGGTGAACCAGTTCCACCTTCATTTTGCCCATTCATAAAATGGCAAGCATAAACCTGGCACTCACACAGCCCCTGTCAACAGCAACTGTTGCTGCCAGTGCTGGGCCACATCCTCTCTGTGACTGAGCCTTGTTCCTCCTCGGTCCCAGAAGCCAGCAACTTTAGCCTTAGAATAAATGCCCAGGGGGTGGGGTTGCTGAGCAAGTCCTCAGCTCAGCCGAAATGGAAAGTGGGCCCCTCCCTTCTCCTGCAGGGAAGTCAGAGCAAGAAGGGCAGGGTCCCTGACCCTACAGAGCTGGCTGGCAGGCAGCCAGGCATGCCCAGATATGAACGGTGCTCCAAGGACACTGTGACAGGGCTAAAGATGGACAATGAGTGTGGCGAGGTCTCCTGTGGCCAGCTGGTATGGACAAGGGGCCTCCTGCAGTAGTCCTGATCCATCCGTAGCTTCTATACTCTCTGAGACTCTGGAACAAGGCAGGGGCCTAGGGCCATCTGAGTCTGGGGCCAAAAGAACCCCCCCCCCCATACACACACCATGTCTCATCTCTCTCCAGTATATACCATGGGAAGCTCTTTCCTCCATAACCAGAAAAGACATGCACTTTCACTGAATTTGTAAAGTACATAAAACAGGAAAAAAGTCATACTTCTATGACCTAGAGATAACTCCAATGTACATTTGATATGCATGTTTCCATATATTTTTCTGTGTGCCCAAAGGCATATTTTTAGAAGACCAAAATCATGTACATTAGGTTTTTAAAAATATATTTACTTATTTTTATTGAAAGGCAGATTTACAGAGAGAAGAAGAAACAGAACTTTCATCTGCTGGTTAACTTCCCAGGTGGCCACAATGGCCAGAGCTGAACTGATCCAAAGCCAGGAGCCAGGAGCCTCTTCTAGGTTTCCCACATGGGTGCAGGGTCCAAAGGCTTTGGGACATCCTCAACTGCTTTCCCAGGCCATAAGCAGGAAACTAGATGGGAAGTGGAGCAGCTGGGACATGAACTGGCAGCCATATGGGATTGCAGCAGTTGCAAGATGAGGATTTAGTCACTAGATTATCATGCCGGGCCTGTACGTTAGATTTTACAACCTATTTTGACTGAATCTGCTGTATCTCTTGTTGCAGCTCTTCTGAACTTATTCATTTTCTTCCATATGATTTTTTTTTTTGAGAGGCAGAGTAACAGAGAAAGGTAGCGAAATCTTCCACCTGCTGGAACACTCCCCCAGTAACTACAATGGCTGGGTGGGACCTAGGCCAGATCAAAATCAGGACTTTCCTCCAGGTCTCCCACATGGGTGCAGGGACCCAAGCATGTGGGCCATGCTCTGCTGCTTTTCCAGGCACATCGACAGGGAGCTGTATCTGAAATGAAGCATCAGTGACTTGAATTAGCACCCATATGGGATGCTAGCACAGTAGATGGCAGCTTAACGCACAATACCATAGCACAACCCCCTGGTAAGATAAAGTTAAGAGCTCCATAGTATTACATTGTGTTCAGTTATGCAACTCCAAAGCCCTGGACACTTACAATGTTTTAGGTGACAAGAACAAGTCTGAGAGAGTTCTTCTAGAGAAGGGCAGTAAATCTCTGTCTCCTTGAGCTACAAAAAGTGGATCTGTTCAGTTAACAGTGCATGGGGGTCCTGGAGCAAGGGGCAGCGGGGGAGAAGGTAAGCTGAGGGTGGGGATATTGGGAGCTGTGCCCCAAAACAGAGTAGCCATTTAGACCCCAGAGGCTGAGTCAGTCCTAGGTGGTGCCTCAGCAGCAGGCAAACAATAGGCCCCTCCCACAAACCCAGTGAAATCCCAGGGGATTCCCCAACTGGCCAGGAAGAGCCTGTCCTTCCCTGACCTCAGCCAGAGTCCATCCCCACCCCCTCTCCAAATTCCCCCTCCCCAGGAAGCTCCTCCCATTCTCCCCCACAGAGGCAGTTGGGCATCCTTGGTCCAGCATTCAACTTGGGAATGGGGCACAGCTGGCTGGGAATGCTCAATTAGAGTTCCGGGCACAGCTGCCTGGGAATGCTGAATTAGAGTTCCAGAGAAAGAGCAGCCCCTCTCCTCTGGCTGGCCCAGCCTTGGCTGTGGCTCCCAAATCCTCAAATTCCCCACAGGGGTCTGCAGGGACATCCTATGACCCTACGAGAAGAGTGTCCCCAGTGAGTTCTGGGATGAGAGGGGAGAAGCCTAGGCTACAGGCCTGCTTTTCTGCTTTCCAACTTCACCCTGGGCAAGGGTGTTCAGCTGTGGAGTGGAGGCACCATGAGGAAGAGGCTGGGGTCTGTTTTGGGTTGCAAGGAGATCTGTACCACTCAGCATGCAGCAGATGTTCCATAAACACACCGGGCCAAGGCATGAGGCCTATCATGCCTCAGTATGCTTGTCTGTAAAATGGGGATGGGGACACTGATCTCGCACAGTCTTGTCTAGAGGACTGAATGAAGCTTCAGTAAAACAGCACAGTGTCTGCTATGAACACAAGACAGAGCCCAACACCCCAAGAGGGTTGGCCTGTGCCCCACACTCCAGAACGTGGGCGGGAACCTTGCAGTCTCTTGCTGATGAACAGCATCAGTTTGCCTCCACCTTGCTTAACACTGCACCTGAAATCTATCTGCCTGGTAGAGCAAGCGTCACACTGTGTGGCTGATATCCTGCCTGCCTGCCCGCCCCCCGCCCCCCGGGCTTCCGGGAGCTTTGAGGACACCGGCTTTGCACAGTGCCAACACTGTGCCCCCTGAAGAACACTTGGCCATAAACCAGGTACTTATTTCCATTCTACAAGTGAGGAGGCTGAAGCTCAAGAGCATTAGGGGCCTTGCCCAAGTCCGACACTGGAGAGTGACAGAGCAATGTCAGATCCCAGTTGTAAGTGTTGGGTTTGGGCTCTGCTCTAGATGATATTATTGCAAAGGGGAATGGTCACTGAGGCAGATAAAACTCCAGGGGGAAGGTAGGACTCTTGGAAATCTGCAGGGTACCACATTCCCCCTGAGCCCCATCCCAGCTCCATGGAGACCACCAGCCTGCAGCTGCTATGGCCCCCAAAAGCTCCTGAGTAACTGACAGAAATGTGGGCTTCAGGACACCCCCGAGTGTGCACCCTCAGCTAAGCAAGAGTACTTGTGGATCCTTAACCTAGACCTGACTGTTAGAGCTCCAGCAGTGGGGATGGTGGCAGCAGGGCACCTGTTCAGAGCTGGTCTGTCCTGGCTATGGAGGAAGAACTCACCTGGGAGAGCCCAGGATCCCTGTGGCATCTGGTGTGTGGTAAAGGTTAAGTGGAAGGGAGCCCCCAGGCTCCAACAACCACAAGTGAGGGAGAGGGGGCGGCCGGACCTAAACCTGGGATACAGAAGGAGGTGACAAAGGATTGGAACGCTCGAATATGGCTCTAGTCATTTGTTTGTGACAAATTGCACGTTTCCTGGAAGGCAGCTCCACAGCTGACTCATCCTCATGTCTGTACCACACCCAGCCAGTTACTTTGAAGGGAGTTAGCACTGGGTAAGTGTAGATTACACTGGAATCATAACAGGCCAGTAGGCAGCAGGACAGCTGGCACATACTGTGCATGCCTGCAGTACCAGGGAAGGGTCAGTTCTGCTTGGTCCAGTGTGTCCTGACCACAAATGCTTTTATTTGGTCCGTTGGTGCCTAAGTCTAGAAACCACCCATAGAGAACCATCTAGAACCACTGAGGACAAGGGACGGCTGATAAAATAGTCTCTGACACAAGAGCTGGCCTTATTTACAGGGTTAAAAATATTCACAGCAAAAGGATGCCGGGGGACACAGGTGTGAACTCTGCAGAGGGAGGTATGGGGAACAGAGAGGGACAGGGGTTTCCAGGGAGTGGGAAGCAGCTGTGCCCAGGGGTGTCGGCAATGGGGCTCCTTCAGGGCCCAGGCCAAGGATCCACACTGGCTCCAGTGGTGTGCAGCAACCTGCAGGGCTGGCCCACTGCCTACTGCCCGTCATGTCTTGGATCCTGTGCACCCTGGGCATTGCATAGTGTCGCGAGGTGCGGCCTGCCTGCCTCCAGGGACCTCCCCCACCTGGTGGGAAGCTGGGAGTTGGGCTCTGGGGGCTCTTCCACTGTGCAGCTCGCTAGGGCAGAGCCCTGGCCTCATGCTGGCCTGGCGAGGGCCCCCACGTCCCGGCTGGGCTCACAGTCGCTGACCCTGTCCCTGGGGCTGGCAGAGTCTGCCCAGTGCGAGGTATTCTGCTTGCTGGCCAGGAGGCCTGGCCTGGCAGACAGCGGGTGCTGGGGTGATTGGGGGCCCACAGGAGTCAGCGCTCCCTGGGCAGGGCCCTGAGTTTCTGATTCAAGCGTTGTCCTTTGGGTCTTCCTTGTAAAGTGCCTGTTGGTCACAGGGACCAGGGCCTGTGCAGGCCAGCCACCTCAGGTGTGAGTGGGGGACTGTGGGTGCCCTTACAGGACGTCCAGTGGCCTAGAAAGGGCTGGGCCACCTCTGGTGCACCAGGTGATCGGTGATAGAGAGCCCCATATTGCCTTCCAGCTGGGACAGGATCACCAGGACCCGTGCAGGGGTGGCACGCTGTCCCGGGTGCGCAGGCTGCCCCGGGTGGACACCACGTTGAAGCTGTCAGTGCAGTCGCACTGTACGTGCAGGTAGGACTTGGGGTGCTGGTTCTCCACCACCACCATGATGAGTCCCACCCAGCCATGTGTCAGGTAGTGTGCCTTTTCCCTCAGGTGAGCACAGAGACCATGGGGCACCTGGGCCTCCTCTCCTAAGCCATTTTGAAGAAACTAGCTGCACTTAGTGATTCCATAGATACTGAAATGGATGGCACATCAGAACAATCTTGCCCCCTGGGAACTGGGAGGGCCCTGGACTATGAGAAAGAAAAGCACCAGCCACCAATGATCTCCTTATTGAGAGCTTGTGCCAGGTAAGAAGTAAGAAAGCAGCCTCTCCTCCTCCTCTCTCTGTCCCTCTCTGCCTCTCTCCTCCCCTGTGTGTGTGTGTGTGTGTGTGTGTGCGCGCGCGCATGGGCAGAGGGAGGTAAGGGGGATAAGGGAAACCAAAGCCTTGGAAGCAGCCTGCTGTTTGATAGCACAACGTCCTGCCCAGACCCTGATAACTCTGCAGGTGCTCTCCATCCTCTCCTAAAGGAAAGCTGCTAGGAGAACCCTCTCTGCTCAGCACCACATGGGTTTCCAGCCTGGTGACACTGGGTCCTAAATCCTTCAAGGGAGGCACCTTAGAGGAAGGGCTCCCGCTCTGATAACACTTGTGTAGTAAAACCTTGGGAAGAAGGCTACCAGGAGAAGAGGGGACCCCATTCCTTAGATTGAATACTGTATGCTCAGCCCTCTCGGCCTATCCTGAGATATCCTGTCAGGTGTCCTCGCTCCATCAAACCAAGTCACCTTACTTTCCCTCCCCCACAACCCTTCTGAATGGCTGGGCACTGTCAAATGCTGTCTGCAGATGAGCCCACCGGTATTGCTGGGTACACCCTGACCCATTCCACCTGGCTACCTTGCTTATGACTCCTCTCTGTCACCTCTGAATCTTTTCTGGCCTGAAAACAAGAACCAGTTCCCTTGCCCAGCCTGGCACTTTCACTTCAATGGTCAGAAGCCCTGACTCCTTTTCCATCGGCCATCCCCGCTGCATATGGGAAGTCCTGGAGTTGCGTATTTAAAACTTTAAGGTTTTGCCCGTAAGTGTGCACCATTTTGCTCTGCAGGTGTGCTGTGTAAGGCAGTGCGGAACATGTCTCTACAAGGCCAGGCTCAGGAGGACTTTATCACTTGATATCACTCTATCACTTCAGGGTTGAGGATGGGGGACATGACACCTTAGACCCTGGAGCACGACATTCCTGCAGAACCAGCTCCTTATTCCATGTCCAACCACTAAATGAAGTCTCCAGAATCAGGCTGGAACTCCTCAGACAGCAGCCAAAGGCCTACAGGGTCTGGCCCACTGCACCTGCCTGAGGTGAGAGGCAGCTGCCTGGACTGGCTGGCTTTGGCTTAAAACTCTGGGTCTGCGGGGAAAGGGGGCATCTGGGATAATGATAAAGACAACGCAAATGATCAGGTCCCACCCTAGACCTGCTGAGTCAGAACTGTTGGGTGTGGCCCAGCAAGCTGTGCTTTAAGGAGTCCTCCAGTGTTACTGATAGGCGTGAAAGCTTGGGAACCTTTTTGCCTTTCCCTGAGCCTGGGTTGCCCTTTTAGCCATTCTCTGCTGGTTGTAATCCCAACCAATGACCTTTCAAAAGCTCAGGTTAAGTATCATCTCTTTCAAAAAAGCCCAAAGATGGCTCCACCTCCAACTGGAGTCCCTCTGCTTCTCCCTCTGTGTGGGGCCTGTTTTATGCTTTGGTTCCACAGTTGGACTTTGAGCACTTGCTAACTGCCTCCCTGGACTGATTTCCCGCCAGCACACGCCCATGGCACACCATAAGCACCTTCGGGGCAAAGGCCAAACGTTTTGCACGCACGCATGCCATCTTTCCACAGACACCCACTGAGGATCTGCTCCCCGGGCTGTGGCCGGGCTGAGTCCTGGCACCTGGCTTCCAAGACAAAGGCAGGATCTCAGCCTGCAGAAGCCAGTGGGAGGTGAGGCAACTGCCAACCAAAATGCTGGAAAGCACCAGTGATGGTATTTCCAAAAGCACACGAGGTCCCAGATCCCTCCCTAATAGTCCCTACCCAAAAGAAACCTCTGCTCTGCCTTCTATCAACAGATTCTTGACTTTTTAAAAAAAATTATTTATTTTTTACTTGATAGTCATAATTACAGAGACTGAGAGAGAGAAACAGAGAAAGATCTTCTACCCGCTGGTTCACTTCCCTAACAGCCGCCATAATCAGAGCTGGGCGGATCCAAAGCTGGGAGCTGGGAGCCTCTTCTGGGTGTTCCTTGTGGGTGCAGGGCCCCAAGGCTTGGGCCACCCTCTGTTGCTTTCCCAAGTCCTAGTCAGGAAGCTGAATCAGAAGTGAAGCAACGGCCCCAGCGCAGTAGCCTAGTGATAAAGTCCTTGCCTTGCACGTGCCAGGATCTCATATGGGCACCGGTTCTAATCCTGGCAGCCCCACTTCCCATCTAGCTCCCTGCTTGTGGCCATTGTGGCCACTTGGGAGTGAATCAACAGATGGAGATCTTCCTCTATGTCTCTCCTCCATTCTGTATATCTGACTTTCCAAAAAAAAAAAAATATATATATATATATATATATAAATTTTAAAAAAGAAAAGAAAAGAAAAAGAAGTGAAGCAGCCAGTATGAGATGGGTATACTCCAGTATGGGATGCTCATACCATAGGCAGAGGAGGATTAGCTTGGTATAACAGTATGCTGGCCCCATCTTAATATGGTTTTAAACTCCATGTAAAGAAAATTGTATAAGTTATTTTTTTTTAGTCTCCCTTCTTTTGCTTAACATTGTGATTCTGATCAATGCTGGTTTGTACTTCTTGAAAATTACTGTATTGTATGCCATTACATGAATACAACATAATTAATACATCATGCTACTGTTGCTGGGCACTTTGGCTGTTTCCAGTTTGGGGGCTTCTGTGAATAAAGACACCATGGATGCCCTCCTCTGTGGCTTTTGGTGGATATTTGTTCTTATTCCTCTTACGTGCAAAGGAAGGTTTGTGGCTTGGGTTTAACCTTAGCTTTAATCGTACTGCAGTTTTCCAAAGTGCACCAGTTCATACTCCCACCAGAAATGCATGGGAATATGCCATAATTTGGTATTGCCAGCTTTTTAAACTAGCCATTTTTGTGGGTGTATGCTGGAATCTCACACATTTTAAACTGCTTCCAGGCTGTTTATATATCAGCTGTAAGATGCTTCTGTTGACAGTTCTGCCTCATTTTTCTTGTTCTAACAGTGACTTGCAGGAGTTCTCTTTACATGTGGATGCATGCCTGTGTCCTCTGCCAGGTACTGTACTGAGATTATCTTCTGCCAGTTTCTACCTTGCCCTTTTACCCTATTAACAAAATCTTGGGCCGGGCAATCAGCTTAGCAGCTATGATGCCAGTTAAGACACCTGTGCAGGGTACCTGGGTGTGATTCTGGCTCTGAATCCTGACTCCAACGACTTCCTGCTAATGCAGACCTTGGAAGGCAGTGTTGGATGGGGGCTCAAGTGATTGGGTCCCTGCCACACAAGTGGGAGACCTGGACTGAGTTCCTGGCTGCCAGCTTCAGTACCAGCTTAGGCCCTTGCCTTTGCGGGCATCTGGGGGAGTGAACCACAGGTTGAGGGATCAACTCTGACACTCTTTCTCATATAAATAAAATGACACTTTTCATCTGTGCCTAGTATTTTCTGTATCGTATTTAATCATCTCTACCTGATGAAGTCCAGTGAACACAGAAACAACATTAACAACAAAAACTACGGGCAGGAAACAACCCACAGAAGTGAAGAGAAAGCTTGGTGGTGAGTGAGGAAGAGAACCACCTGTAATCGTGAGGGTGTGTCCACCTGAGCGTGCCATGTGAAGCCTGACTCAGCACCACCAGGCTTTGCTGCTGGGAGCCAAGTGTCCAGCCGGCACTGAGAGGACATTCTCATGCCTAGGTTGAATCAGACATGGTGCCAGGGGCTAGATAACAGCTCCCTGGAGGGAAGGGGACCCTGGCTGGCTGGCCTCATGGTAAACTGGGTCTAGTAGTTCCCCTAAACCCTGCAGACTCCCTCTAGTCAGGCCTTGCTCCCCAGGGCCAGAGTGGTGTTGATATTTGTCCAGCTGGCCCCAAGGGGGAAATTCTTCTCTCTTTGAGTCACCAAGCAGGTGGGAGGAGCTTCATTCAGCCAGCCTGGACTACACAAACCCTCCTTGGGCTGCCACCCTTCCAAAATCCCCTGCCATGTTCTGCGACAAACTCAAGAAACAAAAACTTCCCCTATGTTTCCCCAACTTTGGGCAGAACAATACGCTGGGAATCACAGGCCATGTTGTAGAACTGCCCCAGCCAAAGAAGATTAAAGGAACCCGAGGCTCAGGGTTATGAGTCTGCGTTCTGGAGTGGCCATGCCACTACTTCAATCACCATGCCATGAGGATCCCCAAACCTCCAGGGGGACACAGGCCACCACCTGCCTCCTCTAGCAGAAAGCCAGGCCTGGTATCCTGGAGACAGTGTTTTCCACCTCTCACTTCATATGTGGGCAGTTCAGAGAAAAGGTGCCTGCATGGGCCTGTTACGGTAGCCTAGTGGCTAAAGTCTTCACCTTGCATGTGCTGGCATCCCATATGAGCGCTGATTCTAATCCCGGTGGCCCTGCTTTCTATCCAGCTCCCTGTTTGTGGTCTGGGAAAGCAGCTGAGGACAGCCCAAAGCCTTGGGACCCTGCACTCACGTGGGAGACCCGAAGGAGGCTCCTGGCTCCTGGCTCCTGGCTTTGGATCGGTGCAGCTCTAGCTGAGGTGCCTGCTTGGGGAGTGATTGATGGAGGATCTTCCTCTCTGTCTCTCCTCCTCTCTGTATATCTGACTTTACAATAAAAATAAAATAAATTAAAATTTTAAAAAGATACCCACATCCATACCATGGCTATGGGTCACTGCAGTCAACAAACACCCCTATGCACTAGGAGAGGAGGAACCATGGACAGCAAGATTCATCACTGATGTTTTCACAGGATCAATTCGGGCACAGCCACCTAGCAGAATTCAGGTTCCCTGCCCTACCTCCACCTTATCCCACTGTCATTCTCTTGTAAAGAGATCCTTGAAATCCCCACCTGATACATAAGATTTACTGGCATTTTTCCTAAGAAATGAATCCATTTGTTTCACTAGATTCTGGAAGCGGTATCTGACCTCAAAAAGCTAAGAAATGGAGAACATTCAGTCCAGGGGTTAAGATACCTGCATCTCACAGAAGAATGCCTGAGTTTAATTTCTGACTTTGGGCCTATTTTTTTTTTTTAATTTGAAAGGCAAAATGGGAGAGAAACAGACAGACACATACACACGCACACACACATGCAGATAAAGAGATCTTCCTTCTGCTGTTCGCTCCCCAAATGGCCACACTGCTCAGAAGCCCAGAGCTCCCTCTGGGTTTCTGACATGGGTAGCAAGGACCCACGGCCATTTTCTGCCGCGTTCCCAGGAGCATTGGCAGGGAGCTGGATCAGAAGCAGAGCAGCTGGGACTTGAACCAGTTCTCTGATACAGAATGTTATCGTCACAAGCAGCATCTTGACTCAATGTCCCACCAAGCCAGCTCTAGTTCTGCTCTAGTTAGCTTTCTTTTAATGCAGAACATAGGGAGGCAGTGATGACCAAATAGTTGGGTCCCTACCACCCATGTAGGAGATCTGGATTGAGTTCTGGGACCTCAGCTTGATCTCTGACCTTGCCTAGCCATCATGGACATTTTGGGCAGTGAAGCAGCAGATGGAGGCCTTGTCTGTCTATCTGTCTCTCTAGTGAATAAAGCAACTAAAAGGTAAAGAACCAATGATTGAAGTCCTTTTTAGGTATAAGTACATCTATTTGATTTGGTTAATCATATTAATGAGTTAGGTATCTTCAACTAGCTGCATTTTCAAAAAACACACTTGGGGAAAGATAATACTTAACTGCAAATGTTTCTAATGACAAAGCTGAGATACAATTGAAACCTGAGTGGGTCAGGATGCCACTAATCCTTTCCATGGGCACAGGAACTCAAGGCCACTGCAGTGGGACAGGAGCTGGTGATGAGCATGTGTCAGAAGTACAGGCATCGCTCAGATGAACCTCACACTAGGGCCACCGAGGCTCCAGAGGCCTCAAGACCAGTGTGACCAAGGAGCCCAGAAACCCAGATCCTCAAAATGGCAAGAGCCCTCCCGTAGCCCATACTCTTCCCTGAAACAGCAGAGCCCCTTGAAGACATCTGTCAGCTGCATCCGTAGTCCCTGCTCTCTCGTGATGAGACACAGCTGCCTGCATGGAGAGCCATCTGTGGCCTCCTCTCCCACCCACACCACCCACACACACCTCTTCCCCACACAGAGCTGCCTGCCCCCTGCTTGCTCTCTGTTCTCTCTCTTTCTCTCTGAATTAGAGCCCTGTCCCCTGCTCAGAGTGGGAGGAAGTGATTCTGCAGGGCCTCCCAGGGACTCTGGCATTGGCTCTAGGCACCAGACTGTTAAATAAGGGGGATTTTGTGTGTGTGTGTGTGTGTGTGTGTGTGTGTGTGTGTGTGTGCGTTTTCAGAAACTGTTGCTTAAAAAGACATTACCATTCACACTGTTTATGTAACCCTTAGGAAATCTCAACAGATATGGTTTTCTATTTATAATTGTGACCAGAACTCAAAACAAAAACAAAACAAAACCAAAATCCCAGTGATGAGGTTGTCGGGATTGGACAGCTGTCAGTCTCGGCTGAGCTCACAGCGCTGCCTCCAGCACTTCCCTTGTTGGAGAAGTGCCTCCTCACTCACTGTCCCCTCCTCGGCGGCCTCTGCTGTGCACCACACTCTCTGAAACTTCTGGAAATAGAATTGCCTCCCAAGATGAGATGGAGACCAGCATTTGCTTAGGCTCAGGCTGATAAGGGGTTTTCAGAATGAGTGACTGATATTAAATGCTGGGATACAATTCCAGGGCCTAGGAATAATATTCTGTTCTTACTGGTGCCCCATGTCCAACACGTCCCCACGTGGGACATGGTTCCCCTCCACCCCCATCACCACCAATGGCAGGGTTTCTGCTCAGATTGCCTTAGGCTGTCAGATACCCTGCTCTAACTCCCACAGGTTCCATTCTGACATCTAAGCTGAGTGTAGCTGGGAGATTGGGAGATAGGGCTGGGAGAGGAGGAGGGATGCAAAGTCCTTGAGACAACAGTGTCAAGGCAAGACCTGGGCTTCTCCTTAGCACTGTTCTGGTGTCTCCATTACTCAATGCTGGCATCCAATGCACACCCAACTCTTCCAGGAAAACACCGTCTTCTTTACCAACAGACTCCCTGTTTAGGTTAACTCAAGGTCTGGATCACAGAGATTTCCAGTGAAAAAGCATCTAATGAAAGCTATGCCAAATGCAGTATGCCAACACTTGAGGGCGGGAATGGGGGGCTGTCCATTGCCCCTAAAGATGACGTGGTGGATGGGGACTTAAGAATTTCTGACTTAAGGGGTTCCTCATATTAACAGTACCTTCAGAACTCTGAACCATACCAAAGGGTCACCAACAGCCAAACCCACCAACAGCTAAACTACACCAAAATGGCACCAACAGCCAGATCCTACCACAGACCTTTCCACTTGCACCTGTGCCAAGCACTTTTATGGAAGCAGGCAGGGTGCACAGCCCTCGTGCCCAGGGTTTCCCCTGAGGTCCTGACACCTCAGAGGGATTGAAGCGGGACTGGAGAGGGTGGCACTCACAGCTCTAACTGCCTTCCACTGAGTAGCTGAGGGACAGCTTGCTGATGTAAAGGGAGGCAGAGGGTCTGGACCAGAAGCTCTTCCTTTGCTCTTCCCAACACTCGCTACTCACCAAGCCTTCAAGTCACTCCTTACTGTGCCCATTCAGAAACCTTCGGCCACTTTTCATGGATTCACTCTGCCATGAAAGCTCACTAAGTGGCAAGTGTGGGAAAGAAGAAGGGGCAAAATATCATTCCTATTCTCCCGACTCTCCCCTGCCCAGTGAACTCCAATCTCCTTGTCTCACCTGGAAATCTCAACCCAGTCATCACATGGGCTCTTCTGATACAATGAAGAGCTCAGGAGGACATGCAAAGTTTCAATCCATGAAACCTTGGGCCAAGGGAAGACCCCTGAAAGCTCCCATCTACTGACAAGATGCGATAAGATGCTAACCTTACAGAAAACAGCTCTGAGGTCTTTGGAAGAAAACAAAAACATAGGACAACATGTTCCAGTCTTGAAATTTGGATCTGGTCCCAGGCTGCATGATTCCCTGCAATAGAAAATGCCCTCCCCAGTCCCTCTGCCCACCCCACCTCACTCACCTGAATTCCTGGATAATAGAGCGAACACTCCCTGACCACTGACTGTGTGCCTCCAACTATTCCAGGAGCTAGATTCTGGCATCCTCAAGAGGCTTTGAAAGGCATGAGAAATCAGTGCAGCCCCCTGATGGCCAGGTTCAAGCTCTGAGGGGCCAAGAATCTGAGAGAAAACCCAGCTAAGGGTGCTAGGCTGGGATGTGTTGCACTACAGCAGGGAGAGGAGCGCTTCACAAAGCAGGAGCCAGCAGTGAGCAAGTCTGCATGATAAAGTCATGGAAGGCAACCCAGAAAAGGTGACAGTCATGTGAGGCCTTGAAAACAAAAGATGGGGAGTTTCATTGGATGTAGCTGGGATGGAGGACATTCTAGGCAGAAAGTCCAGAGTCACCGAGTAAAGGCTGGGCGGCTGGGACTGTAGGAACAGTAGGCAGAGTGGGGGTAGAGCACAGAGATGGGACAGAGGCACAGGGAAGCAGGCCTGCACACAAGGCAAGGGGAGAAGAGGCTGAAAGGCAGGCTGCTGTTTACCCATGGGCCCGGGGTGTTTGCAAAGCCTGCTTGCCCAGGGTGTGGCCTCTCCAGAGGAGACTCTTGCCCTGGGCAGCAAGTGGCCAGAGCTGCCTGCTGGGCTGGGACATACACCCTAGTGCAAGCTGCACCCTTAACCGAGGTTCTGCCTGCTCCGGCCCTCCTCTCTCCGTCTTCGTGTCTCTGATGCCTCTGCTGCTCGCTTCTGCTCCCTTTCCTTTCATCTGCCCCAGTTACATGTGGGGAGTGAATCAGCAGATATGTCTCTTGGTACCTCTCCTCCTCTCTCTCTCTCCCTCCCTCTCTCAAATAAATAAACATGTTTTTAAAGCAAAAGTCCCACGTATATTTGGAAAAAAAATATGTGAAAATTCTTCCCATCACCTTTCCAGAGAAGAAATAAATAAAGGCTCCTGGGGGTAGCTGGGAGGGCTGATAATGACCTGGTCAAAGTCAACAGAAATTAGAGATGAGCTGGGCACAAGTGGTGAAGGGCAGAGGTCCCAGAAGAAGCCAAGAGTGCTACAGTGGGTAGTGGGCAACAACTCACAGAGGAGATGGGGGCAGGGAGGCAGGGGTGAGAGGAGGCTGCCCAGGCTGGACAGGTAAGAGCAATGCTGCCTCCTACTCTAGAGCTCAGAGAGGAGTTGGGACTAGCAAGTCTAGAACTCTGGAGGGATTACAAAAATACTAACAGCGCTGACCAAGGCTGAAACACTAAAGATAAACACGGAAATTATACAAAATACTAGAAAAATATTGGTGAACATTTATGTGAGTTGATAAGGACTTCCAACTTTAGAAAGAACACAAAGTATTTTAAAAACCAAGCATTTTAACCACAGTAAAAATAAACCCAAAACTCATACACAAAATGAAAAAGATTGGAAAAAGATTGGAAATAATATTCACAGTAACTGACATAGAGGAAATATTCTCCATAAATAATAATAATTTTAAAAAATCAGATCAATCATGAAAAAAAAAAAAAGGCTGCAGAAGAAAAACAGTTGGAACCTTCTGTATCAGGGTTTGATTCAACTACAAAAAACCAAGCAGGGTAAAGAGTGACTTGAACTAGATGGGAGTTTATTTCTCCCTCATATTGAAAAAACAGACAGGGACAGAAGTTGTCAGTGCGGGACAGTATGGTGGTCCCTGTGTCTAAAACGCAGCTCTGGTTCTTGTGGTACAGGAGGTTCTGGAGTGCTGGTGGGCATCATGTGCAGAATAGGAGGATGGAAAGGACCAGCTTGGAGGCCCCACATGATGCTTTCACTGACATCTCACTGGCCAGAAAACAGTCACATCTTAGAAATGAGCAGCTTCTAATAGTCATGTGATCAAAAGTATTGGTTGCTGCACTGTCCTTGAGAAAGGCCACCCTTATCAACAGTCAAAGGGCTTTGGAGACCTCCATTTTCTTCGCAGCCTTCTGGAAGCCCCCTTGATAGTCTCTGCCACCTAAGATTTTGCACGGTGACAGGATGAGCCACAAAGAAAGGGAAGAGGCTACTCTCGTAAAAGCAATGTGGGGGGAGAGGATACAATGGCTCAACTGGCTTATCCTCCACCTCTAAGCACAGCATCTCATACAGGTGCCAGTTCATGTCCCAGCTGCTCTACTTCCCAACCAGCTCCCTGTTTATGGCCTGGAAAAGCAGTAGAGGACAACTCACAGCATGAGGATCCTGCACCCATGTGGGAGACTTGGCTTTCAATCGGCTCAGCTCTGGCCATTTGGGAAGTGAACCAACAGATCAAAGACGCTTATCTCTGCCTCTCTTCTCTTTGTAAATCTGTCTTTCAAAGAAAATAAATAAATAAATAAATCTTTAGACAAATTAAAAAGAGCAGTCTGGAGGCAACTGCACAAAAAGGTCATTTGTCCCACTGTCGGCTCAGTGGCTCAAAGGTGACAGTCCATCCTGCTCTCCCCAGAGTCTCCCTCAAACCCCAAGTGACGTCAGATTCTGTAAATGCTGGAAAGCAGAGGGAATTCAGCATCCAGGAACTCACTAACTAAACTCTGGCTGGAATTGAATTTTAGGTGTTTTTTAAGGTTCCTTAATAAAAAGCAAAACAAGTTGCATCCTCACATAAGCTGAACCAGCAGTTTCAAGACTCTTTCAAAACACTTTTTTTTCCTTCTTTTAAAGAACCTCTGTTTTACGCATGGAGTGCCGCAAAATAAGCATGAAAATCAGACACTAAAACGAGGACGAGTGTTGAGGAGTGGGGTGGGGCTATGGGCAGTACAAGGCAAGCCCAGGTCATCTCTTTGGCAAGTTCAAAACTTCAGCTCTGCTACTCCATTGGGATGTCAATTTTGTTGCCCTTCGGAAGGCACAGTGCAGTGGTCAGTGGGGACCCTGATGTCTCAGGGTTATTGGCTTATTCTTATTTATCCTTTTATTTGAGAAAGAGGGCAGTAGTGGGAGGAAGGCAGTGGTTCTATCCACTGGTTCACTCTGCCAAATGCCTGCAATGGTTAGGACCTGGCCCAGGCCAAACCCGGCAGCCAGAAACTCAACCCAGGAGACAGGGACCTAAGTAACACCAGCCACCACCCCCTGTCTTCCAGGGTAAACAGCAGTGCAGAGCTAGAGTCAGGAGCCGGCATTCTGACACAGTGTCTGAATCACTGGGCTAAATCTCTTCTTGTGGGTCTATTTAGTGTAACAGTTAATATACCCTTTCTGTTTCTGATTGCTACCGGTCACTTCTTACTGTTTATTTGAAAGCCTACCTTCAGCATTCATTTTTTATGCTCCCCTTTTTAAAAAATGTTATTTATTCTTTTTATTTCAAAGGCATGGAGACAGAGAGGTAAAGCCCATATTATGGGTAGTAGCTCACCTCCCAAATGCTCACAACGGGCAGAGCTGAGCCAGAGAGAAGTCAGGAGCTAAGAATTCAACCTCGCTCTCCTACAAGAGTGGCAGGGGCCCAATTCTGGAAGATATCACCTGCTGGCTCCCAGGGTGCAAATCAGCACAGAGCTGGACTTGGGAGTGGAACCGGGACTCTGATCCAGCACTCTGATGTGGGATGCAGACTTCCCAAGCAGCATTTTCATTTTTTTCTCGCATCTCAGCTGCTGTGCCAGATGAATGCCCCTAATTTTACTCTTTTAAAAAATGGCTGTGGATTGGGGAAAGAAATGCTGGAATAAATGCATGATTTCAAAGAATCCACAGAAGTGTGATGATCTAATAACTAAACCTATGCTCTGGAGTCAGAAAACCCTGGATTTGTGACCTAGCTCTACCATCCCCTGGTGATATGTTCTGGAATAAGTTAAGAAACTTCTTTGGGCCTCAGGTTCCTTGTCCTAACGTGGAGATAAGTGTGAGTGTGGTGTTTACCACCTGTTACCGGGGCTGGCAGGGAAAGACAGCACGCCAGCGACAGGGCCTGTTTGTAAAGGGATTGAAGGGGGTACAGAGAGAGCACATCAGAGAGTAGCTGTGACCATCTGCAGCCTGGAGGTGCAAAGCAATGGGGGGCAGGGTGTGACTCAGAGAAGGCAGCTGTTGGGATGGGCATCTGGCAGGAGGTGTGGGCTCCAAGGATGACGACTGTGGTCTGCAGGGAGCTGACACGGAGCTGGAGGAGATTAACTCCTGACCTCATCTTTCCATGTCCTGGAATATCTTGCCAGTTCCTTCTACGGGCGAGAGGCAAGCAGCTGGGTGATGGACCAGGTCAGTTCTCAGCCCAGAGCAGGTAGCAGAGGGGATCTGGAGGGGCCAATGGAGTAGACACAACTTTGTAAGTGAACACGAGGAGTCTACGAGTCCTCAATATCTGTGGGTTTGTTTAGGACTCTGGACTTCTCCTGTCTACCTTCACTGCTTACTGAGAACTTCCTGGTTTTCCGCAGGTCACACGTGGCTAAGGTGACCTCAGATTAATCAGGTGTTGTTATCTATATTGGAGTGTATCAAAGGAGTAGTGAGCATGTAAAAAAGATAACAGAGATTCTGAGCGCTGCAGATGAGACAGGGAAATGAAAAATGGGCAGCAGCTGAGAGAAGCTGACAACAGAAAACATAGAATTGTGTGCCCGGTGTGATGGCTCAATTAGCTTATCCTTGCCTTGCAAGTACTGGCATCCTATTTAGTCGCCAGTTCATGTCCCGGCTGCTCCAAATCCCATCCAGCTCCCTGCCTGTGGCCTGGGAAAGCAGTCGAGGATGGCCCAAAGCCTTGGGACCCTGCACCTCGTGGAAGAGGCTCCTGGCTCTAGATTGACCCAACTCTGAGCATTTTGGCCACTTGGGGAGTGAGCCAGCAGATGGAAGATCATTTTCTCTGTCTCTCCTTCTCACTGTAAATCTGCCTTGCCAATTAAAACAAAACAATAAAACAAAACAAACAAAAAAACCAGAATTGTTTTATATAAAAACTAAATTATGTTCATCCTGGGATATGATAGCTGAGCCTGGTGCAACCCAGCAGAAGCGATTTTGTAAATAAAATCTCCTGCCCTGAATCTGAAACCTGGGGCCAGGCCATGGTGCAGTGGGTTAAGGCCATGCTGGCATCCCACACTGCAAGCTGGCTTGAGCCTGCTAGCATATGTGGAAGAGCAGGATGGCGTTCCAGGCTCCTGGCTTTGTCCTGGCCCAGCCCTGGCTGTTGTGGCCATTTAGGGAGTAACCCAGCAAATACAAAATCTTCTCCGTCACTCTGTTTTTAAAGTAAATAAAATACACATGTATGTTTAAAACTCTTGGATTTCCTTCCAGATTAATATGATTTTCCACTAGGTTGATTTTTTTTTAATTTGAATTGAATACATAGTAATTATACTTAATTTATGACTTTTGGTATGTGTGCACGGTGTGTAACAATCCATCATTTCATTGTGTTGGGAACAAAGTACAAGCTACTTTGAAATCTGAAATTACTCGTTGTCAGCCATCATTATCCTATTGTGCTGTGGGACATCAGATCACACCTCTTACCTAATCAGACCCTTAGACAAGCACAAGTTTCTACTGGGCATCCTGCCCCCAACGAATCAAGCCAACATGCTCATCTGCAAGTGAGTCGAAGCCTGCTCTCTGTCCTGGGGGTGGAGGCGGGCACATCCTCTCCTCTGATCTGGACTACAGCTGCCCTGAGTGAGTCTTTCCACATGATGCTCCTGGGTAGGAAGGGAGGCCGAGAGTGGCCTGAGCAGTAGCTGCTTACCCAGCATCCTTTCTCTAGGTTTTGGAGCACGCGAGGCCCACCTGCTCCAGTCCCAGGACCTGCCAGTGTCCTTCTCATGTCTGTTGATGCTGTTGCCCTCCAGGCTGTGCATGGGCCCCTCCCCCTGCCGGGGACACTCATGCTTTCCTCTCCCAGTCACCTTACCGCTCCCTCCAAGGCCTCACCCATGCTGATCTCCTGTCTGCCTCCCCTTGTATACACACCTGCTGGCCCCACAGATCCTTTCACCCACAGCATTTACACCATGCTGCCTTGGTCTCCTGGCCCAACTGTCCCCACTCACTGAGGCCCCTGAGAAGCGGCCTTAACATGTTTGTCTTAGTGTCCCTACATCCTAGCAGAGTGCCAGGCAAACAGAGAGCAACCAGTAAAGGTTCGTTTAAGGAACATCTGAGGCATAATTCAGAACAAAGAAGCCTCACATAATCCCAAAGCACCATGTTAATCAAGCTGTATGTTTTAGAACATTCTTCCTCACCTGCGGCCTCCAACAGGACAGGTAACTCGCTTGCTCTTTCCTTTGTCTTCTCTTTCAGGTTTTCCTTTAAATGCTACTTCCACAGATGACTCAGTTGCTCAGTCACTTGGTTGCACATCAGTGTATTTTAACCTGCTAGGCAATGCTTACTATCAGCATTCCCATTTCACTTATGTGTTTGTTTTCTGTCTCCACCATGAGCCTACTGGTTCGTTTGAACAAGGACTTCTCGCTGTCTGCCCTAGCACTCGCAGCAGTCTGTGGCTCATGGTAAGGCATTCACTAAACATTTGTTCAACATTAAACACATACTCGGTCCAGCACTGTGGCCTACCATATAAAGCCCCTGACTGTGACACCAGCATCCCATACGGAAATTGAGTTGAGTCCTGGCTATTCCACTTGTGATTCAGCTCCCAGCTAATGCATCTGGGAAAGCACTGGAAGATGGCCCAGGTCCCTGGGCCTCTAGAGCCACCTGGGAGACCTAGAAGAAGCTCCAGGATCCTGGCTTCAAGACTGGCTCAGCTGCAGTCATTGCAGCCATTTGCGGAGTGAGCCAGTAGATGGAAAATCAATCTCTCTCTTTCTGCCTTAAAAGTAAATACATTCTTAAAAAAAGTAAAAAAAACAATTTTTTAAAAAAATAAATGTACACACATGCTGATATTGCCACCTTGTTTGGAGCTGTGTCTCTGTTGCCGGAGATGCTCACTGGGCCTGGAGTGCCACCCTGCTTGTGGCTGGCCTGCATTCCCCTCCCCAAGCCAAGCTGCCTGCTCTCAGCTTCCTTCCGGCCCAGGCTCCTTCAACAGCAGCCAGAAACAGAGGCACCTCAGACACAGTGTCTACAGGCCTCAGACATGGAAAAGCTTTCCCCAGCTGTCTGTGAGCTCAGCTAGAGCTGCCCGCTGCCAGAATGGACATATGTATGTGCCAGAACTCCTCCCTGGCCTGGCACCGAGCAGGAAGCAGGCACAGGCCAGCTCGCTCAGGACCGATGTCTTCCTTTTCCCACACCCCCACCCTGAGAGTGCACGTTGCTGCCTGGTCAGGGCAGAAACGAGCCCCACCTCCTGCAGTCTGGCAGACAGAATGCCTCTGGCTGTGCTGTAGACCTGGGCCAATCTTCAGGGGCTGGGGCCCTACTCCCTGCCCCTCCACCCCCTGCAGAAACCATGCTGCCAGCTCAGCACAGGGTCAGGTCTGGAGTCTCTCACCTGTCCCTAAGCCCTTCCTTTAAGGCCCCTGGTTTACTGGAAACCATAAACCATGAGACAGCCGTTATCACACCCTTTACAGTGCACTCTTAATATTTAACACTATAGGCTGAGCAAGCCAGAGATGCTAGCCTCCCGGTTACTCTTGGCAGTGAAGTTTGCGCCCTGGTAATTGAGGTCAGCTTTGCTTCTTTTAAGTCACGTGATTTGCTTCACAACAGGAAGGTGTTGGGGCCACTTGCTGCAGAGACTCCGAGGTGGTCACAGGAATGCAGCAAAGCTCCCAGTTCCTGGGGGCCTGGAACTGAGCCTGCAGCCGGCACTCCACGATGTAAGTAAGTCTCCACAACTCACTCAGAGCAAGCTCAGGACCTCTTTCCTCCCCCACAAGATGCCTGCTGAAGACAGCCACCTACACTCCTTTTGGGAGTAGGCAAGGGCATAAATTAACTAACCAACCACAGAATCAAGCAGGTTGAAAAGCCACCCAGAAGACACTGGTCACTTAAGGGTCTCCAGATCATAGTACAGGCCCCACCCTACCTAAACACTTAATCTTGTTCCAGGCTTTGCTTGATCTCAGGTATTTATCTCCTAGTTGTCATGGAAGCTGAACAGATAAACAGCAGCACAGCCAACCTGGCAGGAAGCCAGTCAGCCAAGCCTTACAGCCTCCTGAGAGCAATGGAGCTCTCTGGTGGCCACTGGCACCAACTCACAGCTAAGGTCTCTCACAGGACCCACTGGTGAGTGTGTGAAGACAGTGCCTGTGGCAAGCTGGGCTGAGCCACAAAACCTAGCAGTTCCTGTGAGAGATGGGGCTGGCTGTGGAACTGACCAGGCAGCTACATCCACTGGTCTGTGTTTTGGCTTGTGCAGGGGTGGAAAGACTTGAGCCATCCTCCACTGTTTTCCCAGTCCATAAGCAGGAAGCTGGACTGGAAGTGAAGCAGTTGGAACTGGAATCAGCACCCATAGGGGATGTCAGTGCCGCAAGCCTTGTTGAGCCATCACGCCTCTAGGCATGCAGAATGTGTTCAACACATGATTGCTGAATGAAGGAACTCCCTAGGGAGTGTTAGCGCGCAGGCTTCAAGGTGCCCAGATTGGGAGATCCCTGGCCCAGCAGACAGGCCTGCCTTAAACGGCCAATCAAATGACCCAGCTGGCCCACAGACGCTTTACCATCCCCAGGGCTGGATGGGGGCATACTGAGGAGGGTGAAGCCAGCTGCCACCAGGTACTCAGTCGAGGGTGCCAGCAGTGCATGCCACACTCTACAGCAGGGCATAGTGTCTGCCTCACAGCCCCTTGGCCCAAGTTTCCCCAAGTACTAAGGATGCTCTGCTGAATGGGCATCTGGTCCCTAAAGGACAGCGCCAAGGACTCAAGGAAAAGCCACTGTCCCTCCAGACCTCTCAAGGTCATGGGATTGAACTACTGCCAGGGGTAGAGAGCAGCCCACAGGCCAGAGAAGGCCCTAGAAGGCAACACTGGAAGCTTGGGGATGACAGCTGGGTCTTGGACATCCGTGGACCTTGAGTGTCATAAACCTGCAATACATTTTGGCTACATAACTTTTTTTTCTCTCTTTCAAGGACATTTAACTAACCACAAGGGACACAGGGAATACAGTACACTTGAACAGAAACTTGATTACCCACTCTGGAAAACTAAGAATGACTGCACATAACAACACAGCAAAGAGAAGTCTGAGATGCCTGGCTCGCTCTCTCCGGAACCCTGAGTCATAGCAAGTGCAGTGCCACGTGAGAGCCGCTCCTCCCACACACTGGTGCAGCCACTGAGGAGCCTAACGATAAAAATAGCCAGCAGGCACTCACACACGCTGGGCAGTCCACATGGGCGATTTACATACAGCAGCAAACCTACCGTGAACTTGGCATTCTTATTCCCATTTTGCAGATACAGAAACTGAGAACTGAAAAGGCTGAATCATTTCCCAAGCATTCCTCTACTCACCTACCATCCTTCCATCCACCCATCCACACACACAAAGGGTCAAGAGTCAGGATTCAATGCCAAGCGTGGCTCCATGTGCAGTATTTCCTGAAGTAAAAGCCCTTAATGCTGTTGTTTTCCTAGGAAAACCCACCCAGACAGTCCTTCAATGAGCTTTGTCAGAACCCAAGGCCGTCACTGTGGGCCTGAGACCAAGTCTTGGGCAACAGGATGACCATGGCAGCAGAAGAGGGCATCTGAGGTCACTGTCCCATTGGACAAGGGACTTGATGGGAGCAACTGCATCTTGCCACAGTCCTACTGCAGGAGGAGGCTCTGCCCAGTGCACCCCTTCTCATTCCAGGGTTCCCGAAGGTTCCAGAAGGTCACTGCGAGCCTCCAGGAGGGCTGCAGGAGGTGGCAGCAACAGGCAGGCCTGGGGAGTGGGGCATGGGGAGCTCACCCCCTCCAGCCCCAGCCTCTGCTCCCGAGGGGCTATGGGTTTGATGAAGTCCTGCCACCAGCACCGGCAGCTGAAGCACCAGACACACAGCAGGCCATTTTTTTCCTAGAAACCAAGATGAACCTTGGGGAGAAAAGCCCTGGCCTGGACTTTCCAAACCCTGCCTTCTTCTACCTCTGGTTTTGTCTCTACCTGTCCACACGATCACAGGCCAGTCACATGACCACTGTGGCACGGGGGAATCCTTCTCCCATCATCATTATCAGCATAGCTGTCATCCAGGGAGGTCCACCCAGGCCAGGCACTTTGACCCTGTGACTCAGGGTTCTGGAGCGAGCCAGGCATCTCAGATTTCTCCTTGCTGTGTTGTTATGCAACAGTCACTCTTATCCAGAGTGGGCAAGGATGAAGGTAGCATCACCTTCATCTTCCCATCCCCTGCGCAAGGGGCCCTGATCTCCATTCCTGTTGTCAAGTGGGGACACTGTAACAGGCTGGTTACAGGACATGCCCAAGGTTACATGGATAGCAAAAGCACACTGGCCCCTGTCCCACGTCTGATTTTCTGTGCTCTTAACCACTGCAGCATTGCAGAGCTGGTTCAGGAAAACCAAGGACAGATGGGAAAGTGTTTTGGGAAGTACAAGAAGTGGTGAGGACAGAGAGTGAGCCTGTATAAAACCAACAGAAATCACAGCCCCTGAACATGACTCCAGGACTGTTTCTGACCCCATGAAGAACATTCTAAGGAATTTATCCACAGAATAAATTACTCAGGACCCCCAAGATGGGAACGAGCCTCCGCATGTCACTTGGGTCTTCCTCCCCTTCTGTTGGCCAGCAATGGCATAACTGACCAAATTCATGTAGGTGACACAGGAATGGTTAAGCCAGTTCCCAGGCTGAGAGGAGACAGAATCCTAGTCCCCTGTCCTCTGCGGGAGGGCACAGCAAGGAGAACAACAGGCCTCTTGCTGTGGTCAAGACATTGACAACATCAACATTGGAATAGAGTTTGCAAATGCTGTTTTTTCATCACCCGGATATTAGGCTCTGCAGAGCTGGTGGACAGTGGGTTCCAGAGAGGGGCAGCCAGCCCTTCCAGGCTCCCCTTGCAGCTCCACCCCAGGCAGGGTCCACAGGGGTTAATTCAGCTAGCAAATTGATATCGTAAAGGGATCTGGGGGAGCTCATAGGGTCTCTTGGGGTTTGCAGCCAGGCAGACAGATACAAAACCTTCCCTGTAGTTGCCTTCCCACTGTGGCCTGTGAGGAGGGAGCACTCAGCCCCCCTGATGTGTGTGCTGGCTGCCTGCTGCTGCTCCCCTCAGGCTAATTCTTTCTTCTGCTGGGACAATGAAACCCTCACATTCTGCCTGCAAGGAGGAGGATGAGGGCAGCAGCAGGGACCCATTTGTGCTGTCACCCGGCATCTAGTCCTGCAGCTCTTAGAACTGGTCTGGGCTGTTGCTGCTCTGCAGCCCATCAGATGCTGGCCTGATTCTGTCCCCTACTGTCCTGGAGTGTCAGAGACCAGGAGACTGTTAACCCACGGCCCTTTTGCCCCACAACTGGTTCAGCCCAGTGCTTGTGGCTGCTGAGCAACTGGAGCCACATGTGGAGACGAGGTCACACAAGGTCAGAGCCAAGGAGAGCCCTGAACCATGCAGGCCAGTTTTTACTTGCAGATAAGGAAGCATTCACAGGCCCTGCGGTCTGCCCACATCTCATCCTGGAAGGCCTATGCTCCCTGCTCCAGCTTCCTGCTGCTGAACACCCCTGAGAAACGCCAGTTGATGGCTCAGGGAATTGGGTCCCTGTCGCCCTCATGGGAAACTCAGATTGAAGTTGGGTTCTTGGCTTTGGGCTGGCCCAACTCCCAGCATTTGGGGAATGAGTCAGCAGATGGGATCTCTCTTTCTCTGATCTCCGCCTTTCAAATAAATAAGCAAAACTTCAAAAATTGCACTTACATTCCTGCTGACTGACTCATTTGAAGTTGTAAGTTAGAACGCCGTTGAAATGTGAGGCCAGCATTGTGGTACAGTGAGTTAAACCACTACCTGCAATGCTAGCATCCCATACTGGAGTGTCAACTGGAGTCCTGGCTGCTCTACTTCTGATCCAGCTACTTGCTAACACACTTGCAAAGGCAGTAGATGCTCAAGGACCTGGGCTCCTGCCACCCATGTAGAACATCAGGATAGAGGTCTGGATCCTGGTTTCAGCCTGTCCTAGACAAGGCTGTTGTGGCCACTTGGGGAGTAAACCAGCACATAGAAGATCTCTTTCTCTCCTTCTCTGTGTGTAGCTCTGTCTTTCAAATATCTCTAAAAAAATTTTTAGATAAAATGTCCCCCAAATATTCTATTTTCCAAATACAGGGGGAAAAAGTCATGCAAAGTACCCAGGAGGCGCACCGCAGTCCCTCCCATTTCTGTATGCTTGGTCTGTGTGGAAAACAGTCATCTTTACCTCTGAAGATATTTGACAAGCACAGGAGCTCCCTGAAAACAGAGAGCAGGAAAATTAAAACAAACCCCAAGAATTAGACTCACAGGAAGATTTCAGGAAGGAAAACAGTTGAACTGAAAACTGTTGACTGGTGGTACAGTCACAAAAAAAAAAAAAAAAGACGGTGGTGGGGGAGGCGGAGGCAACCGGAAATGTTTTTGAGCTGTGTCTCTCAAGGTCCCTAGGGGCTGGTTTGTCCTGACATATCCTTTTGAACACCTGCTTTTACTAAGAACCAGCAAACCTGACTCTGTGAGGAAGGAGTGGGGTGATGACATGTAGGGACACCGCTGTGAATGATGTTGCCCAGCTGGCCAGCCCCAGGGGATCACAGCTTGCGGGTGGACCACAGAAAGCTGCACCAACAGCAGATGGCATCCTGCTGCCCACAGTTTCTCCACCTGCCTCCTTCCTCTTTCTGGCCCAGCTCTGTTCTGTGCCTCCTGCAGGCCACACACTCCTAGGGGGTATTCCTCGCATCAACTTCCAGGGACACCTCAAGACCAGCTCTCCGGCTTCAGGTCGAATGTGGCCATGGGTATGGACCCTTATGGTTGAGATGGCCTGTTCTATGGCTCCTGATTCCAGGTTCCTGTTAATGCAGACTCTGGGAGGCAGTGGTACTGGTTTAATGACCGAGTTCCTGACCCCCCAAGCAGGAGCTTGAGTTCCCAGCTCCAGGCTTCAGCCTGAGCCCAGTCCTGGCCAGCTGCAGGCACTTGGGGAGTGTGGGAGCAGAGGCACAGTCTCTTGCTCTCTCACTCTCTCTGGCTTTCAAGGACAATGAATTTTACTAAACGGAACAAACAAGACTCATCCTGCACATATGGTGGCTGGGCTCACTTTCTAATAAGACCAAAGATAGAGGAAAGACATGGGGACCACACCAATTTGTTTAGTTACAGTTCAGCTCCATGAGTAACTTCATGTCTAGACCTTGTTCACTCTATTTTTTAAGGTTTATTTATTTGTTTTTATTTGAAAGGCAGATTTTATAAAGAGAGAAGAGACAGAGGTCTTTCATCCGCTGATTCATTCTCCAAATGGCTATAATGGCCAGAGCTAGGCTGATCCAAAACTAGAGGTCAAAAGCTTCTTCCGGGTCTCCTACATGGGTGTAGGAGCCCAACGACCTGGGCCATCCTCCTCTGCTTTTCCAGGTCATATGCAGGAAGCTGGATGGGAAATGGAGCAGCCAGGTTACAAACTGGTACCCATATGGAATGCCAGTGTCACAGGGCACCATACCAGCCCCTCCCTTTTTTCTATTTCTATTTCTTCTATTTCTTTTTTTTTTTTTAATATTTACTATTTTATTGGAAAGGCAGATACACAGAGAGAGAAGAGACTGACAGAAAGATCTTCCATCTGCTGGTTCACTCCCCCGTGGCAATGGCTAGAGTTGAGCTGATCCAAAGCCAGAAGGAAGGAGTCAGGGGCTTCTTCCAGATCACCCACTCAGGTGCAGAGTCCTGAGGCTTTGAATCATTCTCCACTGCTTTCCAAGACCACAAGCAGGAAGATGTATGGAAAGTAAAGCAGATGGGATACAAACTGGTACCTATATAGGATCCTAGAAGATGCAAAATGAGGATTTAGCTACTAGGCTAACAGATTGGGTCCCCCTTTTCCCTCTTTTTTTAAAAAGATTTTTTTCTTATTGCAAAGTCAGATATACAGAGAGGAGAGACAGAGAGGAAGATCTTCCATCTGTCGATTCACTCCCCAGGTAGCCATAATGGCCTGACCTGCGCTGATCTGAAGCCAGCAGTCCAGAGCCTCTTCCAGGTCTCCTACATGGGCGCAGGGTCCCAAAGCCCTGGGCTGACCTCAACTGCTCTCCCAGGACACAAGCAGGGAGCTGGATGGGAAACAGGGCCACCAGAATTAGAACTGGCACCCATATGGGATCCTAGCACATGCAAGGCGAGGACTTTAGCTGCTGAGTTACCACACTGGGCCCTATTTCCCTTTTTTTAACAAAGAAATAAAATGATCCATTTCTTCAGGTTTTGTCCAAGAATGAAAGAGATATAAACCCTGTAGCCTGATGTCTGATGCCATCAGGTTACAAAGTGAAAAACAGGGCCAGGTGCAAACAGCCTAATAGCTAAATCCTCACCTTGTATGCACTGGGATCCCATACGGGCGCTGGTTTGTATCCTGGCCGATGTACTTCCCATCCAGCTCCCTGCTTGTGGCCTGGGAAAGCAGTCGAGGACGGCCCAAAGCCTTGGGACCCTGCACCTGAGTGGGGGAACCCAGAAGAAGCTCCTGGTTCTTGGCTTCGGATCAGATCAGTTCTGGCCGTTGTGGCCACTTGGGAAGTAAATCAATGGACAAAGATCTTCCTCTCTGTCTTTCCTTCTCTCTGTATATCTGACTTTCCAATAAAAATTAAAAAAATAAATATTTTTTTAAAAACAAAAAAAAATATGTAAAACCACCTCGAGGCGTGAAAGAAGGTAATTAGACACAAACTTCAAACATTTTAAAAATCAGTAATTTAAAAAAAAAGCAAAGACAGATTTGACTTACAGAATTACCTCCCTCTTCCAACCACAACAAATTTCTAGGAGGCCTTGGATTTTGGTGAAATCACAGCCCAGTACATGCCTGTGTCCATCTGCAATTCCATGCAGGGAACCCAAAGCACAAACAGTGCAGGACCAAGCTGACACAGGCCAGGGTGAAGGACAAGGGCTCATCAAGTTCTCTGCGGAGAAGGCGTCAGGACAAGGGGTGGAGCCCGCAGCATCCTGGACGGGCAAGCCCCAAAGGTGCTGTAGTTAAGGAAAAGGTACTGCCAAGGGTGTGCAGAAACCTGGGAAAGGTCTTTGCAGAGAGCCTTTCTAGGGCACCAAGAGAAATCTGTGATGTGGAGACACACGTGAGCTGGTCGCTGCCATGCAAAGTGCACCCCAAAAGTACCAGAACCACAGGGTCGCTGCAGTGCAGGCCTCACTACATGTAAGCTCAGCTTTTGGGGGTGTTACAGCCCCCCACCCAGTGCAGACGGGGACACCCTCAATGCCATAGGGTCCCTCTGCCTTGCCTCTCCTCTGCAACACTTGATGGATAATTCTGGTTTCGCTGCTATCGTTTTTCAGTTTTGTGAAAAGACTAAAAATTACACATCACTCCAAACTGAACTCATGTGTTTTCCAGGAATTCCCATAAAGAAGAGCAAACAAAGAGAAAAGCCCCAGCTGATCTGCACACTCACCCACAGCTGGGGGCTGGCATTCATGGCTCCGGGAGAAGGGAGTCCATTTTTGCCTTGGCTGACCTGCCTGGCCAAGGCCTTCTTTGCAGGGAGCCCCAGGACGTGCTGCCATCTACAGGCCAAACAAGAAAAATCATAAGCAGTAGCCCAGCTCATCCACCCAGCTTTGCTTGGCCCACAGGCAGCTGGGAGACCTGGCTTTCACCCTGGTAGAAAAGCCAGCAGCACTTATCCAGGCCCAAGACCTACAGGGCCACACAGACAGCCTAGGCTTGAGGTTCCGCCACAGTCTGCAGGGTCAGCAAGATGTCTAAATGACCCAGAATTCAAGTGTTTCTTAATAACAGTGACTTTCGCCTCAGACTGCTGGTGCCAGGCGCTGCTCTGCCTGGCTCCTGTTTATGAAGTTACTCAGTCCTACCAACAGCAGGTGACTGCTTTGGAAGGTCTCTGCCAAATCACTGGACTGCTGAGTGAGGGTGAAATAAAATGAAGACTTGATAACAACGGATTTCAAAAAGGGACCAAACATGAAAACTGTGCAAGATTATGTGCCCTCTGCAGACCATTCATTCTCAGATACTGCTCCAAGGGCCTGTGTGGACCAGATGTATCCTGCCACCTGGGAAGAAAACAGCAAACACCTAAAATGAAGTCCCTATTCTCAGGGAGCTTCCCTTCCAGGAGAGAGAGAGAAAGGAAAAAAAAAAAAAAAAAAAAGGAAGAACCACAGAAGGCAGAACCGTGGGGGTACACAGTGGGATAATGACATTATTCATTCAGTCCCTGCTTCTTACTAACCATGCCATTCCTTGTTTCCATCTGCATATTAGCTGCCCTAGGCCAGGGATACAACCGTGGGGAGGAAACACACCAGGGGTCTACCAATACGGATTTACCAAACAACCACCTCAATAATGCAAAGATGCCCAACTCTGCTTAAGTGTCATAGCAGAAGGCACAACCCCTCCAAGAGTATTCTGGGGGGAGTAGCTGCCCTTGGCTGAGGCCTGAGACAGAGTGTGCTGAGACACCATACCCCTTGCAAAAAGCTGCCATGCGCACAGGTGATATGGTGGGCGACAAGCAGGATGGGAGATGGCCTACAGCTGGAGAAGGGGTGTGGGCATCCCGAGCCTGGCCCTCCCAACCACAACAGTAGTATGGGCCTCATTCTCTGCATGCTAAAGCACCATGCAAGGGTCATAGCCAAGGATGAACATGGTTTGGTAGGTGAAGTTAGAGCTGTACCAGAAACATCAATGTCGGAATCTCCCGGGATATGGCAACAGGGGCAAAACAGGTGGTTAAGGTAAGGGTCTCACCACAGAGAAGTTATCCCTGGGGGCCCAACGTCATCATGGGTGTCCATCTAAGAGGGAGCCCTAGTCAGTTTGGACCACAGTGGCACCCTAGGGATGCAGCATAAAAGGCATTTGTCTACTCTACAGGTGGAAGGAGGCACCTGGAACTAAGGAATGCAGGTGGTTTGGGGAACCTGGAAGAAACAACAAACTTCTCAAGTGGAGCCTCCAGAAGGCAGGCAGTCCTGCCCAAGCTTGATGCTGGGACTCTTGGCATCCCCAACAGGAAAGCTGTAAAATCCTCCTCTGTCGTTGTTTGGGACAGCAGGGGTAGGAGATTAGAAAGCACTGACTGGGTTGAAAACAGACAGGAAGTGAACAGAAGGCCAGACAGGCACCAGGCAAGAGAGGTGAGAATTTGCAGCAGAGCCCTGGGTGGGTGGTGGTGGTGTGTGTCAGGAGGGAAGGAGGGCAAGAATTGGTCTTGCTGTAACCCCGGTAGGGGCAGGTGTTACAAGGTGTTGTGCCACAAGGGGCCTCCATCAGGTTCAGGATGTGGACTGCTCACCTGCTTAGAGCCCAGAACCCTAGAAGGAGCAGGAAATTCCCAGTCGTGTCCCAATTTAAACATATTCAACTTCGACCCAGGAGATGCAGCAGCACTATTTTGACCAACATTTAGAAATGGTCAGTAGAACAACATAGAAAGTAAAGAATGAGTAAACAAGCAACTAGGAGACTTTTGGCATCTACTTCACTCCAGCAAATGATTCAGGCCTAGAGAGGCGGCTCCTAATTAGTCTCTCTATTGGGGCTGTTGAGAGGAAAAAGCAATAAAAGTGACGGTTGCCACGGCTCAGAGCGTTAGCTCTCTGCCTGTGGTGCTGGCATCCCATGTAAATGCTGATTATAGTCTTGGCTGTTCCACTTCTGATCCAGCTCCTTGCTAATGTTCCTGGGAACAAATCCTTGGGTCTCCATGTCCACATGGGAGATCTGGAAGATGTTCCAGGCTCCCGGCTTTGGATCAGCCCAGCTCTAGCCATTGCAACCATTTGGGGAGTGAGCACATGAAAGATTTCTCTCTTTTTCCCGGTTTTTTGGCCCCTGCCACCCACATTAGAGAACAGTAGGAAGCTCTTGCCTCCTGGCTCTAACCTCGTTTTAACTAGCCATGGTCACTGTAGTCACTTGAGGAGTGAACCAGCTCATGGAAGATATCTCTCTCTCTTGCTCTGTGTGTATGTGTGTCCATCTGTCTCTCTCTATAGCTCTTATGAAATAAATAAATATTTTAAATGCACTTGACAATCAAAACCCAAGCACTAGCCAAGCCCATTTTATCCTACTTCACTATAAGTGTCCACTGTATTTAACTTTCATAAACAAGAGATATCATAAACAAAAATGTTAAAAGCACTGCCACTTCTAAGAGGTTTTTTTCCATGTAAAATCTTCTCATAGACCATTTCTATACCCTAGTGGCCAGTCCCTGCTGTCCGGCAGCTCGATTCCATGAGCCTTCAGTTAGTGCTGAGTTTACACAAAGCAATATTGATTGGTTTAACCAAGCTAAAGTAAACTCAGTAAAACACGAGGAAGTGACTTTGGCATTTACAAACAGTAAAATGTCTTTGTGCCAGCAGAGGTCAAATGAGGATCACAATAGCACAAATTCTTATCTTGAAATCTTATCTTGGAAAAATAAGAGACCCAGAGAAGCACTACTCACAGGAAACAAGTCGCTCTAAAGGTTCAGTTAAGCCAATGCAAACGCCAAGAAAAAACTCCTGTTTACAATTTCTCTTCCTGGAGTAACACAAACTGCAGAGATAGACTACAGATTAATGCATCTGTTCAGAGTTTGAAAATAAAGTACGCATTGAAGCATGAAGCATTAACAAAACTAGAAAATTCCAGATAGTTCCGATGATTCCTGAGCAGACACCTAACAGTATATTGCTTACAGGGGAAGTGGAGAAGAAGAGAACCAAAAACAGGCTGAATGAATGGTTTCTTGCATTTGGAAATGGGCTACAGATTCTGATTATTTTTTTTTGCCATTGATAGGAACTAGGTTTATCTATGCTGTAGCGCTCTTTACTAAACAAAGAGAAGGGAAAATGGACAAAGATGTCTGCATGAATCCAGAGTCATAAGGGGATGGGGTGGCAGAGAAAGAACTCATGATAAATTTGTGGCAGGACAAATGATAGAAATAAATAGAAATAAGGCCATATGTATCACTACTCCAAGTAAATGCGAACGGGGGCCAGTGTAATAGGTTAAACCTCTTCCCGTAGCACTAGCATCCTAGATAGGCACTGGTTTGCAATGCGACTGCTCCACTTCTAATCCAGCTCCTTGCTAATGTGCCTGGGAAAGCAGTAAAAGATAACACAGGGCCTGGCACAGTAGCCTAGTGGCTAAAGTCATTGCCTTGCATGCACCGGGATTCAATTGGGTGCAGGTGCATATCCTAGCTGCTTCACTTCTGATCCAGCTCCCTGCTTGTGGCCTGGGAAAGCAGTAGAAGATGGCCCAAAACCCTGGGACCCTGCACCTGCGTGGGAGACCCAGAAGAAGCTCCTGGCTTCGGATTTGCTCAGCTCCAGCCGTTGCGGCCACTTGAGGAGTGAGCCAGCAGATGGAAGATCTTTTTCTCTGCGTCTCCTTCGCTCTGTATTTCTGCCATTCCAATAAAAACAAACAAACAAATAAATAATTTTTCAAAAAACATAAAAGATAACCCAATTCCAATTCCCTAGGCCCCTGAAGTCATGTGGGAAATCTGGAAAAATTCTTGGATCCTGGCTTTAGATGGGCCCAATGTTGGCTCTCTCTTTCTGCCTCTATTTTTCTCTCACTCTCTCTCTCCTCTCTTTGTAACTCTTCCTTTAAAAGAAATTAATAAATCTTTACAAAATAAATATGAATGCCATTGAAAGTTCAAGACTTTCCACCCATTTTAATAGATACCTACACTACTCGCCTGGCACAGAAGGTGTCAGAAAATATTTGCATGAGCATGGGAAAAGTCAGAAAATCACATCACCATGGCAACTATGGCTTACTATAACGAGTGGGTTTAGAGGCAGAAGGGGCAGGCTTTCCTAGCTTAATTAAGAATGTCTATTTCAATCTATTATAAAGCTACGCAACCACAGAAACATAAAGAAATGAAGTAATAAATGTAAGGGCACAATTAATGAAACAGATGATACTGAGAACAAAATATACAGAACAAAATACAGAAAAAAAATTTGTCTAACAACTCCCAAATTATTTATTTGAAATTCTACAAATCCCTAGGGGAGACTGACAGAGAATAATTGACCAAAGACTGCAAAAGAAAAAAAATGAAGAAATAACAATTACAACGGAACTTAAAAACGTATAAAAGAATAGGTAAATAACTATACAACACCACCTTTGAAAATACAGATGAAAAAAATTCTTGAAAATAGAAATTTCTAAAGCTGGCACACAAATGGCCAAAAAAAAAAAAAGTGAGTAATCATTTAAGAGTTAAGTAGGGCCCGGTGTGGTAGCCTAGTGGCAAAAGCCCTTGCCTTGCACACCCGGGATCCCATATTGGCGCCGGTTCTAATCCTGGCAGCTCCACTTCCCATCTAACTCCCTGCTTGTGGCCTGGGAAAGCAGTCAAGGATGGTCCAAAGCCTTGGAACCCTGCACCTGCTTGGGAAACTCGGAGGAACCTCCTGGCTCCTGGCTTCAGATCAGCTCAGCTCCAGCCATTGCAGCCACTTGGGGAGTGAACCAGCAGACAGAAAACCTTTCTCTGTCTCTCTTCCTCTCTGTATATCTGACTCTGCAACAAAAATAAATCAATCATAAAAAAAGAAAGAAAAGTTAAGTATCATGACAGTGTCAGGCCCAGAAGGTTTTGTTCGTGAGGAGGCAGAGCACCCCCATCTCCTAGATGCTTCAGAGCAGCAGCAGGGATCTTTCTTGTCTGAAGCCATCTGCATTGGATTTATAATACCATTTGGGGCCATGCAAAATTATCAACTTAAACACTAGCCTGCGGGCCTGGCAAAGTGGCCCAGCAGCTAAAGTCCTCACCTCGAACACATTGGGATCCTATATGAGCGCTGGTTCTAATCCTGGCAGCCCCGCTTCCCATCCAACTCCCTGCTTGTGATCTGGGAAGGCAGTCAAGGACGGCCTTGGGACCCTGCACCCACGTGGGAGATCCGGAAGAGATTCCTGGCTCCTGACTTTGGATGGGTGCAGCACCGGCCTTTGCGGTCACTTGGGGAGTAAATCATCGGACAGAAGAGCTTCCTCTCTGTATATCTGACTTTGCAATAAAAATAAATAAAGAAATCTTAAAAAAAAAAAAAAAACCCCAAACAACTAGCCTACCATAAACATTGAACTTCAAGGCCCACCTGCGGTGGCCTTGACAGGACTTTAAATGGACTGCAGGGTCAACATTCCCCACCCCTGCTTTAAAAGGAAAACCAAGAAAACACTGTACAATCTAAAATTACACTGGTTTTGAAATTTGGAATATGACTAATACAAATAAAGGCAAAGACAGGCCAGTTTCATTTAAACACATAAAGGCTAAACTCTTAAATAAGACATTATCTAATCAAATCTAAAAGTGTATTAAAAACACATCACAATAAAGCAATCCACTCCATTAACAAACCATGGAAAGAGGTGACTGAAGCTCGCCCACCTGCTCTCTTGCCCAAGGGGACATCACTGGCCTAAATGTCCCAGCCGCCTTACAAACTAGGTGGAACCCTGAGGACCAGCACATCAAGGCTATCTCCTACAAACCCACAGCAGTAGAAAGTAGCAATTTCTAGTTCAGACAGCATACAAGAACCCTAGAAACAGCAAAGCCATGTATCTCTGTATCATCCCTCTCAGAAAAACCGGTGCACGAGACCACATGGAAATAGCCAGGGGACTGGCTAAGCGTACTCTAGCCACGTACAGTTCTGATACAAAACTACACAACAACCCGGAGCGACAAATTAGATCTACACATAGTAACATGGATTGAATCACATTCATAATGCTGAGGAAACAGAAAACAAGGCAGTATAGCTCAACAGTATTTGCTTAGGCAAAGTACAGCGAAAACAAAACACAATCCATTTTTCAAAGACCATGTGATGTACGTGACTTGGAAGCATGCGCAATAAATAGGCCAGTCTAAGTTCAAGGCAGGGGTGGGGTAGGTGTTGGGAGCGAAACCAAAAGCAAAAAGCAAAAAGCAAAAAGCAAAATAAAATAAATGAAACGCTCCACATCCCGGTCCAGTCCCAGGAGTTGTGGCCATTTGGGAAGTGAGCCAGTGGATGGAAGAGGTCTTTCTTTATAATCCCTCTATCACTCTGCCTTCCAAATAAGTCAGTCTTTAAAACAACAAAAAGAGGCAGCTCTAAGTAGGGCAAATATTGTAGTGCGCTATGAACTTAGCTGTAAAACCTGAGATTCTAGGGGGAAAAAAATACACTAAAACCCAATCTCTACTTCCTAACAAAAAAACTAATTTTAAAAAGTACATCACAGGAACCCAGTGCAGTGGCATAACAAGCATCCAGCACAAGTGATCCAACTGGTGTCTCAGCAGCCCCTCTTCCCATCCAGCCCTCTGCCTGTGGCCTGGGAAAGCAGTACAGGACGGCCCAAAGCCTTGGGACTCTGTACCCACATGGGAGACCCAGAAGTAGCCCCTGGCTCCTGGCATAGGATCAACTCAGCTCCTGTCACTGTGGCTACTTTGGGAATGAACCAGTGAATGGAAGATCTTTTTCTCTGTCTCTCCTCTCTCTGTAAATCTGTCTTTCAAACAAAAAGAAATAAATCTAAAAAAAAAAAAAGTGCATCACAAGTGATGGCCAAACTGACGGATGATGAAGCAACGGAGAGAACAAGGAGGTGGGCAGGGCAGGCCTGTTGTTCAACTGAGCCATTCTCCTTTTAGGATCCCAGGGAGCTAACAAGGCATTTGTGGTTCACACTTGCCATCTTCCCAGTCACAGGAGGTTAGGACCAGCAGGAACAAGCCATCTGCTGCGGCCCAAATTTCATTAACCGGAGGGAAGACACAAGGGTTCCAGAGCGTAGGAAGGTGAGTCATAAAACCCATTTTTCCAGCTCCTGAAAACGACAGCATTTTTTTCCCCTAAAAACACTACACCTTGAGGTCGGGACAGAGTAACCTCATCACGTTTTGAAAATCAGTGTGTGGAGTCACCATCTGTCAAAGTTCAGATCCTTCAAGTTTGGTTCAGCCCCAAACGTGGAGGGTCCCAGGCACGCGATTCCCAAGTTCATTGTTGGGTAAACAGGGCGTTCCTACTGTCCACAAAAACTGTCAAGTGCCTGAAGAGTCGGGCTCTCTGCTGTCAGCCACCTGTTCTTGTCCTACAGAACCTGCCTACAGATAATTTGCAGGGGGCCGCCCCACAGCCTGGGGTGCAGTTCCAATCTGTACACACAAATGAGCTGTTGAATGTTTGGGCAGACACCGACAGGTGGGACTCTTCTTTCACACTGATGAGTGCGGTGGGCAGAAGCCTTCTGGTATGGGACAAGCTCAGTCTTTGAGTGAACCAGTCCCTGACCATCTCTGCCAGCCAGAACCTCTAGGTTCCTGCTGAGGAGGTCCCTTGCCTCACGTTGGCAGGGGAGTAAGGGGTGGCCCTGGCCCATGATTAAGAGGTGACTTGCCAGCTTGCTGGGTCAGGGAGCCCTTGGAAAGCATCCGAGGTGCGCCCGAGGCCGGCCAGGTGTATAAGATCTGGAAAAATTAACAACCACAGGTGGGATGGGACCGGCGGGCACTGAGCTCAGGTGAGGCCTCCACTCAGCATTTTCCCCACATCTCCCCACTCTTTTTAGTAAACCCTGGAAGGTTTTATTACAAAAACGAAACCTGTGCTCTGCCGGGGTCTGCCTCGCCACCTCGAGCCCAGGTTGCCAGCCCCTCCGCGCCTGTGCAGAGGCCTTCCGTCGTGGTCGTGCCTCTCCGCCCGGCCCCGGGGCTCTGCCGGGCGCCTGCGACCCTCCCCACCCCGAGGCAGGAATCCCCGGCCGGCCGCCGGAGCCCGGACCGGCCCCGCCGCGTCAGCGGGTGCCTGGCGTCCGGCCCGCCGGGTCCGCAAGGAGGAGCCCGCGAGGCGGCCGCCAAGGGGCTGCGCTTACCTCAGCCGGCGCGGCCCACGGCCCCGGGACCCCGCTTCCCAGCCGGCAGCCACCGCCGCCGCAGCACTCCGAGCCTTTCGCCAGAAACGGCAACTGCGCGGGCTCTGCTCACGGTCTCTTTATTTTCCTCAACGACGGCGGGCAGGAAAGCGAAAGCGAAAACCTCCGGGGGGCGGGGGCGGGCCTGGGGCCGAGGCGCGGTGAGCGCGGGGCGCGCGGCGGGGGCCTCAGCCGGGGATGCGCGCGCCGGGCCGGCGACGACGGCGACGGCGTGAGCGCTGCAGCCCCGCGGCCCGAGCCCAGCTGAGCTCGCTCGGACAACGGGTTCCCCCTCTGTCCTCCAGTCTGTGCCCACTTGGGCCCGGCGGCTGGCAGCGGGCCCGGACCTGACCGCTGTGGCTCGAGGAAGGCGGGTGCTGCGGCTTGGCCGGCTGGGAGCTAACCTCTGAAGGGGGGCCCTGAGCGTGAGGTGTACCGGGCACTTCATCTTGGCCCGGAGAGAAATTAAAATGTCGGTGATGTCGGTGAAACGGCAGCCCCTTGATGTGATCGGAAGGCCCAGGGTTTGGGCTCTAGTGCCCATTAACACACCGGGATTTAGCGGTTCCAGGCTGTAAGCCGTGGCTCTGTGTGGCTGGCAAGACTATTTCACTACTTACCCCTGGTCTGCCCCCTTGAGGGATGGGCTATAATACTACGTATGATTAGAGGAAACTACACACAGGTAGAGAAGTCATGGGCCTTTCTGTCAGCCCTTAGGGGGGCTCCTTGAAGGCTGGGGGGTGGAAGGGGGTGTGTCTACCTGGCTGTCTGTGGACAGTGGGCAGCACTAGGCTGCCTCCCCTGCACTTGTCACAGTCTGGACTTCGTTGCCCTCAAAATAGAGAAGTGACTGCCCTGGTTTTCGGATGTAGCCTCAGACTTGGGCTGCCAGTTGGTCCCTGTGGCTTTGCCGTGGGGCGGGCTTTGTTTAGAGAACAGCACTGCAGCACTGCAGCACTGTGCGCGTCTGGCTGCTCCGAAACCACTGGCAAAACCCTGGATTCCAAACATGATTTGCTGTGTGTGTGTGTGTGTGTGTACATACAGCAGTCTGATAACTGGAATGAAAAGTAAAATAAACTGTTTAATCTACCCAGAGCCACTGTGGTTTTGCCTGTTTGTAAAGTCAACCCATTCCCTGCTTGGCCTGGTCCTAGGCTGGGATTGATGGGAAGACTCAGGGTGTTGAAGTATTTCCCTCAAGAATGGGCAAGGGCATGAGACAGGCCACATAATGGTCTTGGAAACTCTTAACAGCCTGGATTTCCCTCCTCAGAAGTGGATGCTTTTAGTCTGTACCGTGAAGGACTAGGAAAAAGAAAATTGTCAAGAAGGACAAAAGCTGGAAGTCCCTTGTTCGTCTAATAATTCTTGACTCCCATGCAAGAAAACTAGGATAAGATTTGCTTCTGTGTGAAGAGTAAATTGGGGGAGATGAAGGTGGACAAAAGAGAGGAAGGCAATCTCTGTGTTTACCTGGCTAGCCTGTAGGGTAGTGAGAGCCAGGGCTTGAAGCTTAACCAAGCTTCTTAGGAGCAGAACTGTGAACACAGGATTCTTGAGGCTGCCTGGTGAGAACACTTGTTTTGTACCCATGTAATGTGGAGTGTGATGGTCAGAAGGTGGCTTGGTAAGTTTACAATTAAAATCACATGAGTTATCTGATACCAGTGTTCAATGATATCAGGCTGGAGCAGTCTCACATCTTTCAGCCATGTCTTTACACTTGTCAAAACCTGACCGCTCATCCCTGGGGTCTGGCCAGCCCTTCTCCTGTCATGAAATCCTCCAGACAAACTTACCAAGCAAAGAGGAGCTTCCTTTCACTCATAGTTCTGGGGACCCTTTTTTTTTTAAAAAAAAAAGATTTATTTTATTTTTATTGGAAAGGCAGATATACAGAAAGGAGAGACTGCTTTCCCGGGCCACAGGCAGGGAGCTGGAAGCGGGGCTGCCGGGCTTAGAACCGGCGCCCATATGGGATCCCGGGCATGCAAGGTGAGGACCTTAACCACTGTGCCATTGCACCAGGCCCTGGAGACCCTTTTATATTTGACACTTGATCAGGGTGGTAGATAACTGTGGCAAATGCATGCAGAGGAAAAGCCACATGGTGAGCAGGAAGGAGAGGAGGGCCCAGTGTGCCCAGCCCAAGCCAACCTTTATAACCACCCTCCTTGGACTGCCCACTACTGGCACACTTCCAGTGACCCAAGGACCTGCCACAACAGCTGGCTTCCTGAACACATGAGCCACCCTTGCATCCCTGGGGAAAATCCCACTTGGTCCTTGGTGATGACCCTCAGTGCCATCAACTTACCATGAGTGTGGGAAACAAATCATGTTCAAACGATAGCAGAACATGCAACATTCCTACTAGGTTACTGATTTGGTTTGCTAGTATCTTGTTGAGTATTTTTACATCTGTTCTCATAGACCTTTAGTATAAAGTTTTAGTTTGGCATTTTTGTCTGCCATTAGCCTTGTGAATGAGCTCCAAAGTATTCTCTTCCTTTCCATCCTCTGGAAGCATTTCAGAAGGAATGGTATTAATTATTCTTTAAAGGCTTACTAGAATGCACCGGGAAGTCATCTGATTCTGGGCTTTTGTTGTTGTTGGGAGGGTTTGGGCTATTCATACAGTTTTTTTTTTCTTATTTTAGTCTATTCATACTTTGTTTATCCTTTAAATTTTGTAATTTTTGCATTTCCAGGAGTCTTTCCATTTTCATCTAGATTAATTTGTTAGCTTATTCTGAACCTAGTACTGTCTTGTAATCCTTTTTGTTTCTGTAAGACCGATAGTAATTTTCTCAAGTAATTTGAGTCTTCTCATGTTTTTATTGGTCAAAACTTTAGCAATTTTATCTTTTCAAAGAATTAACTTTTGTCCAATTGATTTTCTGCAACAAACTAGACAGAGGGCTTAGATATTGCAACACTTGATTGGACCCCAGCAGCAGCAGTGACTCAGACCATTGCCCCATCATGGTATGGTCTCCCAGCACTGCGTGAAGCACAGCTTTCACCCTCAGAACGACAACAGCCACTGACACAAGAGTCAGAGAGAAAGTGGAGACACAATCCTTTGATGCCACAGGAGAAGGGGCTGGCAGGGACACCATTCAGATCCTGCAGGCCCTGGGAAGTCAGTTCAGCAGAAACCCAGGACAGTACCAGGCTTGAGGAGAGTGGTGGGGCCAACAATGTCTCACCGGGTGCTTTCTTGGGTCTGTGACATGGTGTGTGTAACTCAGGAGCTAAAATTCTGGAATTCACTATGGTTTCTAGCCCAATTTACCCCATAACAAGTTGTAAACAAAGACAGACACCTCTTGGCACCACAATGATCCCTGGTTCCCTTGGTTCTACCCCTGCCCCTAGCTGCTGCTGCAGTGAGCAAAGCAGCACCTCTGGGGGCTCCTGCCAGCATCTCCCCAGGGATCTGCTTTCCATCTGTGTGACAGAACCTGTCTGAACTCACAGGTGTGCAACATGGAACTGTGCAGGGCTGACAGCTGGAGCTGCCTCTGACACATGGGTGTCGACAAGTCAAGGGTGCTCAGCCAGCATTGAGCAAGTCAGCACCCATGGCGCTGGCCACTCTAATCGTGAATCTTCGTCCTGGATCTCCCTCCATCCCTGCCCTTCTCCTATCCCTGACTCCTACTTCACACAAGTGCCAGTCTTGGGCTCTGCTCTCAGGCGAACCCAAGCTAAGACACCTGCACAAGGAGGCTGGCTCAGTCCATGGTCAGTTGGCAGGGGCAAATTCCGCTCTGCCTGTGAGACTAATCCCAGTCAGCTTCAAGGATCAACCCCAACTGACAGAGAGGTCAGCAGACGGTATGTTAGGTACACCCCGAATTCCGGAAAGGAAGATGGCGGGCAGCTGTTATTATTTAAAATAATCATTTTATGTATGAAAACTTCCTCATTTCCCAAGGCACTTCAGTAGCTTTCACAGAGATGTGTGGTTTTAACCAGGCAAGGCCTGAGGTTTACAAGTACCGCAGTGACACGATCAGCAAACAGCACAGCGTGTCTCCCAGTAACGCTGCGGCACCACAGCCAGCAACTCCACAGGACCATGAACACAATTTAGGTGGTCTTTTTCTTTCTTCTTTTCTTTTCTTCTCTTCTCTTCTCTTCTCTTCTCTTCTCTTCTCTTCTCTTCTCTTCTCTTCTCTTCTCTTCTCTTCTTTCATTTCTTTCCCCATGATCAAGTGTTACAAAAGGAACACACACAATGACATCAATTGTTGCTGCTCAGAACCATGTCATTGGCTGGTGGCAATTCAGGCCTTACACGGCAGCCACCAGAGGCAGCTACCAGAGGCTGGTGAAAGTATGATTCTGAGTAACAAAAATGAAACAAAACAACAACAACAACAACAAACAAGGCACAGACTAGAAGGCTGAGAAACCAGCCTTCCCAAAATCTAGACTGCAGGGCAAATAAGTTAAGGAGAAAGAGGCACAACAGACAGATGAACGAGGCCACAAAGTCCCTGGACAGTTTTGAGGGAGGAGGAGGCTCGTCTTCCTTCATGCCTCATCTAAGGCAGGCACTAGAGTGGCAACAAGCCTGATGTACACCATGGCAGAAAGTAAACCCTTGGGACGCGACAATGATGCACATGGGATGTGCCCACACAAGCCTGGAGCTTTGATCAGATGTAAACCTGTCTCCTGAGGCAGCAGTGGGGTCAGGAGTTTGTGGATCCCTGCTCCCTGGTGTCCCAGCCTCTGCCCAGGGCCCCTTGCCTTGACCACCTTGATGTGGGCTGAAGCCTGTGACCTTTAGCAGTGGTCCCAGTTACCATCCTATATGATGGAGACAAGGTGAGGGGTCAAATTCCCAGTGAAATTCTTTTCCTCTAAAATCCACTTTTACTGGGCAGCGGGGGCCAGGCAGGGGAAACCCTGCACTCTCTCCAGGTGGCCTCTTCAGGCAGGTTTCAGTGCCAAGTTCTGGCCTTCTTCCAGAGCTCATTAGGTCCAGTGCATTGTGCCCCCTGTAGTAGGGAGTGGCCACGGTGGCCATCAAGGCCTGTCTGCGAGCCGGTCACACGCAGGTTGACAGGATCCACAGCATACGCCCGTGTCCCTGGATGACCGGGGGTCTGCATGGCCTCCTGTGTCAGGGCGCAGTCATTCCCCTTCACTGGAGGCTGCTAAAACGCTGTGCTCTTAAGTATTGCCGGGCTCTCTTCGCTGTCTCTCAGTATCTTCGTGTGGTTTGGGTTGTGCCTGTATTTCAATCTATTTAAAAACAAGCCAGTCAGATGGCAGACACTGATCCTGGAAAAAGACGCCTGCTGGGTTAGAAGGACAGCAGAGGCTGGAAGGTCTCTGCCGGCTGCTGCCCCTGTCCCTGGGATTCCCATCCCCATGGACATGTATGCCTGGTGATTTCTGCTCAGTGTCAGACCAGGGACACACACTTCACCTTATACACCCTCTGGTGGACACGCTCTGGTGACATTCCACTGGGATGGCCTCCAAGGAGGACCCTGCCCAGCCCTGACCCAGCCCCACCACATCAGCCCTGAGAAGGAAGAGGCCCTTACCCTTTGACCCTCAGCATCTGGTCAATGGTGTCTGGTAGGGGAACGCCGAAGCTCTCTGGGAGGAACAAGGTGAGGATGGCGGTCAGGATGGTCAGGCTCCCCATGAGAATGTAAGGCAGGAAGCGGTCGTAGGCACCTGCGGTGAGGACAGAGGCCCCGGCTTGCTGTTAGACTTGTACCCTACTGTCCCTTTATCACCCAGGACTCTCTAAAGGGAACTGCCTACCCTACTGTCCTACTGTCCTCAGCACTTGCCATGGTTCAAGCTGTAGGACTGTGACTTGTTCCCATGCAGGCGTAGGGCGGGGTGGAGCTGAACATGATTATTCTTATTCCCCTGTGTTGGGTTTCTGAGTACCAGCAGGTGCTTATCTGGGCACAAGCATGTGCTCCCTTGCGCGACATGCGGCAGACTCTGTGTGGTAGGCTTTCAGCCAGACCAGATGATGACGCTGCTTGCTGGGCAGCGCCATGTGCTCACTGAGCATCCTTGAAGTAGGCACCATTCCTTTGGAGAGGCGATGGCTGGGCACGTGGAAGGAACAGCAGCCACCGTGGGGATGTGACTTTGAGGGATTGTTGGTACCTGCCACATGGAATAGCATGAGTCATGTGGACAGAGCATGAAGCGCGGTGTGAAGTGCTCCATGGGTCAACAATTCAGAATTGGTCAGACCTCCAGAGTCAAGAGGGAACATCTTTGCCCTTCAGGTGTCTTATGGATGCTAATCCCAGCATGTGGGCGCTTGACCTAGCAGCTAGGATGCTGGTTAAATTGCCTGTGTCCCACACTAGGGTGACTATGTTGAGTACCTTTCTCTGGCCCCTGCCCCTAGCTTCCTGTTAGTGTGGACTCGGGGAGGCAGTGGTGATGGCTCAGATGACTGGGTCCCCAGCTTCAGCCCCTGCACAGTCCTAGCTGTGGGCATGTGGGGAGGGAACCAGCAGGTGTGAATTCTATGTTTTGTAGTGTCTCCCAAATCAGTATTTCTTCTTCTTTTTTTAAAGATTAATTCAAAGAAGTAAGTTCTTTAGGCAAGACCAGTGGCTTCCTAAACCACTCTGCAGTGCCTTAGGATGAACTGAATTCTACAACAGAAGCTAGAGGAAGCTTTAAAAAAATGCCAAACCATCTAGCTCATTAGCTAGTCCCAAGTTGGAATGGGAGTGTCTTCCCCTTCCGCATTGTGAGAGCTGGTGAGTGCTTCCATCCTGTTGCCCCAGCATGCCAGGGGAACCCTGGGACTTACCCAGGTACACGAAATAGGGTGACAGGATGCTGCCAAGACGGGATGCCATGGAGCTGACGCCCACGCCCATGTTTCTGACCACGGTTGGGTACAGCTCAGCCGTGTACACGTAGACCATGGAGAAGGCAGCAGTGACTCCAAACTTGCCCATCATCACCAGGATGGTAGCCAAGTAGTACAAGTCTAGAGAGGCAAAGATAAAGGAGGTGGGAGTGGACATCCACCCCAGGGGTGCTGCCATGACAGCTCTGTTTCTTTCTCCTCTGATTCTCTCTTATGACTTCCTGTGGTGGGATAAAGGGCTACAGACAAGAAGTGCTTCCGAGTTGATTCCCGAGGGGAGGCTGGGGCCTGTGGTGCGGTGAGTGAGTGGGCTGCTTATCCCACAGCCCACCAGGGGCAGCTCCTGCACCACCCTATTTCCCCACAGTTAGGTCTGCCACCCTACAGCCTCCTACTGCACATGCCAAGCAACCACTGCATGACTGTCACTGCTTGCTTTCATTCTGCTCAGATGCAAAGAAGCACGTGGGCCATGGAAACCTCGGGAAGGAACTCCTGTGTGGCCCAGCTTTCCTCCTCATGGTCCAGTGAGGGGAGGCTGAACCGTGCGGGGGTCACTGGATTTCAGGTGTGTCTGCACCCATTCAGAGCTCCTCCTTTGGCTATGTCATACTGGGACTGCTCCCTCAGTCAGTGTTCCCGGCCCATAGCCCCCAGAGAGACCACCGGTGACTCTTGAACCCAGAAGTGCAAAAATGATGCCACACAGAGGCCAGATGAGGGCCCATGCACTGTTCTAGAAGCTTGTGGGCAAGGGCTACCTCCCGCCTACCTGTAGACAAGCATGACAACTTCAGAAATCACGTTCTGCCAACCACCTGGGAGACCCTCTGTGTGACCTGGCCCCCTGCTCCCATTCTTCCCATTCTTCCCAGCGTCCTCTCTCCTCAAATGTGCCAGGTCCCCTCTGCTCTGGCATTCACTGTGCTGGGGCTTCTTCCTGAAATGTTCTGGGCGCCCTGAGCCAACTCCCTGCTGCCTTGTACTTTTTCTCCATAGGAGGACACACGAGCTGAGCTATGAGCATTGTGTTAACATGTTTGGTGTCTTCCGTGGCAAGGCCCAGAGCCCCCTGAGCCTGGGAGCTGGGTGGGCCTCCAGACTTCTCTACCATCAGTGCTGGGCCAGCTGCCTGGCCCAGATCAGGCACTCCTCAGCTGTGTGTTGCATGAAGACAGGGCCAGCAAAGGAACAATGGGGCTGCCTCTCTTGCCTCCCCCTGACTCTGGAGAGGCAAACAAAGCTGGGTGCAGGAATGTGGGCAGGGAGTCACGCTGAGTGACAGCCCCAGCCTCTGCTCCCTCCCATGCCCTCACAGCCCAAGGCAGGAAGAGTGTTCTGGTTTCCAGAGACAAGTCAAGAATGCATCAATGCAGGGGAGCTGCAAAGGACCCAATCTGGTCCTCCATCTCAAATGAGGAAGACAGTAGACCCAAGTTGGGGCCAGCGCCTTGCTGTATTAGGTTAAGCCTCTGCCTATGGCGCTGGCATCTCATATGGGGACCAGTTTGAGTCCTGCTGCTCCACTTTTGATCCAACTCCCTGATAACATGCCTAGGGAAGCTGCAGAGGAGGCCCAAGCGCTTGAGACCCTGCACCCATGTGTGAGGCCCAGAGGAAGCTCTTAGCGTCTGACCAGCTCAGCTCTGGCCATTACAGCCATTTGGCAAGGGAGCCAAGGGAGCAAGTGGATAGAAGATTTTTGTCTCTGTCTCTGACTCTACCTTCCAAATAAATTAATTAACTTTAGAAGGAAATTAGAAAAAAAAAAAAAAAGCAGAGCCAAGGGCTGTAGGGTCCCGAGGTCCGTACCTGAAGGGACCAGCTGCACGAAGAGCAGCACACCTCCGCCCAGGAAGAGGGCGGCGGCCATGGAGTAGCGCCGGGGCAGGTATCGCAGCAGCAGCCAGGCCAGCACATACGCCGGCACCTCCACCACTGCCGACAAGAAGCAGTTCAGGTAGATGTCCCCATGCAGGTTAGGCGTGTCCAAGGACAGTCCGAAGTAGCCCACGGAGATGGTCATCCTAGAATGGGGGGGGGGGAGAGCAGAGCTGGAGAAGCACTAACCACACGCGCCTCTCCCAACAGCACGACTTGGCACACAGTCATTTCAGTAAATCCTCCCCATCCCCCCACCTCTGACATCTGGCCTGAACAGGTCATAGCAAGGCTGCATTGTGAGCTTGGCGCCAGCTTCCATGCCCACACATGGCAAATGTGCCTGGGCCCGAGGGCCTTCACTAAAACAGTCACCCCCACCTGTCTTCCCACTGCCATGAGCCACAGCAGCCACTTCCCTCTTCTCTGAATCTCTTGGCATCCAGCAGCTGCCAAGGAGGAAGATGCCAGGGAAAGGGGGGAAGAGATAAGACAACACAGGACACAACATGAGCTCAAATGGTTTGGAGCCAGAGCCTGTGGACTACCTGCGCTGACCGGCCAGGAAGGGGCTGGTCTGGGGCAGCTGGCACAAAGCCCTCTGTAGCTGTGTAGAAGGGTGGTGGTGTCGCATGGTGGAGCTGCCTTGTGTCTTCCACACATTCCCTCAGTGTCCTTGTCCACACCCTGTCCCCGGGAGACATCCTCTCTGCTGTTGACACCCACTGCTTTAAGGGTCAGACAGCTTTTGACCCCTCTGCAGGTGGAAAGCACAGCTGGAATGAGGAAGGGGAAGAGGAGGGGACGTGTCCCTGGAAGCCCAGAGCAGGGAGCCGAGCCTGGAGGAGTTGGGAGGGGGTCCCTGAAGGCTGGCAGGTGCAGGCTCCCTGCGAGTCTTATCAGCAGGCCAACTCAGGGAGCAGTGCCTTTCCCGGAGGGACCCTGGCCCATTGACAGCAGCACAGTTGGGTGACCCAAAGCTGGAAGATCCTGGTGATAAGGACTCCGGGGTGAGTCTGTACTCTTTGCCCATTGCTCAGGTAGTCCCTGCCCAACTCAACGGTCTGCCTGACCAGCACAAGCTACTCAGGCACTTGGGTACCTGACAAGCCCCTCACTGGCACTTGAGCGAGGTCTTATCAGATGGAGGCTGAATGAGGATGCATGGGCCAGGGCCCTGACTGCTGGGTGTGGGTGAGCTCCCCGCAAGCAGCATGCTCTGCTTCCACAGCTCCATGTTGTACCTGCCCTCCCAGCCACCTCTGAGACTAGATAGGAGGAGAACTCAGCTGGGATGGATGGAGAGCAAGGACTCAGTCAGGACCACACAATATCTCCAAGCAAACTGCACAGCCACCTTATCCTCATCCCCGCCCCAAAGTCCCATCATGGGGACAAGGGTGGTAGGCTCAGGGCTCCCGGTGGTCTTGGGACATAGCCCTTGTACTCCAACCACACGCATGGGCTCTGAGGCTTGTCTGCGATGTGGCAGGTGTCACAGCCACACCCAGAGTGTCTAGTGTCGGCAGGTGTCACGTATGTACACACCACAGGATTATGGACATGATGGTGACCATTCTGATGTTCCGGGTTTGCAGTAGATCCAGGATGCGGTGAGACGCTTGTTTCTTGGAGTTTAGGTCTTGTAGCTGCAGAGACAACATGACTCAGGGTGTGGGAGGGAGAGAGGGCAGGGCAGAGATGGAGCACTCGGGGATGTGCCTGGCACCCTGGTTCTGTGGGGCTTGGTGGCAGGGAGCCATCTTCACATGCAAATCAGAGGAAAAGGGTGGGGGAGCGCTCCCTTGGGGTGCACTGAGGGCAGAGGTTCAAGCGCACCACCCTCCACCCCTCCCTGGGGTTGTCTGGTCAGTGGCCACATCCCAAATGGCAGGAGGGGGACCCTGCAAATATTCCACCAGGGCCTGGCTCCTGGCCCTCTGAGTCACAGAGAGAAAACAGCCTGTGTCCTATATTGATCTGACGTTGTGAAACAATCAGTGTTTTTGAGCCCTTGGACCGTGTAGTTACTGGTCTACTTCCAGGGAGGCAGGGGGAAACATCAAACAGAAAAACAGGAAAATTGACCTGAGCTTCACCCAGTGTGACTTCCTATGAAGTTTGGCACAGGCAAGGCCATTAATAAGCCACACGTCTAAACACAAGGAGGCTGTTTTCTTAAGCAAACCCAGCTTTGGGCTGTGTTTTTCCCAGGGTTCGCAGTTCAACCAAAGGTCAAGCTGCTGACTCCCGGATCCCTGGAAATAGCTTCATTTCCTCAAGGATGCCAGGGGAAGAGTGGGAGTGTGGCTTCACCCAGACTGACCCTGTCTCAGAAACCCTCTTTGCCACACTCCGTGTGCTCAGCAGGAGCTGCTCCCGGGCCACCACGCAGCCTGGACACCAGAGGGGGCAGCCGATGGCCCTAGCCCTCGGCCCCTCCGCTGGCCGCAGTGGCTGGCTCCTCTCACCCGATTTGTATGGCAAGTGCTGAGGTCCTGTAGCATGCCTGCAGTGTACATACCCACAGGGGCCAGGCCCTTGCCTACCCAGCAGCCCAGGCATGCCTACAGAGCTCTGTCGGCCACTGGTGGTCAGCTTCTGGGCTCTGCTTGAAGGGAGAGACCCGGGAGAACTGCCTGCTGGAAGAGGAGGTGCAGGGGAACAGGACCTGGGTGGAGCCCAGCCCCATTGGGGAGTGCAAGAACAGGGCCTGCCAGGAGGAGCCTGATGACCACAGGGCTCCAGCTGAGAGGGCTGACTGCTGGGACAGGGCAGGAGGAGGTGTCCTGTGTCTCACCCTAAGGGTGTTCACGCTGGGCCTGATACACACAGGGTTTCTTCATGTCTAACAGGCCACCTTAGTAGGCACAAGGGGCCATGATCCCCCCACTTTCCACCCCACAAATGCCAACTTTGAGAGAGACCTGGCATTCAGGAAGGGTGTTTATCATGGAAACTAACGGTCTAAGCATACAACTGCCTGGATAGGAAGTGGACAGAAGCATTAAAGCCCAAATACTGTCTGCAAAGACCACAGAGGTTGGGTGGAGGGAGTTGTCCCCTAGGACTTCTAAGGCTCAGAGGGAGGGCTTGCTTGGGGGACAGATGTGTATGGGCAACTGCAGTGGTGGGCGTGGTTATGGGGAAGGGCTGCGATGGGCGTGGTCACGGGGCACGGGGCAGGGCTGTTGGTGGGCGTGCTCATGGGGAGCAGGGCTGTTGGTGGGCGTGGTTATGGGGAGCAGAGCTATGGAGGGCATGACCACAGGTAAGAGCTTGGTGGGCGTGACTACAGGGCCGGGCTGTGGTGGGCGTGGCCACGGGACAGAGCTGTGATGGGTGTGGTCACAGGGAAGGGCTGTGGTGGGCGTGGTCATGGAAGGGCCCGGCGGGCGTGGTCACGGGGCGTGGCCACGAGGCCGCTCACCTCACTCTGGTCGAAGATGGTGGCAGGGGCCAGGACACCGTTGATCTTGGCGGCCTTGTGGATGATGACCTCTGCCTCTGCAAAGCGTCCCTGGGAGATGAGCCAGCGGGGAGACTCCGGGATGAACCTGGAGGCAGGGGTGGCAACCTCAGGGAGGCGACCCTGCCAATGGGGCCGGGCAACGGGGCCGGCGGCTCCCCCACGCGGAGCTGGCACGTGTGGGTTCGGGGGGTGACCCTGCGTGTGAGCTCCGGGGGAAAATGCCTCGGGCCGGTCCTGGGGACTGCAGCCACAGGAAGAGTGTGGTGGCCCCCTGCTGGGGCCTAAGGAGACAGCCGGGCCCAAGATGGCTCCTGCTGCCTGTCACTAGCTGGGCCAGCTCCTGCCCCAGCCCAGGCATCCCTGGGTGGGTGGGTGCCTCTGTGGGCATTTGCTGCTCACCGTGAAGGGGCCCCACCACACGATCTCCTCTCCCATCCTGCCCTGAAATGCAGTCTGCCCCACGTGGGCCACGGATCGCCCCTTCCCCTGCACCTGCTGGGCCCCTGACTAGGCGCCGTCTCCTGGATAGAGAGCAGCCTCCTCTTGCCCTTCAGTCTCTCTCCCTCCCTCCCTCCCTCCCTTTCTCTCTCTCTCTTCCTCGGAAACTGGCAGCTCCAGCGGCCTCCACACACCACACAGCTGGCAGCCGAGGCTGCCCGGGGTCTGAGCCACCCATGGCCCCAGTTTCGTCCTCCTCTCCTTGCACTTGGGTCAGCTCGGCACAGGTCGGGAACAGGCCTGCCGGAGCGGGCTGAAGTACCACCCTGCTCGGGCACTTCTGAGGGCAGAGAACGTCGGGAGACGGCCGAGGGCCCCTGGGCTGCTGCTGCCCTCTGGTGACCAGCCGGGAGAAGCGCCCGAGCAGGTCCCGCCCCGCTCCTCACGCACCACCACAGCGCGGCGCACAGCACCCCGGGCGCCGTCAGCGCCAGCAGCAGCATCCGCCAGTCCCGGATGAAGTAGGCGATCAGCGGCAGCACCATGAAGCCCACTGCGTAGAAGATGCACACGCCCAACGTCGAGAACACGATCCGGACCGACTTGCTGAGAATTTCTGTTCCTGTTCGACACGAGGGAGGGAGGGAGGGGGTCAGGGAGGCATTTTAATTCGGGTTACTTCCCCGTGAGTGGGCCAGCCATGGTCTCAGCTTTCAGCTCACAGACAAGGTGGCGGCCAGAACTGTCTTGGCCCGGTTCCTGAGCCTGGGGGTGGGGACGTGGGGGAAGGAGGAGATTCTGAACTCAGATCCTTCTGCCCATCACCAGGGGGAGACACTGCGGCCCTCTCAGGACGCCCTGAAACCCCTCCCGCAGGAGATGAAGGCGTCCTGGAGCCACACCTGCTGACTATCACCCTTCAAGGAAAAAAGGCTCCCATTACACTGAAAACAATCACCCCTTCCGCATTCAACCCCTGGGGCCTGAAAACAAAGAGCCTGGCACAGGGTCAGAGAGGATGGGTGGGCAGGCCACTTGAGTGACAGCCCTGGACGGGGTGGGGGTGGGGGTTGGTCAGGGCCCAGCACTCCACGGAGGAGGCAGGGCTGGCTGGTACACCTGCCACTCACAGCCCTCACTCTGCCTTCCTGCCTCCCTCCTTTCCCCAGGGACCTCACCCTGGCTGGGGCAGGCTCTTGTTGAGACTGGCAGGCTCTGGAAGAGGCTTAGCAAGATGGCCACCGGGTAACACCTACACCAAGGCTCTGCACCCCAGAGGCCTTTAGGGAACTGGAAACACGAGGACGGGTTGTTGGGGCGTGCTGGCGACTGGCTGCTTCAGTCTGCAGGCCTGGGAACTGGGTGGACTGGGTGCCCTGGGCAGCCAGCACTGCCAGAGACCACATCCCTTGAGGGACACTGGAAGGGTGGGGGCCAGCTGTCGGTGAACATGGGACCCAGCACGCGTGACTGACTTGATGGCCGTACCCAGGACAAATGCTGCCACGTAGTTGGAGATCTGGCCCATGCCTACGAGGACAAACAGCACAGTGAACATCTCGAAGTTTGTGGAGAAGACCTGCACGAAGCTGAAGCCCGTCTGCATGGCCATGGTCACAAACAGCACATTCTTACGGCCAAACCTGGGGAGGAAGAGGGAGGGAGGAGGCGGTGGGAACAGGCCGTACCACGAGGGCTTTAATCCCCCCGCTCCCACCTCATGTGTCCAGACAGGGGTCGTAGAGAAGGTCACCAGGAGCCCTGCAGCCGGGGTCACTCCCTGTCCCTGGGCTCCTCCCACTCCATGGTGGGCACCAGGGCTGGGTCAGCACACTTATATCAGTCCAACAGCCACAGGACTACCCAGCGAGACATGTGCACCAAGACCATAGCGCCCAGCTCTCTGAGAGATGAGGGAGAAGCCTGGTGGAGAACCAGGCGACCAGGGATGCTCTCCCTGATGACAGCAAACTGAGAGAGACACCACTCCAAAGAAGCCAGGCCTACAAGGGTCAAGGCTGTGAGATAGCTTTTTATTAAAGATGGTTGTGGGGGCCCAGTGCAGTAGCCTAGTGGCTAAAGTTCTCGCCTTGCATGCACTGGGACTGCATGTTGGTTCATGTCCCAGCTGCTCCACTTCCCTTGCTTGTAGCCTGGAAAAGCCGTCAAGGACGGCCCAAAGCCTTGGGACCCTGCACCCACACGGGACATGCAAAAGAAGCTCCTGGCTCCTGGCTTCAGATCAGCTTAGCTCCAGCTGCTGCAGCCACTTGAGGAGTGAACTGGTGGACAAAAGAACTTTCTGTCTCCCCTTCTCTCTGTGACTCTGACTTTCCAATTAAAAAAAAAAAATGGCCTGGCCTCCGCTGACCCTGCTCACAGGGCCAGGGTAGAAAGACGTCAGTGTGTCCTGGACTGTTACATAAGCAGTGTGCTCCCCAGGCTAACCGAGGAGCAGGCCTCACTGCACGGAAAACAGGCCTGACCTTTACCCTGCTGCCCTCCCCTGGGAAGGGAGAGGAAGAAGGTCCTGAGGGGCCTTCACAAAGCCTCAGTGCACGGCAGCTCCCACTTGCTGCATGTGTACACACACACACACACACACCCCTGCTAACACAGGAAACACCACACCACACCGCCCGTTTGCTGCTTCCTTGGGCTGGGCCTCTCACAGTGTGCACAGGCAGGTGGTCACAGCCACCTATGAAAGGCTGTGATGACAAAGGACTATTTTAACCGCTCTTGACTTTCTGATGGCATTTTCGTTCCCTGTAGAAAGTTACTGCTGGTATCCCAGATGAGGCGACAGGTAGCACTCTGCTGCTCTTAGGTAATTAATGAGGCCTCTGTCCCCTCCCCCCCCCCCGCGGGTGCCCTGGGCCTTCCGTGGGGGGGTGCACGAGAGTGTGAATGAGGGCGCTGGGAGCTGAAGGCAGGGGCTGCAGGCAGAGCAGCCATACCCTTGACTCTGTCCCTTACTGGACTTCAATGGCCTGACTTTAAAACAAAACTGCGCTGCCGACAATATTTAAAACGGCGTTCATTTATTTGAAAAGGGGAGAGAGAAATTGCTCATCCACCAGTTTGCTCTCCAAAAGCCTGCAGCTGCTAGGGTTGGGTCAGCTAGCAGGCAGCGGCCTAGGACGGCCTCCAGGTCTCCCCTGTGGGTGGCAGAGGCCCACGCACTTGGGCTGCTCTTTGCTGCTGCCCAGAATGCTTTAGCGGGAAGCTGGATTGAAGGAGAGAGGCAGGGACTTGAACATCAATGAGTCCTCCACTAGCAGACAATTCCCAAATGTGTTCCTGCAAACTTCTGTCTTCATCTCCAACTGTCCCCTCCAGGTCCCCACGTGAGGTTCTCAGGTCACCCTAAATTCAGTGTCTTCATCTCTCCATCACCGTTCCGGCAGAGTCTTCTGTCCCTCTATCTCTTGCGGAGCTTTTGCCTGGAGATCAGGCTGCTTTCTCTGCCAGACGCTCCTTCCTTCCACCCCTTCATCTGGTCCTTCTATCTACCGTCCAACCCTCAGCCAAGGCTTCTCCCAGCAGGGAGGCCGCTGAGACTTCTGCTGAAACGCTGCCTCCACACCCTGTCCTGTCTCGCTCAGCACAGCCCAGGGTCACACTCACTTCCTCAGCTGGTTCTTTCACATACTTCCTCTCGCAGGGAGAGTTCCAGAAGAACAGGGACCTAGCATGGTGGTCCATGCCCAGCGGTCCATGCCCAGCAAGGGTGCTCTTCCCTGTGCCAGCTGTGCACCTGGGGACACTTTACTGACCTCTCTATGGAGCACTGTCCCCATTCGTACAATGCAAATGGCGGTCTTTACTTCATGGTCATCATTGTTTCTAAATTTTTAAATTTATTTCACACACACACACACACACACATGAGTTCATTACTGAAATGACTGCCACAGGCAGAGGTCAGGAGCCGGGAAGGCAATCCGGCTGTCCCACACGGGTGACAGGGACCTGAGCTCTGACCTGCTACCTCCCTGGGTGTGTACTAGTAGGGAGCTGCATTGGAAGCAAGTCGGATCTGTGTGGTCCCCGGATCAGAAAGCCAACAGCCCTGGCTCTTCGGCAGTGCTCTGCCAGCCACCATCTTGTGTGTTTAGACAAGATCAGTGCTGCTGATAAACCAGTTATCTGGAACAGCTGGCGTCTTCCAGGACATTGTACATAAAGACTGACTTATAGATGTGTAGGTAATATATCTTAGACATTTTCACTAAGGAGAAAAATGCACTAAATTGGATTGCAATGTCAAAAGTTAAGAGACAGAGGCACAATGAATGTTACTGAAGACTCCCCAGTAAAGGAACAAAAGCCTCTACCACCCTCAGAGTTAACTGAGGAAGACATTGAAAAAATGGGGGACACAGAATTCAGAAAACTTATTATAAAGCTTCTGACCAACAATGAGAAGCACATAATACAAGAGTTCAAAGAATTTAAAGAATTTGTTACACAGGAAATGAATCAAATGAAAGCTGACATTTCAGAAGTTAAGAATACAGTGGAGCAAATTAAAAGTACAGTGGAGAGTCTAAAAAATAGAATGAATGAAGCAGAAGAAAGAATATCAGAATTGGAAGATATTTCCTGTCACCATGGGGAAACAAACAAAAAGCTGGAAGCAGAGCTAGGCCAAGCTAAAAGTATCCAGGAATTAAAAGATACAATTAAAAGGCCCAACATAAGAATTATGGGAGTTCCAGAAGGCACAGAAAGAGCAACTGGGATTAAAGGTGTATTCAATGAAATAATAGATGAAAACTTCCCTAATCTAGAGAAAGAATTAGGAAACAATATCCAAGAGGGGCACAGGACTCCCAACAGGGTTGACAAAAAGCAACCTTCACCAAGACACATGATAATCAAGCTCTCCTCAGTTGAACAAAAGGAAAAAATCCTTAAATGTGCATGTGAGAAAAATCAAGTGACCTATAGAGGAACCCCAATCAAACTCACAGAAATAGATCTGGAGCTTGAACCCAAACACAGAATGGGGGCAGGGCACAGTAACCTCTGAGTTAAGTGGCTAACACAGAACTTTCCTTTCTTCAGCTACTGGACAACCTCTGAGAGATAAACTGTTGAAAAATACCCAAGCGTGAATGTCTCAGAAAGACTCCGCAGGCAAAGACAGTGACCCATGGGTGGAAATGGGACAAAACGCCAGCACAGCTCGCGCTGCAGGGTCAAGTGGCCGTGCTCCTCAGGGAGATGCCCTTGACCGGCACAAAGGCCTGCGGGAGCCTTCTGCTGCAGCTGTGTGTGGGTTCCCGCGTGTCCGTGTGGCTAGGGACCTCCGGCCTTGGGTTGCTGGGAGAGACCCCCTGACAGACCCCTCCCCTGAAGGACGGGAGGAAAGCCGCTGACCTCGCTCCCAGAATCGCTCACATACGCACCCACTTGCCAGTGTTTGGCTGGTCATTTCAAGGGTTTCGTGACTCTTAAAGCCATGAAAGGAACTCAAATGAAAAGTTTCAGAATGGCACAAACAGCCTGCTCATGAGAATTGGCGTACAACAGCACTGTCCCTTGCCTTACAGTGACCGCCACGATGGTAAACCTCAGAGCACAGCGACATCACCCCCAGGGACCCCGGGCTCTGCTCTTCTCACCTCACACACAGAATGCTGGTCCTGGGAATACAGACGTGCCTCCTACCCCCAACCCCAGGACAGCCGCCCCTAGATATACATTATGGCACACATGCATATGTGGGTACTGTCTGCCCTCTCCCATCCCTAGGGGCACAAGAGGGCCACGTTAACCCACACGAGGCAAGCCAGGCTCACGCACATACGAGTGGACTAGGACACACGGGCCAGGCCGGGCTCCTCACTTGGTGCCAAAGTGGATGTCTTACCTGTCTGACAGCTGCCCCGAGATGAAGGAGCCTACCAGCACACCCACGAAAAACAAGGAGATGCTGAGCGGGGCCTTCCAGTCGTCGTCACACACCAGGTCCCACTAGAAGAGGAGCAAAGGTACACGTCAGTCACTTTTCAACAAATCCAAGACTTCGTGAGAAACCAGCACGCTCTGGGTGTGTGACCTCCACCCAGTGGGCGTGGCTGTCCTGGGTGGCAGGGCTGACAGTGGGCACCTGTGTCCCACTGTCTGCTTCCATCCAGAGAAAGGGAAAGTCTTGTGCCAACTCCCCACTGGCACGAGTGCACTAGGAGGGGAGCTGAGGGGGCAGCCCCTGGACCTGTTCCCATCCTGGCCCAGCAACCCCAGGATCTTCCCTGTGGCATTGCAGTGGGCATTCCTGATGCTGCTCACCAGTCTGGAGGCCTGGCTGCAGCTGAGGGCCCTGAGCCCGGAAGCTGACTTTGGGGTCACACATGCCTGTGTGCCTAAACTTTCCTACTCATACAACAGAGATAAGGGTAGGAGCCATAGCTCACACAAGTGGGAAAAAGGCCCGGAGGTGAAGTAAGGGGTCAGTGGCTGAAGCCACAGACACCAGGCTGTCCTGGCCTAACATGAAGTCAAAAAGGAAGGATGCCACTACAGGAACCTTGGCGGTTCCCAGGAAAACCTTTCCCAGAAGACAGAGCTCAGCGGCTGCCTCTGCAGATACCTGCCTGCGGAGTGCATAGCCTGCCGCCCCTGAGGCATGGACACAGGCAGCAGGGTTGACCAGCAGTCTGTAACAAAGCCTCTCTTCCAATGGGGAAGTGTAAATCTGTTTCTTTGCCCTGCTGGACAGTGCGCACACATCTGCCTGGTACCTCTGAGAGTGGTTGGGGGGTGGCCAGACACAGAGAATGTCCATGGTGGGTGGCCTGGCTCACAGGGGCAGCTGCTGGCTTTCTACTCCTGGTCAGACACACCCACAAGCGCTCAGAGTGGGGTCTGCGTGGGCACCAAGGCCTGACCACTCAAGCTGCTGTAGCCTCCCATCTTCGTGGCCTCAGCAGTGGCAGCACCCAGACATGTCTCCCATGGCTGCTGAAACAAAGTCCAGGGTCAGGGGCCAGGCGGAGCTGAGAGTCTCGGCAGCCAGGCTGAGCTTCAGGGCCCACTCTGGTGTTCAGGTGCATCTCCCTTCCACGCAGCAGGTGTTACCTCTGCAGTAACTGAGAAGACCCAATGACTAACGGGCTGCTAGCCATTTCTCAGCCTGTCTGTGTGAGGGTCAGGGGCTGCCGAGGCTGAGCCATGTCGGATCCCCACAGTCACTATGGTAGTTCTGGGGCTTTGTGGTCTTTTGTCAGGTCTCCCTAGAACAGACTCCAGGCTGGCCAGACCAGGGGCTACCTGAAGCCCTGTGAGACTCTGCTCTGGGCATGGGCCCAGGACATTCCAGCCTCCCCTCCCCCATGTGGTCTGGCTGGTCCTCAGTCCGGCAGGTTTGTAACTCAAAGGAGTGATGGTGGGCACTGCACACCATGGACGGTCCTGGATACCAGTCCTTCCCAAAGTAATTGCATTTCTTTTTAAAAAGATTTAAAAAAAATTTTTTATTAGAAAGTCAGATATACAGTGAGGAGAGACAAAGAGAAAGATCTTCTGTCCATCGATTCACTCCTCTCAGTGGCCGCAACAGCCAGAGCTGTGCCAATCTGAAGCCAGGAGCCAGGAGCCTCTTCCAGGTCTCCCACACAGGTACAGGGTCCCAAGGCTTTGGGCCATCCTTGCTTTCCCAGGCTACAAAGAGGGAGCTGGGTGGGAAACAGGGATGCCAGGATTAAAACCAACACCCATATGGGATCCCAGTGTGTTCAAGGTGAGGACTTTAGCTGCTAGGCTACCGTGCCGTGTCCAGCAATTACACTTCTTCCCCACCAGCCATAGAGGCCCGTGACAGATTACCGAAACAAACACAGACTGGGTCCTGGCCCAGCCAATGCACCTGCCTACCTGAACATGACAGGGCAGGCTGCCATGGGCTCCGGGGCTTGGCCTGCCTTCTCCTTCGAGGACAGGGTGAGGAGCCCAGAGTGCAGGCCAAACACACTCTGCTTCATGCATTTACAAAGGTACTTGTGCCCCTGCACTAAGCTCCTGGCTCCCCAGCCATGACTACAGCAGCTATGGACCAGCTGGTCTGTGCTACCACTTGAATGTGTGGGTCTTGCCAGGTTACCCCTTGGGTGGGTGAGCTGGGAAAGCTGGAAGCGACTCTGACAAGGGTCCAAAGTGACTGTGCTATCTGGTTGGAAATGTGCCTTTCTGACAGTTCTGGCTCCACAGGACTGTAGGCACACTTCACGTTCATGTGCAGTTCGAAAAGGTTAGCTGTTTCTCAATAAAGCTGTTATCCCCTCCCCTGCCCCCCACCCCTCCAAACACCCCAAGCACTGTGTCTCTCACACCTTACACAGGACCCAGGACGCTTTTCAGTAGTGGGAAGCAGAGATGACATCATTCTCCCAGGACAACATGTTCTGATCTACGAACTGGCTGGAGGAGGAAAGGGCCATAGCCAACGGCCAGAGGGCAGCGGCTCTCCCTGAGATGTACCTAGCCGGTGTGCATCGGTGGCCAAGCATGCAGATAAGCGCTGCCCATGACCCAGTGGCCTATGCATCAGATGGACACAGATTGCTGGGCTGCCTCCAGCTATAGTTCCTGAGGTCAAGAGGTTACAGCTAAAGTGTCCCCTAAGTCCTCTACAGTGCAGGGACGCTGGGGCAGGGAGTGGGAGATCACGTGGGGAGAGAGACCGGCTGCCAAGCTTCCACACCATGCTGTGGGAGCCTTGGGCTTGGCTCTTGGGCTTTACCACCTGGGACTCAGGAGAGACCCAAGTTCCAGTCTCCAGGATGAGTGATTTTCTTTGCTCCCTGATTTCCCATTAGATCCTTGAACCAGCAGGCAATGGTTTTTACACAGCCAGAGAAGGGGGTTCAACCTGCACGGGAGCCATGGGGATGGCAAGGGGCCCCTCTGCCCTGGCAGAGGCAGGCAGAAGGGTCTGCACCACCTCCAGGAGGAGGGTCCTAGAAGGCCTGTACACTTCCCAAGGGTTCTTCCTGTCTCCAGGTGGGAGCGGGCTTACAGGAAGCCCTGGCACTCTGAGAGACCATCCAGGGACACAGAGGAGGGGGCATTTCCTGTGCATTGCACAAGCATGCAAGGTGGGCCAAGTGAGCTGGGGTAGGGCGGAGGGAGAGGCAGGCAGCCTAGAATATGCGAACCATGCAAGCATTCGCAAGACAGAAGCACAAACCTTCACATGTCCCCTTCCTTTGGAAATCCTATGCCTTGCTTCAGACCCACAGTATCCAGCCCAAGATGGCATGGAGAATCCTGAAGATCCTCCGGCAGGTCCTTTCTGACACCCCCAGGTTTCCCTGCCATCTGCAGTCCATTCTCCTCACCCTTTAGAGACGCCTCCTGAAATCATTCATCATCCTGTCCAACAACGTTTCCCAAGTTCTTCCCTCTGCAGCAAGCACTGTGCCAGGAGTTGGGCAAGCTGCAAGATCTGCACCTACTGCCAGGCTCAGTGCCATGTGCATGTACTTTGACTTGAACAAGGAACGTCAGCGGGGTGAGAGGGTGGGGAGACAAACAAGAGACCTGAGGCTTCAGTCTCTATAGAAACCTTTGAACGGGAATTCAAACAGCTTTGCGTGGGCTCTGGGGCACAGGGCAGGCGTGGAGACACTCGGTAGGCCCAGGGAAAAGCTGTGGCAGTCATGGGGCCTGCTCGGATTTGAAATAAAGCAGAACTTAGACCAAAAAAGAAAAACACCCCGTCATAATGTGGATGTGGCAGCTCACCACAGGGCCTGTCCACCTTGATTTCAACCAGGCATCGCCACATCCCCAAACAAAGGGCTGCCTTGGAACCTCCCTCCCTGCCAAGCCAGAAACCTGGAAGTAGGTGAAAGGGCACCCAGTTCTTACGAAACCGGTTCAAACAGCTAAGTTAGTAGCCTACCCGATAAAAGGACATAAGGCAGACCACCCAGGCAGCCTGGGAGGTGCTGCTCCCTTGCCGACCTCGGGGCAGGATACAGGCACAAGCCCAGGGCCAGGCCAGAGTGCCCTCAAGGTCAAGCCTCTCCTTTGCTCAGTCAGCCTCCTGCAGAACACACGGAGAATCCTGTGTCATCAAGTCTGGCTTCCTTGCAGCATCACAGATGCTGTGTCCCCGCCTAGTTCTCCCTGGCTTCCAGGTAGGGAACAGATGGAGATGTGGGGTGAGGACCCAGGTTGGAGGTGTGGGGTGGGACCCAGGATGGAGGTATGGGATGGAGACCCAGGATGGAGGTGTGGGGTGGGACCCAGGATGGAGGTGTGGGGTGGGGACCCAGGATGGAGGTGTGGGGTGGGACCCAGGATGGAGGTATGGGATGGAGACCCAGGATGGAGGTGTGGGGTGGGACCCAGGATGGAGGTGTAGGGTGGGGACCCAGGATGGAGGTGTGGGGTGAGGACCCACTTTGCACCCCATCTTGGGTGTGTCAGTCACAAACCATGGTCAGCTACCTCCGCTCTGTCCTTCTGCCCAGAGAATGCCTCAGGACACTGCAGTGACATCACTGCCAGAGGGGTCAGGTCACACTCCCACTACACAGGTGGAGTGAGCAGGCACAGGGGCCGGCAACATCAGACTTGCATGCACAAACATGTGTGTGCCTGAGCCTCCAAGGAAGCACACCTCAAGTCCTAGAGCCCGAGGGGACAACAGCAGCGGTCTCCAGTGATGTCCAGTGCCATCTGGCACCCCCACCACGGCCTCCCCTCCTGATGAACTCTACCCTCCTACTGGGCACACATTTTTTTGGGGGGGGGGGGACTGTTGCAGGTGAGCCACCTCAGAGCCACTCAGCGGCTACCTCCTCATCCAGCAAGCCTTCGCTAACCCAGGATCCCTGACCCTGACACACAGGTGACAAAGAACTATAAAAGAGGGCTCTTTGTATGGCTTTGCTGCCACCTGGGTTCCGCCAATGCTTCCACGAACTGGGAGAGGCAGGGCCTAAGTCAAACCTGCACCATGCACGCACATCAGCCTCCGGGGACTGCAGGGTCACCAGGGGACAGACATAAACATGAGGAGGACAATCCAAGGGGTGGGGCATGACAAAGATCTCCACTAACACCCTGTGTCAGCTAAGGGTGTACTTACACTCAGCACTGTGGCCAGTTCACCACAGAACAGCCTAGGGAGACATGTGTATCTTTGGCCTCAAGGTTCCTGAATGACAAGCGACCTGGGCACCAAGTCAATTCAGTTCTCCACAGGGCAAGACCAGGCTGTCATCACGCAGCAAGGATGGACAGGAAAGGTGGACAAAGCCTGGTACGTGTTTCCTTTAGTCATCAAAGCTAATGGGACAATTTCCTTTCTTTCTGCAAAAGGATGCTGTACCATCTCACGCGCAGCCAGAGGACATCCCAGGGGCCTCAGGGGTGACCAGCCCGACTCCTACCCACAGAGGGATGCCACACAATGCAGAAGCGCCACCGCAGCGTTCTGCTTTGGGGAGGAGTGACAGAGCGAGGGCGCACCTGACCTGGGGTGGCTAATGCAGTTGCTGCCTCCTCTGCACCTCAGACCCCAGAGGCGGCGGGGCATGGTACTCACCTCGGTCACGATGGTGGACAGGTACACGTCCTGGCTGTACTCCCAGCCATCCAGGCAGCCCTCCTGCTCCAGCTGCTCCAGGTCCACGTCGCGCCCAGGCTCCAGCCCCAGCGCCGAGAAGTTGGCGATGGTGGCAAGCCGGTAGCGGCGACAGCTGTGGGGCACCTCGCGGCCGTTCTGCAGCAGCAGCGGGACGCTGTGGTTGCGCCACGCGCTGCTCAGGTTCGCCGAGTCGGGCACCCGGCAGTGGTGCTCCGGGGTCGCCATCAGGAACACGGACGACAGGCCGTTGAAGCCGTTGGGGATGATGCTGGCGCTGAGCAGGAAAAAGATGAGGCGCTGGAAGGGCCCCCACTCGCCCAGGAAGGCGGTCACTTCCTCGTAGTCCCGCATGCCGCCCTCGGCCGCCCGGGACGTGAGGCCCGGGGTGGTGGACACTGCGGCGCGCGGGGGGCGGGGCAGGGCGCGTGCGCGTGCGCGCGGGGTCCCCGGGCGCCGGACAGAGCAAGGAGCCGACCCGGAGAGCGTCCTTCGGCCGAGCTGGCTGGCGAGCACCCGTCCCTGCCCGGGCACCGCCGCCGCCGCCGGCCTTACATAGGGCGCCAGCCGGGGCGGGCTCTGGGCCTGGGCCGGCAAGGCCCGCCCTGCTGGCCAGCCGGCGGTGCGGCGCAGGCGGGGCGACCCGGCGGGTGGGCGGGTCCGGCCGCCACGCGCACGTGTGGCGGGGCCGGTGCCAGGGGCCCGAGCCCGGCCTCCCCGAGGCGGCCGCTGAGGATCCGAAAACTAGACTGCTGGGAGGCACCGAGAGACGGGCGAGGCGTTGGCGTCAGAGGCCGGGGTGGGTGGGCGCGCTGCCTGGAGGGCTCAGGGGCTGCGACTGTGCTCTGTCCCCGGTAACTGCCCAGGTCTGCAGAGGATGCGGGAGTGGCCTCCGAGCTGCCAGGATTCCGTCTGACCGTTGTGGGAGAGTCCTGTTGCCGAGACTTCTCAGATGCCCTTATTGGATTTTATTCTGCATCAAAATGTTGTGTTGCTCTTTTTAACTTTCTCAAGGAAATGTAAAAATTTAACTTGCCTCGTATTAAACGTGCCCTTCAGATTAGTTATTTCTGCATAGTTAACTCAGAAGTTGACTGGTAATTAAAAGGAAAGACAGCTCGCAAGGAGGCTGTGCTAAAGCAGCGCTAACAGGGTGAGGAGCTACGTTGATCTCAAGTGAATCAGGTTTGCTGATGTAGAAAATACATCGTTAGATGAGAAGACATAATTTTTTTTTTTCAGGATAACGGTGTCCCAGACAGGGATATATAACTGGGTGGCCTGTGCTTTATCTGCTATGCTTCTGGGGACAGTGCTGAAAATGATAATGAGCTGGGCACTGGGGAAAGGATGACCTTAGGTCGCACGCACCTTTGACGTCACCCATCTGGAATGACACAAATGGCAGGTTACATTATGCCTAGAGGCTCAGGAAGTGCATCAATTAGGCTCTTGTCCTAAGGACATGTCCACTTTTCTTATGTTCTTTGCTTCACTTTCCCACAGTCGTAAGAGTCCGGGTTCCCTTCCACTTTACCTGCCCTCAGAGCTCTCTGGACCCTCAATCCCTAAGAAGTTCCTTTACTTAGGTTTCTGAGTTCTGACTGAATGACACTGCATATTTACAAGTAAAACAACAATGAAGGTAACAGTATACTCATCTAATATGTTCTGCCCAAAACTTTATCATTCCAGCACCTAAGTAAAATAAAAATTACTGGAATATTTTTAAAGTCATTGTTCCCACTCCCTCCCACCCCAACTAAATCCTGAGACTCCAATATGTAACGTATGCCACATTTCAATTTGATTCCAGCGCTGCGTGACCTCTTGCAGCTAATGAGTATGCTGCGGGAACTGTACCATTCTTAGGCTTTGGGGAAACTGGGGCTGGTAACTTGAGTGTTACAGGGTATCCCTTTTTGAAGGTCATAATAGTGGCTTAGTGAAAGAAAACTAAGTATGCATCTTTTACATGTCATCTGTTGGACAAGCTATATTTAACAGTGGTTACATTCTAAACTGAAACTAACAGTACAGAAGAAGTGAACCCTGCCAATAGGTTTACACAACACACACAAACATTTCTATGCAACAGAGCTGAGTTTTAAAATAGTTAAAATGGCATCACATTTCTTGCTCTATGCTTTATACTTGCTGTTTACTCCTATATGTGTATTTCAAAGGGGGTTTTGTCTGCACCAAAATGAGCGTGTTTCCTAATTCCCTTTCCCAAAAACTTTCTGAAGTCCCCTCAACTTCCTGCTTCCTGAGAAATGGATGCTATGTGTGCAGAAATGCCCTAGTCTTTTGTAACAGTCCTTCTCTGAAACTTGGCAAAAAGGGATGCACAGCTTTTTTAAGACAAACATGCTTTTGCATCATAAAGTATCTTAGTATTTCAAAGTAAGGGAAATGCATGGGTGAGAATACTGAGGCAGGACTGAACCTGTGTTCACACCATTGCAGAGTAAGCCCCCGATTGACCGATTGACCCACTGACCGCTGGAGTGGTGATAAAGTGGCCATTTGTTTGCGAGCTGGGAACAAGGAGCCTGGGCAGCTGTCTCTCACCTCCTGGAGCCCCCAGGCATTAAGGTTAAGGAACCTAACATACTGAAGTTGGGGTTGGGAGATCCATGTTGTGTGTAGGTCTCCAGCTGGCCTGCAGTTCTTGTGTCACCTGTTTTGATTGGTCAGCAGTAGCTTGCCACTGGTGCTCTCCCAGGAACAAGGGCAAGGTGGGCTTTAGTCTGCTCTGGGATCTTTATTGAGGTACTTGCTACTTAGATCGGGGCTTGCAGTTACTGGAAAACATTTGAAGACAGGGCCTAGTGGCAAGTTTCTCTCTCTTTCTCTCTCTATCTCTCAGATACATGAACTCTGATTCTTGGAGCTGTTTTGGCCCATGCACCACCCCCTTAATTTGGTGGGTTAATCATTAGGAAGAGGGTGACTTGCAGTTGTCAAAGCATACCAAGCTAGGTTAAAAATTACAGAAATATTAATTGGGCATCAGAAGACACTCCTGGCAGGGTTTGGGAACAATTTAGTGAACCACCACAGATGCTGTGGGTGCTAATAAGGAAACAAACCATCTTTTCTAGACAGTGTGTCCACAGGCATCACACAAAGGGCAGTGCCTCCAGGCCTGGCTGGACCACGTGGCCATCTGAGTGTTGAATTGCATCTTTGAAAAGAAAGAGAGAACTTGCAAAATTGACTCAGTCACCCGGGACCTTTTATACCTCGAGATCCAGAAGAAGAGTGTTCCTATTTTATGTAAAAGAGGAACCAAAACTGATCCATGCGGCAGAGAGAAAATTCAGGGTTAGAGCTCTATGCTAAGAGACTCCAGAGTGGTACTTAATGCTTCCTGCCAGGTTCTTATGCCCTTATTCAGGTCCTGTCACTTACCAAAAAAAAAAAAAAAAAATCTTTATTGGCTTGAAAGTCAGAATTATAGAGAGGGAAAGATAAAATGAGAGATCTCCCATTCACTAGATCACTCCCCAGATGGCTGCAATAGTCAGGGCTGAACCAGGCTGAAGCTAGGAGCCAGGTGTTTGGGTCTGCAAGATGGGTGGTAGGCAACCAAGCATCTGAGCCATTGTTTGAGGCCTCCCAAATGTATTAGCAAGACGGGAAGTGTGTGTTGGTATAGACTTGAACCAGGTACTATGATACAGGATGTGGGTGTCCCATTGGTGGCTTAACCTGATGTACCACAACACCAGCTCTGTTTGTTGGTTTAAGCTGCTAAATGCAACACTAACAGATTCTTTTAAATTGAATGCTATATTGTACTCAAATTCAGAAAAATAAGCATCCAAAGCTCCTTGATATTGTCTCCTTTATATTCCACAGAATGGAATTGTTTTTAAAGTTATTTCAGAGGCAGAGAGACACAGAGAGGGATTCCTATCGTATGTTTTAGTCCCTAAATGCCCACACTCAGGGCTGGGCCAGGGCCAAATCCAGGAATTGAGAACTCAATCTAGGTCTGCTACACAGCTGGCAGGGTCCCAATTGCTTGAGCCATTACCTGTTCACTGCCAGGATGCACATTAGCGGGAAGACTGAGGCAGGACTGCCACCCAATCCAAAATGAGATAAGGCCATTTTATGTGCGAGGCCAACAGCTTATCCTAGCCACATGTGTTAAGAGCTAGTGCGTTCAACTGATGACGATGTGGCCATGGAACAGAACAGAAAGATCAGCATTCAGTCACTTTCTCCCTCCAATTTTTGTTCAGGTTTTTCTCTGCCTCCTTTTCCTGAAGTGGTAGCCCTTAGCTCAGATGCCTGGCACAAACCAAATGCAAAAGTGCATGTTATCTGTAATCATTATTTTTATCTTGATTATCGACCCTAAACAAGCATCATACATGCCCTCCATAGCCTCAGGTCTGGCCAGGGGTTGTCTGGGCTGAAAGCTGCTGGCTAGCAAGTGCTTGCGGAGGAAAGGACATCTCAGAAGAAATAACTCTGTCTCGGGGAAAGGAGCAGAGGGCACAGGCCTCGCTGGCTGTTTTCGTGCGAGCACCAAGGGGAGGACGATTTGGGGGCTGCCCAGCCAGTTGTGGGTCCAGACTGTTGGCCTTGGCCTCAGAGGATCACACTGTGCCCCAGTGGTGGTGCAACAGCCGTGTGCACACCTCACCAGACACTTGGCATGTCATCAGCCCAGGGTGCGTGGGCCTTTGGGCAGAGGAGAACAGCTGCAGCCCCATGGAACTTGGCACAACTGGACCTGAGCCGGAGGTGGATGTGCGCAGTAAACGTGTCTTAGATGAACAAGCAAAAAAGGATAGAGAGGTCTGTATACTGAGCCCAATTATTGCTGGAAATTAGATTTTGCAGAGGATTGAACTACAAGAACTGGAGAAGTCATATTTCCACTCTTACATGAGCCTACATTTAAAAAAAAATTATTTGAAAGAGAGAAAGAATATTCCATCTTCTGGCTCACTTTTCCAGTGGCCACAAAAGAGAAAGGCTGGGGCTTGTAGACTGAAGTCAGCAACTTGGAAATCAATCCGAGTGTCCCAATTGGCATAGGCTCAAGCAGTTGGGCCATCTTCTGCTGCTTTCCTAAGCATATCATCAGGGAGCAGGACTGGAAGTGGAGCCTTTGGAACCTGAATCAGTGATCATATGGGATGCTGGTATCACAGGTGGTGACTTAACCCACTGCACTACAGCAGCCCACCTGTGAACCTATCTTTTCACTTCAGTCTGTTTTGGTCTAAAGGTAACTAACCAGGAAGAGAAGGGGCTTTAAACCACTGTGGAGAACAGAAAGATTATATAATCAAATACTCCGAATAATCATTTAAGGACTTGATGTCCAAACTTTGTTTTTGGATGAGTATAATTTCAAATGTAAAAATTAATCTGGCTTCAAAAGATACAAGGCATTTTAATATTTATAGAAATAATTCTGAATGATCATGAACTTGACCATCCTATTAAGTAGTACTAAAAACATAAGCTCATTCCCTCAAGGTATATCTGCATAAAATGAGATGTGACATATGTTACCTGCATTTTAAAACCGGTTATCATATTCTAGATTACATAAAAAAGACATTAGTAAAAGCTAATGTTAGACATCTAAAGACATGCACTCACACATATGACATAGCAGGAATACTGGGTGGCTGATGTTAGCTAAGTCTGCATTTGTTCGGCAAACGTGCACAGGCTGTTACATGCCAATCACTCTGGGTTCTGGGATCTGAGTAAAAAAGCGTGCTCTCTGTCTTCACAGGGTTCTTATTCTAGGTGAGGATAGGGACACTGACAATGAAACTAGTACAACTAAATACAGATTTCAAATGGTGATCAATGGCAAGAAGAAATGAGAGGGCAACATCAGGGCGACAGGAGCGGCCTGCGTTAGACTGACTGAACGGTGAGCGAGTGTGTATCCGAGCTCTGAGGTGAGGGATGAGCCAGAACCCACCACGTGAGGGTGGGTACCAAACAGAAGCGCTGTGGGTACAGAAATAGCAGGGGAAGACAGGGGAGCGCCTGCAGGCTAGTGCGCACCTGGAGCAGCCACCGGACGCAAGGCAGAGGTGCAGCAGAGGGCCAGTCCATCCAGGGCTTTGCAGACTGCAGGAAGTGGTTTGCATTTTGTTCCACGTAGGAAAGTTCTGGAATATTTACAGGAGAGAACATTGGGAGAGTGTGACTTATAACATGAGTATTCTAGCGGCCTTGTGGGCAATTGACTGCAGGATAAAAGTGACAAGGATGAAAACAAGCCAACCTACGAGGAAGCTAATACAGTGTCACAGGGAAACACCTATGCTGGCTGGCCAGGGTGGCACCTGGTGGCATAAGTGAGTGGATGGACCCAGAACATGTTCTAAAGCCAAAGGTGACAGGATGTACTGTAGGATATAGGCAAATGGGAAGGAAGCTAAAGAGGTCTCTTGAATTTTTAGCCCAAGGAACATGGTGGCTTTTGGGCTAACTTTTTTAAAAATTAATTTTTAAATTAATTTTTAAGGGTAAAAGTGAGAGAGGAAGAGGGAGAAGGAGAGAGGGAGGGAAAGAAAAAAAGAGGGAGACAGAGAGAGAGAAATAAAACCTATCTACTTGTTCATTTCCTGAATGGCTAGGCTAGGCTAGGCTGGCTGAAACCAGGAGCCTGGAATTCCATCTGGGTCTCCCATGTAGAGACCACAGAAGGTATGTGGGCTACCATTCACTGTCTTCCTGTGTACCTAGCAGGGAGTTGGACTGGACATGGAGTAACTGAGACTTGAACTATCATTATGGGATACTAACATTTCAAGTGGCAGCTTAACTTGCTAAGCTATGGAGCCACAGTGATTTAACACACTAACCCCACCTGCAGTGCCAATAGCCCATATGGGCACTGGTTCAAGTCCTGGCTGGTTCAATTCCCTCTCCAGCCCCTCATAAACATGCCTTGGGAGGCAGCAGGAGAAGGCTCAGGCTCTTGGGCGTCCGCACCCACGTGGGAGATCCAGAGCTCTTGGTTCCCAGCTTCATACCTACCCAGCTCTGGCTGTTCCAGCTATCTGGGGAATGAACTAGCACATGGAAGATTTCTGTCTCTCCCTCTCTCTGTCTCTCTTTCAAATTAAATAAAAAAGAGAAAGAGAGAAAGAAAGAAACACCCTTTAAGTCAGTTTTTGAAAGGGACAAATTTGGTGGTTGATGGGTTGTTAATTAAGAGCATTACTGAAATTTTTAAATTATTTTGCTATTAAACAAAACTGCAGCACAATATCCATATTTGCCATTTTAACAATTTTAGGTCACAGTTCAGTGGCATTAAGTACATGCACGCTGCCACCACCACCCAGCTCCAGAACTCCTTCCCTGCAAAGCCTGCAAAGCCACGCTGCTTAACAACTATTGCTCTTGCTAATTCCCCCTCCCCCCCACCGGTCTCTGAATCTGACAAGGTACTTCCCTTCTATAATGGAAATGACACAGTGTTTGTAACTGGCTTGTGTCCACATACAGTAACATCCTCAAGGTTTGTCCCATAATAGCCTGTGTCAGAATTTCTTTCCTTTTTAACAGCTAATAGTCTTCTGTTACATGTAAATTCCATCTTGTTTACCCATTCTTTTCTTGATAGTCTCAGAAACTGCTTCCATTTTTGGGCTATTATCAGTAACGTTGTTGAGAACACGTGTGTTCAAATACATATTTGAGTACCTGCTTTTAATTTTTGTGAGTATACTTGTGTAACTTATCTGTATTTGGGTAACTCATCTGCTGGATCAGATGGTAATTCTTTTTAACTTCTGGAGGAATTTTCATACCATTTTATATGCCAAATCATTTTATATATCAGAAGTGCAGACAAAGGTTTTGATATTTCCATGTCATCAGCAACATCTGTTTTGTTACTCCTTTTTGCTAGTTGCCATCCTAGTAGGTATTATGATGGCCTGAGTATGGTTTGCCCTTGATTGCCTCATAGAGGAGTTTATTCCCAGGGAATGTAAACCCAGGGTCTCTGATATGGCCTTAGGGCATCCCATGCTAACATCTTAATTGCTACGCCATATGCATTCCTTCCCCCTCACCCCCAGGCTTTCATATTGAGTATTCCAATTTATCTACATTTTCTGTTTCTTAATTTAAGTATCAGTTTGGGACACCTGTTAGACATCCAAGTTGGAAATATTTTCTGAAGATCACAAGAGAGATCAGAATGAGCTGAAAATTAAGGGAGTTACTTAGAAATGGAAAATGTTTACAGTCAGGGTCTGGATGAGATCACCCAGGAGAGAAGACACCTAAGAAAATGGAGAGTCTCTGTGGCATTCAGGCATCTTAAAATCCATGGACAGGCATCAGGAGGGCTTGCCTGAGTTAAATGTGGAGATTGTGTGTGTGTGTGTAAGGTCTGCATTAATATGCTCTTCTGAGCATGATGCCTGGTGGGAATTAGGAGGCTTGGACAAGCATATCCAGGTGGAAGACATGGTCAAGGGTGCTGGGGGGCTCCTCACTGCTGTTGGATCTCCTTGTGGAGCAAGCTGATCAGGAAGCACACCTCAGCCATGGCTCTAAAATTATACAAGAAAGACCCCTTTGGGATCAGAGGTGGCTATTCAGCCCATCAGAATGAATCAAGCCAGCAGCAGTGTAAAATCCCCAAGGTGTGTGCGAGCTTGAGCAGAGGCCCAAAGCAAAGGGCCAGTTCCCAAGAGGCTGAGAACTGCTCCGGGAAACATGAAGGTTGTGACACTTGTCTGGGTCAGATTCCATGGGTGACTCACCAACTCGCATGATCCTGAGATGGACTCACGGTTAACTCCCATCAGTTCCAAGCCAGGAGCTGGGACTGAAGGACTCTGCAGATGCTCAGTCAACCTTTTTAATTTCATTGATTAGGCATTGTTAGAGAAAAGGTCCTGGGCAAGCATCAGTGGCTCCGTGCTTGTGTTGTAAGAGGGTAATTTGGTTGTGTTCCATAATGACTTCTCCATCAACTTGAACTCACATGGTTCATTTGCATCGATTTTTTTTAACCTTTTTTGTCCCCTGAGTCAGGTTAACTATATGGATGTATCACAGTCCTAAAAACGGAATCCTAGGATTTCCCATCCCATGTGTTTCGTCTTGCTTCTTCTGGGTCCATGATGCCAGCTGGGAGATGGGATGCAAGCCGACAGCAGGAGAACAGGTTATTCTACCATTTTCCCAGGTCTTTCCCAGGTGTTGTACGTCCTATCTGGGGCTGATCACAACACACTTGTTTAGCCTGCCTGTGAGCTTCAATAACAACTGTTCCTGGCTCTGTGATTTCAGCTTAGTTAATGTAACGGTGCTTCATCGATGCAGTTAGAAGTAATGGAAGCCTACACACAGAAGCGTTTCTCACTCCAGTTGGTATGCAAGTGCTTTCATGATGCTCACACCATGATGAATTGCAATAAGGACACAGGCCCTGCAACATGTCTCCTTTGCTAACTGGCAACAGGCCGTGCCCTCATTTCTTCTTGTTGTCGTCACTCTAAACAGAAACTGAAGAACAGTAAAGCTACCTAATTGCTATGGTTTGTGTGTGTGACAGTTCCAAACTGGAGCTCAGGACTGTCTGTGTGATAGTTAATTCTCTGCTAGAGGATGCCCAGGTAGTTGGTATGGCTCTCTGGGTGTGCCTGTGCGGGCTTTTCTGGAAGAGACCAGACAACATTTGAACCAGTAGTCAGCGTACATAAGTTCCACCCTGCCAGTGTGGGCAGGTGCAATCTAGCCTGAGGACCTGCTTACACCAGAAGGCAGAGGAAGGCAGATTCTCTCATTTTCTTTTTCTCTCTTCTAAAGTTTGGTTGTCCATCTTCCCCTGCCCCTGGCACAGGTTCTCAGGCCCCACTTGCTTCTGGTCTTCTGGCAGACTAAGCCACATCCATGCCCTGAGGCTTGCCTGCTTTCCCAACTCCCAGATTGCAATCTTGGGACTTCTCAGTTCTGATAATCACATAAGTGAATTCCCATAATGTCTCTATATCTATACTTCTCTCCCATTGGTATTCTGAAACACCCTAATACAGTCTGCTTCCACCCTAAATCAGCCTAGCTTGAGACAGGAGAGGAGAGTGGGTTGAGTTGGGCATAGATTTTTTTAAGAGAACAAAAGCAAGAGTGTGAGTGGAAGGAGCAGGTGATGAGGTATAAGGTGGAAGAGAGGATGGGAGGTGAGCTTGGAATTGAAGGCTTGGGTGAAAGACTTGTGGATCTGGAGCGAGGTGGAGCTCCTGTGACATGCGGTGCAGTGCAGGGTGTGTCCTTGGCAGCCGGAGAACGAAGTACAGGTAAAGATCGGATGCTGTGAGGCCAGGAAGAAAGTGACGCATCCAGCTGTGCACTTGAGACATCAGGGCCTTGGGCTGAGTTCCTGGGAGTTCACAGAGCATGCGTAAGCAGGAATGCGAGGGAAGCATTTTCTGTGGAAGCTTGGAGGTGTCATCATTAGAGTCAGCACTGGGAAACATTGCCTGCCCTCATCTTCTCCCACTGGCAGGGGGAAAGTGACCAGCCACCACGTGAGAGACTGGGAGGCCAAGGACTCAGGGAAAGCCAGGCTTCTGCAAAGGAGAGGAGATGGCGAGGGCAGCAGACTGCACTGGACAGAGAGCCATCTGTCCACAATGGAACAGGTGCCTCGGAGGACACGAGGAAGGCAGTGGAGGGTGGGCACGCTGGCCGGCCACACGACAGCAGGGTCACAGCGAGGGGTCTACAGGAAGGGAGGCACGAGAAGGGCCAAGGCAGCCATGCTGCAGATTGCCTCAAAAGTCTCAGAGCCAGGTTTAGACTTCAGTTCCAACAGGGACAGAGACACTGGGTGATAGTTCAAATCCTCATAAATTGGTTACAGTCTGTTCAGTAGTCTGTTAAATATAACCTTGTTGATAAGGTGCTTTACCTCAGCAGAACGAGCTTGGCTTGGGTCAAATCAGGGTAGAGGTGAGCCCTGCTTACGCTGAGCGTGAGGGGTGGTGCCACACCACCCAACTCTGGTTGGAAGAAAATGACTTTGACCCGCGTTTCCGGCACACAGAGTTCAGGCCCGGGAGGGGTACTGGGCTGGCTGCTGAGGCTGCAGACAGGAGGCTGGTGTTTGGCTGGACTGTTCCCACCCTGAACGAGAAGGGGTTCGAATTCGAGTTCTTCAAGCTCAAGATCTGACGCTAAGTCCGTGCTGAAAAAAAATGTTTCTATTTTTTTTAACTACTTTATCATTAAAAAGTAATACAGGTGACATGTGAAGCTTTTATAAAGTAGGCAAAGCTATAGAAAAACACTAAAACAAGCCATCTCTAATCCCACTGCCCAAGCAAATCTCCTGTTAATATCTTGGCACACTCTTTTCTCCCCAGTCTTTTTCCCACAGCTATTCATTCATTCATTATTTGGTTAACCTTTATAAACTGTTTTAAATACTCACATTCTACCCTTAGAATTTTACCAAGTTACTAGAAATAATCCTTAAACTGTTTGTGAAAGTTGCATAATGTTCCTCCTTAAGAAGTCACTACTATTTATTTTCAGAATTTTCTTTTTAGCTTTATGTATTTGAAAAAACAAAGGCAGAGAGAGAAAGAGCGAGCGAGCGAGAGAGAGAGCAATTCCAAGACAGACTCTATTCCATCCCCTGGTTCACTGCCCAAATACCTGCAACAGCCAGAATGGGGCCAGGCCAGAGCCAGGGAATCTGTGCTGACCGCTGACAGGGGCAGCAGGGACTCGCTCCTGAGTCATCGCCTGCTATCTCTCAGGTGCATCGGCAACAGGGTGAATCAGAAGCAGGGCAGTCAGCACTGGGACCAGGCCCTCTGGCATGAGATACAGGCAGGTCAAGTGGCAGCTTACTCCATGGCATCACAATGCCTTCCTGCATGCTTACTTTTAAGAGCGATAAATAATGCTGTCATAAACATCTATAAGCATATTTGATATCCCTACTTATTTCTTAGTTGTAGAGTGAATGCATCAAAAACAAAGGGGGCTGGCACAGTGGCACAGCACGCTAATCCTCTACCTGTGGTGCCAGTACCCCCCATAAGGGCACTCATTCGAGTCCCAGCTGCACTAATTCTGATCCAGTTTCCTGCTAATGGGCCTGGGAAAGTAATAGAGGCTGGCCCAAGTTCTTGAGCCACTGAACCCGTTTTGGAGACCCAGAAGTTGTTACTGGTTTCCAGCTTTGTGGAGTCAATCAGTGGATGGAAGGTCTCTCAGTCTTTTCTCTCTGTAACTCTTCAAGCAAACAAATAAAAAAATTTTTTTCAAAGTCACAAGCCAAGCATTTGAAGGCTCTAGAAAGACTTCATTTTCCAGAAGAACTAATTTACATTCCCATGAGAAGAGCATGATAGAGCCTTGCTATACCCTTTTCTATGCTGTATATTATCAGTTTATAATTGTTGCTAATATGTGGGAAAACAGCACGACATTTTCTCTCCAACTCGTGTTCATTTGATTGTTTGTGAAACAGAGCAGCTTTTGTATATTTATTAGCCAATGTTTTCTCTTTTGAAAGTGAATAATTAGCTTTGCCCCTTCAATTCTCATAATGGCAGCATATTTCCATGTTTGCTGTACAGATATTTAACTGAACACCTGCTCTGTGCACAATACTGCTCTGAGTGATCCTCTGGAGCTTACGCCATCAGGGGAGAACGAGAATCAGCAAAATGAGGAAGCCTCTTTAGGCTGTCAGCAGATGACCAATGCCAGGGAGCAAAATGAAGCAGGGCCAGTCGGGTAGGGGCAGACACAGAAGTGGATCTGGTGTCGACAGTGGCCAGCTAGGTACGTTTGGAGAAGGCAGCACCAGAGCAAAGAGCTGAAGGCAGAAAGGAGGCAGGCCATGGAGACATACAGCAGGAGTGTTCTCCTGAGAGGGAACCTGGGAAGTCTGCCTAGCGTGTCCAGTGATCAGCAGAACCTGGCAACCAGAACCAAGAAAGCCATGGAGAGAGTGGCAGGGGATGAGGCTGGGGAGCCAGGAGAGGGAACTGCAGGGGAAGCAGAGCCTCCCAAACAGACCCAAATGGAGAAGCTTCGAGGGCTGAAGGTGGGGTGACAGCTATTAGTAACAGCCCTGCACTAAAGGAGTTAAGGGCCTGCCCATCTGTGTCAGGTTAGTATGCCCAAAGATTAAGTTCTAGGAAGCCCAGAGATAAGCAGAAGGTATATGAAAAGCCAACAAGGGGAGAAGAAAACCAAGCAAGTGTAGTGTACTTGGCAACATTTCAGGGAAGGAAGGGAGATGAATTCAAAGGCTATGCACTGACTTGAATTCAGAAACCTGAACTCTTTATAGAAATAAAGTATTGATCAGAAAAGAAGTGTGAGGTCATGGGGGTCCTTGATGGAGCTGCTGGGGTGAAAGGTGGGAGCTAAAGCTAAATTATAGCAGGTTCAAGAGAAAATTGGAGGAAAAGGCTGAGTAGCCAATCAATAGAATTGTTTAGAGGAATCGTGGACAGGGGGACAGGGAGAAACGGAGCAGCAGCAGTCATGGGGTCAATGGTGTGCTGAGTGAGGAAGATCCAGCAGAAAGGGGGAACAGACCATGAGGTCCAGGAGGACCCCTGGACAGAGGAGGGCTTGGTCAGGAGAATGCACACCCTGTGCTCGCAGCAGAGAGCATCCATGTCAAGGGAGGAGAGAAGGCAGTGTTGAGGACGGTGCAGTCAGGCTGGGGCTCAGGGTGGTGGGAGCTTTGGAAGTTGAGGAAATCAAAATGGAGACAGCTGCAGAGACTGCAAAGGATGTGCTCAAGATCTCAGATGGCAACAGCGGCCCACCTTGCAATGTCTGCCTGTCTGGCATCATCTTTCAGGACAATCCTGGAGAGCTTCCCATCTGGGCAGCCCCTCAGCACCAACCTACCCTCATTCAAAACAACTGTGTAACTAACTGGGCCAACAGAAGGTTCTTAAAACCAAGCAGCTTCACCGTTCCCCTCCAAACACCAGTCCTCCTGGCCACCCTTGAGGGAATGCCTGTCTGGTTAACTGACCCTGTGTCTCCCGATGGACAAATCTATTCTACACCCAAATAAACACTGTCTTTGCTTTCATTTCATTACGAGTTCTTGTGTTACAAATTTCCTGGATGGAAACAGAAAGCCCAGACTTAAACCAGAGGCTTGGAGTGGGGGAGAGACTAGTATCCCCAAGGGAAAATAGACCCTGGGGACAGAGGAAGGGGCAGGCCAGCAAGGTCCTCAGGAAGTTACTGAGAATGAATTTAAAGGGAAACCAGCCAAATGGTTTGTACATTTTCTCCAGGGATATTTAGCTGGGCAGGTGCCAGTGAGCAGCATCAGAGAGGACTGGATTAAACCAGCACTGTATTTGCTCAAAAGAATGAGGTGGATTAAGAAAGAGGCAAGAATACTGGCTGTAATGATTAAGCCTGGTTTTAAGGTGGACAAGAAGGGAATTAAGTAGGGGATAGAGAGAACACCAACATCTGTACCAGGCATGGCACATGTGCCTCATGCTGGGTAATCTTCACCCCAGAGATCATGACTGGCTCCCTGAGTGGGTGAAGACACCAAGCATTACGAAGGCCGTTGCTTCCTCGGGGATCTCAGAACTGGGTAAGTGACAGATCCAGCACTGGAGTCCAGGGACACGCATCTCCAAAGGCTGTATACTGAGCCCTCATACTGTCTGTGCTAGCTGGAGTACTGTTGGGCATTTAACAACTGATGCAAATATCAAAGAATGGTAACTGTATCTGATGTATTTTTGTTAGTACTCTTTTCCACTTCTGTTAACATTGATACATAGAAGTCTTTAAAGATCTCTAGTAAAAAAAAAATTATCCACAAATTATGCCATAAATCACAAAAAGCAGTTTTTAAAAATCAGCATTTGTTTGGATGTTGAATTTAATAAACTCTCATTTCGGTACATATAGACCTACTTGGTCTTTGAGTGACAAAAACAAAATCATTTGTGTACTTACTGCCTTTTTATAAACAGATTTGAGAAAGTTACCATTTATTGTTACAAATTACAGAACACCTATGCAAACAGTGATAGTTAAACAGTATGTCCTTATTTCTTATATTTAGAAAAGACTTTAGGAGTAATATTTTGACATTGAAAGATTCAAAAGTTTATGTATCAAACATAGTATTTTCATTCACATAGAATTATAAGGCACTTTAATTAGAATGAATATTTGGATAAAATTAAACAAAATTCTATTATTTTAATGAACATAGATGCTTATCACATGCCTTTTACATGTAAAAAAGATCTATGCTGTGCAGCCCTGTGGAGGGTACAAAACTACATCCTTGGTCTCCTAGAATGGAGAGCCACACGGAGAGGCGACTGAGCCAGGCCTACAGGAACCAGGACAGCAGAGGGGCAGCCTGACCCACTAGTTTGGCTGGCAGGTGGTAATGTGGAAGGACAGAAAAACATGGGGCAGCTGAGCCTGTGGCCCTACATCCCCAATGACCAAGTATAAACTATTCTAATATAGTTGATTTATTTTAAGTAATAGCCAAAAAAAAAAAAAAAGAAAAAGCAGACTCAGTGTGTTAGTTCAGTGGATAAAATATAGTGGAAACAATTCCCAGTTAATCAAACCAATGGTCGTAATTCCATAAAAGGTTCTTGAGATAGCAGCAGTACATCAGGATGTCCTACAAAAAGACCATGTGGAGAGTAGGGGTGATGGCCACCAAACAACACATGGAAATCTGACTTCCTGTCTCTGTGTGTATGTGTGTCACCACACACACACACCCCGTTCCTATGAGTGTGCTGCCACCCTAAATGTGCTAAAGGGTTCACAGTACTGCCCCAGGAAATGCCACTCTCCAGGAAAGGGCACTGTCCCCAGTCGGCACGAGTGACTTCCTCTGGGGACTGAAACTAGCCACTTCCAGAAGGCAGGGAGCCACATGAGACAAGCTACTTGACTTCTTGCTGCATTTCACCTGTAAAACACTCATCTTGTCTACCATTGCAGAATAATATGGCATGCATTTGGTCTTGGATCCTAATTCCAGTTCCAGAGCTCCTAAAGCCTCTGGGATTCCCTGAGCGATGGGAACACCTCTTGTTACTCATAACGAGCCTAGGTGGTGACGGCACCCGAGGCCAGGGTGCGGGAGGGATGCACCCCGAGCATTCCACTGTCACAGCCACAGGAGCGTGCTGCAAGCCCCTTCTAGATCCCACCCTGTGCATGTCTTCATTTGGCTGCTCCTCTGTGGCCTGGGTAATAAAATCACAAACACCAGTGTTCCCCCGAGTTCTGTGAGCCATCTCAATCAAGGCAATGAACCCAAAAAGGGAGTTCTGGGGTTTGTAGCCAGTCTGATAGAAGGACAGTGGCCTGGCCTTGTGATCAGTGAAGCCAGAGTAGTCTCAGGAGACAGAGGGATCCGACACCAACACCACTTGGGGACAGTGCGGGACAGTACTGAATCACAGGACACCTGGTGAGCGGGTCGGAAACATGACTTACGGGTCTCTCACTCACTCACACACGCGCACACACATAAGCATCTGCTCACAGAAGTGTTCTGTGTGAAGAGTCAGGTTACAGAAGAAAATTGCTTTTCTCTCTCTCTCTGACAGACATCTATTCAACCAAAAGGAGTATAGAGTACTTTGTGATTAGGAAGAGCACGTGCAGCCATCTCTCAGGAAGCAGCAATGCGGGACAAGGCTCCTAGAGACACCAGGACGCAGGATACTCAAGTTCCCATGTCAAATGATGTGGTATTTGCATACAATTCGCACGCACCTCCGGTATGCTTTAAATCACCCCCAGATGGCTTATAACAGAAACTACAACATAAATATTTATTACATTGCATAGGGAATATGAACATGGAAAAGGCGTTGCACTTGTGTGTAGAAGCAACCATCTCAGGACTAATTGCAGAGCAAACCTGACTCCCGTAACCATTCAGTTATAAATAGTAGGGTAAGAGGACATGGTAAAAAACAAACCTTGTGATTTTAGATGTATGGTTTACCGGTCACTTTCCCGAGTGCACACGCTGTACATACACACACAGACTTTGTCATTTAAGCTATAGTAATTTAAACACATTCTTTTTGCTGAGATAGTATTTCTGTGTTTGGAAAGGAATATTAATTTCAGTATGGATTTTAGCAGTCCTCAATCCGTATATTTTCTTTCTTTTTTTTTTTTAGGATTTATTCATTTTTATTGAAGGGCAGATTTACAGAGAGGAGACACAGAGAGAAAGGTCTTCATCTGCTGGTTCACTCCCCAAATGAACATAATGGCTGCAGCTGAGTTGATCTGAAGCCTTCTTCGGGTGTCCCACATGGGTGCAGGGTCCCAAAGCCTTGGGACATCTACTGCTTTTCCAGGTCACAAAAAGGGAGCTGGATGGGAAGTGGAGCAGCAGGGATTTGAACCAGAGCCCACATGGGATCACAGCGCATGCAAGATGAGGATTTAGCCACTAGGCTATTGCACCAGGCCCTCAAATTATGTATTCTCAAAAAATCCTATAAACCTCATTTCATCAAGTTCATTCGTAAGAAGGACACCCTAGTGACAGTAGTTGCTAAGAACAAGAGTATCTGGAAGTGGTCCAGAGTTTACCATTCGGCAGGTGTTTCTCCACAACGAGGCCCACTTTAGAATGAGGTGTCCGTCTCTTCAGGGAAGGTGCTGGTTTCTGCAGTTTGCTCAAATAAGGGAGAGATTTTCTCAGAACGCAGTCACTAGAACTTTGGGATTTTCTTCTCTCTCCAATAAATCTCTTGATCTTTTCCCAGATCGGAACCTGTAAATAAAATAGCTTTTCCATAAAATGAAACATTCAAGAGTTTGGTCCTCACGAGGCCAGACTGAAAATCATTAACACCGAAAAGAACTTCATGAGCGTAGTTCTAGTATTTTATGATTTTGAACAACTTCTGGGGTCATCTTATTTGAGCCTAAAAACATTTTTATTTTGGGGACAGAAAAAGGGAGGGAGAGTCAGAAAGAGGGACAGACAAGACAGCAATCCCATGTGCTAGCTCACTCCCTGAATGTCCTGAATGGCTGTGGTTGAAGGCTGAAGGTGCCACGCCTTGCCCTTGTGGGTAGCGAGTCCCTACTTCCATCTCTGCTGCCAGGTAATTCAGATTTTTGTTTGGAAAGACCCTCTCCTCTACAGTTATAAAAGTATTTGTTCCTTGGTTACAGCTGCTTTTTTTTTTTAATATTTTTAGATCTAGATTTTTACTCTCTCTTGAATTTATCTTGGTGTTTTTTGTAGGAATCAACTATTTTAAATATTCAAGATGTCTGGCTGAATGTTCTAACACCTTTCACTGAATAATCTAACTCTTCCCCCACTGATTTTGAGCTGCTACGTTTTGTGACGCATTGAATTTTCACATTGTCATATGTTTTTATTTCCTGATTTCTATTCTATTCCATTGATTTCCATGTCCGTGCCATCTCCACAGTGTTAATTACCACTGCCTGGACAACAGGTATGATCATCTGATGCAGCTGGTCTCCTCTCGCTGCTCATCCATGCCACTCTTCCTGGTGTGTGTGATCTCAACATCATGTCACTGAGTTCCACTTACCCTTTCACTTTCTGTATCTGGTCTAGGGTTTCCGGCAGAGTCACTCCAAAACTTTCAGGGAAAAAAAGGGTGACGATTCCGATGAAGACCGTGAGACTGCCCATGATGATGTAGGGCAGGAGTCTGTTGTAAGCACCTGAGGGCAGCGAACACGAGATCAGGTCAACACAGGGACTCTAACGCTCTTGAGCTCCTAAAGCATTGCTGTGAAGGCAGCAAATGGTGTGCGAGAGCAGTTCTCAATCGGAATGTTTTCACAAGCGAGGTATGTAAGCTAAGTGTCAGTTTCTTTGATGATAAATGTTGTTGACTTTGTGTTTCTGTAGTGATGTACCTGCTTGATTTTAATTCTGAGATGGTTTCCTACTCTGTCCTGTCAGCTAGTGTCCTACATGCTACTGCTCCCTCAGGAGTGACAGCAGCTCCTGTGACAGGAGTCTTTGCTGCCCCAAGCTGCCCTCTAAATGTGGAGCAGCTGGAGGTGAGCATTGCGATGACGTCAGGGAAAAGAGGCTGGCCAGCATGTTTCAGGTTCTGGTCATGGTGAGTGTAGTGTGTCCCCTTCCACCCCCGACCGTTGTGGGGGACAGCTGGTTCCACAGAAACTTAAATGACACATTCAATCTAGTTTGAATCCATAAATGAGGACTGACACATACGCTTAGATTTGGTTTCTTTTTTCTTTCTTCCTTCCTTACTAAAGATTTATTTAATTTAAAGTCAGAGGTAGAGAGAAAGAGAGAGAAGGATATTTTATCTCAACGGTTCGTTCCCCAAATGACTGTGGCAGCCAGGGCTGGGGCAAACCAAAACCAGGAGTCTGGAGTTTCATCAAGGTGTCTCACATGAATTCAGAAGCCCAAGCACTTGGGCCATCCCCTGCTGCTTTCCCAGGGACATTAATAAGCAGCTAGACTGGAAAGGAAGCAGACAGAACCAGCAACCATGAGGGATGCCAGTGTTGCAGGCAGCAACTCTATGTGTTACACCATGACCAGGGCCCTTGATTTCTTCTGAGAGCATTGCATGCCTTGGTTTTACATGTAATTGGAACATCCCTCCTCCTCTGGCCCTCTTGATCATGTGGTATTACTCAGATAGGAGAATCACAGACCCTCATCCTGCCTCCTCTGCATGGAGACAACACTCCGCTAACACAACTTGCTGTTGTGGCGTGGAAAGCTCTGTCTGGGACTTTGCTTCTTAAGCATCAGTGTGGGGTGAAAGGAGAGCAGACGCCTGTGTGGCACTCTCTCAAGCTATGGCAGGACAGGAAACGATTCTCTCTGCAAGCATGTGCAGGCACCTTCCCTGGGATTTCATGTACATGTGTAGGGGAATAGGTGAGGGGGAAAGAGTAGGTTATCACTGGACGACCAGAAAGAATGAGGTGTGTCTACATCTCTTGCCAGGAGAGTCCTTCAGGAGAACTGAGTTTGAAGTACCAGACCCTACATCCCCCTGAATCCCGCTGAAGTTCCTCTGTGGCGTCATTCTAGAATGTTGAAACTTAAGTGCTCAGAAAGTTTTTGGTTTTGGATTTTCACTTAAGGTTGTACAACCTTAATAGCAAAAAGAAAGAAATGGCCTAAATGCCCAGTCACTGAAGCCTATCTACAAAACTGTTTATTACAAAGATGGTAAAAGAGCAACACATATCATTGAAAAGGATATTTTGGTTAAAATGTTATTATATATGATATCTGCACATTTATTCATATGTCTCTGTGTGTACATTCACATTCATATGCTATACAAAAAAATTACTGAAGGGTTACCCATCAAGTCATGAATATTGGGGCTTCTAGGGCTATTTGGAGAGCTGGAAGAAGAGAGCTAAACTTATACTTTTCCCATTATTTTCCACACCATTTGAGCTTTTCATTATGAAAAGGTATTACTTGTATATTTAAGGTGGATTTAAAGAAAGAGCAGATGGACAAGATGCATCTCACCCAGGTAAACGAAGTAGGGAGCAATGATGCTGCCCACCCTGGAGGCCATGGATGTGACCCCCACAGCCATGTTCCTGACCAGGGTTGGGTACAGCTCGGCAGTGAAGACGTACAACATGGAGAAGGCAGAGGTGATTCCAAACTTCCCCAGCATCGCCAGACCAATGGACACGAAGCTGTAATCTAGGAAGGAGACCCGGTGTAAATAAGGTGCCATCAGACAGGACACTCAGCTGCTTTTAATGTCATTTTCACTTCTTTAGGGAATCATTTTATTAACATGGAGTTATTCCCAAAACACCATTTTTTCTTCAAATGTCCTAGCAACTGGACATGGACAAAGAAGGAGAGTGAGGCGTGCCTTTGCACTTTGCCTGTTGTTATTCTGGGTCATTAATGCAGCCAGTGATCTTTGTTCCCCAGCAAATTGCAGGCATGTTAATATGGTTAAGCTTAATCTTGGAAGAGAAAGGCCAATCCTTTTTATCTTGCTTCTTGCTATGAAGCAATGCACATTTCCATGAAAGTTAGCCTATGTTAGTAATTCAACTTAGCATTTTTGTAAAATGAGAGATAGCCATAAGGGGAGAAGGCAGCTGATGTCCCTTTGTGTGCTGTTTAACTACTTCACATTTTAGATACAAAATCACTGGACTTAGACCTGAACCAGCATGTGTTCCCAGCTCCAACACTGAATATATCGCTTAGAGAAAAGGTTTCAAAACATTGAGGAAGATCTGAAAATTTGCAAATCATGATTGTGACTCAAAGACACTGGTTTAAGAGTTTGGGGGGCTCTTCCCTTTCACTGGGGACGCCTCCAGGGCTGACTCGGGTGGCTGCTTTGATCATGGAAAATCACATAATTAGCTATCACCTGTCTAATCAACCTGTGTATGGGGTCTGATGTCAAGGCAGCAAAACAGAGAGCAGTGAGTCATGCACATGTGGCCTGGCCAAGCGTGGGTCTGTTCTGGGAAGCGGCCAACCCCAGTGAATTGCTTACCTGCAGGCACCAGCTGAATTAAGAGAAGCACCCCTCCTCCCAAGAACAGCACCCCGGCGATGATATAGCGCCTGGGCAGGGTTCGCAGCAGCAGCCAGGCTGTGACATAGGCAGGGACCTCAATCAAGGCTGAGAGGAAACAGTTCAGGTAGACGTCGCCGTGTAAATTAGGGGAGTCGAGAGAAAGAGCAAAGTAACCCACTGAGGTTAGCATCCTGAAAGATAAAAACCAGATACAATGACCAGAGGACGGCCTCAGTCACTCTAAAATTTCAAGATGACCAAGAAAGTGTTAAACAGCCACTAATTCCATGTGGCTTTTGAAATTTAAATAGGGGTCAGCTTGAGGGTTAGGTTGCCACTTGGAACAATCATAACCGATATTGGAATGTCTGGATTCAAGGCCTAGCTCTTCTCTAAATCCCAGCTTCCTGCTGATGCACCCTGAGGGAGGGAACTGACGATGGTTCAAGAACTTGGATCCCTGCCGCCCACCTGGGATACCGGCCTGAATTCTGTTTCCGGCTTTGGCCTGCTTCAGTTCTGGCTATTGTTGCCATAGGCAAAGTGAATCAGGGCATGGGATATCAGTTTCCCTTTCACATAAAGAACATAAAAAAAATGTGAGCCCTGACGTGATGGCTCAACTGGCTAATCCTCCACCTTCAATCACTGACACTCCCCATGGGCACCGGTTCAAACCCTGGCTGCTCCACTTCCCATCCAGCTCCCTACTTGTGGCATGGGAAGGGAACAGAGGATGACCTAGGATCTTGGGATCCTGCAAGCATGTGGGAAGCTCAGAGGAAGCTCTTGGCTCCTGACTTTGGATTGGCTCAGCTCTGGCCACTGCAGACATTTGGGGAGTAATCCAGCAGATGGAAGAGCTCTATGAATCTGTTGTCAATAAAAAAATTAGCTTTAAAAATTTTTGTATAGGGCCCGGCGGCGTAGCCTAGCAGCTAAAGTCCTCGCCTTGTACGCACCGGGATCCCATATGGGTGCCGGTTTTAGTCCCAGTAGCCCCACTTCCCATCCAGCTCCCTGCTTGTGGCCTGGGAAAGCAGTCGAGGACAGCACAAAGCCTTGGGACCCTGCACCAGTGTGGGAGACCTGGAAGAAGTTCCTGGTTCCTGGCTTAGGATCGGCGCAGCACCAGCCATTGCAGTCACTTGGGGAGTGAATCATCGGATGGAAGATCTTCCTCTCTGTCTCTCCTCCTCTGTGTATATCTGACTTTGTTAAAAAAATTGTGTATAAATTAGAATCAAATAAAATTTCTAAAATTTCTTTTAGAAATTTTTTCACATTGTTTACATAGTTGAGAGAAATAAATAAATTTTTAAATACTTGAAAGTTAAATAAAATTTTAAATTCAGTTTCTCAATCACACTAGTGACACTTGAAGAATTCACCAGCCACATGGACTAGTGGTTGATGTTTTCAATAGACAAAAAGTTCTGCAGAAAGTTCTATTGGGCAGCATGGTGTACACATAGCAATATTCAATAATACCCAATCCCAGCTAGCTGACTTCAAAATCAGTATTTCCTGAACAGTTTGTGCTTTATTACTTCTTAGAGTTGTCATTATCAGACAAAAAAAAAATGAGATTCCAAACTGCAGATCTCATTATTTTTAAAGAAGAGCAGGTGCATAGGTGGTACTATGGGATCAAGCTGTTGGAAACTGATCTGGCAAAGCTCACTTTTGGGAGAGGAGTGAAGCTTTCAAAATGCTCCACAACATAGCAGAAGGCACAGGGCACACCCTATTGTGCCAACTAACATGCACAGAGGCGCTTCCCTGTAAAAACAAAGAGCCCCACTGCAGAAATCTGCATGTCACGAGCACAGATGAAAGCCAGTGGCACTGGACGAGGGTTTCAGGAACTACGTTGGATCTTCTTCTATAGATTGGACCACATTGGACAGAATGAAGAATAAAAGAAAAAACGAAGCCTTACTGCTGGAGGGATCTTGGTGATCTGGTTGTCGGTCTAACCAAAGGAGCAGTGCCCACAGAGCTGGTACCTGGCCCAGCAGCACCACTGCTGGACAGGTGTGTACGTCCACAAGGTCTGCTGACCGTGGGAGGCGCGGGACACACTTGCTGAACTCTGCAGCTTACTCCCTGCCCGCGATTTCTCACTGTAAACCACAATGGCCTTGGAAACATGCTTGCTACAGTCTGCACCTGCCAGTTCCAGTACCCACATCTCTGCACTCACTATAAGCTATGTGTGTTCTTGTCCTTTATTTCTTGGCCGCCACCTCATTCCATTGAATCTACAAAACCACCTCATCACCTGTGTGCCTTACAAGCCCTTACTTTTTGCTATTGGCAGGAATATAAAGCTCTTCACTTCTCAGCCTTTTGGCTAAGATCAAGTGTAGGAATAAAAAGCTCGACAGGACTCTAACTCAGGCAGTGGGGAACCCAGTGCTCCTGTCCTCATTGTCCATGGCTGGCTCGGCTTCAGGAAGCAGGAGCTGAAGGAACATCTGTGCCCAGAGCAGATGCACTGTATCTCACAGGGGTGGGGTAGTAGCGAAGCCTTCTCCTGAGGGTCCCAGCAATGCAGACCCAAACAGCAGGCCTAGTGACTTTTCCCAGTATTTAGTGCTGTGAACTGAAAGAAGACACCTCTAACGGACTTTGCACTTGGTCCTCTGTCTGTGTGATTCTCTGAGTGAGAGACAGTGAGCTGCAAGCTCAGGTGCTGCACGGCTGCACTTCCAGATTCCTTACTTACCACAGCAGCACAGACATAATGGTTAGTGTGGCAATATTCCGAGTCCTGAACAGGTCCAGAATGAAAACTTTCTGCTCCTTCAGGGGGTATGGATCTTGCAGCTAAAATAATACAAACAGGCATGAGATAAGAGGTAGTAAGATTAAGAGGTATTCTTCGGCAGTGACCCATGGGAATGAGTGCATCCAAACATGTGACAATCATTCTCACACTTTAAACTGGTAAGAACAGATACTTCACTTGATCTTAGCCAAAAGGACAAGAGCAACTATTCTCACACTTTAAAAAGAATGCAGTCATTTTAAAGTGTGATGGATTAATTTTTATTTTATTTGAAAAACTCAAGAACAGGGAATCAGGGAGGCAGAGATCTTCTCATGGTGCTTCATTTCCCAAATGCTTGCAGTAGGCAGGCCAGGATCAGGTGCAAGCTAGTATTCCAGAACTCTGTTTGGGTCTCCCAGGAAGGGTAGCAAGAACCCACCTGCTTAAGCCATCATCTGCTGCTTTCCAAAGTATATATCAGCAAGAAGCTGGGACCAGTGCAATGGCTCAATTGGCTAATCTTTCCACTGTAAATCTCTTGGATCCTATATGGGCACTGCTTTGTGTTCCGGCTGCTCTGCTTCCTATTCACCTCCCTGCTCGTGGCCTGAGAAAGCAGTGAAGGATGGCCCAAAGCTTGGGACTCTGCACAAACATGGGAGGACCACAGGAAGCTCCTGACTCCTGGCTCCAGATTAGCTCAGCTCTGGCCGTCATGGCCATTTGGAGAGTGAACCAGCAATGGAGGGGCTTTTTCTCTTTCTGTCTCTCCTTCTACCTGTAGATCTGTCTTTCAAAAAAACAGAAATAGAGTTTTTTCTTTAAAAAAAAAAAAAAGCTGAATCAGAAACAGAGTAGGCCAGAGTCCAATCAGGCATTTTGATATGGGACACAGAAGTCTCAAATAGTGACCCAACTGCTACACCAAATGCCTGCCCTGGCTTTTTAAATACGTGACATCAGCTCCAAACACAAAGCCTGGCAGACAGCCACTGTAGCCTTTCTTGGTTCAGTCATCGCTGCGGATGGCCTTTATCAGAATGACCCAGGATCCAAGGGTCTGCTGGGGGGGCGGAGTGACAGAGCCCCCAGCAGCTTTGAGGTTATGTCTGCTTTGTTTGTTTGTTTGTTTGTTTGAAAGAGTGTGTGTGTGGGGATGGACAGTGAAGGAGGGAGAGAGAATATCTTTATATCTACAGGTTCTCTTCAAACACCCACCACTCTGGACAGACTCTGAAGCTGGGAAATCAACACAGGTCTTCCCATGTGGGTAGAAGAAACTAAAGAACCTGAGCCAGCACCTCCTGCCTCCGAGGGTGCACACAGGCGCGAAGCTGGAATTGGGAGTGGAGCTGCGACTCAAACCGAAGCACTGTCATACGCCATTCAAACATTTCAAGTGGCAACTTAACCATTATGCCAATTTCCCCTCCACTTTTAAAAATTGACTATGAATCATGATAACCAGGCTGGTTAAAATTGATGCTAAAATAAAAGTTACATTGCTCTGAGCCGTGGCACGTGTGGAGTGAGGAAGGCGTTCCTGACTGTGGAGAGCAAGGCCTGCCTTTGTGGCAGGTGCTCCCAGACATTAGCCTGCTCTCTGGACAGACACTCACATGGCTCACGGCCAGACTGGCTTCTCTGCCACACTCCCTGCAGGGCACAGCAACAGAAGGTGTCCCTGCAGTGTAACCGCACTCTGACAACAAAGCAAAGTTGCTGCGTACTCTGGGAGTCAGGGGAGCTGGAGGTCCTCACTGAGGGTCTCAAGCACGGCACACATACAGGACCTATGGTCCAGACTCCGTTTTCACTCGATACTTCTCTGGGACTCCTGTTAAAATGCAGATTGCCAGGTCAGTGTAGTGGCATATCAGGCTAATCCTCAGCCTGCGGTATCATCATCTAATGTGGGCATATGGGCACTGGTTCAAGTCCTGGCTGCTCCATTTCCCATCCAGCTTCTTGCTCATGTGCCTGGGAAAGCAATGTAAGATGGCAGTGCTTGGGGCTCCTGAATCCCCCTGAGAGACCAGAACAAGCTGCTGACTTCAGACAGGCCCAGCTCTGGCCATTTGGAGAGTGAACCGGCAGATGAAAGATCTCTCTCTCTCTTCGTGTGTGTGTGTGTGTGTGTGTGTCCTTCTCTCCATAAATCTGCCTTTCAAAGCAGAATAAATGTTTAAAAAATGCAGATTGGGTCCAGCAAGGTGCCTAGTGGTTAAAGTCCTTGTCTTGCACACGTCAAGATCTCATATAGGTGCCAGTTCTAATCCAGGCGGCCCCACTTCCCAACTAGCTCCCTGCTTGTGGCCTGGAAAAGCAGCTGAGGATAGCCCAAAGCCTTAGAACCCTGCACCTGCCTAGGAAACCTGGAAGAGGCTCCTGGCTTTGGGTCGGCTCAGCTCCAGCCGTTGCAGCCACTTGGGGAGTAAAATCAGCAGATGGAAGATCTTCATCTCTGTCTCTCCTTCTCTCTGTAAATCTTTCCAATAAAAACAAATAAATCTTTAAAAAAAAAAACATAGATAGCCAGGTCCCACCATGGGCCTGCTTATTCTGACCCTCCCGGGGCCTGAAGCCCAGGGAATCTGTATTTTTAAAGCTCCTACATAACTGTAACGATGATTCAGATTTGGAAACTTCAGGTCACAAATATTCTTCTGCAATGCCTTTGTGGCAGATGCTGTGGGCAGGCTGAAGACGCCTACACCCGAAGCGAGGGACACTCAGGTCACCTTCCACCATGCGGCTGCTCTTTGCTTCCTGTCCAAGTCAAAGTCCCTATTCCTAACACGAAGAATGAGTGCTGCTGTTCACAGCACACACTTTCACATCAGAGAGATCCTGGTTGTAAATTCCAGCTTAACGGCTGTGTATACACCTGGGCAAGTTGCTAACTTTTCCTGAAAAGCGGGCTACTGGCAGTACCAGGTACCGATGCCAATGTGAGAGTCATCTGAGCTGACAATACTGCCAGCCACCTAGGGGGTTCCTGGTTGGCATTCTGTGCGGCTACACATGCTGGCACAGGGCTCTGTGCATCGTGCATCGTGAACAGGATCTGGCCTTGGGAGCTGGGCAGGGAAGACAAGGTGGCAAGCAAGTACAAGCTCCCCTCCCCCAGAAGGCTTGTCCAGGTCAAAGGACAGCAATGCCTGAAGAAGCAAGGCGTGGGTAGAGCATGTGACTGGGCCCTGGACTTGATCATTATTGTCTATCACTGTACATCTTTTATTTGTTTATTGTCGACTCCTCTGAATTTGTGTAGGTCTGATCTCTACCCCCAGACTGGAAGCTCTGCAAGATAACAATCAGACTACATCCCAATAAATACCAAGACTTGGTGTGTTGCTGAAAGGCAAGAGGTTCTCAGCACTCCCACTGTTTTTTCTGCCTCCAGTGAAAATGACTAAGTCTGAGAATGGACTTCTGGATTTGAAACCAAAGGCCTAAGAAATGCCTGAGAGTAGGGCTTATGACCACCGTAATCAAGCCTCCAGGGCACCAGGAGGCCAAGTGTGTGTGAAGGCCTTGGACACAGCACAGCACGCCCACCTCCTCCACAGTCTGTTTTCTGGGGCAGCTGAGCATGGACCCCAGCACACGCACACAAACCACGGGCACAGCCACCAGCATCTTACTGTGTTCTAAGTAGCCCCCTATCGTTCCAGCCAGGAACGGCCTGTTCCATTCTTTGCAGTCATCCAAGTGAACCCTACAGTCCCTCCTGGTATGCACCTGCCTCCTCTGCCCCAGGCCACCTCGCTTGCCTTCTTTGAACTGCTAGCCCAGTGTTACCTCCCGGGGTCTTTGGTATTTCTTCCCGTATGTCATCATTAGTCTTTTCACCTTATTCTCTTGGCCAGATCATAACATTCTGTACTCCTTTAGCATAAGAGTGGCATCTTTCATTTCTCAAGGGACTGTAATGGTGAACAGCACACCATGTCTTTAGCCTGTGTGGCTGCCGCCACGGAATATCGGCCTTTCCTTGTGACCACCACCTTGAGAATGGGTCTCTGAGCCTGTATTCTCAGGTCTTACTGCTCCACATGTGGCTCATAGCAAAATTGAAAACATAGAACAGAGACCATCTGCAGGCTTAGGAAAGCTTCTGGGCACAGCAGGGGACCCAGGGTGGACTAGCTCTCAAAGTTTTCCCATTTAATTTGCACATTTAAAAATAATCAGTACAGGGCACGGCAGGGTAGCCTAGTAGCTGAAGTCCTCACCTTGAATGTGCTGGGTACATTCAAGCACTAATCCTGGCTGCTCCCATCCAGCTCCCTGCTTGTGGCCTGTGAAAGCAGTTGAGGACAGCCCAAAGCCTTGGGACCCTGCACCTCTATGGGAGACCTGGAAGATGCTCTGGGCTCCTGGCTTTGGATCAGCACAGCTCTAGCCATTGCAGCCACTTGAAGAGTGAACCAGTAGACAGATCTTTCTGTCTCTCCTTCTCTCTGTGAATCTGGCTTTTCAATAAAAATAAATATCTTTAGAAAAAATAATCAGTACAAACAAGCAATGTCAAAAAAAATTCACTGAAGACAAATTTGCAAAGTAGAGACAGCTAATACTTAATAGTGTTTGGTGTTCATTAAGCAGTTCACATGTACAATTGCACTGAATTCTTTTCATGTGTGTTTATTTGAAAGACAAAGAGACAGAGATCTCCTATCTACTGGGTCACCCTCCTAATACCTGCACAGCAGGGGTGGGCCAGTTTTAAGCCCACAACCTTGAATTCAATCTGCATCTCCTACATGGGTGGCTAGATCTGGGAAAAGAACCAGGATGCAAAGGCACCTTAACATAGGACTGGGATGTCCTGAGCAGTGTCAGCCACTCTACCAAACATCTATCCCAGCACTGCATTCTTAAACAGTTCTTTAAGGTGAATTTTATCTTAAAATTTATTCATGACTATGTTCCGAAGTTCTAGCACAGTGCCTGGCACATTGTGGACGCTTAACAAATACAGAATTAAATCAAATTCCATAAAGCCAAGAATGCATAGCTGATACCCACCAGAAATACCAGTGAACACTTACCTCCGCAGGATCAAATATCACTGCTGGTGCCACCTTGTTGTTCATTTTTGCTGCCTTTTGGATGATAACTTCAGCCTCTCTAAATCTTTTCTGGGATAGCAGCCACCGTGGAGATTCAGGAATAAACCTAGAAGTCATTTTTAATAGTTTATAACTTTACACAGCAGGTGGGTATGATACTATCAACTCTAAGCTGTCCCCAGATCACTAATTTTGTAACATCTTAGATATTTCTCACTTTTTAAAAGTCTTCAAAAGATTTCCGTGGGATCACAGGAATAAATACAAGCACCTTCAAGTACTAAACTTCAGATCTGATTGCAGCACTGTTCATTGGTTTTGCTTGAGACCAGACCCTAAAGGTTGGCCTTTGACGGTGGGTGTGTTTGAGCAAGGCCAGACATGGGAAGCTGTCCAAAACTGGACAGGCAGTGAAGCTCCTAGAAGAATCACATTCTGTAGCCCTGAGTCCAGGAGGAAAAATCATCTTTTCGGCATGTCCATTTTCTGAGGATTCCTGGTGCCTGAGCTGGGGTTGGCCACAAGTTTACTAGGTAAAGCCCAGAGCACCTGTGTCACCCCCTTTCTCCTAAAGGTGGAAAAGGTGGGGATGTGTGCCCTTCTGTGGGCTATCCCTGTGGCTTTTAATAGCTTCCCAAATCAGCAAGTGCCAAACTGGTTTTGAGGCGATGCCTTCAATGTTTTCCTTTTTTTAAAAGAAAAAAGTCTAAAATTTTAATTTTTAAAATTAGCATACATACATTTATAACTCATGCTCTGATAACTGTTGCAAATGGAAGGCTTCTTGCCTGAATTTCATTTCTTAGACTCTCCAAGCCTTTCTCTTGCCAGCTCTTAATTGCCTGACCTAATTATCAGTATTTGGTTTTCCCAGAAAATAAATTACAAGTAGCAAATACAAACGCCTCCTCTAATGGGCAGGCTCCAACGCTCTAAGAGGAATTAGCTTAGAGTGAAACCCAGTATGACAAATGACCAACCCCTAGCTCCCTTGCCTAGTCTACCGGTCTGCATGCTTGCAGGATGCCTAGAGTGGTGTTCACAGGAAGTATGATGTTAGGTCACTGCCCTCAGTAACTACTGTGGTGCTGTCTACCTCGGAAACATCTTGCATCTGTGCCACATGGCACAGCAGTCACAGCCATGGAGACAGTGTGACTAGTGGAACTTGGCAGAGACAGAGCTGCATGTGGCTAGTGAGAAAATGCAGTTACGGGTTTGAGGGGTACCCACCATACATGTGAACACCTCACCCACATCTCTGCCCTTGAGAAGTGCCTTTCCCCAGCAAAGCCCTACCAGGCTCTGACTCCTGAAGTGTCCCCATGCTCCTTTCTCACCAAGCTTTACCTGTTAACACACATTCCCATCACACCTCTGCTCTCTTACTGCCGGGTCTTTTAAAGGGAACTTGACTCACCCGCATCCCCCTCTCATTTCTAGTTCACTACAAACCCCAGGGCCACTGCTATCCCTACTTTCTAAACTCTTTTTTTTTTTTTTAGATGCATAAAACCTCAAGTCTAGGAACCAGCATTATGGCACAGCAAATCACACTGCTGCCTGTGACGCCATGACCCCATACTGGAGGACAGAGTTCCAACTGCTTGGCTTTTGATCCTGCTCTCTGTTAATGTTTCTGGAAAAGCAGCAGCTGATGACTCAAGTACTTGGGCCCCTGTACCATGTGAGACCCTAATGGAGTTCCAGTCTGCTGGTTCTGGTCTACCTCAGTACTGCCATCTAGGGAATAAACCAGTGGAGGGAGGATTTCTTAGTCTCTTTCTCTAACTCTTTGATATTCATATAAATAAATATATTTTAAAGACCTTCCAGTGTAACTGATCATTTCAAAAGTTGAAGGATTGCTACACAAGAACGCGCACTGCACTCTCTGCAGATTTAATTCAGATCACACAGAGCAGGAGTGCGCAGGGCCCACAGCAGCTCCCATGTCACCCTATCGCCCCAGTCCAGTGACTGTCCAGCAGAGCTTCAAGAAGTCCTGCCCTCAAGAACAAAATGTTCACAAGCAAGCCATTTGGTTTCCACAGCAAAATGATCAGCTATGGTTTGATGTTCAGGTTGAGCACTCGGCTTGTTAGTGCTGGCCCCAGGGCTGCCCCTGTCTGGGCAGCAATGTGCTGGTACAGGATGCCCACCATGGCTGACAGCTCTCATACGTCAGCCCACGAGCAACAGAGGGAAGAATTCTCTTTTGGTTGGACGAGCAGCTCTTTGTGGGATGGTCCTTCTTTGCCGGGAAATCAGAAGGCCAGGGTCGTTCCCCACAGGGATATGGGCCCGAGCTGAGAACCTGTGTGGTCAATGGAGCTCTGCTATTGTCACTTTCTCTGCTTTAGACAAACTCATGCAATGATCAGGATAATCTTATAATATTCTGAAGGTACTGATCTCTTAGGCCAAAAACAACTAAAGTCAGAGAGCATGCATGATTAAGATCATTCCTCTGAGAGGTGGACACTCGGTGTAGTGGTTATACTGCCACTTGGGTTACCCACCTTCCATATCAGAGCACCAGGGGGTGAGTCCCAGCTCAGCTCTCCATTCCAGCTTCCTGGAAGGCAATTAACTGACAGCACCCTATATCCAGGTGGGAAACCTGGATCGAGTTCTGGGCTCCTGGCTTCAGCCTGACCCTTCTCTTCTCTGGCTGTTGAGGGTCTTTGGAAAGTGAACCAGTAGATCAGATGTGTCATTGTCCCTGTTTCTACCTTTCAGATAAACAAAATAAACAATAACAAAAATCAATTACGTGACGAGGCAGAAAGTAATTTGTGAAGAATCTCGTCCATGTCTTAAGACAATCTCTGGTCACCCCATCTTTTCTGACAAATTCAAGATCAAGGGCATGGTAGGGTGGTGTGATGATGATGATGGTGGTGGTGTTGGTGGTGATGCTACTGCTAACTCCCATTCTAGAAAACTACGCTGCTCTTGGAGATCTGGGTGCTAGCCACGAAGGCAGAGCTGTGTCAGCGACACATTGCCTTTGTTTACTGACCACAGGGCTGAGTTCCAGGAGAAACTTCCAAATCAGATTACATCAGCTTTTAAATACTTTTTTCTCTCAAATTCTATTAAAGAAAGGAAGGGCTGCGGGAAACCTAAGCTTTCTCCATCTCACATCCAAAGCTCACACTATCAAAGTATAGTATCTCAGAGGACATAAGAAGCTAGTGGCTTGGGGTGGTCCAACTACTTGATCAAACCTGTCAACCACTACAGCTGCCAAACAGTTACAGCAAGGACCAAGGATTACTCATATCTAACTTCCCAGGTGGGATGCGGCAGGAAAGCCTTGAGGTCAAGTCTAAATAGTGAGTTACAAAAACAATCAAGGAAATTTGTATTAAGTGCCAGCAGGCGTAGGTCAAGCAGTACAGTATAACGGGTCACTGATGCCAGACTGGACTTTGATTTAATGAAACCACACCAAGCAGAACTAAAAGGGGCTGGTGGGGGTCTAGAACCCAAGACCAGGCCCTCCAGTGGCAGAAATCCTGTTTCCACTTGCTTACATATGAAAAAGTCAAGAAATGTAAAAATCTCCAAAAATGGGGTATGATTGGAACTTTACTCTGCTATTTTTTATCTATTCTTTCATCTGGAATCCATCCCCTACATCGGCCCAGATAATTGACTGTACTGTGTAAGGTCAGGGCCAGAACCTTCAAATATTGCTATTCTCATAAATATTGGGTCAAAATTCAACAGGGGTGTATGTAAGGGAAAAAGGAAGGCCTTTTCTAATAGCTTCTTAAACTAATTCTCTGTTCAAGACAAAGTAGGTAAATAGGCACCTCTTAGAGCTATCACTTAGAAATACTTCACAGCATTCAAAAGGAAATGGGTTCTGGGCGCCTCAACAGATACAAGCCGATGATGTACACATATACTCTGTAAAATGGTATGGTGGTGCCATGTGCCCTTCTGATTACTTTAAAGCATTTCTAGGTTGCTTTAATACCTATTACTGTGTAAGCATTACTGAGGCAGGTGTCCACTACACTGTCTAGGAAATAGCAGCAAAAAAAGCCTGTACACGGTCAGCTGTACCGGTGTCATTTACTTTTAAAAATGTGTGTTTCCATCCTCGATTCACTGAACATGTAGAGCCCAGAGATCCTGAGAGCGTGCTATACTGTAATCCACCAGAAAGGAAGACGTGCTGGAGCGAGGAAAGCAATGCCATCTAGGGGCACAGTAAAAACAGCAAATCCCAGTACTGCCAGCCACCACCAGCAAGACCTAACTGTGGGGACAGGGACTAGCATTGTAGCATAGATGGTTAAGCTGATGCCACCAGCAATGGCAGCATCCTACATGGGGGCCACTTAAAGTCCTGGCTGCTCCACTTCCAGTCCAGCACCCAGCTAATGTGCCTGGAAAGTTCAACAGGCCCCGACACCTGAGTCCCTACACCTTGAATGGGGTGGGGTTCCTGACTTCTGGTTGTTGTGGACAAGAAGGGAGTGACTTTCTCTCACACATTCCCTTCTTCTAACTCGGCCTTTCAAATAAATAAATCTTTTTTAAAAATGGGAGAGAGTCCAGGAGGGAGCGGAATTCCTGAGGTCAATGCTCTGAAGTTCATGGACTCAGACCCTGGCACACAGGCCCACCCACAGCGGCCTCAACAAGCTGCACTGGAGCGCACACAAGCCCAGGCCAGCTCAGGGGCAGGCTCTCGGCTCCAGGTGTGCCGGCCCACAGCACAGGGCCCGGCTGGGGACGAGCCACACTCACCACCACAGCGGGACACACAGCACCCCCGGCACCGTCAGCGCCAGCAGCAGCATCCGCCAGTCTCTGATGAAGTAAGCAAACAGCGGCAGCAGCATGTAGCCTACTGCAAAAAATGTGCACACTCCTAACGTAGAGAATAGAATACGAACTGACTTGCCAAGAATTTCTGTTCCTGTTCAAAACAAGGGAGGAATATTAGCATCTTAACCCACTTTAATACTTGTTTTTTTTCCATCACTACCTGGCGGCTGGAGCCCAGACAACAATCACCGATGGCAGGTGGCAGCAGGGGTTGTAGGGGACGATGGCGCAGGATTCCAGGCTGCTCCAAGGGTTGAGTTTTTAGGAGGTTGTAAAACAAGCCAGGGACTGATTTTGTCAAGACCATCCATATCACAGAACTAGAATGCCCAACTCCTCTGGGAAGGCCACCTGTTCAAGGAAGGAGCCCAGCAGGACAGGTAGGGAGCCCTGTGGGATACCACAGCCAGCTCTTCCAGGGCTGGTGGCTTGTGCTTAATGTGTTTCCCATAGGCAGACCTGGGCCCACCACATGTTGGGTCACCCTTGTCCACCCTTGAGCTCTGAGAAGTAAGCAGGAGCCAGGGGCAGGCCCCACAGTATGCAAAGCTGGATTCCTGTGCAACCGTAGGATGTCTGGAGGGCAGCCCCAGGTCCTTCAGATAGAGAAAAGAACGGAGCCATTTGGCTACCCCTGTGGCCAGCGGCCACAAAGGCCCATGGCTGTTCCTCGGTGGGCACTGCTCCGACCCCTGCTCTGCTCCGCCCTGTGAATCCCAGGCCACCATTTCTTCCCACATAGGATTTGGCCACCTGCAGGGGATGTGAGCACTCCAGCTCTTCCTCCATGAATGGCATGTTCTGGGCTGTGGTTATGCTATGGAACGCACGGCAGAGTAGGGGACCAAAGCAGGGAAGGGCAGTTCTACTCCTGAGCAGATTTCGAAGGGAAGGAGGAAGTGACCACAGCAGAGAAAGCACAGGTGACAGTCCCCTAGGGCCATGAGGTCGGGAGTTCCATCCTCCCTGCATAACCTTGGCCTGAAATGACAGAGGTTATGCAAGGGGGTCCTGGATAACTCCTTAAGCCTGAATAAGATGAGTAGTCATCCCTATGCAGAGCACCAGTGGGGGTAGACTCTTCACCAACTGGCCACTCTGTCTTCTGTGCATCAAGCAAGAGGGATCTGCTCCCTGCTTTCCAACTTGTGGGCAGTTGAACTCCTCGGTCATCATCATTACCACCACCATCACCGTCATCATCATCTTCAAGCAGCATGTTTAGAGTGGCTACTCAGAGACAGGCTCCAGGCCAAGTGTTTACAAACAGCATCTCCTTTCTTCACCACAGTCATGCAACAAGTAAAATGACTTGTGTTTTACACACCAGTTGAGGCTGAAAGAGTTAAAGCCAGTTGCCTGAATGCATTCAAGCCTCATCTGAAGTAACAGCAGGTTCTGAACTAGACCCATCTGATTTAAAGCTTCCAGTCCACACGCAAAGCTTGCCTGGGGCAAAGCAATCTTCAGCTGGGCTCTAGGGGAAATGAAGGGGTGGGGATCACCCGGGTTTCCCTTCCTGGGCAGGTCATTGAACCAACCTGAGGCCCCCAAGCCCTCTGAGGAACACCAGGAGAGCAGCCTGAATTCCTGCAGATGTCCCTGGCCTGTTGCTGCTACAAACTCTCTCATGGCAACACACACACACACACACACACACACACACACACACACACAGAGTAGCTCTAGTGACAGGATCCCTGTCCTTGGCATCTCTGCCATATAGGCTCCATGCACAAAGCTTGATCAGTTACAGTGTCTTCCAGCATCTGAGTGTCTCCTGGGAGGAAATTCTGATCCACACGCCACAAGTGACATGTCTTGACCAGGATGAGGACCTGAGCATGAGGACCTGCCTGCCTGCTGGCTGTGGTCTCCACCTGAATTCACCTGAATGGGAGCACTGGCTCCAACAGGCAGCAAATCCAAGAGGCCAGGCTTCTTTCCATGGTTAACAGGGCTCGTGTGTGTCAGTTCCACATAGCAGGCAAAGCCAACACAGGCCAGCAGCAGACACAGATCGGGAGAAAAGATTGTGATGCCGCTGCCAGGATGGAGATGGGTCCAGCCATACCTGGGCTAAGAGTGTCTTGGTCAGGGGTCCTTGACACCAAGGTGTCAGTGAGTTTGCTAAGTTCTTCTTTCTGGAATGACTGTTGTAAAGACTGAGATGATGTGAGCTGTGAAGTGCCTGGCAGGTGCCTGGCAGGTGCCTGGCAGGTGCTCAGTCGTACTCATTCCCTTCTCTTGCTCAAGCAGTTGCAGTGACTGAAAGTTGGGAAGTGATCAAAACTGCAGAACCCTTGACCAAGAGACTAATAGTAGCACCCTAGTGCTCCCCAGAAAATGCCAGACTTCTCATCAAATCTGTAGACAATGTCCGGCTCAGGGCTTCCCCCTTTTCCTCTGAAATCCCCCACAGACTACTCTGGTCAGAAGAAAGCTCTCTGGGAAGGTGGCTGAAGCAATGGCAAGCTGCTTGAGTGTCTTTATCTTGCGTCAGAGCACTGGGGTTCAAGTCATAGCTTTGTTCCATGTTCTGGGCTCCCTGCTAAGGTGTCCTGGAGGACATTGCAGGGATGGCTCAAATATGTGAGTCCCTGACACCCACATGGGAAACCTGGGCTGATTTCCAGCTCCTGGTTTCAGCCTGGTCTACTCCCAGTCGTTGGGGATCTCCAGGGAGTGAACCAGCGAATGGATGGTTTTTCTGCCTCTGGCTCCATCCTCTGTGTTCTGAATAAAATAAAGGATGCTGTTTTGTAAAGGAGCTCTTCCTCTCTCTGCCTGTATGCAGCAATGCCACCTTCCCATGCCCACATCCTACTAACAACTGTGCTGATGGCCACAGGAGTGGCTTCTCACTCCTCCTGAGATCCCCAAATTTCTGCATCATTTTTTAAATTTGTGTCCAATTCATCCTAGTTTTGAGGCAGCTCCCACTCATACTGCAGTGACTGGAAGCATTATAGTAAAACAGAAAGGCAAGTTACAAAAGTGTGCCACGTGGGGAAGAGCCAAGCCACGCCACTGACAACTTTGAAAGCAGTGACTCCATCCCTCTCTTCTGTCCCCATCCCGACCTGAGCTCCTGCCCAGCAGCAGGACCACATGAGCACACACACAGAACCCAAGAAGAGAGCTCTCAATAGATTTGACCTCTGGTAACACCTTAATTGTTCAACTTTCACTCCCCAGAATTATGGAAAAATAAAGTTCTGTTGTCTAAGTCACTCAGACTGTGGTGTTTTTAAAATGGCATCTCAAGCAAACTAAGATAAAAGTTTATTTCAATATGGGGTCAGTACTGCCAGGTACTGAATTAATCTGTGATGTTGGCATTCCATGTAAGGGTAGGTTTGAGTCCCAGCTGCTCCACTTGTGATCCAGCTTTTTGCTAATGTGGCTGGAAAAGCAGCAGAAGCTGGCCCTATTACTTGAACTGCTTGGCACACACATGGGCGACCCGAATGGGAGTTACAGCTTCTGGCCTGGCTCAGCCTCGTCTTGGCCATTTGGGGCATGAGCCAGCAGATGGAAGATCTCACTCTTTCTCTCTCCCTCTCATGCAACTCTGCCTCTCAAAGTCTTTTTAAAACTTTTGAACAATACACAGCTGATAAAAACTCCCGAATTGACGCAACTGGGTTTCATGTTTGCTTGAGCTTCCTGTTGGACAAAGGTAAAGGAAGTTGCCGCCAGTTACACCCTTATCAAAGGGAGGAATGTCTCACTGGCTGAGGAAGCAAAGCCTTAGACGGTTCGGCATGTCTAAGGCAGAGTCATGTGGGGAGAGCTAGCACAAATCCTGGGAAACACTGCATGAGCACACTGGCCAGGCCAGGGGCCAGTCACTTTCCATGCAGAATGCATTCAAGTCATTAGTTATGGGGATGAAAGAGCAGACTGGGTGGACAAATTGAGGGCATCATTTCTGGGAAACAGACGGAGCTACTAAAGGAGCTGACGGGGTAGGGCCAGTGTCCTTGGTTCTGAGTGGTCACTTCCTCCTCAATACCATTGCTCTGTCGCAGTCACTACAGGTAGTCCACTCTGTGTCACTTACAATGCTTTAGCTTCCTCCCTCTTCTAGACTCTTATGGCTGGCAGGTTTGATTATTTTTAAACAGTGGCCGAAGGAGAGGACAATTTCTGCCCTGACTTGAGAGTGGGAGTGACTGAGCCTTCAAATTCACCTGACGTGAGACGGGAGATCCTCACTGAGGGACTTTTCAGCCCCTCTACTGCCTAGATCCAGAGTGAAGAAAAATACAGAAAGAGCTATTCTGTTGACTTCTGTCAAATTAAATCTTGAGCGTTGGCTGTGCTAGCCCTAAGACACTAGAGGGTGCTGCTGCACTTCTAGAAGGCCATTAGCCACGGGGTCTTCACACTGTGTCCTGCACTGAAGAACACCGTTGCTCCCAGGCAGTGTTCAGGGACACTCTCAGACTTTCAGACCCCAGAACCTAACCTTAACAAGATACCGAAGTCATAAGTTTCCTGCAGACCACAGGGAGTAAAACAACACAAAGTGAAGTTCCTGGGACATGCCCTGACAGCCCATGTGCCCAGTGTCTTATCCACTGACAGCTGGCTTGAAATACCCCAGCTCTAATGTTCATCTGCCCTGCATGGGAGGACCACAACTGCATGGGGAGGAGGGCGCAGAATGGAGAGTAGCATCAGGGCCAGGGTGTGCCTTCTGCCTCACCTGCTCATGCCAGAGAGGCCCCAAAGAGAAGAGCCTTGTACCTCTGGAGAGGCAGGTCTCAACACAGGCCCTTCTGCAGAGCCCAGTGATGCCACAGCCTAGCACAGTTGCCTGCTGTTCTTTTGTCCAGCAACAGGGCTCTGTGGCCCCATTGTGATTTGCTGCCCTTGATTTCAGATGGTCCTTCTGGTCCTGGAGCTGATCTTCTGCCCTCAGATACAACGCTTTCTGCAGTAAGTCTGGCCCAAGCAGATTTAGGGCTGGAAGGGTCACCATAAGGAAGAGGGGACTGCGAGGACATAGAACATGACCGTGAGAGCCTATGCCTTGCCTCTTTTACTGTGCTAAGAAGCTGCAAGTTCTGTCCTAAGTCCCTCCACTTTCCCGTTTTGTGATCTACCAACCTAAAGCTCTCTGTGCCCTCTACACAAACAACCTTCTGGAAAACCTTGTTCCCTATTCCTCTGCAGTGGGGGGGCACGGCCTTTCCCACTGAGGTCTGCTGAGAGGTGCTCCACTGGCTGGGGCCACGTGCCTTGGGCATGCCCCATCTCCCCCGCCTCTGGAGCCACTGAGGCTGGACCCAGGGTAAGAAGCTTCTCCTGTAATTAAAGGAGTGGAATTTGAACAATGCCAGACTGGCAGCCTAACGGGATGTCAACTAAGTGAATGTGGCATCTCCAAGGCCAGTGAGTCATTAAAGGCACTTAGGATCATCTGACCAGGCTTAGCATCTGGAGACAGAGGAATAGCTGTGCCTGAACTACAGGGACACAGGGATACGCTGGCCATGAACCCAGGAACATGTGCTTGCTGTCTATAGCTCTCTTCTCTGTCCATAGGGGGAGCTCAGAGGACAACTCCTGCTACCTGCTCTGATCAACTTGCCTGGAGCTCACCTCAGTTTTCCCCAAAGGCGCTAAAGGGCCTAGAGGCCTTCCCATGGCTGTGTCACTGTTTACTGTTCCTTTTGCAGCCTGATATGCCCAGCAGCAGGGCTGCTGTCTGAGACAAGGCTGCTATCAGAGCTTGAGGCATGCCTAGGCACAGGTGATAGCTAAGGGGGTGGGTTTTGACTTAAGAGCACACTAGATCTGCCCAACCCTGGCAGGCCATGACCAAACTCCCCCTGTCTGGCACATGCCTACCCTAACCCTGTGCTGGGCTCACCAAAACCCCTGAGCATCTGTAAGGGCCTCCAGGCTCCTTCCCCAACAGCCACAAGCATAGCTGGAGGTTTATCAAGCTGCAGAGGCACACCCCCGGTCGCCCACCTTCCCTGGCCTTTGAGAGGGTTGGGGGAAGCCAGGCCTACCCAGTATGAAGGCCACCACATAGTTGGAGATCTGGCCCATGCCCACGATGACAAACAGCACGGTGAACATCTCCCAGCTGACAGAGAAGATCTGCAGGAAGCTGAAGCCGGTCTGCACAGCCATGGTGGAGAAGAGAATGCTCTTCCTGCCAAACCTAGAGGGACAGAGCAGAACACAACACATGACGCACAGGGCGTGGGGCAAGCTGAGTCAGCCTTCATGGCACACTTGTCTTTTTTTCTCTTTTTGAGGGCTCTGACATATTTTCTGGCAAGTCCTCCCATCTTTCTCTTCTGCCAGGCTCCAGGCTCCTCCTGCTGACAATCTAAGCTCCCTGTGCAAGCCCCGTATTCAGGAGCCCCAGGGCAGCCCCTGCAAGGGCCAGGCACCCAACTGCTCTGGAGAAGGGGCCACAGGCGGCAGCCGCCGGGGCGTTTCCAGAGTGGATATGGTGCTTCTTTGGTAGGGATGTGGGCGTTCTGGAATGCCAGAACCAAGAGGCTCTCCAGAGCAGTGGTTTTTAACCTTGTCTGCCTTTGGAGTCACCTACAGTACTCTGAAAGGAAAAACAAACAAACAAACAAACAAACCACAGACAGTTCCAGGCTCACAATGGTTTGAGATGACCTGGTGATTTTTTTAACCATACAATGGTGAGGCTGGACAGAGGCAGGGGGCACACCCTCCTGTCGGCCCCAAGATCACCAGAGGAAGCCTCTGTTACACCTAAGCAGAATTGGAAACCACTGCTTGAGGGGAAGTTGTCACTTGAGCAATGTCTGCCCGTGAGGCTGGGTTTCTGTCACATTCCAGTAGCGACCGCTGGGCAGAACCCAGTACAACTATGAGCCAAGCACCCCCTTAACCCATTTTCCAAAATCCAGGTTCCAGGCCCTTGGCGCGAGGTCCCCAGAATTGGAAGTGTGACAGGGACTGCTCTGGGGAGCCTTCCCATCACTGCCAGTTACCTGCCCCCCTCCTGCTCCAGTCTGGGGGGGGGGGAAACACGGGTCAGTGGCGCCCGTCTCCGCCTGCACCTCCAGCCTGGCTCAGCTCTGCAGCCCCTGCAGCGGCGAGGGCACAGTGACTGGTCACCTGCCTCCCCCGTCCTCCCACAGACGGCCCCCTACCTGTCGGACAGCTGACCGGACACGAAGGAGCCGAACAGAACGCCCACGAAGAACAGCGAGGTGGTAAGCGGCGTCTTCCAGTCATTCTCGCACACCAGGTTCCACTGTCGAGGGCAGATGGCACGGTGAGCCAGGCCCTGCGGCGGGCGCCCACTAAGGCCCAGCTCCCCAGGGCCGGTGGGTGGCCCAGGGCATAGGCAAGGACTCCGTGCTCCACCATAGGGCCCAGCCCTGCCCTCGCTGGCGTTCTGCTCCCTTCTGCAGCATGCTCAGGCCGAAGAGCAGGAAGCGAAGCTGGGCCCAGCTCGTCACCAGCTCACCCTCACTTGAGAAGCAAAATGGCGCCCGCCGCTTCTGGGGCCGCCGGGTGCAAGGCGGGAGTCTTTGAAAAGCAGCAGGGCGGGTGGAGGGCACGGGCCCGTCCCTCTCTCACGAGGAAAAATCCGACTGAGTCTGGTGTGGGGTAACTTGTCAGAGCTGAGGAGAGTAGGAACTCCAGCTTCTCCGCCCCACAAGACTCTCACTTTAACATGGGTCTGATATACCCACCCACTTTCCCAGGATGCACTTGTTCCAATCAGGACCATCAGATGGCTGAAACCCCACCCCATGGGTTTAGCCGATTGGGTTATCACCCCTGTATAAAAAGAGGGCCATCTTGGGCCCGGCGCGGTGGCGAAAGTGGTTAACGTCCTCGCCTTGCACGCCCGGGATCCCATATGGGCGCCGGTTCTAAACGGCAGCCCCACTTCCCTTCCAGCTCCCTGCCTGTAGCCCGGGAAAGCAGTGGAGGACGGCCCAAAGCTTTGGGACCCTGCACCCGCGTGGGAGACCCGGAAGAGGCTCCTGGCTTTGGATCGGCATAGCATCAGCCGTTGCGCTCACTTGGGGAGTGAATCATCGGACGGAAGATCTTCCTCTCTGTCTCTCCTCTCTGTATATCCGCCTTCCCAATAAAAACATAATAAAAATAAATCTTAAAAAAAAAAAAAAAAAGAGGGCCATCTCCACTACTTTTCCCGCCATGGAGCCATCTCGGACGGAGCTTCCAAATTTCAACTACCGTTTTCAGTGTTTTTCCCTTACTGGCCTTTGGCTGCTGTTGGCTGCTGTTGGGTAATTTCTTTGGGCAGAGGCAGCCCACACTCATATGTGATTGGGTACTTATTCCTTCATTGTTAAATAAAGTATGTTCCTGTTCACTTAGGAGTCCGGCCTCCACTTAGTACTTCTATCTCTGTGGGAGGGTAAAGCCTCAGTTTAAAAAATATATATATTTATTTGCCCACATCATTCCCTGGGGCCATGGGATTTTGTTTTCTGAGTAGACTGTTCTGGAAAAATCCATGCTCGCTGGTACACACACACACACACACACACACACACACACACACACACACACCAGCCTAGGGGCCTGCCAGGGCGCTCCTCTCCCCTTCCATGCCTCCACCCTCATTTCCAAGCTGTGGGTCCCTCCCATGACCCAGGGCCTGTGGGCTGCTGTCTTCTTAAACAAGTCCCTGCTGGTGCACCCATCCAACAAGACTTTCAGCAGCAGTTGCTGTCCCCAGCTAAACCCAGGGGATCAGGACATATGTGAGGGAAAGAGAGGAGGGGTTGCATAACCCAAGCCAGGGTGGCCCTGAGCCCATGCTGTCCTGCCCAGGGGCAGGGAGGTGGGGGAGTTGTCAGCTCTCAGAAAGATCAGTCTCCCAGCGAATGAGCTCTTGGTGGATTAGCAACTTTTCTGAATCCTGAAGTCTGTGAGCCTCCCCTACACACTTCCCCAAAGAGACCACTCTATGAAGTATCCTGGAACAAAAGCCACTGTGCAAGCAGTGCAGGCTGCAGGTGGCCACCCAAGCACAATTCTGCAGAGGGAAAAACATGGAGGGACATGCCTGCCCCTCCCTACCTCACTCCAGGACAATCCCAGGACGAAAATAAGTCGATGCTGGAGACACAGTTGCTGCAGCGGTTTGTCCCCACCAGCACTCTCATTGAAATTAAATCCTCATTATACAGTAGGACAAACGTAACAACTTAATCCAGTGATGACATTTGCATAGTGGACCAGGGCAGTGATTGGACTAAAAATGGGGCCATAAGTAGAGCCTTACTTCCAGTGGAGCTGCGGCTCCCTAAACTGGAGGAAGACAACTCTAGTTGGCAAGTTTGGTCTCACGAGGGAGGGCCTGTGTGGCCTTGGGACACTGTTAATAGCAACAAGGCTCTCTCAGGAACCAGCTGTCCCATCTGGAACTTTTCTGCCCTTAAAACTATGAACTAAACAAACCTTTATTCTTTAAAAATTACCATCTTGGGCCTGGAATGGTCACCTAGCTGTTAAAGTCCTCACCTTAAATGTGCCAGGACCCCATATAGGTGCCAGTTCTAATCCCAGCTGCTCCACTTCCCATCCAGCTCCCTGCTGGTGGCCTGGGAAAGCAGTCAAGGACAGCACAAAGCTTTGGGACCCTGCACCCATGTGGAAGACCTGGAAGAGGGTCCTGGCTCCTGGCTTCAGCTCGGCTCAACTCAGCGGCTTTTGTGGCCCCTTGGGGAGTGAATCATCGGACGGAAGATCTTCCTCTCTGTCTCTCTTCCTCTCTGTATATCTAACTTTGCAATTAAAAAAAAAATCTTTTTTAAAACACACACACAATGGTTAAACCCATTTACAGATTTATTTATTTTTATTATAAATAAATAATATATATTTATATATAGTATGTATAGATAGATATATATATTATATATATAGAGAGAGGAAGAGAGCCAGAGAGATATATATACATATATATAATATATATATATTATATATATAATATTATTATATTATAATTATATATTATATATTATATATAATATATATAATATATAATATATAATATATAATATATAATTATAATATATAATATATTATATAATATATAATATATAATATATAATATATATTTTATATATATATATATATATATATTACCAATCTTGAGGACTCTGTTACAGTGACAGGAAATGAACTGAGATAACTGGGGTCCCTGAATGAGATCAAATACACATTGTCAGCCCACAGGTCAAAAGTGGCAGGCGGGGGCCGGTACTACGGCAGAGTAAATTAAGATACCACATTCAGGGGCTGACACAGTCGCTCAACAGGCTAATCCTCTACCTTGCAGCACCAACATCCCATATGGGCACTGGTTCTAGTTCCAGCTGCCCCACTTCCAATCTAGCTCTCTGCTTATGGCCTGGGAAGGTAGCAGAGGATGGCCCAAGTCCTTGGGCCCCTGGACCCACACAGGAGATGTGGAAGAAGTTCCTGGTTTTGGATCAACTCAGATGTGGCCATTGCAGGCATTTGGGGAGTGAACCAACAGCTGAAAGACTTGTCTTTCTGACTCTCCCTCTTTCTATAAATCCACCTTTCAAAGAAAAACACCTGCAATGCCAGCATCCCATAGGAATGCTGGTTTGAGACTCAGCTACTCTATTTCCAATCTAGCTCCCTGCCATCACACTTGGGAAAGCAGCAGGTGATATCCCAAGTACTTTGGGTCCTGCACACATGTGAGAGACCAGGATGAATTTTTAAGCTCCTGGCTTTGATCTGGCCCACCTCCTGCCATCACAGCCACTTGGGGAATTAACTAGCAGATGGAATAACTTTCTCTCTTCTATCCCTCTCTGTATAGCTCTTTCAACACATAAATATTTTTATTTAAAAAAATGGTAGACAAGACATGTGCATGAATTATTGGCATCTACCAGAGAAAATAATGAGCTCAAGCTTTAGAAAAGAACTTGGGATCTGTCCCTGATGACACAATGGAGAGGAAGATTGAAGCCCCAATGCCTCATGATGAGGAATGTGACCCATTTTGCAGAGGGTCACAATCAAGACCCTGAGATGGAAATCACAGTAAGCAAATTGTCATGCTAGATCCAACATGGGTCTCAGAACACAACCTTCTTCCCTAGTCCTACTCAGGACATGCGCTCCAAAGGGAGGACAAAATGAGTTTTGTAAGTAAGATACCCCGCACTGCTACAAGGAATGTGACTCCATGGCCAGGGGTAGAAGGCCTCCACCACAGCCTTGATTTGGGACAGAACCAAGCAAATCTCAAACTCTGTGGAAGAGCTAACATACCCGTTACCAACTTCACCATTCCATCTGCAGTTGAGTGGAAAAACTCCTCCAAATCCTCCAAATAGGGGGGAGAGCCTTCCGAAAATGCACAAAAGAATATGCATTATGAAAACTATGCATGGAGCCCAACTGTTTTTGGTACCAAAATAAGCATATCTTTCACTTGCTTTTTTTCACCCACTTTTTGACATACCCTTTTGTAATGTGCTTCCCTTTGAGGTTTTCTGCAAGGTTTTTCTGCTGGATTTTGCCTTAGGATATGATACAGAGGATTATGAGACGGAAAGGAAGGCAGAAGGCTGCCAGATATGAGCCCAGGCACCATGTGAGCTAAAGTGGCCCGGGATGGAGAGTAGGCATGAATGGCTGCCCAATTTGTAGGTTCAGTGCACCCTGAAAAGGCAGGAACCCTTGTTAAAAAATTAGCCAAAATTTCAAGACATGAGTCAAAGGACACTGAGCCCTGAGCTTGAGGCTCTGTGTGTGTGCACTGGGTACAGGCCCATGAAGATGGCAGAGTCCTGAGTTAGCATGCTGGGAAGATGAGGGCCAGCTCCTCAGTGGTCTTCCTTCTGGTGGCTGTGCAGCTGTGATGCAAGGTTCCACGTTCCTCCCTGAAGAGAGGCTAAGTGCCCTGCCAGCGTCACACAGCTCAGAGGAGGACCTAGGCAGGGGCTGTCGTGGGAGATTGTGCTTACAACCAGCAGGGAGGGCAGCCAGAGTTCATGGCTGCCTATGGTTAGCTCTGGGGCTGCGCTCTGCTTTGGTTACTATGTCCAAGGCCTTTTTGGGGAGAGTTGTAAGGGCCTGACAACACGGCTTAGGAGGCTGACAAAGTTTTATTTGGGGCTCCTGGAGTCCAGTAAATCAGCCTCTGGCCCAAAGGACTGTTATCTGAGAAGCCAGACCTTGCCTGTCCCATGTCATAACACTTTAGAGCTTGAAGGGTGTGTCTTGGAGGCCCGAGTAGCCAGAGCTTAGAGAATACCCTATGATTAAGAGTGACTGGGTCTACTCCCTGTAGCGGTGCTGAGGGATTGTCTTCTTTGATGGGGACAGAATTGTCCCCACAGGGGTTCTGGCACACATGTGCCCACATGTGCAACATATAACCACCTGCACACGACCAGCTCAGTGGCTAATAATGGTCAATGTCCTGGTGAGGAACTGACCACATCATAGCAGAGCACTAGCATTTCCAAAGCAGCCTGCCTGCCTCCTCTGGGCAGAGAATGGGGCACGGCAGCGAGCACTGGGGATGCCCTTCCAGGGTTACAGTGCTCACCCTGCCCCCAGGGGCTCAGCTCAAGGTTCTCACAACAGAGACAATGAGACCTGTGTAGCTGAGCTTTCAGCTTTGCTTCAGAAAACACAGATTCAGGACAGAGTATCATAGGATGGTTGAGAAATGACTCCTGGCATCAAGGAGAGGCTTCAGCCCCTTCCTAAAAGTAACAATTAGAGAACTGTCAAGTGTACTGAGTGCTTACTGGATGTCTTGTATTATCCCAGGGGACCTCAAGCTTGCCATGTGACACCTGTATCCTTCTCATGGTCATTTTACAAAGGAGGACTTAAAAGCTGTCAGCAAGGCCATGACCAGCCTAGTTTCTACTGGAATTGCCAAAGGGATTGCTTAGTCATTTATTCAATGGACATTGAGCACACAAGGACACAGTCCCCACCTCACCAAGCTCAAGGTCAAGCATACTTTACAGGACACATCAGGTATGCACATGTGCATGCATGGACCAGGGATCCTGCACAGGGCAGATCTGTTCTGGGCCACTCTGCTTTTGGTCTTTGACTGGAGAAGAAAGGAAGTAGCTTGCCTCTTTTCCCACCATCCCCATCATCCTCCATTGGGACAGAGTTTTAAAGTGTGAAAAAATGGGCCTGGCATGATGGCCCAGTGGCTAAATCCTCACCTTGCATGTGCTGGGATCCCATATGGACACTGGTTCATGTCCCAGCTGCTCCACTTCTCTTCTAGCTCTCTACTTGTGACCTGATTAGTAGAGGATGGCAGTTTGAGCCTCTCCCACAGCCATGAAGGACAATAGTAAGTGAACCCCCACAACCTGCAGAGAACCTCCGGAAGGCAGCACTGCTTCCTCAGGCTCTGTCACTTCTCTCTGTATGACTTGGGGCCCTTCATTCACCTCTCCCCACCTGTGTCTTCATTGTAAACGAGGTGACAGTATTGAGACTGAAAGCATAGACCTCATTAAATGGTGGTTCTCTTTCTGTTTGGCCTCATCATGCCTTTGTCCTAAAATCATGACAGCATAGCCTGGATTAATAAGCAAAGCAAGTTACACTTAAACCTGACCAGATGAAAGAGATTCTTAGAAACAAGTTCCTTCCACTAGATTACTGCAAAGGAAGACCTCTCTTATAAGGTAAAAAATCCCTTTACAAATAGACCTTAATCCTAGAAATGACTATGAATGAGAAATTAGCAACAACCTAGTTATTCTTCCTTCTAGGAGGGAAGTAAGAAGTAAGAATTAGTTAGCAATTTATATCCACCCCATTTCCTTTTTTAGCTTAAAATTGGCAATTGCTGAACCATCTGTAAAAGCAACATAAAACAAAACCAAAAAGCTCTGGTTCCTTTTGTTTATAGCAGCTTTACTGAGCTAAAAGTTATCCACTATAAAATTCACTTGTAAAGTGTCAAATTCAATATTTGTTATTATTATTCACAGAGTTTTTGCAATCATTAGTCCTAATTTATCACCGCAGAAAGAAGTCTCCCACTCATAGCAGTCACTCTCCACTCTCTTCTTCCCTCGGGCCCTGGTCGCCACAAGCCCACTTTCTGTCTCCATGAATGTTCCTATTCTGGATATTTCATGTGAAATGAATCATTCATGTAATCTTTTGTGCCTGGCTTCTTTCCCTCAGCGCTGTGCTGATAAAGGCATGCTGTTGTAGCAGCTGCCAAAACTTCACTCATTTTTGTGGCTGAATAGTATTCCACAGTCTGGGTATATCCATCAATTGGCAAACCCTGGATTGTTTCCACTTTTCAGTTACTGTACTATGTCCTCAAATGTTAATTTTATCTGACTTCCCTTGCAGGTGACAGGTCATTTTTGTGCTGCTTTGACTTTGAACAGTTTCACTGTGATGGAATAGGGTAGGGATCTCTCTGTGATTATCCTACTTGGAGGTGTAGATTAATGTTTTTCATCAAATTTGGGAAACTGCCAACCATCATTTCTTCAGTATTTTTCTCTTGTGTTCCCCTTATGCATATGCTGATGCTCCTGAGGGCATACCATGCTTCTCTGAGGCCCTGTTAATTATTCCCCATTCTTTTTTTTTTTCTCTTTGGAATGCACTATTTCTAATCCTCTTCATCAAATTTGCTGATTCTTTCTTCTGCCTGTTCATATCTTCTATTAAAACCCTCTAGTAAATTTTTAATTGTAGTTGGTGCAAGTTTTTACTCCACGGTTTCTGTTCAGACATTTTAATATGGTTTGTGTCTCTTGGTTGGTGTTTGATGACATTTTTTCATCATACTGTGTCTTGCCTTTAAGTGTGACTTTCTTTAGCTCTTTGAAACTTGCATGTAATTTTTTTTTTTTTTTTTTTTTAGTCTCCATAAGTCAAGCACTTTCTGTTGCTTGCTACCTCCCTCTCCTAACCACTATGGGTGAATCATAATTTCTTGTCTCTGTGCATGTCTTGTAATCTTTGTTTAAAAGGGGGCATCTGAGGTAACATGAGCATTCTCTATCCCCCTGTTTTTCCATTAGGCTGTCAGCTTCTGCTAGCATCACATCCAGCTGTTAAGCCCCTACTCTTTGCTGCATGATTGGTTTGCTCTTTTGGGCAATTTCCTGGTTCATGAGTTGTCCCACATTCTGCCCCAGGTGAAGGCAAAATCCCTTGCAGTTGCTTCTGAGGCAAGCCCTTGTGGTTTGTTCTGACTCTGGAAGGGCTGGACTTAGCTACCTCTCTGTATGTTTTTCTTTTCTGATAGATTAGCTGTCCTCATCAGTGGTGTCCAATGTTTGCAAGAGCTTTCCAGGGGATCCGTGATCAATTCCTGTAGGGAAAGTATCAGAACCCACAGGTGCTTTGGACTCTCCCTGCTACCCACTTGGGATACTCAGACTAAGTTCCTGGCTAGCCCAGTCCCAACCATTGTACCTATTTGGGGAGTGACCCAGCAGGTGGAAGATTTCTCTCTTTGGCTGTAACTGTCTTTCAAATAAATAATAGAAGAAAAATAATAGTTGTGGATATCCTGACACCAACTCTGACTCTAGCTCACTGTTGTTGCATGCTCTAGAAGGCAGTGCCGATGGCTCAAGTGACTGAGTTCCTAGCACCCACAAAGGAGTCCTGGATCAAGTTCTGGCCTCATAGTTTTTGTCAAGCATCTTTGAGGAGTGAACCAGAGGAGGGGAGCTATCTTTGTCAGCCTCTCAAACAAAATTAAAATGAACAACATCAGTAAAACGAAATAAAACCAAACCACACCAGGACTTTAGAGGACAGCTGCCTGAGCCTTAAACATAAATCAGATGTAGCTTGTCACAAGATGGGGTGGGGTAGGGGGGTTGATGCACCTGCAGCTCCTCTTGAGCAGCTTGCCATGCTCCACCCCCTCCCTTTTTATTGCTCAAACTCTACCCGGGAGTCTGAATATTCTGCTGTTCACCAGGAGGGATGGGCAGTCTGTTTATCCAGAAAGTTGGCAGGAGGTGCAAATAAAGCAACCTCTGAGCAAAGAAAGCCACATTCTGAGGTCCTAGTGTTGGTTGTTAGAGAAACATTGTAGAGAAGCAACAAACAGTGTGGGGCAAGGCCTCTGATAATCAGAGGGAAGCACTCTGGGACCAGGACTGGGGGCAGCCCCTAGTCTCCTCCAATTGTATTTCTGCCAAATATGCTTTCTGAAGCCTGATTTTGGTGCCTGCCAAAGGGCACATCTAAGTGTGGATCTGGTGAGGCAATTCGGTTAATATTAATGTTGTCATGACAGCCAACGTGCCAGTTTCCATGCCAGCCGGCAGTGTTGGGGCGGTATGCACACTGGAGGAATAGGAAACGCCACCCACCTGCTTGCCACTCAAGCTGTTCCCCTCTATTAGAGCTGCCTAGCTAGAGCAAGGACATCCTTCTGGGTTCCTGTAGCAAGTCCCACACAGGTGCCAGAGACATGACAGGCTTAGTCGATCTCACTATTTCTTGCTACCCCCAGTGCCGTCTTGAAGCTCTCTGTTAACAAGAGATTGGATCTCCTTGTTCCTCTCTGCCCAGGTCTCCCTTCTGGGCTGTGGGTGGAGAACCAGTGGGGCTGCTGTTCACACTCTGACCCAGGTCCCAGAGAGGTAGCTCAGCCAGTGTGTCCAGGAGCCCATGCCTGGGTCCTCTCACACTTGAGTCGGTAGCCACCAGCAGCTCCACCCTGGGTCTTCTAGAGGATGCAGTCAGCTACAAAACTAAACAAGGTACCAGGTACACCTACCCACACCACTGGTGGCCACCAACACACAGCTTAGCACACATAGCCGACAGGGCATCTAGCGTCCAGGAGGAGTAGTGACCAGGTCAGAGATGTCTTTCTCAGTTTCCCGCTCCCTTGAGCCAAGTGAGTTAAGGCTACCTAATGGTGTTTGATGGGCAGAACAGACAAGCTTGGGGCCAAAGCCAGCAGTTCATTTGCTGGTGCCTGACTTTGTGTATGCCATCAAGGGATATAGCCTGGGGCACAGACTCTTCGAGTCTCTCCATTCTGCCCCCCTCCAATTCAGATGAGATGGGCAACTTATTATCCTTTATTTTAAAGAGTGTGATAAAATGCATGCAACCGGAAATTTACCATGTTATCTGCTCATAGAGTTCACATTGTGCCATCTCTAACATTCTCTGTGTCTTACAAAACTAAAACACAGGATCTGCTAGACAATACCCTTCCGTCCTGGCGCTTCCCCAGCCTCTGTCAGCTCCTGTGAGTGGGACCCCCCTTCACTGTCTACATCATGAAATCACACAGTATTTGTCTTTCAGTGCCTGGCTGAGCTCACTAAGCATTATGGTTTCAAGTTCATACACATTGTAGCCTGTATCAGCTCTTCTTGCCTTTGCAAACCTCAATCATAACATTTTTTTTTCCTTTTAAAAAGATTCATTAATATCTATTTGTGAAAGGCAGAGTTACCAAGAGAAGGAAAGACAGATAAAGAAAGATCTTCCATCCACTGGATTACTTCCCAAATGGTTGCAATGGTGGGAGTTGGGCTTATCTGAAAGCCTGGAGCTTCCTCCGGGTCTCCCACATGAGTGCAGGGCCCAAGGCCTTGCACCAGCCTCCACTGCTTCCCCAGGTCACTAGTAGAGAGCTGGACTGAAAGAGAAGCAGCCAGGTCACAAATTGGTGCCCATATGGAATGCTGGCACCGTGGGCTGAGGCTTAGCGTGCTATGCCATGGCGCCAGTCCTGAGAGCACATTTTTTTAAAATCTATTCAAACACTGTTAGCATTGTTTTTATGTCTTGTTTAGTATGACTCATGAGGATACAAATATTTCTTTGAGAATCTGTTTTCAATTATCTTATAAATATGAGAGCATTTCAAAAGGCTCATGGAAAAGTGGATGTGAAAGATAAGTCTGTTTTGGCACAAAAAAATGTTTTGAAATCCATGCAGTGTTTTCATAATATGAATTTTCCACAAACCTTTAGAAGTGTGGTGTTTTGAGGGACAGCTGAATTGGCTTCTACAGTGCTGCGATCATGTGACACCCCACCTGCAACGGACAAGGGCTCCAATGCCCCCACTTCCTCACCAACTCCCACCATCGCCCCCTGCCTTGCTTTTCCCCCTGCCTCCCTTTCTTTCTTCTGCTGTTGGTATTAGCCCTCCTGTGGCCTCTAGGCAGTATCTCACTGTGACTTTGATTTGCATTTTCTTAATGGTTACTTTTGGTAAGCACCTTAGAGCCACACTTCACACGTACAGAAACAAGCACTACCCAAGGTAAACTGCCCGAAGTTAGCCAGGCGCTTGGCAGTGCTGTGAGACTGGCACTCCAGCCAGCCTGACGCCAGAACTCTTGCACACTTCCCCTCAGGCTTGCTTCCCTCACTCCTCCTCCCCAGCTACCAGTGCCCAACTGAGCATTTTATTCTGCTGTTGCCGCCCATCCCCAATAAAGGAAGCAAGAACGGGAAAGGCTACTGAAGAAACCTAATCCTGGTGCCTGTGTATGTGAACAGATCACAGCAGGTAACCAAAGCTAAGCTACAAGCTAAGGACTCAGGACTAGTAGATCCCTATTCTTACACCCTTAGATCCACCAAACCAGCAAGGAAGTGGCAAACAGGCAGGTCAGCCCTGCTGACAGGGAGGGCTGTGGCCACTGCGCCCTGCCTCCCCAGCAGATGCTGCGGGAGTGGATGGGATGAGCTTCTGACCTCCAGGGCTGCACAAGTGGACGAGCACCCAGAGCCCCCACTTAGGAAATCAAAACCAGAAAGACACGGTCACCAAAGAAGGCAGGTGCTATCACGGGGGATATCCAAGGTGGCCCATGGGCTCAGCCTGCTTTTCTAGAGGTCCTGGAGATCCCATAGCTGCCCCCGCTAGCTGCCACCATGCTCTGGCAGAAGGCACTCCCAAGCGGCCTCCCTGTTCTTGTTTCTTGTCACAGCAGCTACAGTACACTCCTTTGAAAGGCACAAATCAGGTCTCACTGTCCTCATCACCTCACTGTAACTGCATGGCCCACTGGGAGCCAGCCGCTGGAAGGGTCCTAGCTGGTACCCCCTGGCTCCAACCACCCTAACCTGGGGCAGTTCCATTCTGGACCTCACGTTGCTCTGTGCCTGGATGGATTTAATGCCTATTTCCAAACCTAGCTTACACGTTGACATCCCTTGGTGGAGTGTTTCCTCATCTTGCTATTCCACAGAGAGGTGGTTTATACATCCTGGGTCATACAGGACACGTACCAGGATTTGCAGTCAGTGGCCAGCATCCCATCGCTCTCCCCAGGGTTGAAGTAGTCCTCTCTGGAACACAGCCAGCGTGCTCCTGGCCCTCACCAGGTGTCAGGAGGAATTCTGACTCTGGCAACTCAGGAAACTGCCAGGATGCCAAGGGGCTGGCTGCACAGCGGGGAGCCCCTGTCCCCCAGTTAGAGGAGTGCTCACAGCCTCCTCCAGTTCTCCCCATGCAACCAGGAGCCCTTCTCCGCCCCCCCCCCCCCCCCCGTGGCTTTTGGAGAAAGTCTAGCTCCCATCTCTGGGCACCTGGGTACAGTAGAGTTCCCCACACCCCTCCTCCCAGTCCGGGGAAGGAAGGTGACTCAGGTTGTGAATCTTAGGCAGCCTGTGGCCAGCACAGCACCATAGGCTCTTAGGAAATACCTCCATCTGTTGTGAAACTCAGAAAGGAAAAGAACAGTTGGCGACCACGTTCTCTCCATCGCTTCTACTGGACAGAAACGATGGGAGGGGTGAGAATGAGACTCGTGGGAGGGTGTCCTGCTCGCTGTCCCCAGAAGTACAATCCAGTCTCACACCAGGCAGGGGTGAGGAGGAGGGCGCTCTGCTGACTCCAGGCCCTGCCACGAGATCTCTGGGAACCTGTGCACCTGTAGAATCCTATGATACCAGCCTGGGGACGGGGACGGTGAGGCGGGGGATGTCTCTGCGCCTCAGACCCCCGGGGCGGGACGTGGTACTCACCTCGGTCACTATGGTGGACAGGTACACGTCCTGGCTGTACTCCCAGCCATCCAGGCAGCCCTCCTGCTCCAGCTGCTCCAGGTCCACGTCGCGCCCAGGCTCCAGCCCCAGCGCCGAGAAGTTGGCAATGGCGGCGAGCCGGTAGCGGCGACAGCTGTGGGGCACCTCGCGGCCGTTCTGCAGCAGCAGCGGGACGCTGTGGTTGCGCCACGCGCTGCTCAGGTTCGCCGAGTCGGGCACCCGGCAGTGGTGCTCCGGGGTCCCCGCCAAGAACACCACTGACATCCCGTTGAAGCCGTTGGGGATGATGCTGGCGCTGAGCAGGAAAAAGATGAGGCGCTGGAAGGGCCCCCACTCGCCCAGGAAGGCGGTCACCTCCTCGTAGTCCCGCATGCTTCCCGTCGTGGGTGACACAGCGTCCTGGGGCAGGGGTGTCGGGGCCGCAAGGCGTCTCCTGAGGTCAGAACGTTCCCGGGAGACGGAGCATGTGAGGGGACTTGTCGGCTTCGGCAAAGTGAGTGACGCGGAGAATGCTCCAGAGGGCGCGCGGGCCACACCCCCGGGCCGGCGGCGGGGCGCGGTCGGGCTCGCAGCTCCGGCCCCGAGCCCCGCTCCGCCGAAGGGGCCACTCGGCTTCCGACGCCCGCTCGTCCCCGGCGAGCCCCGCAGAGGCGACTCGGCCGGGCCCAGGCCCACGTGGGAGGGCGGGCGCAGGGGAGGAGCAGGGGCGGACGAGCGCCGTCTCGGAGAGGCCCCAGCCCAGGGGCCGCGGATTCTGCGACGTGCCGGCCCCCGAGTTGGAGCACCGAGGGCACGGTGGGCCGCGGTGGAGTCCCCGGGCGCCCAGGAAACTCCTCGCTGCGGGCAGCCTCAACCCTACGAGGCGCTAGCTAACTCACCGACCCGGGAGGCCTCGGGACAGCCTGAGCCTCACCTTGGAAAGAGGACGCGGGCCCCGAGCCTGGCAGAAATGAGCAAAGTCACGCTGCGTCTGAGGCGCCTGGGGCCTCTGACAGGGGCTGCCTGCTCGCCCTGAGGGAAACCTTGCACATCAAGCCTGGCCTCCTGCAAGACCGCGGGGTGTTGGGGAGAGCTGCTGCCGCCACACCAGACTTCTGAGTGCGAAGCCCCGGCTCCTCTCCGCACGGCCCCCGGGGCGTTAGATCCGGGCAGGCCGCCAAGTTGTCTTGGACCGGCAGTTCTCGGTTGACAAAAAGGCCTGCCCCCAGTGCAGGAACAGAGGGAGGAGGAGAACGCCCCACTTGAAGCTAGGATCTGGCAGAGACCTCAGCCCACTTCTCCCCCTCCCCTGAAACCTCCCCCTCCGTGTCCCAGACCCAAGCTTGCCTGGGGCCCGCGGCAGGTGGCCCCGACACCACTTTGGAGCTCTTCACTAGAGAGAGCTTCCCGGATGAAAACGCAGAGGGGCGTCTGTGCTTTCCTGCTGAGCCTTCCAGTCTGACCGCGGCTCTTAATTAATTTGGCTTCCCACAGCCTTGGAGCCTTAGATTCTTCACCTAAAGCGAGACCACCTTGTCCTGATGTTCCAGAACGCTTTGCTTTATGCCTATTAATCCGACGAAATTATCTTTATTATTAACAAATTATCTTTACGTCCGCAAGTACTCTATTTGAACATCTTACCATCGCTGACTGAGCTTGCATTTTATCCCTCTGCCTCCACCCCGAATAATAAAGTTAAGCTTGAGACCAGCGCATGTGTGAGGTGGGTTATTTTAAATAGAGAACAGGAAACTAGGCAAAATCAGTGTAAGACTGGAGAATTGAGCTACTCCTTGATTAGTAACCATGCTAAACCAGGGGCTCCAACTAGAGTTTGAGGCTACAGGAACAAATACCAGCTTTGGTCCTGTTTCATATTGTGTTCATCAATAATTTTTGCATAAATTGTAAATTTAATTTTTTTTTTATTACTTGAATGGCACAGTCATAGAGAGAAGGAAAGGCAAACATCCACTGGTTCACTCCCCAGAGAGCCACAAAGGCCAGAACTGAGCCAATCTGAACCTGGGAACCAAGTGTTTCTTCCAGGTCTCTCATGCAGGTGCAGGGGCCCACTGAACCATCCCTCACTCCTTTCTCGAGCTATCAAGAAGCAGGTCTTTGATGTTGTGACCATCTGTGCTTCTACTGGTCAGAAAGGTAGACTAAGTACCAGAACCTTCTCCATTTGGCCTTTCCTACCATACCAACTCTTGCTTGGACTGCCAGCTGCTGAGTGGGTCGACTGCAGTTACTCGCTTAGGGACCAGGTAAGCCTTCCATTGTGGATCTTCAGGCTCACTGGGCCGGTTTGCACAAGAACCCCACATGTCACCTGGCTTGTAAAAGCCCTTGACTTCGCCGGGGACTCAGCATGGTGCTTGCCATTTGTCGGCATTGATCCCAGTTTGTACTCCATGCCCAACAGCCCCTGGCACATCTGGTTCTTTTCCTTTCTCCATCCAAAAAAACCCAGCCCTAGTGGGGAAATAATTTTCACATACACCTCTGGCAGCACTGGGAGTTGGTTTCAGAGAGTTTGCCTTCCTTGAAATCACCAGGCTCCGAGAACGGGCCAAGAGCTGAGACATCCCTGAGGAAACAATCATTTCCACCGTAGCAGCTGTCCTCTGCCTTCTGCACTCTAGATTCTGATTTTGGCAGTGCGGCTGTTCTAGCATCACAGTAACGCCCACTGACTTACTTAGCTCCTGCAGACATCAGGAGTGTCCCATTAGCCATCGCCACAATCACAATGTGGATCCAAAGGCTCTCCCATCTTTGTTCTGTGTGGTGATATGTCCAATCTGTGGAATTCACACTCTGACCTTTGCTGTTCTGGAATCCTCCCACGCCTGTTGACACGGGAGCCCTGTTGTGCTGCCACGGTGAAGGGGCCGTGCTCTGGACTTCCCTTGAGCTTGTATTTTCTGGTTGTCTGTGATAACTGGTAACCACAACCCAATCATCTTATGTCCTTGAGCCTCTGTCCTTCTAGATTCTTCCAAGAAAGACATGGCCTCTTCACCTCCATTTCCGTATGCCACGTTTCAAAGAGTTATCTCAGAAGCAAAGAAGGCTTCATTCATCCTTGCTCAGATCCTGTCACTGAGTCATAAGAGAATGCCCCAAGGTTAATCAGTTCTCCCACAGGTTACCCTTGCTCCAGCCAGAACACAGGACCTGTGATGGCTCCCGGGTGCTTCCTCTTCCCCAGAACGTCAGAAACTGCATCCCCACCCAGGCTGTGCTGATGTCTAACCATGCTTATTGGCCCAGAGGCAGTGGGGCTAGGGGAGCCAGAAGTATTTCTGTAGGGGAAGGCTTCATCTTGGAGGCCTCTTGCTTTTGGTTGGCAGGACTCTGGGCAAGGGGAGGGTTTTTTCTCCTACAGTGAGGGAATCCATCTATTTCTTGGTCACCACCATTACCTCAGCTTGGACACCTGCAGAAGTCTCTTGCTGCCTCTACTTCCATGCTTGCTCCCTCCCCTGGATTCCCCAGCTTGGCCAGCAGAGGGACCTTTCTAAAGATCAGGTCTCAGGTGATGCTCTGACTCCCATTATATTCCTCATGTAATCTAAGCCATTTGATATCAAAGAATTTCTAAGCCCAAGCATGAGACGATCCGGGCTGGACTTTCCAAACTCATTCTTCCACTCACACCCTCATCCACCCCGGGTTGATTATTCTGAGGGGCAAGTGTCTGGGCCAGATGGTTGGAGTGCCAGGAGGCAGTCTGCCATCCTCCTGCCCCACAGTGTGGACCTCAGACCTGCTTGGCTGGAGCAAGCGGAGGCAGGCATGGAACCTAGGAGGTGAGGTGAACAGAGTACTGCCTGCCTCGTGTTCACGAGTAGCCTTGCCAGCCAAGTGTGAGTGTGATGACTGGGCGTACCACAGCGCACTATCCTTGTTGTCGCTCTCTGCAAGTGCTGTTTATCCTTGTTCAAGGTGTTCTGCCTTGGTTGCATGGCTTAGTTGCCATGTTGTATTCTCGGCTTCTCTCACACTAGGCATGGAACACTACAGATACCTGTCTGGAACTCACACATGGAAGTGTGGAAAGCTGCACCTGATTGTGGTTACCAAGACCAGAGGGGACAGGAATCAAGGCATGCATAAGTGGTCCCTCCTTTTGACCTGTAGGCATTTGCAAGATCCATTCCACCAGCTTGGTAAGCAACCTGTGCTACACTTTTGAATTGGTTTCTCATCTTCCATGCTTTACTCTTCCCCAGTCAATCTCATTTCCTCAGACCAGTTCTTAAATAAACTGTGAACACATAAACCTTTGCCTTGGGTTCTGTATTCAGAGGAGAGCTCAGGCCAAGACAGTGGACATCAAGGGTGTCCCTAGCAGGCAGATCTGCAAGGAAGGCATTCAAGAACTAGAACACTCATTTTTGGACAAAGCCATGGACTGCACTGCTGTAGATGAACCATGCTGTAATATCTCCCACCCTAGCATACAGCAGCATCATTTACTAAGACTCATCAATGGTGGGTTAGAAGGAGACACAAGGCAGGGTCAAATATTGGTTATTTCAAGTGGTTTATAACCAGGAAGACTGTTATCCTTAGGAAATTGGACAATGTCTGGAGACTTTTTTTTTTAATCACAGCTGGGAGAGTATGCAGCCAGATCCTGAGGTGCTGCTAAACATACTCAAAAGCACAGGGCGGGCTCTGCATAGCAGCCTAGTGGCTAAATCCTTGTCTTGCATCCACCAGGATCTCATATGGGCACCAGTTTGTGTCCTGGTTGCTCCACTTCCCATCCAGCTCCCTGCTGGTGGCCTGGGAAAGCAGTTGAGGACGGCCCAAGGTCATGGGACCCTGCACCCACGTGGGAGACTCGGAAGAAGCTCTTGGCTTCTGGCTTTGGATTAGCTCAGCTGCAGCTGTTGCGGCCGCCATTTGGGGAGTGAACCAGCAGATGGAGAATCTTTCTCTCTTTCTCTCTGTCTCTTCTTGTCTCTGTGTATCTGCCTCCCCAATTAAAAAAAATTAAAATAAATCTTAAGAAAAAAAAAGAACACAGGCAGTCACTCATGATTTAAAAAAAATGCTTAGAATTCCAATCCAAAGTTACAATAGCAGTGAGAGTAAGAAAGCTTGATTATAACACTTAGAATATATGAACTGCTTTAAAAGCCTTGCAGGGGGTGGAGGGAAACATCTGAAGTTAGCCTCATAAAGCAAGGCAGGCTGTGAAAGCCTGGGCCAGAAGAAATCCTCACCTCTTGCAGCCTTGGGGCAGACTATATTGAAAAGTATGTCCAGACTGAATGATAAGAGTAGGAGGCTAGGGCCTGGTGCAGTAGCCTAGTGGCTAAAGCCCTTACCTTGCAAGCACTGGAATCCCATATGGGCACTGATTTGTGTCCCAGATACTCCACCTCCCATCCAGTTCCCTGCTTATTTTCCCTGCCTGGAAAAGCAGTTGAGGATGAGATCAGGCTCCTGGCTTCAGATCGGCTCAAGTCCGGCTGTTGCAGTCACTTGGGAAAGCAAAGGTTGAATATACAACACAAAGCCATGACCCTGACAAGAAGGTTTGTGGGAACTTGGAACACAGAGTAAAGACATGTGGGTAGATTAGGGCAAGAATTTTGAATTCCTGGATGCCTCTAAGCCTTCAAGATCAGCAAAAACAGCTGTTCTCCCCTCACTGTAGGAGAAAAAACCCTCCCCTTGCCCAGAGTCCTGCCAACCAAAAGCAAGAGGCCTCCAAGATGAAGCCTTTTTCCCCTACAGAAATACTTCTGGCTCCCCTAGCCCCACTGCCTCTGGGCCAATAAGCATGGTTAGACATCAGCACAGCCTGGGTGGGGATGCAGATTCTGACGTTCTGGGGAAGAGGAAGCACCCGGGAGCCATCACAGGTCCTGTGTTCTGGCTGGAGCAAGGGGAACCTGTGGGAGAACTGATTAACCTTGGGGCATTCTCTTATGACTCAATGATGAGGATCTATCAAACCTTCTTTGTCCACTTCTGAGAAAGAGAAAGAGAGAAGTCAGCAGAGCACGCAGCTTGGGCCTCCGTGGTGAGGGGGAAAGGACTGCTCCAGCCCGTCTCTCATTGGCACCAAGAACCCCACTGGACACCTTCTGAGCTAGTGCATCCACTTAGCAGAGACCGTGATCCAGCTCCAGGAACGAATCAAGTAGGAGCGCAGATGGTCAGCAAGCCCTCCCAGGCTTCTCTGTGTTCTCTCGCGAAGCTTCAGGGGTCATGTGTTTTTATTTTGTTTGTGATACAGTTCCATAGGCTCTGGGATTTCCCATCCACTTCCTCAAGTCCGTTCCCCCAACTACTGATTTCTCCTCTAGTAGTACAATGGGTGGTCCTTTATGAACAGCCATCAGTCTGTTATTCCGCTGTTGAAGTGTTTCCTGCTATTGTAGGCTTGGACAATGTCAGAGTCCAGCTTCCTACTGTCAGGATATATTCAACAGTTTCACTGGGAGTCCATCTTTGGTCTGGATGCAGAGAGACATACTGCACTGTGTCTCCACATCTGGACCTGTCAGTCTCCACTATACTTCTGTTATACACCCTTCAGGGGTCATCTTATCTTAGCCCAGCTTCCCCAGTTCTACACCCCAGGAAGAGACATCAGGAGGGTGGGAATGGTCAGTTCAGGACAGTGCTGAAGTGTGCAAAAACAGGACAGGGGAGCCCTGGAGGTGGACAGCAGGCAGGAATCTCACATGGCCAGGCAAAGGGGCTGTCAAGCAGCCTAGCCTATGCTGCTGGCTGTCCCCATGTGAGTGACCATGGCATTCCTCCAACTTAGTTCCCACAGCCCAGGGCCAGGCTGGTGCACCTGCTAGATGGTATGGGTCCTTGGCTGAGGAGTAGATGCTAGGCTCAGCAGCATCCAGGCTATTCCAGCAAGTACCCTTTTCTTTGACTCTCAGGAACAAGAATAGGGCATAACAAAGTTCGTAACCTGGAGAAGCCAAAGGATGGAGTCCATCTTGTTTTGACTTCCATAGAAGGTCAAGGATGCTTGCAGGAGGCTGGAGGAGAGGGCAAGGCAGCACGACCTGTGCAGGGTGGGGCGGGGGGCATGAGCAAGGGCGGCCAGCTGAGGTCAGCAGGGGCTGTAGCACGTTGGGCCTGGTGAACTGGCTCTGAGAGTTTAAACTTTGTCCTAAGAGCAGGAAGGCATTTAGGAAAATTTCACAGGACACAGAATTGTGGTTTTAATTTGCTATTTTTCTAAAGATTTAATTTTTTTTTAATGGAAAGGCAGATATCAGAGAGAAGGAGACAGAAAGGAAGATCTTCTGTCTGCTGGTTCACTCCCCAAGTTGCCACAATAGCTGGAACTGAGTTGATCTGAAGCCAGGAGTTTCTTCTGGGTCTCCCACATGGGTGCAGTGTACTGAAGCTTCAGGCCATCTTCTACTGCTTTCCCAGGCCACAAACATGACTGGATAGGAATTGGAGCAACCGGGACATGAACAAGTCTTATATGGGATTTCGGCACAGGGAAGGCAAGGAATTTAGCCACCAGGCTATCGCGCCTGGCCCAGATTTGCATTTTTATAATCCCCCTTTGCTGTCCACGGATCAAGGATGGAAAGGTCAGACAGGTGACAAAAGCCAGGCCAAGGGTGTCACACTGCACAGTCAGAGGGTTGTGGGGAGCCTGAGCAGGAGTTGGCCCAAGGCAGAGGCCAGTGCTGCCAGGAGGCAGTCTCTCCTGCTCACAGGTCTTCCTCCCTCCACCTTTGCCCCTTGCTGTCTTGTCTCCATGGATCCGGTGAAGCGATCCTGGTTAAAACCCAAGCCCAAACCATGCCATCTCCCGGACTTTGCACATTAAAGGCTGAAGTCCTTACCATGGTTTCCAGGGTCGATAGGGCCAGTTTCTGACCCCACACCTCTTGCACTTCATCCATTACTGAGGCAGGAAGGTAGATATTAGCTACAGTGCAGGTGCATAATGTGAGAAGAGTAGAAAAGCCAACCTCAGGAGCAGACCAGCATTTGCATACCACAAGTCCTACCTGAGTCCAATAACCTTGCTAGGTGGATCCCAGCCCGGTAGGCAGCTTAAAGGAGCCTTTCCCATGCAGGGCCAAGGAGCTGTCATGTGCAATAATACCACAGTGATAAAGTCCTGAGAGGAATTTTATAGCTTCCGCATCTGGGAAACACTCTGCATAGTAATATCCCAGATGAGAATGGGGTAGGAGAAATGGGGGTTGGGAAAGATTATCTTTAATGGTTTCAGTCTGCTGCCTTGACTGCCAGATGCACTCTCTTCATTAAATTTTGCTACCTTGCTCACTGCCAATCCCTGCCTCATGTCTGAAACTTTCTTGCACAACAACAAGGATTTCTCTTCCACCTGTCTCAGAAAACAAAGCTGCTAGCCTCTTGGGACACGGAATGCACAGTCCTCCCCCAATGCCAGGCCGGGGCCCTTGTTTGCTGTTCCCTCTACCAGGAATGCAGTCTCATAGACACCTCTGTTAGCGGAGATGGGTGGTGTAGGCTCTTGTCAAAGCTCAGGAATGCGGAGGCGAGACAGAGCACAGTGGGAAGCACAGTAACAGGTGCAATGGGGCGGGACATATCTGGTAGGAAGGATGGGTACCTCTCCAGACAAAATCTGGAAGACCGTGAAGTATTTATTGCCTGATGTTTTCCAGATGGGAAACCAATCTGATGCTCAGTAGAGAAGATTCTCCTGCAGAGCCTTCCTTGGGGGAATGGAGGTAGGCTAGACCACAGGGGCTGGGCAGGGCTTTGAGGTGTGAAGTATTGGGCTGCTTCCAAGGCTTGCCAAGGTGCTCTCCTGGGGGCCTTGTTTTCCTCAGGCTCCTCTCATGCACTTGTAGGGTAACTTTTTACCAAGCACCTCCACAGACACTTGCTCAGCACTGCAGTCTCTTGGTTCAGCGTCTGGAGGGTTCAGCAAGCCTGAACAGCATCGGCCCTAGATGATGACCGATGCCACACACATGATGACAGGAGTCACTGTGCCCTGACTTCCCCTGCAGGTCCCCTATTTCATAATGTGCATCATTATGGGACCTGATAGTCAAACTCACTCAAAGTTTTACCTTCAGTTTGTCAGAGGAGTGCCTTAGCTTTCACTGGTTCTTGGAGATGTCTGAATGTCCAATGCTTTTGCTTGGAGATTTGCTACCATCTCTTAAGTTCAAGTCATTCGTCACGATGCCAGCAAGCACTGAGGCAGACTCCAACTGGCGTGATCTTCCAATCTTCAAGCTGGGGATGAGGGAACACCTGGATGGTCCCCTATGCCGTGCCTGTGGTCATTTCCCCATCAGTGTCACCAGCAGGTGTCTTCCAGCAGGCCTCTGCGATGAGCTGAGCCTCTGGGAAATCCGGGTAGTGGGTTCACTGGTGGAGGAAGATGTCAGAGAGGCAGATGCTGCCACAGGCACTCTCACTCAGGCGAAAGCAGCTCAGACGTGGCTTCCTCTCACATGGACTCAAAAGGCTGACCTGATTGCTTTGAGCAGAGCCTCGCCGGCAGGAAAAGATCCAAGAGTTAACGTTCACACAAACTTCACAGAGGCGTTTCCTGTGTTACATGGACGTGCAGCAATTTGAAGACAAAGAGGCCTCGTGGCTGCCAAGAGCCCTCCCATGAAGAAAGGAAACATTTGGCTCTCCTGCGGACAGTGCTACAATCTCTGCATGTGGCTGTCACACACTACCGGGGACAGCAGAAGCGAGAGCCATGTCAGCACAGAAAATGCACTAACAGATAAGGCAGCTGCTGCACAGCTGGTTTTAGAAATGGTTTTAACACCGTAGCCTCTAGAGGTAACTAAAAATCCTTATTGCAACAAGTCTGAGATAGAATGGACTCAGCCATGAGGGTTTTTTTGCTTGACAGCACTGTTTATGGTTTATACTTCGTTGATATGTTTGTGCAAAAATGATTCCCCAGTGTCCAGCATGCTACCTGACACACTGTAGGCTCATTAAGTAGCAAGGTAGAATACTTAGTGGAATGAGTGAATGAAAATGAAGGATGCAGGGGTCATCCTTAGGACCATTTCCTTCTGGGGGCTTAGGCATCCTTAGGGAAACCTGGAAAGGGAGGTGACAAACAATGGTGGGAGGTGTGGAGGCCAGGGCACGTGTTTGTGTGAGAGCAGGTGATGGACTCAAGGTCCTTGCACCTTGCAGTGCCTGGCCTGGGGTCAGGGAACAACAGATAGGTCTGGGTTGGGCTGGGCTGTGATGGAGGAGATAAGAGGCACTGGGTGGGGATGGAGGTGGGGGAAGGACACAGAATGAGAACTGCTGACTGTCTGGAAGTGGGGATGGTGGGAGAGTGCTGAGGCTTCACTCCGCACTGGATGGAGGAAGGACTGGAAGAGTTGGGAGTTGGGCCTTGAAAGCGTGAGTAGGAGATTGCTGGATGAAAAAGTGATTCCTTTGAGTTCAGGAAAAACTCTAAGAAGTGTGACTGCCCAGCAGTGCAAAGCATTCAACAGGCAGCTTGAGGTCAGAAGACCTTGACTCATGCACTTCCAATTTCTAAGGGTCCTAGGGGCCAGGGAAAGGTTGAAATGAGGACCTGAGGCAGAGGTGTGGCCAGCAATGGGGAGGCTGAGTGAGAGTATAGAGGGTGCTGTCCCAGGTGTCTGGTTTGAACAGCCCGAGGGGCTGTGGGGGCAGGTCTGGGAACACCAGTGCAAGCTGGTTAAGGGCCAGGAGGTCTGGGACACTGAACTAGGGAGACTGGCTCTGGCTTTCCCTCCCTGGGAGACTTTGCTGTGCCCTCCGCCAAGAACTGGGATTGTGGACCACCAAGGCTTTGTTCCACATAAATCCTGTCCTCAACTTTTCATGGTTGGCGGCCCTTGAGCTTGGAGAATTGGATGGAGGACTGGTATAGACTGGGCTGAGAGTCTAGGAAAGTAGAAACTGGGTTGGCAGCTCTAGGGCACAGCTCCCCCGGCTGCTGTTGTACCACCACCAACTGGATGCCCAGGCAAGGGGATGCCCTGGATGTTACAGCCCTGCTAGGGGCTTCTGGTACTCAAGGGGCTAAGAGTAGCTCCACCTGGGATAGGAGTGCCTGCAGGCAGAGGGCAAGATCTAGCCTCCCCAGTTTAAGGGGAGCACTGTACCTGGTAGATGAGGTGACAGGTGGCAGAGGGGAGCTGGGTCTCTGTAAGAGAGCGTGGACCAGGGTTGATGCCATGCTAGGGGTTCTCAGTACTTTTCCACATACTTCTGTATTCTGTTCCAGCCCAGTGAGGCCCAGACTGTCTGGGTGGGGTGGGAAGGGCAGACTCTCCCACTGCCCCACCCTGCTTGAGTGTGGCCTTGGGGAGCATGTATGTGTGTGTGTGCACAGGGGCATAGCGTGTCCTCTGCCTTGACCCCACCGGGTTGTGGCCTTGCTGCTGGTTTCTGACTCCTCACACAAAAGAAAGGCACAGGGCAGCCCAGGTCTGGGTCACCTGCTGCGCCAGCATCAAGGAGGGTTCTTGTCCTGCTTTGCACTCCTTCGACCTCCTGATCCCCCTTACCCGGGGGCGCCTGCCCTCTGCCCTGAACTGTGCTCGCTTGGGGACCATGGAAGGGGCCTTTGGAAGGGATTCCAAGAACATACTTAATCCCAGATACAACACGTTGGAGAAGAAAGCAGAAACAATAAAGTTTGAGATGCTTATGGCACCCAGACCCACCTAGTTGCCCCCCCAACTGGGGATGGAGGAAAGCTCAAGGTTACTTCTGCCCAGTGAAGTTCAGGATTCAGGGTAACTGGTCACGGTTCAGAGAGGGTTGTTTTCTCCAGAGTCTGACCCACAGAATCCAGATTGCTGACTGTTGGAAATGCATAGTGCTAGCCATGAGCAAGCGTTGGCTATTAAACACTGCAGGAATGCAAACAGTCACAGGGATAGGATGCAGTCACAAGCACTTTTTACAAAAGTATGACAAGTTACTGCCCATCTTCAAAAAGTTAAGCACACCTTGTGAAAACAGGCGAAAATTCTGGGACAACTCATCAAAGAACCTCTCCGGGAGACTGACCACCCCACCAGCGTGGGAATGGCTTCACTGCTCACGCCTGGCCCTCAGAAACACAGAACAGAACCATACCACGTGCCCCACTTCTCCCACCAGCCAGGCCAAGGTAAACAAACAAGTCCCCACTACCTGCCGTCCTGCAGGGGAGTGGAAACTGCTCCTGTGGTTCTGGTGCCCACAAACCTGCTGCCTCTGCAGGAATTAAATACAGAGGGTACGCTTCTCGTTCAGCTCCACCCGACAGCCAGGGGAGGGCCTGACCTCAGCCAGGCACACACAGCCACGGTTCACCCACCCTGTGAGCAGGACCACTTGGCGTTCGTGGAGGGCGTGAGTCCGTGTGTGTGTGTGTGTGTGTAGGGGGGGCTGATAGGAAAGGCCCAAAGCAGGGCCACCACGTGGGCACTGACAACGAGGCCTCCTGAAAGGTGTGGCATTTTCTTTCGGATCAGAGAAGTGAACTCTGAGCCTGTGTTGCTTCTTAAAAAAAAGAGAGAGAGAGAAGAAGGAAAGAAAGGAAGTAAGAAAGAATAAAGAAAGTAAAGAAAAAAGAAAGAAAAAGGAAGAAAAGTGGGAAGGGAGGGAGGGAGGGAGAGAGAGAAAGAAAGAAAGAAAGAAAGAAAGAAAGAAAGAAAGAAAGAAAGAAAGAAAAGAAAAGAAAAGAAAGAAAATCTCCCTAAACCACCACCCTTCTGCCTGACTCTGGAAGATGACGCGCGCCCCCTGGCGTGGGCGAAACGAAAGGCTGCGGGAGGCGCGCAGAACTCGCCGTGGTCCTCGCGCACCCCCCACCCCCGCCGGTCCCCTCGCCCCCCGGGCCGGTCCTCGCCCCCCGGGCCGGTCCCCGCGCCCCCCTGGCCTGTCCCCTCGCCCCCCGGGCCGGTCCCCGCGCCCCCCCCGGGCCTGTCCCCTCGCCCCCCAGGCCTGTCCCCTCGCCCCCCGGGCCTGTCCCCTCGCCCCCCGGGCCGGTCCCCGCGCCCCCCGGGCCGGTCACCGTGCCCGAGGGCTTCTCCGGAAGCCGCTGGGGGCTGCGTGGCCTGCCCAGCTCTCATCCTACGGGTTCTCGCCTTGCTGCTCACCTAGCCCGCGGCCGACGCCGTCCCCTGCCCGGTGTTGCAGGGATCGGGGTGGCCGTTCGCCCAGGCGGTGGCACCTGCGGGCACCCCGTTCGCCACCGCATCCAGGGCCTCGGGTACGCCGAGCACCTGCGTGCGGAGGACAGTGGCCCCCGCATTGACAGAGGTTGGAAGCGGGACAGAGGGGCTTTATTAGAAAGGCCAGGGGGCACCTATTTACACGGGGCCACGCGCGGACGTTAGAAAAAGCAGAGGCGGGGTGGAGGGGCGGGCTCAAACGAGCTCCACCTTGGCGTTGGGGTACACTGCCACCACGTCGTAGCCCTCGGGCGGCTTGACGCGCGCCTTCGCGTGGTTCTCGCAGTACAGCCGCTCGTCCAGGAAGAAGTAGCCGCGCTGCTTGAGGTTCAGGCCGCAGTCGCTGCACATGAAGCACTCGGGGTGGTAGAGCTTGTCCCGCGCCTTCACGATGGTGCCTCTGCGGGGGCGGAAGGGGCCAGCGTCGGGCGACCGATGCGAGAATCCGGGCGCTCCCACCCCGGGGCCCGAGGAGCTGGGAGCGGGCGTGTACTCACACGATCCCGTGGCCGCAGCGCGTGCACTCCGGCAGCCCCTGCAGGCCGCTCAGCGGGGCGCCCAGCTTGGCCGCCGGCTTGAGGTTCCGCGGTCCACCTGGCAGGGGCCGCTCCCCTGAAAACCCGAGCGCAGGTGGCGTGAGCAAGAGCAGACTCCATTTTTGGGGGATGTTGTTTGGGGGAAGCTGTGGTTAGTGAGGCTGAGACGAAGGCTTGGCAAACGCGGGGGGCGAGGGTAACCAGACCGCGCGGGCGTGGGAAGCGCCCTCGGAGGTCGAGGAGGGGCGCACGGCTACGAGGCGGGACGAGGGCTCGCTACGTGCGGAGGGACGTCGGGCATTGCACGGAGGGAATGGGCCGATAGGGTAGAGAGTATCCAGGAGAGGGGAGCTTACCGCCCTCGCCGGCTTCCAGCATGCCCTGCAGGTAGCGGAAGGAGCCGGACTGCTTGGGTTCCGCGGCCGTGGGCTCCGGTGGTTCCCGCAGCATCCGGTACACCTCCGAGCCCAGGTCGACTCTGCAGTCCCGGCCTTGCGGTGCTCCTCTGGCTGGGTCGGCGCTGCGCGAGGGGGAGACAGACAAGGGGGCAGGGTTGTGGCTCCAGCTTTCACTCAGCTGCCTTGGCTGACAGGGGCGGGGAGAGGGAGGTTGTGGAGAAGGGGGATGTTGGTTCTGTTGGGGCTTCAGAATGGAACCAGCTGAGCCACCGGGATCAGCTACCTGCAAAGTCTGCGGGGCCTTGGCAGGATGGAGACGGGCTCTAGGTGTGTGTCCTTACCTGCCCGGTGGAGACACGCGCAGGGCGCTCATCTGAGCAGGCAGTGCTGCCTCGCTGTTGGTGCCATTGTGAGGGCCTGGAAGGCGAGACGGCTGCCCAAACGGAGATCCCAGGCCTGGTCTGCCATCTTCCTGCCCACTCCCAGAGATGGAGGACCTTCTACTGCTGGCTGGACTGCCATCCTGTGAAATACAGGACTAAGGCTTGAGGAGTGCCTGGCCCCTGCCTATCCCCTATCCACCTACCCCCACCCTGCTGTGCCAGGCCTTGGTGGAAGCTGGCTAGCTATCTCAGCAGTGGCATCTTGGGAATTCTGGTGCCCAGCCAGGGAAGGGAACTATGGGGAAGAGCTGAGCCTCAGGCCTGGTTTAGGCTCTGAAAAAGTTCAGAAGAGTCTGGAAAGTCAGACACAAAAACCAGAGTGCCTGCCACTCAACATACCTGCCTAGCCCTGTGGTGGTCCCCAGCATCAGCACCCGTGAGGGACAGGGCTGGCACAGGCCCCTTCCCAGCAGCCCCTTTAAGGCCAGTGTAGCTGCAGCCACATGTGTACCTGCCCACTGGAGGTAGACCTGCTCCCATGTGCCAGGGCTGGGCTGGGCACCAGGTGGCTCACTGTTGGAACACAAAAAATGGAATCCCTGTCCTTTAGCTAGGAATCATGGCTTTTTTGGGGGGAAGGCTGAGGCTCAGCTGTGCCCATCATGAATTCCCCTGCTAGCTGCTTCCTGCCTCCTGGGCCATGGAGAGTTGCCTTCTGTCAGGATGGCAGATGAGGGGCAGAGGCTGGCCCAGGGCTGGAGGCTTCCTGTCCGACTACCCTATGGCCAGCTTGGCGTCCAAGGCTGAAGCATGCTTTGACCATGCACACACACATCCCCAGCCCGTGAGGAGAGATGTGGTATTTCTTTGGGTGTGGGTCTGTGTGGGGACTGTGGATCTGTCCTTGCAGAATTCAGAGCTGAGCTGCCCTCAGCCTGGAGGCACACAGGCAGCAAGGTAAACAGGGCATGCGCATTGTCACAAGTATGTGTCAGGACACCCACAGGCATAGGGCAACACGTACACAGCAGCGAGGGCACCTGTACACACCTGGTCACATGGCAGTTACACACAGCTGCAGCCAGCGCTGGGCACCCCGGGGTGATCCATGGCAGCCTCTCTGGCCGAGACTGGGATGGTAACTGAAGGATCTTGATTTTAGGCTCAGGCCTGAGTCCAGGCCATAGGTATAGATCTTAGCGGGACAGGTGGCAGGGAGTCCGGGTGGACAGCAAGAGCCACTCACGCTTGTTGGGTCCTGCTTATACACGGCCAGCTGCCAGGCTAGGGCTTAAGTGAACCTGCAGGGCTCAGGCCTGACTCGCCCCTGTCTTCTTCTGCAGGGCAGGAGCTTGGAGAACAGGCCAAGGAGTCAGGCCCAACAGACAGAGGAGGGTCTTGCTGCCCAGACAGACCCCTATCAAAACAGCAGCAGCAGAAATACCCCTTCTTCATCCAGCCCAACAAGAACCCCCAGGAAACCTGAGCATTCTCACATGTGTGTCTGCTGGGCAGGCGGGCAGGCCAGGATGGCCTCTAATGGGGACCAGATGGGCTGTGGTCGGTGGGGGAAAGGGGAGGGGGAGAAGGAGCCTGGGGAACCAAGGCCTGGGAGCAGGGAGGCCCCCATTCGCCTTCACTCAGCAGGGTGTGGGAGTCCATGGCCAGCTGCTGCCCCTCCCAGGGCCACCCATGCAGCTGCTCTCGCTCTGACCTCTGTGCTCAGGATGCGGGTGGTGACCCGAGTTTTTGGGTGAGTCCCAGCTCCATCACTCATTCACCTCTCTCTCGCTTCATCTATGAATGGGGGAGTGTGGTGGTTCCTCTGTAATGAGTTCCTTGTGAGGATGAAGTAAGACAGCTGCACACAGAGCACTCAGCATCATGCCTGGCACGCAGCAAAATGCCACGGGAAGGACAGCTGCCATGGGACTTCCTGGGCAGTGGTGCCTCTCCTGCCATAGGCACCCCGCTCCGCAAGTACCAGCTGGCTACTGCTTTGGAAGCTGAAGCCTCCCAGGACTTTTCTGCAGAATGGGAATCTGCAGAGTTGGGAATTGGAATTTGACCTACATAGCTAAGGTCAAAATCAGGAAAGCCCAACTTGGAAGCAGGTGACCATGGAGACCCAGCTGTGCTAGTCTAGAGGACAGGTTAAGCATACTTCTAACAGGTCCCTGGTTCTCAGTGTAAATGCTGCCCACCCCACCCCACTCTAGGAAACCTTGGCTCATCCCTACCCTGCTCCCACTCTAGCTTGACCAAGTGTTGGCCCTGTCCTGCCCCGATGGGGAAGTGCGTCGGGGGCATCTTATGCTGTCTCAGGACTAACTGTGGCTTTCCCTTCCTCTGGTGGCTCCAGCTAGTGCCACTCCATCCCCCACCCACCCTGGTGTCCGGGAGGACAATGATCCCTGTGTACTAGTGGGAACACAGCACTGCAGGGGCGGGTCAGGGTGTTTTGGTCGCCACCCACGGAGCCCATGACCTTAGAAGTACAAACGGGGAGTAGTGGTTGCCCTGTTGCTTATGGAAAATCTTTTCCCCTCCAGCCTTAACAGCGGGCAGTATGTATCAGCTGGTTCTCTGAGGGCGCCAGTGAGGATGACATGGGGACACAGGGAGTTGCTCTACAGATCCCAGCCGCTAGGGCCCACTGGCCGAGGGCCTCTCTTGGAAGAGGGAGCACAGCTGAGCCCTCAGGCCAATGTGTTAACCATGCTGGCAGGGACCTCCCTGAGCAGTCTGGGCCTCTCACACAGGCACCGGAGGCCTAGCCTGTGCTGCTCCCTTCTGCCCAGCTCCTGGCAAGCCTGCTTGGCTTGTTCATGCCAGTATCTGCTCCCCTGATCCCTGAGGGTCCCAGGCACATGGGGCCATCAGAGCAACTTCTGAAACACAGATGTGGCCATGAACCCCTAAGGACTCAAGGAAACCACTGGCTTTTCTGTGGCCCTGCCCCACACCTCACACCAGTGCTTGCCCTTCCACCTGCCCCCAGGGACCGTTCTAATCTCAGCTCTCACCTCTGGGGGCCTTTGTGTGTGCTTCCTGAACACACTTCCTCTTTCACGACCACCATTTGACTGACTCTTCCTGGACCTTCAGGTCTTGGCTTGCACATTCCCTTCCTACAGGAAGCCTTCCCTGACCCCCTTGCTGAGTGTGGTGCCCAGTCAGGGCGCCATCTCTTCCAGGACTACTCCTGGCACGTGGTAAGCAGCTGGACAGCAGGATGGGCACTGGGATGGACTGAGAGGGATGCAATGGAAGTGGTGATTTCTTGCTAGGCTGACATCATTGGACATTAGAGTGAATACTACCCAGGTGTTTAAGACCCACTCTACCCCCTGCCCGTCACAGGTGCCATCATCCAGAGCCCAAGACTATCCGGAGAAGGCAGAGCCTCCAGCAGGTGCTGTTCACTTGAGGAATGTGGACATGGTTCAGAGAAGATTTCTGCTTCTGGTGCTGTCCAACACAACCAAGGGTCATCATGAAGACACACCAAGCAGACAATTCTGTATCCAAGCTCAGTCCCTTTGCCCTGGTCATGCTGAGTGAGGTCAGGCCCAGCTGTGTCTGTACATACCTGCGTTTCGGCATCAATGTGGATCCTGTGTGCCAGAGCTTTGCTGTCGTCAGGGATACCTGGCCAGCTCCTGCCCTCAGGCCTGCAGCGGGAATTGGGATGGTCAGATTTGTCTGCCTACCATGCTCACCACACCCAGGAAGCAGAACCACATGGGGATGGGCTCTGGGTCTAGAGCAACACCCAGGATCAGAGAACCCCAGCCCAGAACTTTTCCTGGCACCATGATGGTGTCCACAGCAGCACAGCGCCATGAGATTCGATCTTCAACCCTCCTGGACAGGGCCGTATGTTTCCCTCCCTGCTGGCAGCTCCTGCCCTCTCTGGTCTGGTTCCTGGAGAGGGTGCAGCAGGAGCTTAGCAGCTTTTCCACTCTTCTCCACTTTCCAGGACCTGCAGAAGTGCAGCTCAAAAAAGTCCAGCCCATAGCAAGACGAGTCAGGCCTTACAAATGGGTCAGCTAGAGGGCCATCCACTCATCCCTCAGCCATTCCCAGTCTCCGGCCTGGGTCTGGATGAGGCCAGGCGTTCATCCTCCCTCAGGAGGTAGAATGGTGGCTCTATGGGGGCGGCCTCTTCTACTGCTGCTGCTGCCGAGGCTGCCGGCAGAGTCATCACCAATGTCTGCCCAGCCCAGATGGGAAACAGGCCATTAGGAAATTCCTGCTTCACCATAGAAACCAAAAGCCAAACAGCACTCAGGAGGGAGGGAAACACCATAAACCTGCCATGAGCAAGGCAGGCGGGCCTAGAGGCTATGGGCCTGGGCCCAGCCCTGCTGCTCAGTAGCTCTGGGAGAAGGCAGGCCAGGAGGGGACACACCCTTGCCTGGGAGGGCAGGGTGTGAAGTAAGACCAAAGGGGAACAGTGTCCCCCAACTGGCCCCAAGAGGTCCCCTGAGGCTTCTTGAGGTCTTACCGCTGGCCTCAAAGCTCACAGCTGCCTCTTTCCCTTTGTCAGCTGAATGATTTAGTAATCTGCCTATAAATACAGTCCACACCTCTGCCCATCCCATAGCCCTGCAGGGCTCTCCATGTCACAACCTTCCAGGGGTCTTTGGCATTAAATTCAGGACAACTTCAACCTCCACAGCCTCTGTCTCCAGCCCCTCAGCCAGGCTTGTGAGTAACTGACTGAGCTCACAGCCCTGACTTCCACCTACCTCCATCCCACCCCACCCTGCCCTGGAAGGGATCTGCGATACCCCTTGTGGCTCTCTGGCTAAAGAATTTCCTTGAAGCTCTCTACGGAAAAGCAGGGCACGCCTAATGTCTAAGGACCCGTGAGGGTGACCTAAGGCGTCAGAAGGGTTTCCTCGTATGTCACCTTTCACCATTTGAAACAGAATGAGAGCTGGAGGTGGGGCTGGGCAAAGGCATCCTGAGGGGCTTCTGGGTCAGCCTTGCTGCCAAGAAGGACCTGGACCTACGGAACACACCCAGGAAGTGTGAGTTAACTTGGATCGTGAGATTCCTGCTTTGGGCTCCAGGCAAGATAAGCCTCGCAGGGAAGCTGGGTCTTGACCACACTTCTCTGTGTGTACTGGGCAGGTGGTACAGCTGGTCCTAGTAAAGGCCCTGATATAGAAACAGAGCCACCCAGTCCAGCCAGAAAACCAGCTGTCTCCTGTACAGGGTCTGTGTTACAAGGGAGCCTAAACCCAGGATCTGGCACAACAGACAGGAGGGGACACTGGGTCAGAGGCCTCGTAGGTGGGATGGCATCCAGAGGGACCAGGTGGTCCCCATGTCTTGATCCCCCAGAGTGTGCATATGTGGGGATTGGCAAAGGGGTATCACAGTGGGCTGGAGAGTGTAAGGCAGGCCAGGGACCTCCCTGTCACCCAATGCCTGGATCACAAGATAGTCCCTGTTTGGGGGAAGACAAAGCTAGGGGTTAGAGTAAATCATTGGCTTCAGAACTGGGACCGGAGGCAGCTCTGCAAGCAGCAGATAATGTGCTGCTTGGCCAGGTGGCACTGGGACTGGAACAGTTCAGTGGACTCCCAGCTCCTTCCATGCCTGGCTTGGAACAAATGACCACAGAAGGAAGGACAGGGGACCTCCAGCACCCTCCCCTGACATCATTCTTCCTGGGAATCTCCTGACTCAGGCCCCTGCGACCCTCCCTCTTCCCGCTGCATTCCACTACCACTTGGGCTGCCCGTACACAGCAGCTCAGAGTCAAAGCCGGAGGTGAGTCAGGGCCTAGGAAGCCGGCCAAGTGGGGAGGCCTCCAAGGCCATTTGTGGGCACGCCATGCTGACAGTTCCCTTCTGCAGCCCGTATCTTGTCTGGGAGAAGGTGATGAACATGAGTTTGTTTTATGGGGAAGGAAATCCAGGTTCACCAACCTCGTCTGGGTACCTGAGCTCCCACAGTCTGGATGGGAACCAACTCTGGGGAACCCCCTGGCTGGGGAGACCTCATCTTGTGCCAAGGGGAGCACAAGTGTGTCCAGGCTTTGCAGCTGGGTCCACTCAGCACTAAGGGCACAGCCGGGGTCCTGACCCTGACTCAAATGGGGGATCCCTCCTAAGCCTTCCCACCCTGCCAGCTCTAATGCCCGGTTAGCTGTGTTGTGGTTTGGCGAGGCTGCGCCCACATACTTCCACAGGGGATCGTGGAAAGTCCCTGTTAGCAGTGAACGTGGCAGAGCAGCTGTATCTGCCTTCTTTGGATCCAAGCAGGAGAGCCTTTTCAGCCCAGACAAGGCTGACTGCCTAGACTCTGGAGCCGGGGAGGGCTGTGGGATCCTCCAGGTGGACCCTCTACCCTAGCACCAACTATGGGGCACAGATGGGGTTTGGTACCCCTCCCCTGTGCTTCCCTTCATGATGGGCTGCATGGCAGTTCACAGACCATGGTAGGAAGCCCATCCCCAAACCAGGCTTTACCAGGTAGGACACAGGCCATGGCAGGTGCTGCTGAGACCAGGGCACCTGTGAGTTGCAGAAATGGTCGTAGCCAAAGGAAGGGACTAGTTTGTGGGTTAGAGCCCTGAGGCCACACTCTGCTCCCCGCTCTCTCACTGCATGACTTAATCTAGCCTCTCAGCTTTCTGAGCCCTATTTGTTGCACCTCAAAACTAGGGATGATGTTGGGTTTTACCCAGGTCAGTTGGCTTAAGGCTTGCATGGGAGTTTGGGAGAGAACTTGCTTTGAATTGGTCATCAAGATGGTCGCTTGGGGAGAGGGAAAGGACTGAAACCAACCAACCCTACAGGGTACTGAAGGTCTTCCTCCAGCTGCCTTCAATTCCTGCCCTCAGAGCCCAACACATTCCCACTTTTGGGTTCAAAGGGGGCTTTCTTTTTGAAGCTGTCTCCAGCTGTAAACAGTGCCCACCAGGCCCCTCTGAAACCACTCCTCCTTGGAATGGATGGTACCTGCATGCGGTGAGCACAGCACACCTGGCCTCCTGCTGCCCCATTCCAATGGCCCAGCCTGCCCCGTGCACCATACCTGCTCACAGAGAGAGTGAGGTGATCGTAGCAGCCCTTGATGCGGTTCTGTGCCTCCAAGTGTGTCATCAATTCAGTGCTCTCACCATTGATGGCCTGGATCAGGTCTCCTGGACACAGGGCAGCCAATGCAGCCTTGCTGCCAGCATGCACCTATGGGTGGGGAAGCCAGATGGCTGGGCACAGTCATGTGGCCTGCTGTAGGTTCTGCCCTCCACCCCCACCACCCTGACAACCTGGCCAGTGTGGCCCTATCACCAGCATGACCTATGTATGCACAAGCTGAAAGGCTGGCTGAGATCCCCCTGTGGTTTTATGGCAGCTGTTACTCCAAACACCCCCCGCCCCCAACTTTAGCAGCTGGAGTCCTAGTGGAGTGTGAGGACCTGTGAGAGAGATGTCATTCTTGCAGGTCACATATGTGCCAAAGACATGCAAGGGACGCACAGACATACATGCTCATAGGAACAGAGCATGGCCATGTCACTGATGCCTTACATGTTAGTGCCCCACCCAGCCAGGCTGCACTGCAGTGCCTTCACCGCAGTGCCTTCACCTAACACGCACACCCTTGGTGCCCTTGCATCTGTAGTGTCTGATCTCACCTCTCGGCCTTAGCCAATCTTCCCCTCCTTCTACCCACACTCTGTTCAGCCCTTCCTTATGTCTTCAGATACTCCTGGGTACCAAGTCCCTGCCACCTCCACACTTTTGCAAATGCTCTACCCTCTGCCTGCAACACTCTCCTTTGATGCCAAGCCTGACATTTTAGCTTGCTTCTTTTCATCCTTCAGATCTCAGCATAGAGCTCCCTTCCTCTGGGCTTGGCTCTCACAGTACCTGCAAGTCCCCTATGGAGCTAATGCCCCATTCCAATTACAATGCAAAGATTTGAGCATCACCCTCCAACACATACCCAGCAAGTCCAAAGCTCTCATTCCAGCTGCGGGGTCATGATTCCTCCCCCACTTTCCCTGCTTGCCAGGCAATGACACCAGCCGTATCATCAGTGACCCCATAGGGCCACATACTGTCTGGGTCTGGAGGGTTTGGATTAGGGCATGTGACAAAGGCCACGTACAATGGATGGAGACAGACTCACAGAAAGAGTGAGTAAGCAACCCAGAGGGATCTGGAAGACACCCTTCACCCTCTCCTTGCCGAGGAGCAGGCCAGAGGTATCCTTGGGTCTTCCCCAGTCTCTCCCCCCAGTGCCAAGCAATAGCACTATTCATGGGAGTGGGTTCCCACAAGCCCAGCTAGGCTTAGCCCAGCCAACTCCCAGTAACAAGTGGTCAAAGCTATGGCACTGGCCTTGCCCAGATCAACTTTTCCTGAAACAGGCTTCTTCAAGGAATGCTCTTCTTCAGAAGGTGACACCCTCAGCCGGCTGGCCTACTTGCCATGTGTGTGCGCTTGCAGGGCCTGGGCACCTGTACCAGCCTGTTCTCCTGGCACCCTAACCTCTCCCCTCAGGGTCCTGCTCCAGTCCCCTTTCCTTTCAAGGGTACCTGCTCCATGCCAGAACCTCAGCCCTAAACCCCAGGTGAGTTCCCAGCCAACTGCCAATCACTGGGCGAGGCAGAGGCCGTTCTGTTCCTATTGTACAGATGAAGAAAGAGTCTGGGGCTGGCGCCCTGCCCCAATCCTCACACTGGAGGAGTCTTCATCTTCAGGGGGTACAGGATGACTCAGCCAGCACAAGGGGTGTATTCAGGCCCCTGTGGGCGGAGGAAGTTCTTGAAAGCAGGGGTGGCTGGGTTGCTGCCAGCTCCGCTTAGCTTGGAGAGTTCTGGTCAGAGAGGGCATGAGGCCAGGAAATGGTGACTCTCCCAGCCACCCTTGCAGGCATTGTCTTCATCCTCACAGCCAGCCCCGTTTCCTAGATGAAGAACCTGAAGTCCAGAGAAGCACATGAGGACACGGACTTGAGAAACAGCTGAGTCGGGATTTCGTTCCCAGTCAAGGGATCCCACATCCAAACCTATGCTCAGCACCCCTAGGCTCTGTCTGCACACAGGGAGAGGAGACAGTCCCGTGGGGAGTGAGCACTTCAGGGAGCAGGCCCAGCATGCCCTTGGGGCAGAGCGCAGAGGGATGGTGCTGTGGCTGCAATGTGGTTAGAGAAGACGCAGGGGCCAGATCCTAAAAGACTTTTTCCACTGCGTGACTGGGAACCATGGAAGGGAAATGACAGGATGGAGCTGAGTTCAGGCCAGTCCCTCATGCTGTGGGGTGCAGGATAAACTGATGGGAGGGAGGCGGGAGCAGCGAGGTCAGGCAGGAGGCACCTGCAGTGGCTGCATTCCAGCCCAGCCCCACCCAGCCCAGACACTGTGGTGGGCAGGGAGTCGCAGTCCCAGTCTGACACCATAGCATCCTGTGCAGTCACAGCAAATGCCACACAGGCATGGATTGTTTCTCTGGGTGCACAGCCTTAACCCCTCTGTGTCTGTGTTGTCCCCAGTCTCAGAGGGAATCCCTCAAAGTTGCCATGGGATGACCTGCAACAGTCAGGGCACTGGCAGCCCCTACAGGAAGTTGGGCACATAGTGTGGTATGGCTCCTTCTAAGGACTGGATACTGAAGGGCTGGTACCAGAAGCTAGTAGGGTGAGACCTGGCCTGCAGTGGGTGCTCGTCAGAGCCAGCCATCACTATGCTTACTCTGTGGGGAAGGAGTCATGGACAATGTGTCTGGGGATCCCCTGGCCTTCAGGGGCTGAGCTTGCCCTGTGGTCTCCCCCTGGCTCCAGGCAGCCACCTTTTCCCTGGTTCCCAAAGGTCCTGGGATTCTGGGAGAGGGGTTGGGAGCACAGGAAGGATGGATCCTGTCCCCCGCCCCCATACACTCCCTTGGACCCTAGTCCCTGTAGGTACCTGCTGGGCAAGCTGTGGCCTGTGCCTCCCTGGTCCCGTAAATCTCCCCAGATCCCACCCAAACCTGGGCTTAGCCATCCTGGCTCCTTGGGTGTGAACTGCAGTCACGTGACTTTCGGGAACTACAAAGGGGGCTCTTCTTGGCAAATCCTCCTCCACACTGCCTGCGTGCCAGGCGACTGCAAACAAGGCCCCTGCTGCCTGCCGCTGCGGCGGCCCTTCCTCGGCCGGCAGACAGCCGCAGTGGCCGCGTGGGCAACAGATGTCTCAGCTCGCTGCCGCCTGCGGCCGTCAGCCGCTGCAGCCCAGCCTGTCAGCAGCCTCACGCCCAGGGTGCCTGGCCTGCTGGCCAGCCTAGCACCCCAGGTGGTGGTCGCGGAACACACACAGACAGACCCAGACACTTGTGCAGGGTGTGTGCATCACACACACACAGAACCAGCCGGCTGGGGAATCCCATGAGGACCAGGCACATACAAGGCTCCCGGATGTATGGCAGGCCCACCACCCAGGCCCTGGAGACCTGGCTCTGGAGGCAGTCGTGAGACGCTCCGAGGACAGCTGGGCCTGCCTATCACCCGGGCCCCCAGAAAGAGTCCAGAATTCCACATTCCACTCGGTGCCCGTCCCATCCCAAAAGTTGCACAGAAGTCTCCCAGGCCCTGAGCAGAGGGGCAGCAGGGTGGGGCAAGGTGGTTTTCAGGTCCCCTGACACGGGTCCCCAGGGGTCCAGGGCCTGGGGGGTGGAGAAGCAGGGTGGAGGGGGTCAGGGGATGACCCTCCAGTGGCACCAGGTCATGGGCTCTGCCCCTCCCAAGGAGGAATCTCCCAGGGCAGGGCCTCTTTGTCCCCTAGGCTGAGGGACGCTCCCAGGCAGGACACATGCCCCTCTGCTGCTCTAGAAAAAGGGACCAGGCCCTATGTCCCGAAGATCCCTTCTCTGCTTCTGTCCTCAAACAACCCCCCCCCCCAGACTCGTGTCCCCTGCGCTTCCTGCTCTGTCCCAAGACAGACACCCTGGGGGGTGATGCCCTCGCTGCTCTTGGCCTTGGGTGGTCTGTCCCAAGGGGAGGGTCTCAGGCTCAGTGAGAAGTCACCCTGGCCAGAGCGTCCTCCTGGCCACTTCCCCTCAGTGTGAATGAGCTTAGGGCAGAGACTGAAGCCTGTGTCCCGGGGAGTGGCCGGACCTTTCTCTTCTGAACTCACACAGCACCCAGCCCTCTCACCCCGGGCCACCCAGAGCTGCTGTCAGGGCCTTGGCCTGGGGGCGAGGCAGCTTCCAGTCATTTTGCCCCAAATCTTCAGGGCAGGGTTGGCTCTGAGGCATCTCTGGGACTCTGTAGGGCTGCCCTGCAGACCACCCCGACCCACAGTGACTCCCCGACCCCCGGAGGGCGGCCAGCAGGCGTCTGGCATGCGAATCGGGGCAATTCGCCGGAGATGGGCTAGGACCAGACCGGACTGGACGGCACGGGCCCGGCTGGCAGGGAGGCGGGGAGGGGGCGGCGGGCCCGCGTGGCGCTGCCCTGCCCGCAGGCCGCCGCCACCGCACACACGGCTCACTCGGGACCGGCCCTCGAGGTTTTCAAGCCTCGGACACTTCGGGGATCTGGGTCCCCCATGGCCGGCGAAGACCCCAGTCTCAGAGCCCGGACCGCCCCCCACCGTTACAGCGGCTGCAGGACTCACCCGCGAGATGGTGAGGGGCGCGCTGAAGTCCCGGCCGCCCACCAGGCGGAAGCCCCAGGGCGAAGGGCCGCGGAGGGTCACCGAGTGGGGCATCGCGGGCCGGAGCAGCCGCCGGAGCAGCCGCCGGAGCTGGACACTGAGGAGCCGCCGCCGCCGCCCGGACGCCGCGCCCCGCCCCCGCCGCCCGGCCCTGGCCCCCGCCGCCCGGCCCCCGCCCCGCGCCCTGCGCGCCGGGATTGGCCCTGCAGCCGCCCGACCCTCCCACCCCGGGGGGCTTCGCGGGCCCGCCCCCTCAGCCCGGCCTCCGCAGCTCGGCCCACGACCTGGTTCTCCGAGCCCCACTCCCCGCCCCCGACCCCGAATAGTGGCGTCCCCGACGTCCCGGGTCCCGCCCGGACCTCGGATCTGCAGGCCGCGGGACCCGAGCCCGGTTGCGGGAGCACGCCCCCTCCCTTCCCCGCACAGGCCCTTTGAAGTTGCTTCTGCCGGGCCGCGCCCAGCCAGAGGAGGGCTGGGGAGCGAAGGGGGCGGCTCCGAGGGGGATGGGGCCCGCGCCCGGCTCCCAAGCCTCCTCCAGGTCCTGCGGACCCAGCCTTCTGCGAGGGAAGCCCTCGGAACCGGTCCCGGGGACCCTGGGCTTGAGCAGACCTGGGACATGACAGAAAGACGCCCAAGCAAGTTTGGGGAGGCCAGGAAGGCAGCCTGGGAGAGGGGGCCCCAGAGCTGAGTGTAGGAGGGAGGGGTTTAGCTTTCCAGGTGTCCCTGTTTTCTCAGGGGGACACCCAGGCCTTCTCATGCTGCCCGCACCATCCAAGCTGTCTCTTCGGTCTGCACAGCCGCCTCGCCTCTGCAGGAAGCAAGCGTGGCTGAGGGCAGTGACTGTGGGGTGGAGGAGGTGGAAACGGCAGTACCTTTCTCAGAGCTCTCTTCTCCACCTCGCCAGCCTCCGTTGTCCTCCAGGGATGCCATGCTTGGCCGAGGTCCCACTCATTGGCTGTCTGGAGACTTGGCGCGGCTAAATCCAGCGAACCCGTTTGCACGCTGTTGTAGGCCTTGAGGTCCTAGTTCAGCTGTGTTTCTCCATGATTTCGTGTCCTCTCTTGTCCAAGCTCTGGAAAGGGCTCTGCTGCTCTGGGGGGCTGAGATAAGTCCCTGGGTTTTCTACCAGGCATGGAGGGGTACAACTTGACTGGCACAAAGCTAGGACAGTCCAACGAAGGGAGCCTTTCACCACGGAGTGTGGAAGCCTTACTGGGAGATGAGGCATTGCACTGCGCTGAGCTGGGAGAGAGACATCAATAAAGGGCTGTGTGCATTAGGGGTGTGTGGGGGAGTGCTCTGTGTATGAGGGGGTGTCAGGACCTGCAGAGCAGCAGCCACGGAGCCCTCAGCACTGTGGTAGGGGATGGTTTTCTTGCTCAGCCCCATGCATGCAATCTTGGGTCCAGAAAGACAGAGCTGGAAGGCCTGTGGGAGAGGGTCCCTCTATGGCCCGCAGACCAGAAGTCCTGCAGGACCTTGACCCCACTAAATGGGGGCCACCATCACTTGTCACTGGCTTCCCTGGTTTGAGACCCTCATCTGAGTCAAGAGCCGCAGTACAGACCCTTGCTAGGGGAGGGGGCTTTTCGGGGTCTGAGGACTTCCACCCCAAGCTTCTCTTAGTGAATTCCTGAATCCCCTTCTCAGACCCCCTTCTCCCTTGCTACTTCCAGGCAGGTAACTGGCCAGGAGACTGCCTCCCCTCCCTCACCCTCCTCCTGTACATTCTGAAATGCTCTCCTTGCCCGTTTGCTTCTGTCCAGGCTGGGGGAACATATCACTCCCTTGCAACAGAGGTTCTACCAAGTAGGATCTCCCTGCCTGGCAGTACAGCCACACTCAGAAGCTGCTCCCACTACGGGCTGGGCCGGGGTTGTGGGGGAAGAGCCCTGAGACATGTACAGAATGCCCAGGCAGTGCCTGCTGCCCGCTGCGTGGGCTCAGGTGGGGCCTCTCTGGAAAGAGGTCTGGGCTGGACTGTGCTCCTGCAGCCTGCTGGAGACATTGGGGTGCATGAAATGAGCATTATACCCTGCAGCAGATACCTGCCTTCCTCCTTCACTTAACAAACATGCATTGAGCACTGTCCATGTACCAAGGCCCGTGCCTGCCCATAGCTGGGCCGAGGCATCGTGAGGGCGGGGACTGTGTCTATTTTCATTATGTTTCCCTGGCACCTGGCAGAGAAGCTGGCACCCACAAGGTATTCACAAACATGTGCTAGGAACAACATTATCACTGTTTGGGGAATCATTATCTTAGCTCACCCCTTGGCCAAGACCCAGAGAGAGGGAGGGATAGGCACGAGGGAGGTTTAACCGGGGTAAAGGCTTTTGCTCCCACTGTTTTGGAGGCCATGCCTGGGAACCTCGTCCTTCAAGGGGAACCCCAAGTGGCTCAGGGCACGATGCCCAGGCAGCCATGTGCAGCTAGATCTGCCCAAGGTCAGGAGAAACCACAGCACTCTTTCCTCAATGGGCAAGCAGGGCTGGCAGGCTCCAGCAGGAACAGACACTCTTGGGAGATGCCCTTGGGCCTGAGCCTAGAGCGAGGGAGGGAGAAGGAAGGGGTGGGGCAAGAACAAGCTCAGGCTGCCAGGGAGGTCAGCCCAAAGGACAGCCAAGAAGATGGCCCCAAGTCGGAAGCAGTCTCGGTTTAAAAGGGGTGAGCTTGCACGAGAGAGAGGGTGCCTTTTTGTGAGACAGTGGGGCTGGCCAGACAGCTCGGACGCTGAACTGTTGCACCCTGGCCCCGGGTCGCAGCCTACCGAGTGGCATCTGCCCACTCAGGCTCAGCTTCCTGAAGGCTGGCACGTTCCTCCTTCAAGGACCAACTCCTTTTTGCCGGCCAACAGCCCAGATTCCAGAGGGATCTGAGGCATCGATTCAATTCTTCTTGGAATGCCCCATCCACAGCACTGACCACTCCAGGGCCCCGGGGAGCAGTCAGAGGCCAGAACTCATGAAGCCTTTACTTCCATATGGTCTGTCTGACCTGGCGCCAGGCTCCATGGCCCCTGTCTCCCCAGGGGTCTGCTCTCTAGGCTGGTTGAGAAGTTGAGAAGCCTGAGTGACTGCATGGGAGTGAGGATAGCGGGCCCTGGAAGGGCACAGCTGTGTGGGTACCTCTTGCAGGATTAAGCTGGGACCTTATAGGGCTGCTGCTGTGGTACAGTGGGTGCAGAAGCTGCCTGCAATGCCTGCATCTCATATGCTGGTTTAAGTTCCAACTGTTCCAGTCCCATTCAACTCCTTGCTAACATGCCTAGGAAAAATAGAAAAAGATGGTCCTAGTTCTTGGGCCACTGCACTCGTATGGGAGACCTGGATGAAATTCCTGATTCCTGGCATCAGCCTGGCTCAACCCTGGCTATTGTGACTGTCTAGGAAGATCAGTTAGTAGATGGAAGATTTCTCTCTGTCTCCGTCTTTTCCTCTCCATAACATTGATTTGCAAAGAAATAAATATATTTTTAAAAATTAACTTGAGCCTTATGGTGAAAGGGAGCCAGTGCAGGCCTTAGGAGAATCTGGGGGGCTCTGGTAGGGCTGGAGGCAACCAGGGGGCATAGGCATCACTCGGCAGCAGGGAGGAAGGTGCGGGGCCCGTGAAGCAGGGTGGGCCCTGATGCCCAGCATATCCTCTGAGGACAGGACCCAGTCCAGGAAGCAACAAAGCTGGTCTTTGAGCTGTGTTTGCTTCTACAGAGCACACATGGGAGGGTGTGACCGAGGGAGTTCCCCAGCTCCAGCTTGGTGCCATTCAATCCCTGAACAAACACCAAGCGTCCTGGGTCCAGGCTAGACCTGGGCAGCTGGACTTGGAGGTGTGCTGGGGACTTCCCCACTCTGCCAGAGGGCAGAGAGGGTGGACGCTCTGGAAATCAGTCTCTGAGGTCTAAACAGGGACAAACCAGGACCAGGTTCCAGGTGCCCCCTGCCCAAAGCAGAAGCTATTATGTTCAGGAAACTGAGCCTGGGGGAGGGTGAGTGATGGCCAGAGCTAACTGGTAGGTGGGCGGTTCAAAGCCCGCCTTGCTTGCCTTTGTGCCATGCCCCTTGTATGGCAGCCTGGGTGTGTCTCGGCCAGTGGCACCCCTGGCAGACCTGCTCCGCCTCTGTTCTCACTGAGAAAAGCAGACCATTCTGCAACCCGCCAAAGGGGCTGCCAGGTGACAGGGCGGGGGCAGGTTTACCCAGCTGGGCCCAGGGTAGGCCTCAGCCCTGAGGCCTGGGAGTAGAAGGGTGTTGGAAGGTTTGGCTTCTTGTACAGAGGGAGGCAGCAGACAGGTGAGAGTGCCAGAGGCAGCATGGCCCAGCCCAGGTGGGGAAGCGACAGGACAGGCCGTCAGCAGAAGCAGTGATGTTCATGTCTCAGAGGATTGTGCAACTGGGGCCTCAGGAAGGCAGCTGCCAAAGCACCCAGCCTCACCCATGCTGCAAGGAGACCCCTCTCCTGAGGCTGCAGGGGGCAGACAACCCTAGCCCTGAAAGTTCCCATTCAACCTATGGCCCCAACTGGAGAACTCACCCTGGGCCTCTCTGCTGCCCAGCTTCCCTAAGCACCTAGAGGCATCCACGCTGGTTCCTGGGAGGAGAAGGCATCTGCCTCTAGGAATCAGCCTCTCTGAGAGCAGCAGAAGGATCGGGGAGCAACTGGATGGTGTCTGGATCGTGGGTCTCAGACACTCTTGGCCATGGCCTGGCCATCAGCGTGCTTGGACAAAAGCAAGGGTGCAGGAACTCCATAGCCAGGGGAGAGAGAGAATACCACTGTGAGGCGCAGCTAAGTCTGCCTGTGAGGCACAGGGATTACAAGGAGGAAGCAGCCACATGCCAGGCACAGCAGTGCAGGTGCTGTGGCTCCTCACTGCACCCTGCCATTCGATGGCTGGCTAGGGCCTGGACCCCTGTGACACACGATGTCTGACCAGGACAGCCTGGTCTCTGACCTAAAATGCATCCTCCTCTCCCCAACCAATGGAGTGGCCATCCGGGTCTGCTTAAAGGACTGCAGAGGACCAGGCCACCCGCACCTCTATGTGTCAGGCGTTGTTAGAGGCCAGAGTGTTGGATAATGAAATCATTGTATTGCATGTCTGAAATGTAGGGTTCTGTTTGGAAGGAACTTCAGAGCTTCAAGCCCTGGGCCACTCGGACCTTCCTCCCAGGTGGACCCTGTAACCTCTGCCACCATTGGTGTCCCTCCTGGTGTAGACCAGGCCTCTTTCTTCTGCTTCAGAGGCTGTGGGGGCTGTGGCTTAGGTTGGCAGAGGTGGCAAATGCTTCCTTCCTCAGGAGCCCCCCTAGCATCATCCTGCCTCCTGATGGAGGGTCAGCTCCTCCAGCCATTGATCTCGGGAATACATTCTGCCCAGTGGTACCCAGCACCACTGCCAATGGTGAATGAATCACAAGCTGGCAGGCATTGCTCAGGCTGACCTCACCTCCGGGCCTGGCCACTGGACACCCCAGCTGGGACCACCTGGTGGGAGCCTGGCTGCCCATGTGGCTTGGGAGAACAGGGCAGAGCCAGGCAGAGGGCAGAGGCTGCCAGCTGGCCCACAGGTCTGGGAGTACAGATGCTGAGAGCCATGGGGATTAGAGCGTGGGATCCAGCTCCCAGGCCCGCCCAGGAAGGTGGGGCTGGGCTCTGTCTGCTGGATGCCCACCAGGAAAATGGATCAGAGAGGAGCTTTGTGTCCTGGGTGGGTATTTTCGTGGTATTTTCTGGGTGGATATTTTCAAGAGTCTTCAGAATTTGTTCCAGTTCCAGACCCAGAGCTTGTAGATCTAGGCTGAGTGGTGGGGAGTGGGAGGCAGAGGCCTCGCAGTGGATGAGGCTGGAGTCTTCACACTGCTACCCACACACATGGCCAGGAGCATGAGTGTGACTGCAGCCCCCACCCAGAGCACGGCTGTCAAACTGCTGCCTATGAGATCACCATTTTAAATGGGAAGGTAGCCTTGCCCTGCCCCTCCTGAATGAGAAGCCAGATTGCGCCAAGAGAATGTACAAGTCTAATGAGAACGCTGTGTGTGGAGAGTAAACATCAGTCTCCTCTCAGGAAAGACAAAGAGAAGATGCTGGGTGTGGGCCTGAGGTGCATGAGGCATTGGACACTGCGGGGCCAGCAGACCCTGAGAAGTAGGTCTGTCGAAGATTAAGTGAAGCTAACCACAAAGAGCTGTGACATGGCGCATTGAAGCATGAAACATTGCTGGCCCGGAGAAGGAACACGTGTGTGCTACCTCTGGGATCAGCATGTTCCGGAGCTGGAGAGGCAACGACAGCTTCCGCAGGCCTGGCAAGATCTTCTGTCTGGCAAAAAGCAAAACAAAACAAAAAAGCATCCCCCTCTAATTCATGAACATAGTAAATTGGCTCCCACAGTTTGTTAAAACACTGTTACACTAAATTTCAGACTTTCTTCTCATGAAAAAAACATCAAAAGACATTTGATAAAATTTCATCAGACATTCACATTAAAAAAATTGAAAAATCTTGAAGGAAAGAAAATGTTCTTAAGAACAGAGAACATCTATCAGAAACTGAAAGCCATTGTTAGACGTAATAGTCTAGAAAGTTCCACTGCTTACAACACTGGCATCCCATATAAGAGTGTTCAAGTCCTGGTTACTCCACTTCCAATCCAGCCTCCTGTTGGTGCCCTTAGGAAAGCGATGGAGGATGGCCAGGATGCTTGGGCCCTTGCCACTCTCCTGGGAGACCAGGATGGAATTCCTGGTTTCTGGCTTCGACCTACCTGGTCTAGATCTGGCTGTTTTAGCCATTTGTGGAGTAAATCGTTATGTGGAACATTTTTCTATTTTTCCCTCTCTGTCACTCTGTCTTTCAAATAGATACATCAACCTTATTTTTTTTTTTTTTTTAAAAATGGAAAGCCAAACAATGCCCCTTCGCTACTGTTGTTCAGCATCACTCTGGAGGCCCTAACAGGTCAATAAGGTGAAAAGAAGAAGAAAGGGATGAGTAAAGCAAATGCATAATAGGTCGAAAATCCTCCTGGTCATTCTTTGCATTGGGAGAATCCGCTGAGTCACTGTTAGGACTAGTAGGAGAATCCAGTAGGACAGCGCTAAGTAAGGTGAATTCATTTATGTATATAGATTTCCTCTGCTTTTAGAAGTGTTCAAACTTAACTAGGAAACATAATGGAAGCAATTCACCATCCAAAAGAACAATCAAACATGAAACTATCTTGAAAGGAATTTAGGGTCTGTAAATATCAATCTAGGGTCGACTTGAAAAAAGAGAAAATTGAAGAGGAGGCATGCATTGCTCTTAGGACACTTTGTGTTTTCAATTTATTAACTGATAAATTCTAGCCTACTCCATTCAGTTGATTTTGATAGTAGGAATTAAGATAATGCTAAGGAACAAGTGAAAACAGAAATAAATATGGAAGAAAAATCAGATATTGGATTTAAAGGTTATGAGGTAAGATTTGTCCTGCAAGTGTCAAAGTACATATGCAGTTATGCTAAAAATAATTCAGTGGGAAAGCACCACAAGAAAAGACAAATGCATCAATAGGATACACGAGAGCCCATTGAATGTGATGGCTTATTTAGTGAATCATGTTGGGGCCATTGTTTATTTATTCAGAAATAAGCAAGTTATAATCCTCCTTACCATATGTTTTCCTAACTATAAAATAAACTCAAAGTGTATTACTGATCTATATATTTCAATTTTATGAATGTGTTTATAATCTACCCATGTACTTAGACTTGAAGTTGGATTAATAGAGAATATGGATAGCTGTTTTAATCCTGGTGTGAGAAATACCTTTTCCATCAAGATAAATTCCTTATGTATTCTGAGATTTAAGATATCAGGAATACTGATATTTGTGCTTTTTAGACACAGTAAGTCGGGGTGTTTACTTTTTCTACATTATATACTTCCATAGGGTCTTAATTTCACATGCATAAATGTGTATTCTATTGGTAACTGGAAAAATAAAGATAACCAAAAGAAAAATAAACAGCAGAAAAGGATAATCATTACTTCCTACATAACAACCTTATGATAACATGTTTTCACTATCCCTCCCTTCCTTTGCGATAGGGTTGTTATGCATTTACCTCGGCATGCTAGAACTTATATCATAATTGATCATCTTTTCCTTTAGATGGTCAACTGTGTTTTAAGTAACTTTAAAAACAACAACAAAAGGGCCCGGCGCGGTGGCGCAAGTGGTTAAAGGTCCTCGCCTTGCACCCCCGGGATCCCATATGGGCGCCGGTTCTAATCCCGGCAGCCCCGCTTCCCTTCCAACTCCCTGCCTGTGGCCTGGGAAGGCAGTCGAGGACGGCCCAAAGCTTTGGGAACCTGCACCCGCGTGGGAGACCCGGAAGAGGCTCCTGGCTTCGGATTGGCATAGTATCGGCCCGTTGCGCTCACTTGGGGAGTGAATCATCGGACGGAAGATCTTCCTCTCTGTCTCTCCTCTCTGTATATCCGCCTTTCCAATGAAAAAATAATAAAAATAAATCTTTAAAAACAACAACAAAAAAAAAATCTGTTTTATATTTACTTGTATTTACTTCCTATGAGTCAAATTCTCCTCAGTATCATCTCCTTACAGCATTAAGAACTTCCTTTACCATTTCCTACGGATGATGAATTCTTTCCACTTTTTCAATCCAAAAATTCTTTGTTTTTAATTCTCTACTGAAAGAGAAGTTCTTTAAATATAAAGAGAATTTTTTTCTCTCAAAGCACCATTCATATTTAACATATGGCTCCATTTTTTCCCAGTTTGCATGATTCTAGGTGGAAAACGAGAATTATGTTGTTAAGATTTATTTATTTATTTGAAAGGCTGAATGACAGAGAGAAAGAGACAGAAAAGGGGAGATCTTCCATCTGCCGGTTCCCGAAATGCCTGCAACCGCCAGGACAAGCTAAGGCCAGAATAAGGAGCCGAGGAGCTCCCCTCAGGTGACCCATGTGGCTGACATGACCCAAGTGGTTGCGTCCCAGGTGTGTTGGAAAGAAGCTGGAGTGCAATCACAGGACAGGTAGGACTTGAACCAGGTATTCTGGTGTGAAATGGTGGTGTCCCAAGCAGTGGCCCAATCATCCGTGTCATCACACCCGTTTCTAAATGGTAATTTTTGTCATTATTGCCCTTACGTCATGTGTCTCTTATTTTCTCCCTAAATTAAACATTGATTTTTCTTTTTATCTGAAAGAGAGAGAGAGAGAAATATGTTTGACTCACTGGTTCATTCCCAAACACCTGCAACAGCCCGGCTTGGCTAGGCCAAAACCAGGAGTCCAGAACTCCATAGAGGCATCCCGTGTGGTTAGCAGGGACCCATTACCTACTGTCTGCCAGAGGGTGCATTCCAGCTTTCTGGAATGGGGCATGGAGCTGAGACTCAAACTAAGCAGCCTGACTTGGGATGTGCTGTCCCAAATAGCATCTGAACCTCTTTACAAGGCACCAACCCCTTTTTGGTTTTCAAACATTCAACATTGGTGTGCCAGAGCTTGGTTGCTTTTGTACTGTTTTATAATCCCAAACTTTCTGGGATGGTCAGCTAGTAATTTTTAAAATCATGTTTAGAATTGCATGCGTTATTTTTAAAGGATTTTTTTTTTTTTTGCTCCAAACTTTTCTTCCTCTCCTTCTGCAACTCCAGCTTTATGTATACAAGATTTCTTAAAAAAAAAAAATTTTTTTTTTAAAGAGATAGAGACAGAGAGGGCTTCCACCTGCTGGTCCCTTCCCTGAATGGCCACAATGATTGTTTGGGCCAGATTTAAGCCAGGGACCAGGGGCTTCAGAGATCCAAGCACTTCGGCCATCTCATTGCTTTCCCAGGCACGTTAGCAGGGAGCTGGGTCAGAGGTGGAGTAACTAAGACTCCAACTATAATCCATATAGGATTCCATCATTGCTGTTAAAGGCTTAACGCATCCTGCCATAACACCAGCCCCTTGATTTCTTTTAAAGGTTTGCTTATTTACTTGAAAGCCGGAATTGTGTATATTTAGAGAGACAGAGAAATACTGAGAGATTTCTGGATATTGTTTCAAGGTGACTTCGCTGAGGTGCCATTTGTTTTTCTCAGTACTTTTTCCTTCCTGTTAGGATGGTTTCTATTGACTTGGCTTCAACTTCAGCAATATTTTTTTCTTTAGTGTCCAGGTTTCTCTTAAATCCACTTAGTACATACTTCATTTTCACTTCTAGAATTTCCGTTTAGATTTTTTAGGGTAGTTTTCTTCCTCTGCTTGGACAGTTTTTTCTGTTCACTTACTATTTTCATTTTGATATCTAAAATTCCTGACCATATTTATAATAGTGATTTCAAAGCTCTCATCTGCTACTAGCAGTTATTGTTATTTCCTCTGGTTCTGAGTCTATTTTCTCTCCCTAATGGCTCTCTCTCTTCTTCATATGGCTGGTAACATTGGACTCTGTGGTGGGAATTGTGGACACACATTGCTGAGAGTCTGAACTGGGGTATGTCCCTTGGAGAGTTTTGAGTTTGTTTTCTTGGGCAGTAAAAACAGGCTCAATTCAATGTTACCAAAGTTTAGATTAGGTTCATTGCGGGTAGATCTAAGGTAGACCATACTATAGGGATAAAGTAGCATAATTCCTAAGGTCAGACTTTTTAAAAAAATATTTATTATTGTTATCTTTTATTGGGAAGTCATATATGCACAGAGGAGGAGAGACAGAAAGATCTTCTATCTGTTGATTCACTCCCCAAGCGGCTGCAACAGCCAGAGCTGCGCCAATCCCGAGCCAGGAGCCAGGAGCCTCTTCCAGGTCTCCCACATGGGTGCAGGGTCCTAAGGCTTTGGGCAGTCCTCGACTGCCTTCCCAGGCCACAAGCAGGGAGCTGGATGGGAAGTGGAGCTGCCGGGATTAGAACTGGCGCCCATGGGATCCTGGCGCGTGCATAAGCAAGGACTTTATCAGTGTCGGGTACAAGGTTGGACTTTCTAAGTTTTAGTTTAATCAAACCAGGAGATTCATTCAGCAAGACCTTAATATGCTGCTTGCTTGATCAGAACAGGTGCAATGGCTCAATTGGCTAATCCTTCCCCTTCAAGTGCTGAGATCCCATATGGGCCCCAGTTCATGTCCTGGCTGCCACACTTCCCATCCAGCTCCCTGCTTGTGACCTGGGAAAGCAGCAGAGGATAGCCCAAATCCTTGGGACCCTGCACCCACGTGGGAGACCCGGAGGAAGCCCCTGGCTCCTGGCCCCTGGCTTCAGACTGGCCCAGTTCCAGTCCTTATGGTCAATGGGAAGATCTTTCTTTGTCTCTCTTCTCTCTGTAAATCTGCCTTTCCAAATAAATACAAATCTTAACCAAGAAAATATAGATGAATAAAGAGCAGGTGTCATGACTTGCAGAGTCTCCATCTAGTTCATGGCCCAGGGCAGTGCTACCTGTCAGGCATCGTGGAACTCTGGCAAGGTGTCTGGGGGATACCTCTGCAGCTTCCTGGTCTGGGCAGCTCTGACTCCCAGCCAGGCAAATCTCAGCTCCTTAGCACTCTCTATCGGTGACTCGGAGTCCTGCACTCAGTGCAGTCCTGGGCTTTCTGTGTAAACTCAACTTCCCTCTGCCGTGGTTTGTAAGGGATGCAGGCTAAACACTCTGGTATATTTTGCTCCTGCCAAGGATGGGGCTCTTTGATGTCCAAAGCCTTCAGTCAACTTCTATGAGCATTTTAATCTAGCTTTATAGCTGTTTACAGTGGGAGGTAAGTTTATTACTAGTTGTTCAGTCATGACTGGAATGCAAGAAAACTCTGAAACTTAAAAGGAGGGAGGGAAAGACAGCATGCCGGGGAGCCTTAATCCAAGTCATGCATCTGAGGCCATGGGCGTCTGAGATTCCAAGTTTCAGCTGCCAGCAGCTGGGCCGCTTGGATCTACCCACTCAGTTCTGTCTAATGTGGCATCAGGATGGGAACCAAAAAGATCTTCCAGCTCCAGCCACAATGGTGTCTTATATCAGACTCACCCACCTGCCAAGAACAGCTGTAAAAATTAGACAAAACATGGACAACAGCTTTGTGAAGGCCTTGGAGAACAGCTTCTTTAGGAAGGAACACCCTTCTCCCGGTAGCCGGGGGAGGGGACACATCAAGAGGGGCATACGGACCAAGCAGAAAACATTGCTCGTGCTAGACTGAGGACACAGGGTTGGAGTTCAGGGTTACCAAAGACGCTGGAAGGTAAGAGCAAACATTACAGAAAAGAGGAAGTGACAGAGAAGCAGCCCAGCTACCGCACACACACCTCTCAACTCACTGCCCTACTTTTAAGCAGCAGCTTGAAGATTGAAGAACTGAGCAGATTCTAGAAGCCACCACGTACTGGGGAGATAGATGGGAATTCAAGTTCTTTTAAGGAGGAGAGGTCTTGGCAAACACCTAGATTTCTACCCAAGTTCCCAGAGGGGTCACACCCCAGGAAAGTGTAAGAGTTATGCCCCAGGGTACAAGTGAAGTGCATTAGCCGGTACACAGCCTGAAACCAAGTGCACTCAGATGGGGTTTATTGAGGACGTTGAAGCCATAGGGCACAGGGTGGGCAGGGACTAAGAGAACCCTCATGGAGCTGTGGGCAGGTGGGTCACTTTATTCAGGCAGTGGCAGCACAGGTGACAGTAACACAACAGCAGCAACAGCCCCCAAGGGAGGCTCCTTTCACACAGGGTTACACAATCATGGCCATTGGCCAAGGAGCTACCCAGTAGGGAATACATCATCCTCACGGGGCTTGCAGACCCAGCGTATCCCAATGTATCCGTCACTGGGATTTACTCAGTTGTCATGGAAGTCCAGATAAGAAGACACAGCAGTATGAATTCTTAGCACTATTAATCAGTCTGCTTACCTGGATTTTCTTCAATGTGCCACGAGATAGCTCAATCTTGTTTTTCTGGATAAGAGTAACATCATCCGGATTCTTTCCAGTTTTATATTCAGCATGAGTCAAGTTAAAAAAACAAAAACAGGACAAATACCAAGAGAAAAAGCAGGCGATGGGAAAAGATCCACAGATGTTTCAGAAGTGAGTGATTTCAAATAGTCATAATTAACATGCTCAAGAAAATGGGGGTGGAGGAAGAATAAACTAGAGGACAGGTAGATAATTTTTAAATCCTGGGATCTATACAAATCAGAATAAATGGACATATGGAACTAACAACAATATCTAAACGTAAGAACTCTGGGCCCGGTGCGGTGGCCTAGTGGCTAAAGTCCTCACCTTGAATGTGCCAGGATCCCATATGGGTGCCGGTTCTAATCCCAGCAGCTCCACTTTCCATCTAGTTCCCAACTTGTGGCCTGGGAAGGCAGTCGAGGACAGCCCAAATCCTTGTGACCCTGCACCTGCATGGGAGACCTGGAGGAAGTTCCTGGCTCCTGGCTTCGGATTGGCACAGCATCGGCCGTTACAGTCACTTGGGGAGTGAATCATTGCACAGAAGATCTCTCTCTCTGTCTCTCCTCTTCTCTGTGTATCTGACTTTGCAATAAAAAGTAAATAAATCTTAAAAAAAAAAAAAAGAACTGCCAATATATATGGCAGGTAGGTGAGGCTTACGGATGGAAACAGGACAGGTGACGCAAGAGGGCGTGAGAGAGCCCTGTGGGTCAGAATTCTGCACTAGCCATGGCTGCTTCTATTTCCAGGTCTTCACCTGTGGCTCCTCTCCTCTCCAAAGGACTAATACGGCGGTCACCAACAGCCCTGAAGGAGACAAACAAACTCTCGGGAGGCCATTCAAAGCATAACTGTCACGGGGCTGCTTTGGTGGCACAACATGTTAAGCTTCCACCTCAGACTCCAGCCTCTCTTATCAGAGAACCAGTTAGGGTAGCAGCCACCCACTTTCCAGTCCAGTGCTTTACTAACGGACCTGAGAAGGCAGTAGAAAATGACTTAGGTATGTGGGCCCCTGCCATCCACATGCGAGACCCAGACAGTGTTCCTGACTCCTGGTTTGGGCCTGGCCCAACCGTGCCGCTGAGGCCAGTTGGGGGGTGGGACATCTCTCTCTCTCCTTCTCTCTTTCTCTCTCCCTGTATATATGTCACTCTGCATGTCAAACAAACAAAATAAACATTTAAAAAGGATAACACCTAAAAAAATCCTATGTAGGATGAATATAAAGGGAACCATATGCAGACACATTATAGTTGAACCATTAAAAACAAAGAAGAAAAAAATCTTACAAATTGTCCAAGTAGGATAAATGGGCACATTACGTTCAGTGGAGCCATTATAAGACTGTCAGCTCTCTTGGATGGAATCTGTGGACTGTGGAACGACATCTGTAAATGCGAGACAGAAAAACCCTGTAAACACAGATGAGTTTACCCAGTGAAAACATTCCTCAAAATGATGTCAAGTCAAAGATACTTCTGACAAACCAAGGCTGTTTGTCACCAGACCTTCGTTGCAGGCAATTCCAAAGGAAACAAAAGACAGAACGAATAACATGGAGAAACGATCATGAGGATTGACTATTTAAAGTGACAACGCATTCTTTTGTAATAATACACCACGTTACTCACAGCATGTCTCAGTGGTAGACAGTACTGTCTCGGATGTGACTCAGCCACCCCTCCCCCAGCCATGCTAGACCACCCAGAAGTGAGGCCCTCTCCCGCGGGCTCCCTCAGGCTCCAGGGCTTCACCTGCGGCTCCTCTCCTCTCCCAAAGCGACGGGAGAAAACCCCGAACCACACACGTGCTTCACGCAGCAGGGGCTTGTGTCTGTCATCTGTGTCACTGTGCCCTCTTGCAGCACGGTCAGACCTTGCGTGGGTAAGGCGGTCCTCGGGCTGCAGTTCCAAGGGGGCAGGTCTGCTGCCCTGCAGCCTGGCCAGGGCAGCTGAAGGTCGCCCTCAGAGGCCATGCTGGCTGAGGTTGGGTAGGTCTCTGAGCCACACCTTGGTACCCTGCATTGCTGGACCTCAACCACAAGCCATACGGCAGGGGAACTCAGCTCTCAGAGTCTGCGCAAAATGGGTGGCCAGGGCACAGAGCAAGTGCAGGGGAGACAGGGACTGAGGTGAACACCGAGGTTGCTTCCTCAATGATCCAAGAGTTCACCAGGAGCTAGCAGATAAATGCAGAAGCAACCTGGGCCTCTTAGCAAGCCAGAAACCAGGTAAGGTAAGCATTCATGCCTCTCTGGCCCATCTCCTTAACAGGCAAGAGTCCTGTCCACAGCTTCCCTATCTCCTTCCCTAATCTCCGGTTATCACCAGCCCTTGGTCTCAGGACTCCTGGCCTCCTTAGGACCACACCGCCACCTTGCTGGCAGCTCCAGGCAGTTTCCAACTAAAGTGTAGCTAGCCTGCTGGAGCGCAGCGACTTTGACTGTGTCCCGTGGTGGGCTCCATGCGCCATCTGGTGGCCATCCTCATTTGTGCAGACAGTTCTCCAGCAAGACCACAGGAGTGTTTGCCCTGGGATGAAGTACGGAATCACCTGGCTTCTAGCTGCAGGGCAATTGTCAGGATGAGAGCGCTGCTTGCCCTCAGGACCGATGCCACCAATGATAGTGTCAGCTTGATAAGGCCATCTTCCCATCCTCACCACTGTGGGTGACACCCTCTTCAACCAGGAACTCATACTGTGCAAGCTGTGTCTACTTCATGGGGGCTCACATTCCTGCATGGGGGCAGAGGTACACATCTTCCTGATTCCAGGGCCTCAGCTGGGACCTGGCTGGTTCAGGGTAAGGAATAAGATCAGATTCTGGTCCAAAATCAACATCAGGTTCTAGGTCACAGTTGGTAATGGCAGAATCACAGTACAAGGGCAGAACTTCCTCCTTGTCATAGGAGAGGCCAGATCTACCAGCTTGCTCTGTATGTGGCTCTCTCAACATGTGCACGCATGTGCACACACGTGTATCTGTAAATCCTGGGTAAGGGCCCACTGAACAGGAGCCATGCCTTAGCTGAGAACTTTGTTTTTCAAGCTCTAGAGGTATAGAAACCACCAACCTTCTCCCAGAGTTATGCTAATATTTGAGGTGTGAGAAAATGGTGAAAGCAATAGAAAAGAAACTGTCAATACTAAAGGCTAACACATGAAGAGTGACATCATGGAAGCTGTGGCCTGGAACTCAGCCATACTCTTTCCTGGTCAGGGATAGCGTGTGATTCTGCATGATGCGGCTGTGCTAGACCCTGAGTGATGTGGGTGAGTCATCTAGCAGGGCTTCCAGAAGAAGGAGCACCTGTCCTTGTGGCAGATCAGAGCTCTTGCCCAGCATCCCGCGGGGACAGAGGACAGAGCAAACAGGGCAGACTCAGGCGATGAAGTCTTCTCAAGTGACAGGGGGAGGGGTCGGAGCTACAAGCAGAGCTGACACCAGCAGGCTGGAGGGTGTCACAGGAGAGCTGGGGTCTTTGAGACAATGGGAGCTGGCCTCAAAGACCCCACTGGGGACTTGGGTTCCTGGTATTACGTGGTGGTAGTTTCAAGTTAGGACAGGCTGCTGCCAGCCCACATGGCAATTCCTACAATTTAGCAAAAGACGCATACTTTTTCACTTCCATTTGTTTCTATTTGCCAGGAGAATGATATGATGAATATGCAAATAAGCAATGTCTGGGACAGGCATGAACCCCAGGGCACACGCTCGGCTCACTCGTGGGTGGACTCATGGACACCAGCCTGGCTCCAAAAAGGGACATCTGTTGCCTCACACACTTGTCGCTACGTGCATTCATTTAAAAATAGGAGGGGAAGTGAGGCAGTGGGAGAGGAAGGGTGGCGCCAGGAGAATTCATGCTGAAGCTGTCATTAAGTGGGTGGTTACCTTACAAGGCAAGGAGTCTGCAATTGAGGAAAAGAGGTGTTGCAATGAGAATTCCGTGTCAGCTGGAACCCCAGAAGGACAGATGTGTCTGGGGGCAGTCACTGCTTTTAGTGAGGACAAGTGGGGCCTCATTCCAAAATTGGATTTCAGCGTGGGAGTCAGAGTGTTCCGAATGATGGCGGCGTGAAGGCACACAGCCCTTCCTATTTTGCCACCTCATTAATTTTTCCTTAACTATTCTTTGGCTAAGAAAACAGAGAGATGATCTGTTATATATGTGATACACTCGGACAGAACTGAGAGCAGAACTGGTGCAGAATGTCACAGGCCCAGGGCAAAGGACCACCAAGAACTGTCATGGTTGAGCAAGGTGGGTCTCTCACAGGTGATTTTGGGAATCCACTGGCAGTGGAAATTTCAGATCCTTCAAGAGACAACTTGTAGATTGGGCAGCCTAACAACTTGTACCCATGCACTTGCCTCCAGCATTCCTTACTTCTGCCCCTTTGGCCAGCAGGCTACATGAACCTCTGTCTCATCTTTGGCACTTGATCCTGTCCATTCACTTCTTCCAGTCAGCAGTCAGCATATGGAGGCAGCTAAGGGCTAGAGTGCCAAAGCAGAGAGACTCTCCATTCCTTCTTCTCCTGTTTCCTTTTTCTCTTAAAGATGCATTTATGGACCCAGTGTGAAGACTTGGCAGCTAAATTCTCATCTTGCATGCATTGGGATCCCCTATGGGCACTGGTTCATATCCTGGCTGCTCCACTTCCCATTCAGCTCCCTAGCTGTGGCCTGGGAAAGCAGTACAGGACAGCCCAAAGCTTTGGCATCCTGCACCCGTGTGGGAGACCAGAGGAAGAGGCTCCTGGCTTTGGATTGGCTCAGTTCTGTCTGTTGTGGCTACTTGAGGAGTGAATCAGCAGACAGAAGATCTTCCTCTCTGGAAGAAGCTCCTGGCTCTAACCTGGTATAGCACTGGCTATTGATGCTATCCGAGGAGTGAGACAATGGGTAGACGAAATCTCTCTCTGTCTTTTCTCTGCATAACTCTGACTTTCAAATAACTAAATCTTTTTTTTAATAGTCATGTTCAAACCTTTTTGTGTGTCTCATGAAGTCTCAGGTGACCTGCCTCTGGGACACCTGAAGCTTTACCTGTTGATACCTCCCCAGCTTTACTCTCTGCTCCCTGATGTTTTGACAATGCCCGAAGCACTATTATCCCTGCAAATCCGACTGTCTGAGTAGCAGCAGAAGTCCAACACCCAACAGTTGTCCTCAGGCTTCATTCCCACCCAGCCCCGTTATGGGTGTAGAGCTGAGAGGGATAAAGGAGAGGGAGGTGCTATTGTGTGCATTAACACAAGCAGGGTTCATAAGCAACACCCTTAGCCGACTCCTGGGCTTCTCCGAGCACTTGCAACAGTCCAGTGCTTCATGCGCGGGGTAGTGGGGCGGTGCTAAAGTTGAAGTCTCTAGGCTGTGTGAAGCCTGCCTCAGGCCTGCTGGGTAATTACACCCCTCGAAGAGTCTGGGATGTTTTACGGGCAGCACAGCCTGTGCCGCCTCTGTCGTTGCGGGTGGCGGAGGTCCACTGGGGAGACAGCTGGGAGGGAACTGGCAGCTATTCTAGCAGCCTGACTTGGTTTGCATCGAACACGTAGGTTCAAGGGTTGCGGAGGAAGGACAGCCTCTAGGGGTGCCTTTGACCTTGCCCATGACTGGACCCACAGGCTGCTCAGAATTCTGTCAGATTCTTTTCCTTCTCTGGCGCTTAGCCGTAGCCTGAGAACCAGACTACCAGTTGGACAGACGCTGCTGCTTGCAGCATCAGGGCCTCCACTAGGTGGCCCCACTCAAAGCACACCTCCCAGGCCCTGGAGCGGATCGGAACTGGGAAACACCAGTCTTTCCTTAGTCCCCAGAGAAAGCTGTGTTGGGTTTCTGGCTGCTCCAAGGTGCAGTGGACGGCTCTGTGCTGAAGATGCTGAAAGGCTCAGATAGACGCTGACCTGCACAATGCCCTGGTCTGGGGAGCCCTGTTCTGGAAAATTTCCTGGCAGGTCATGTCCTCGTAATCTCTACCAAGACCTGCAGTTGCCAAGTGGTTGCCAGGGTTTGCAAGAGTCTTCAGCAGACAGGGAAACCTCAGTGATAAACATGGAGCAGACCCTCTCCCCTCTCCCAGGACAAACAGGGCCAGGGCAGGCTGAGGAGGCCCTGTTGAGGGCAAAGGGCCGTACCCCACTTACATTCCCATTCTTGCGGTTTTACCTGTTGATTCAATACAGATGCTTCCCCTTTCAACTCCTGGGGGGTCTCCAGATATTTCTCCAAGCACAGATGAGTCTGTGTTGGTTCAAAAAGCACTGGCCAGGGATGTTGCCTAGGGGTAGAATGAAGACGAAGTTACAATATCCTGGCTATGCCGAGGCCAAAGATCATAGGCAGTACCTGGTCTTTAGTCTATAAGACTGGGCCATTTTCTAAATCTCAGACACATAGTATCTATCAATAGCTTTCAGCAGCTGGGAGGAGATAGGTCTTTCTCCCCCAGACAAGGCAGGCCTCCGTTCTTTTTCCCCACTAAATAGAGCCTCTCCGACATGCATGGATCTGGAATTACCAGTGATCAAAAAATGTTTGTTGAGTGAGTGCATGAATAAAACCGTTATGAAGATTTGGGGGAGTAGCTTTGTTCAGACAATGGACTGGGGGGAGAAGGGGTGTGAATTTAACAAATTTGGATGTATGGCTATGCAGGAATGAGTGTGAGTGACACACACTGATGGATTCAGCGAGCTCTATCAGAAGAGTCTGGGGCCTCTGCTCATTTAAGCAGTTTTTTCTCACTGTTTTCTGTCTAGGCTGTAGATGCCAGTCCCGTTCTAGAGCTGGAGTCGCTGTGATGAACAGGCAGTGTGACTCCATCCACGAGGAGCAGTGCGGCCATGGTAGAAACTACCTCAGGTCAGGCCCAGAGAAGGCTCCTACAAGAACTAGTCATTGTGGGATGTGGTATCCAGGTGGGATAAATAACACACTCAAAGGTACGCGGCCTGAAAGTGCCAGAAGGAGCTAGAGTGTTAGTTTGAAGCTGCCCATGATGAAAAAGTACATCAAGACTGGGGAAAGGAAGCCGTGGTGGGATTTGGGAGGACTGAGGCAGAGGAACACCTTTGAGGTTAATAGATGGAAATGGCATGATCAAAACAAACAAAATATTTTAAAAGAGCTATTTATGTATTTGCGTTACTGAGATAGAAGAGGAGCAAGCAAGAGAGAGAGACGTACATAGATCTTCCATTCACAGTTTCACATTCCAGATGGCTACAATGTCCAGGGATGGGCCAGGTCAGAGCCAGGAGCCAGGAGCTTCATCCGGGCCTTCCATATGGGTGGCAGGGACACAACTTCTTGGGCCATTTTCTGCTGCTTTCCAGGGACCTGGATCAGAAGTGGAGAAGCCAGGATTTGAACTGGAGCACATAAGGGAATGCCAACATTGCAAGCGGTGACGTAATGTGCTATGCTACAATGCCAGCCCAAAGAACCCTGTTGTCAAGATAACCTGCCTGCAGAGTGGGGCTGAGTGGAAGCAGTGGGTCTTATCCAGGTGAGAAGCGGTACCATCCTGAGTTTGGCATGTGAGAGCAAAGATGGAGAGAAAGAAGAGGGTGGAGAGTTACCCTCCAGGTAAGAGCTCCAATATGAGCATGCACTGGGGGTGGGGTGGTGGGAAGCAGTTGGGAGACGGCCATTTTATTTCTTGAGGAATAGAAAATGCATAAACAGAAGTTAGGGTGGTATGGGGTGAGCTATGCAGAGATGTTTGTTTTTGTCAAACCTGTCGTTGGACTTGCCCCAAAAGTTGTAGCAGGGGAATTCCCACACAAGACTTTTCCAAGTTGTCCTGTGATGGGGGCCAGTTGGGATTCCAGAGGAAGGAGCACCAAATGTGGGAGTGACCAGCTAAACGCTTTTATTAAGGGAACTTTCATACAGAGAAAACTGCAAAAAGACAAGGGGTAACCTCCCTCGGTACATCTGCCATCTGGGGGTCTACAAGAGCACGGGTGAATTTGTCTCAGCGTTGGAGATGACTTCTTTCAGTGTTTTGGGCAACAACTTAAATGCCTCCATCATGCCTGGGGGATCAAGGCCACAGCTTGGGTTCAAAACTGCAGAGAAAAACAAGCACCTTGCTGAGTCACTTTGTATCTGTCAGCCAGGAAAACCATGGAGGAAGCTGGGAAATGCTACAGGAGATGAACGTGCTTACCCAGTCGTCCCAAAGACAAGGCTGGGATTACGGGTCTGATGTGGTCCTGGCTAGAGATGTACTACTGGGTTCCCACATGTTCAGCCTCAGTTGAGGGCATTAGAGAATGTTGAGTTAGTTGACTGGTGGTCCCCAAAAGACACATTCTCCATCCAAACGTTGGACCCTGTGAATGTGTTCTTTCAGGAAAAAAAAAAAAATTGGAAAAAGACACAGGTCATAAGATGGGCTCATCCCAGACCAGGTGGGCAGCCCTGAACCAAGTGCCAAGTATGCATGTATGCATGTGTGTTTCTATCTGTTCATTTAAGAAACTGAAGAGAAGTCACAAGGAGGCAGCCATGTGAAGCTGGAAGCTAAGATTAGTGGATTTCAGCAGACGCCAAAGAAGCTGGAGGAGGAGAGGAAGGATTCTGTCTTTGGAGGTTTTGACTTTTTGGGTTCCAGAACTGAAAGAGTACACTTACCTGGTTATATTTGTATAACCCTCATTCAAGGGAGAGGGATTCGATTGAGTCAGGCACTTCCATAGGGATTGTAGGTGTCTGAAAGTATGTCTTCTTTCTTCTTAATTTATTTTTATTTTACTTGGAACTGTCACAGAGAGAGGGAAGGAGAAATAGAGATCTTCCATCCGTTGGTTCACTCCCCAAATGGTTGTGACAGCCAAAAACGGGCTGGTCTGAAGCAGAAGCTTCCTGCAGGTCCCCTGCGTTGATGCAGGGGCCCAAGGCCTTGAGCCTTCCTTTGCTGCTTTCCTAGGCCATTGGTAGAGAACTGGATCAGAAGTGGAGCAACTGGGACCAGAACTGGTGTCCATATGCATTGCAGGTGGAGGATTAGCTTGCTTTGCCACCACACAGGCTCCTGAAAGGGTATCTTAACTGCTGTGCCCAAAGCCTGACCCATTTCTGTGATTTTTTTTTTTTTAATGTGCCCAGCTTGTTGCAACTGGTTACAGAAGCTGTAGTGGCGGGCAGGTTTGAGCTTTGAGGAACCCACAACCTTCACAGAGCACTAGAAAGCAGTTTAGGCAGAGGTGACCAGAGAGGGTGGTAGTGAGGGCGAACCAAGGAAGGCGGTGGTCCCTGCTGGGTGTCAAACTCTGTTGTGGAGGGCCTTGGCCAATGTGAACTGAAGAAAGGCCGTAGAGGGTGGACGTGGCCCAGAGCTTGCTGAGACATGCTTGGGGTGGTAGTTGGGCAGTTTGAGAGGTGACTGCAGGGTCTGGGGCGGAAGCTGAGGTAAGGACAGAAGGCTCCGGCGTTTTGCTGTGAAGGAGAAGGAGGCAGCACCTAAGGCTTGGTGGGTCAGAGGAGGGTTGCTTTCCACCCCAGGCTCACAGGAAAGAGCCAGCAGCAGTGCCAGCTCCTGAGAAGGGGAAGGGGCTGGGAAGGACTGGGCAGCCTGGGGGCGGCTTCTGCGCCCCCCGGGTTAGAGCAGACACCAGCTGAGTGTTAGCTGTGGCATGCCGCTGATGCAGGCAGGAACGGCAGCTGTTCCCTGTGTGTGGTGTGTATTTCTGCCTGCCCAACTGTGCCATGGGGAATATCCACGCCGGGTCTGGGCTCGGCTCCCTGATGAGATTCTCAGGCCGGGTTTCCCCTCATTCATGAGGAGGCAGGTTCACCGAGCAGGCGTGGGAACGGGTCTGGCCGCCAGGGCCTGCGGAGGTTCGGGCATCGCTGCCTTGAGCTCCTGCCCAGCCTGCACCGGCTGGACCAGGCGTCGGGAAAGGGTTTGGGCTAAGCAAAGGTCGGCGCGGAGCAGGCTGCCGGTTGTTGAGGCCGCTTCAGTATGTAGCAGCTTCTGGCTCAACACCCAGGCCCGCTGAGCAGTGTCTCAGCCTCAGCCCGGGCCGGTCTCCCTTTCCCCTGTCCTGATCTTCTTTCTCCACAAGTCTGACCCTGGTCACCCTGGTCCCCTGGAACCTGGTGGTGGTGGGGAAGGGGCCCTTGTACCCGGCAGGGGTCCCGCCGAGGAAATGGGCACGAGCTGAGGGGAGCCCGCGGACAACCAGAGACGCCCTCGCGGCGCCGGGCCGGGCGTGTCCCTCTCCAGGTTTCAGGGGCCGGCCGCGTCCCACAGGTGGGCGCGCCTGAGGAGGGCCGGCGGGCGGCGTACGTGCGGCGCGCGGCGGGCGGCATGAAGGGCGCGCGCCGCCGGCTGCAGCTCGCCCGCCCGAGGCCGCCGCGCCCCGCCCCGCGCCCCGCCCGGCGGCCCGGCCTTCCCGGCGGCGGCGACCCCCGCGCCAGCTCCGGAGCGGCGGGGCCAGCGGGCGGGCCGACTCGGGGGCGGGAGGTGTGGACGTGGCAGCGGCTCAAGCGGGCGGAGCCGGCCCCGGAGGGAGGCGGAGCCCCAGAGGGGGAGGCGCCGAGCGGGCCGGGCACCGCCGCAGGAGCTTCTGGAAACGCCGGGAGCGGCGCGTGTCCAGGTGAGCAAGCCGCCTGCTGGGCAGCCGGGCCAGCGGCGGGGACCGGGCGAGCCGGCGTCTCTGGGGTGCATTTTGCTCCCCCCACCCACTCTTGTGGGGCGCCGGGTCGGAATCAGGGGTTGGCGCCACCCGCCATCCGCAGCGAGGTCCGTGGCACAGCCCTGCGCCCTTCGCCCGGCTCCGCGCACCCTGGGTTCCTGTCCCGCCCGCGGCCCTTTCCCGACTTCTTGGGCGGCGGGGTTAGCTGCGTCCTTCCTGCCGGTCGGGCCGGGTGGGGCCATGTCAGGCTCCCGGAGAGGGGCCGGCCTGACCCCATCGGCCTCCGCAGTTAGAGGCGGGAGCGAGGGAGGCTGGGGCAGCCCGGGCACGTCCGCCTGTCCCTGGGGGGTGGCTTGACGTGAGCTCCTGAGGAGAGGCCGAGAGAGTCCCTGGTGCCCTTGGATAAGCTGCTGGCTCAGGGCATCGGCTCTCCCCTCCAGCCAACCTTTTGCGTCCCGCATGCCGAGTCTTCACTGCCTGGAGACTTGTGATAATTGGTTAACTAATTCAGCGAAGGAGGCTTCTGTGTGCCAGAAATTGCCAGAAGTTGCTGTTCCCAGTAGGGCTGTGGACTGGAAGATGAGCAAATGCAGATACAGAGCCAAGTGGTGCGTGCCGTTCTGCAGGGAGCACAGGTTGTGGGCTCCTGGGAGAAGACTGGGTGTGTCAGACTGGAGGGCTTCCTGGGGGAGGTGACTTGTGAGCTGCAGAAGGATTGGGGGTAGCCTGGACAGATCAACAACCCATCTGAATGGGAGCCAACCTGGGTGGTCTCAGTCTTTGGTGGCACTTTAGTGGAAGTGAGGAGATGGGGAAGGGGCACTTCAGGGGCTTCCTGCTCAGGATCTTGTCCACAAGAGCCTGAAGGGGCGATTGCTCGGAACCCTTTCTTCCTCAGATACTGCATCTGAGGGGGTTCCCTGGACTCTGTACCCTGAAGGTGAAGTAGTACAGTGGAGACTGTTGTCTTTGACTCCAGTGACACTTGGGCTTCTCGATGCAGACCACCAGGAGCCTGGCAGGCCTGGCCCTTGGCAGGGAAATCACAGCCCTAAGAGCAGAAATTGGGGGGCATCACTCTGTAAGTGGCCCAGTTTGGCAGAGACCCTCATCCACCCATGAATTGCCAGGGTGTTCTGCCAGCTGCTGCTTGTTGTCAGCCAGTATCCCATCGGAGGCAGCAGAGTCCCTGATTCCATTCTGTGTTGAAGGAACCAGGATTTCCTTTGACTTGGGGTTCAGCTGGTGCCACGGTTGACCGGGATGCTGGCTCTTGCTTCTCCGGGGCCAGACTCTATTGATTTCTTCCCCTTTGAGGGGAGAGTGAGCTTTGCATTCCTCTCTCCTGAACCTGTCCTGTTCTCACATGGCTGGGCATGTCCATTGTGGCCCTGCCATTGAAGTCATGTGGTGAGGAAGGGGTGAGTTGCCTGGGGGCCTGCTGTTAAAAGTGCTGTCCTCAAGGGTCACTCTCATCCTCGGAGGGCCTGCCAGGCTCACCCAGTGACAGCTACACTGGAGCGTTGTCTGATTTGTGATAGGCCCCGCCATCCTGACACAGGCTCTGCAGTGGGGTGCCCGAGGAAGACCTTGCTTCACGGTTGGCTTAGTCTGGCCATGGCTGAGCACTGTTCACTCCTGCCTAGAGGGTGCCTGGGGCTGCTATGAGGGAGGAGGAAGGGAAGGTGGCTTCTTGCCCGTGGGGCGCTCATAATCTGAGATTATAGCTTTATCCAGGTGGCTGTCTGTGTGCCAGGGGAGGAGCCCAGCATGTGGGTGCCCATCAAAGCAAGGGACTGCATGGGTGCAGCTCTGAGGAATGAGTGGATTGGGGCACTTAGGGTCTTCTCATTTCCTGGCAAAGCCTCCCTTTTGAGTTCTGTCCTCCCACGTCCTTGGGAGGGGTCTGAGAAAGCCTGCGAGGCCTTGGCTGATTTGTGGCCACGCTGGCTGATAGTGTGCCGAGGCCTGGAGGGTGTGTCCCTGGCTCCCAGGATCTGTCGAGATTTTAATCTTATACAGATGGAGATTGGCAGGAAATGCTGGGATGTAGGCACACGCAATCCCAGCAGAGTGCTGGAGTGAGAGCTAAGTTTACAGAAAGTTACTGCATCTGGCAGTTTGTCCTTTTGAAGTGCCCTAAAGTGGGATCCCAGCCTCGCGGAGTAAAAAGGGCTAAGTCCTGTGGTTGTGGTTTTTGTGTTGGGACATGGGGTAAGGGATAGACAGTCTTATTCTCAGAGCAGAGAGGAGCTGGTGTTGTGGCATAGTGTATGAAGCTGTTATAGTTGTGTCCCAGTTGTTCCACTTTTGATCCTCCTCCATGCTAATGGCATGGGAAAGCAGCACATAAGCCAAATATCCAGGCCTCTGCCACCCACATGGGAAACCCTGAAGGAGCTCCTGGCTCCTGGCTTCAGCCTGGCCCAGTGCTGGCCCATTGCAGCATCTAGAGAATGAACCAGTAGATGGAAGATCCCTGTCTCTCCGTCTCTGTAGCTCTGACTTTCAAAATGAATTTTTTAAAAAGAGCAGAGAGGAATGAAAAGTCTGGAGTAGCCATGCTGGAGCCCATGCAAAGAGCTTTTGTTGGCTTGATGTCGTTGCAGGGCCGAGGATTAAGTGTTTGGATGTGTGTGCTCCAGCTCGGATAGGCCCTGTCTGAGCCTGGTCACAGGCTGACGCCTGCCCCAGACCTCTCAAGAGGTGCTTGGTAGAGCCTTTGCTGTACCTGGCACGTCTGTGGACCAGAATGAGGCAGAGCCAGAGGCTCGGTACTTGTAGGAGCCTGGAACAGCAGCAGGTCAGAGGCGCAGAAATGCCTGAGACTCCAGAATGTTGGCCCAACCCCCTGCCTTTTGCAAGAGGACTTTCTTGGTGGACTTTAGGGTGATTGGCCAGTTCCAGGGTTATCTGACAATGTGTGTGGCGTGTTGCACCTACCTCGTCTCTGGAATTAAATGCTTTGTGTCTCCTGCCACTGCTGGGACACGGAGGTTGTCCAATTTCTGCTTTATTCTTGGTTCTTGCATCTGTACTGTTTGTTCCTATGGAACCTGTTCCTCACCCAGGGATTGCTGACTTGGGGTGGACAGCTGGCCACCTTAGGAACACTACTCTGCTGCTGCCTTGAGCAATCATGCCTAGACATACATTGTGCCTGGTGCCAAGCTACCTGTTAACACCTTTTACTCTCATTCAGTCTGTACAGTAATTACCTCCACTAGAGAAGGTGACAAAACCTGGAGGTGAAGTTGGATCTTGAATTTAGCTCTGAATCTTTCTGAATCCAGGGTGGGTGTGCCTGTCAGTTTGGTTGCATTGCCTTGTCCTGAGCTGGGCAGACTGGCTGGTGTTGAGTGCTGTGATGCCAGGGTGGGAGCAAGTGTCTTTCAGAGCCCAGAACACCGTGGTGATGTTTTCCGGGTCCAGTGTGCTCCCTTCCCTCTGTTAGGATGCAAAGAAGTCATTGTGAATCTCTGAACTAACCCGTGATGAGGTTGTTAACCTGGGCAGGCATGCTCTTCTAGTGCCACCTGTGACTCCCCCGTTTGGAAGGCCCATGCGTGACAGGTGACAGATACTACTGAGTAAGATTGGATGGCAGCAGAGGGTGTTTGTGGGTCTGAGTTTTGGTCCTGCTGTTGATTTGTTGTCAGGTGTGCAGAATACTCACTCAGCCTCCTTTTTCCCTTTTGTGTATCTACCTACACAGTACGCCTCTTCTCTGGGATTTCGCTGTCTGCAGATCCAGATACATACACTCAGGAAGTTCCAGAAAGAACTGATATAGGTGTTTTAGATGCTTTGGTGTTCTAAGGAATGTGATGCCATCTTGTGCCATCTTCCAGGTCATGAGTCACCTGCAGCATATGCATGCTGTTTACACTTCACACTGTTTCAGTCATCAGATTCCACTGCCATGGTATTGTGGTACTTAATGTTCAAGTGAATCTTGTTTGACTTCATTACGGCCCCAAAGTACACAAATAGTGATGCTGGTACTTTTATTACAACATGTTATTGTAATTGTTCTTCATTATATGAGTTATATGAGTTCTGCTTCTCTTTTACTGTGTGCCTGACAAATTAGATTTTATTGTAAGTATGTACAAACAGGATAAAACATAGTATGTGTAGGCTGTGGCACTGTCTGTGGTTTCAGGCATCCTCTAGGTGCTTTGGGACATGCCCGATGGATGAGGAAGGACTGACTACTGCATCAGACATAGAGGTAATGATCCAGCTTACAGGGCTTTGGTGAGAATTAGATGGTAGAAATGAAAGCTTCTTGGATACATCAATTGTGGGTATCTTAGCAGGAAACAGCCTGAGGCAGAACTTAAGTGTTTGATGCTTTACGGGGAAGTGTAATTGTAGGACAGCCAGGGTGAGGTAAGAGAAGTGAGGTGTAGGAGAACGAGAGGCAGACGGAGGGTGGAGTGTTATCAAGCTGACCTGTCCGTGCAGGAGGCCCTGGTGCCCAGCCTTGTGGGATCATGTTGTGCTGTTGCCGTGGAAACTCCATGCTTCAGAGCAGTGCATTGTGGGCAGCTCAGAAAAAGAAGTTATTCTCTTGCCTCCTCTGTCTTGCTTCCTTCACTGGCTGGCCTTGCCTCATGAGGAGTTAAATTCTTCCTCCACCCGCTCCTCAGTGGTGCCCGTCTCTGGCCACTGGACAGGCTAGGCAGGTACTTCTTGGGAGTCCAGAAGTAGTGGGTGGAGCTTGCACAATCTCCTCACTGAGCTGGAAGGGGTGGGGTCCAGGAGACAGGTGAATTCCAGATGGCAGTCAGGCCCATGGCCCATGTTGGCATTCAGACTGTGTCCTCTCGGTTCTCACCCAGGCTGCCACAGTGCTGCCAAGAATGCGACGGTGGCTTTTGCACGTTGATTTCCACAGGCTTCTGTGCCACTTAGTTGTGTCATCCCTGACGTAGGACACTGGTTTGATGGTTCCTGATTGGGGAAGTGGAGGTCATCACGTCTAGATTTCATTAGCTTCTTGGTGAAGGAGAATTTTTTTTTAACATCAAGTGGAAAAACAAAAGCAGGAATGGTGAGACCTGGGCTGGAGAGAGTAGCAAAGCTGGGTCACACCAGAGTCCGAAGGACTTTGTGGCCTCAGGAGTCACGACTTTATCCTGATGGCAGCGGGCAATCCAGAGAGGGGCTGCCTGCAGCCACCCTGTGCTTTGTAGAGCAGGACTGGGGAAGGGTAGGCTAGGGGAGATGGGCAGAAGACAGTGGAGTGGGGACCAGCATGGCTGTGGAGGACTGTGGTTGGAGGTGGAATCAGGGAAAGAGAGGAGGGAGCCTTTCATACTTGCGAAGTGCCCGTGGCAGCAGCCTGTGGCCCTGAATGGACATCCATGTGCTGTGATGGTGGAGCCTGCTGGGGCCCCTGTACGGCTTCTAGGTTGAACCACAGGACCTCTCAGCTCTGCTGTTGTGGAGCTGGCTACAGCACTAGGAGGCAGGACTAGGGGGTAGGAGAGGCTTGAGAGGAACAGGCCAGGAGTCTTAATTCTGGCAGGATTTGCCTCCATCCCCCAGCACCAGCCACCCCAAAGGCAGGCAGACTGTTGTTGAGTGCCAAGGGAGACCCACTTGTTCTCAGTACACTCATGTTCTGTTTCTGAGTTATTAAATACATGGGTAAAACTCGACCTACTGTGTTTGGATTGAAGAACGAGTTTGGCAGAGGGTCCTGCCTGGTGAGGTAAGGGGAGAAGCTAAGGACAGCACTTGCTTGCAGCTGGAAACATCTTTTTGTAGCCATTTGGCCAGGCTGTCAGTGTCCTTTCCAGAGAGCATGCTGGTTGTATGTCTTGGAATTGCTGCCGCCCTGTGGGTGAATCACTGTCGCCGGGGCGTTGGCAGGCTCTATAGGTCCTCCCACGGGGGTCCTGACTGGGGCTGCCAAAGTCCCTTTGGAATCTACTTGAGAAGGGCCCCCTTTGTTTCTCTTACATTTTAAGCATGTTAGATTGCTGTAGAACTAACTCGGTGGAAAGATCAGAAAAGCAAGCACAAAAAAGGAAAGTAAAATTACTTCACCAAGATGTAAGTAGCTGTGTGCCTGTCTTCTTACACATGTACACAATCATGACTTTTCTTTACTGAAGTGAGAGTACGTGTTGTTTGGGATCTGCTCTGGTTACTTTGTGATATATCAGGGTACTTCAAAAGTTTATGGGAGGCAGAATTAAAAGAGAAGTTGATTTTTGTCCCAGAGGAATTTTGAGATCTATGCATAGCTATCTCATGGTATACATTCTCCTTGAACTTTTGAAGACCTTTTTATCCACACTGTATTCATTTCTGTGTACTTTTTAGCAGTCTGTTGTTTCGGGGAGAGATGTAAAGCCTTCTGTTGCTGTTCCCTGGTCTGGGTTGGGGGTCTGGGGTTGTACCTGAGATGAAGCTCAGTACAGATTTTCTTCTTGGGCTTGTTGTTTCAGAAAACAACAACAACAACAACAGGCCTATTCTGCATGGCATTCTGAGATTGTACCTGAGAGGGCTTTTGGCAGCGCTGACTGCTTGCTGGGGACCCTGGGCAGCCACCGCTCTCCAGCTCTTCTGGGTGTAGATGTGAGATAGAATGGGATTGGCCCTTCCCACATTGTGTGGTGCAGTCCCTCCTGGGTGCTGCCTCTTGCCCTTAATTAGGTGAGCTTTCTGGGTTGCGGGCCTTTTGAGTTCAGGGACCGAGGATCTGGAGAAATGATGTGGTGCTCTGTGGTGCCCCGCCTGGGATGGCAGTGTGGAAGAGCAGTCTGGAAGCAGCTTGTGGGGGGACCCAGCTTTCTGGGCTAACAGATTCGCCATCCCCCTCTCCCACCAAAGCAGGCCTGTGCAGCCCTGGGTAAGTTATTTCCCAAAGGCCATCTGTGATTGTTTGGGGCTCTGCTTGCAAGATGGGATTTGTGGATGGACTGTGTCTAAGCCAGACGGTGCATTCCAGAGAAATGACAGCTGGTGTTCATGTAATGAAGAAACCTGGCTGCTTTCTCCTGAGTCTTGTGAGGTATAGCTGAGGCTGTTAACAACAGGGTAACTCCAAAGAATGCAGGAGCTGCTCCCCTGGACTGCCCAGCTGCTCTCAGAGGAAGTATCCAACCATAAATGGTGACATCCCAGGGGTCGTCCTGGGACCAGCATGTCCTCCCAGCACGCCAGCTCTGAGAGCAGTTAGCTGGTCCCTGACTGTCCACAGGTTCTGCAGTTTTCCTGTTCTCCTCCCTACACACATATAGGTGCTGTGCTGAGCTGTCCAGTCTGTGAGCACACAGAGGGCAAACACCTACCCCTTTCATGAAAGGGGCCATGGAACCAGGATTAGAGGCTTTCTGGAATCTTGGAGAAGATGGTGTGGTGAAGCCCGAGAGCAGGCCTCTGTCCAGAGCTGGGAGGGCCTGGGCCTAGTTGTGCCTTCCTTCTTGTAATGATTTTCTTTCCTGTGTTACCGTAACTCCATAATGACCCCCTTAGCTTTGTATTCCCCATCCCGCAGCAGGTTTGGGTTGGAAGGTAGTTGTCCTGTGTGTCTCTGGTCTGCAGTCCCTGGCTTGTGACAGGCGCGCTGTTGGCGCTGCAGCCTTGTGGCAGTGGCGTGACACGTGGCACCACAGACCATTCATTTACTCTCTTGCTCACGGAAGAGCTCATTTGAGGGTGGGGTTGTGGTCGGCTGCCTCAGAGTCCAACGTGGAGCCACAGTGGCTTAGCGTTTCTTCTGAATGGGTGGGATATAGTGGGAGTGACCCTGGGTCCAGAGTACCAAGGCAGTCAGAAACTGATGAATGGGCATTCATTAGGAGCTCAGGCTTGGGATTCTGTCGAGCCAGACTGGTATTTTGGGGAAGCATTTGTATATCCTTTATTTTCCTCTAAGTAAATTTCCACTTTAGCACCCGAGTGGGACTTGACCGGGGTGGAGCAGGAAGAGGGAGGGCAGACTGAGCTGGGACCCGGATGGGTACTGGTCCTCTGGCACGTTCCGGGCCACTCGGCTGAAGCTTCTGTTGTATACTTAGGTCCACTGCCAGCGAGGCCTGCCCCAGGCTGTGTCTGCTGCCCTCAGAGCTGTGTCTGGCCATCTCTGGGCTCTTGAGAACACAGCTGCTGGCCTCTTCTCCAGGCACAGCCTTGCCTGAGGTTCTGGCTCCTTCGTTTTTTGTATCTCAGGTGCCTAGCTCAGTGCCTGGTCACTGTGCTTCTTCAGTAAATATTTGAGAACACACAGTGTCTGGCCAGCGAGGACAGTGTCTGCCCAGGGGCCTCAGGGCAGGAAGAATCTTGTTGTCTGTCCTGGTGTGGTGCCCCCATTGCCATCTCTGTGGCTGGTGTTGACTAGCAGGGACCAATTTTATTTCTCTTCTGCTTAGACATTTGCTGTTAACCTCTGCTTGAGCTGGGGCTTCCAGAGTGTGTTGCTAGCTACTCCTGGGCTCCCCTCCTATAAGCAGGATCTGGGTCCCCAGCTCCTGGCGCATATGTCAAGAGTTAACTTAGGAAGCGACTAGTAGTCTGGAAGTGAGAACGAGAACAGGTGGGCCAGAATTTCCAGCTGATGGTAACCAGAAAGTTCAGTCGTCTCATGCTGTAGGTACTTGGCAGGAGCAGAGAACATGGGAGCCTCTCCCTAAGCATACGGTTTCAGAGCAGGGCCAGAACTGAACATGCGTTACAGGCTCACGCCTTCTGCTCTTGCGACTGGTGCTTCTAAATAGCTTTTACAGCTTGTGTGAGGCAGGCCAGGATTGAGATGTGTCTGGGGGTGTCTATGTGTATGTGCTTATGTGTGTGTCTCCTCCCCTGAGAAGCTGCTGTCTTTTCCACTGTGTAGATCAAGTGATTCTCACTCACTGAATGTCCTGCTGGTACCCCACTTTTGGTGACCATGAAGCCCCTGGTGTCCACATTGCTGGTGGCCTGGATTGCTGTCCTGAACTGCACATGGGCTGAATTCTTCACCTCTATTGGTATGTACCAACAGGCTCGTCATCTGCCTGATCAGTCCCTGGCCCTGCCTGAGACCTTTCTCATTGAAGTAGATTGAGGTCACCCCCTGCCTATGATCATTTCTGGAGAGAATGGAGCATGAGGAACTGTTCTTCTCCTTCACACCCACAAACTCCATCACCACATCAGCTCCTGATAATTTGGATATTCTGGGGGCCAAATGTCTAAGTTGGACCCTCCTGCCTGACTTGTACTGGCTTCTTGGTTCCTCTGGTCTTTGGCCATTTTGCCCTGGACTAGTGGTTCTGAGTGAACACTCCAGCCCGTTCTTTCTCACTTGAAGTTTCACAGCCCCTGGGATGCCCGTTTCCCAGGGACTGGCCAGCTGACTAACAGTGGGAGAATGAGTTTTGGGATGTCTTCCTTGAGTTGTTGCTAGTGCATTTACCCATATATCGTCTCTGCCTCTCTTTTTCTAAAGTTGGGGGCCAGGACCTATGATTCCCTTTTTTTTGCTAGATGCCTTTTAAGTCCAGGTTCCCAAGACCCTCAGAGAGGTGACATGTCCTTGGCCCAGAAACATGTCTGTGAGGGTGTTCTCTTCTACCAGACGGAGCTGCACTTCCCTCATCTAGTTCTCACTACTCTGTTTCTCTCCCCCGCAGGGCATATGACTGACTTGATCTACGCTGAGAAAGACCTGGTGCAGGCTCTGAAGGAGTACATTCTTGCGGAGGAAGACAAGCTTTCCAAGATTAAGAGGTGCACCACACCCACCCTGAGCTGGCCACTCTCCTCCCAGGACACTGTTCAGGGAGTCTTTAAGGGATTCACTTGAGGGTGACATGGGGCAGACCTGGAAGTAACTCATGCCGAAACTCCAAAGGAACTAAACACACAAGCTAAGGATCACTCCCTGCCCCCCTTCAGTTTAAGACTTGAAAAAAAAAATTCACATTGAAATTCCTGGCTCTTACCCAGGTTAAGGAGCCAGAACTAGAGTGTGTGTGTGTCTGGGAGGTATCTATATTTATGTATTTTTTAAAATTATTTATGGATGAGAAGGGTCCTGGCTCTCACAAGAGAAGTTACCACAGATCAGAACCTTTGTCGATGGCAGTAACAATGCTCCCTTTCCTCCATTCCACAGCTGGGCCAGCAAGATGGAAGCCCTGACCAGCAAGTCAGCTGCTGACCCTGAGGGCTACCTAGCACATCCTGTGAATGCCTACAAATTGATGAAGCGCCTGAACTCAGACTGGCCTGCGCTAGAGGACCTTGTCCTGCAAGACCCAGGTGCAGGTGAGGAATGATCAACAGGTTTTGTCAACCATGTGTTGGTGGGGTTGTGCCTGGGTCGCTGCGTCTGAGCCCGCCTTGGGGTTCTGTGTGTGTATTTGAGTTGGAAGCAGAAGTGTGTATCTTCCGCCGTGGACCCATCAGTCCATTTTTTCATTCCATTCTCTGTGGAGACCTGGCAGTTGACTGTCCTTGTTTCTTCCTGTTCAATAATAATTGTTTCTCAATGCTTTTTTTTTATTTCTCCCTTTTATCAAGTAATGAGATTTTTAAAGATTACATTTACTAATACACGTTTTTCCTTAAAAAAGATGTTATATTTATTTGAAAGAGTGACAGTGAGAGAAATATCTTCCATCCAGTGGTTCATTCCCCATATGTCTCAATGACCAGAACTGAGCTGCTCTGGTCTGAAACCAGGAGTCAAGAGCTTTTTCCAGGTCTCCCACATGGGTGCAGAGGCCCAAGCACTTAGGCCATCCTTCGCTGCTTTCCCAGGTACATTAGCAGGGAGCTGGGTTGGAAGTGGAACATCAGAAACTTGAACCAATTCCTATATGGGATGCTGGTACCACAGGCTTAACCCACTACACCATAGTGCTGGCCTCAGTAGTATATGCTTTTTTTTTTTTTTTTTTTTTTTTTAAAGATCCATCCATTTTTACTGGAAAGTCAGATATTCAGAGAGGAGAGACAGAGAGAAAGATCTCCCATCCGATGCTTCACTCCCCAAGTAAGCGCAATGGCTGGTGCTATGCTAGTCTGAAACCAGGAGCCAGGAGCTTCCCCCAGGTCTCCCACATGGGTGCAGGATCCCAAGACCCTGGGCTGTCCTCGACTGCTTTCCCAGGCCTCAAGCATGGAGCTGGATGGGAAGTGGAGGCGCCAGCATCAGAACCAGCACCCATATGGGATCCTAGCGAGTCCAAGGCAAGGACCTCAGTTGCCAGGCCACGCCCCGGGCCCAGTAGTATATGCTTTTATAGAAAAATTGGAAACCATTAAACCAGTCATCTCAGAATATTATCATTCTTAATTTAATTGCATGGTGATAAATGCTACTATGATGAAAGTCTTTCTGCATGTGCATGTAGATGTTATTGCTGTGAGGGACAAATGAATGAAGTGAGTTTAGCCAGCTGGGTGGGGAGTCCTCAGTAAGCTGGGAAGCTTAGGCATCAGTAAAGTTCATTTGTGTTCCAGTCCTTCTGAAATAAAGTTGTGACATAAGCATATATTTGCATCCTGAACTTTCCAGCCTCTGCCATTAATGGTCATAAATCACGTGATTTGACTGGTAGTCTGTCATACTGACATCCTATGATGCTGCTCAAACCATTAGGCATAGATTGTTTTGAAGTTAGTAGTCTTTTTGTATACATCTTTGTACCTGCCTCTGAGTCTTTAGGCTGAATTCCTAGAAGTGGTTTTTAATGATCAGAGTGAATTTTTGAAAGTTTTTAACTGTGGTTGGTGTTTTACTGTGATCTTATTTTCTGCACTCTAACTTTTTCCTCTTGTCCACACAAGGAGAGGGCAGGCTGGGCCTGGGAGTGGGCTCTCCTGGGAGTGGGCTCTCCTGACTCCTAGCCCTAGGTCCAGAACCCTGGACTTGCGATCTCTCCCTTCCCTGATGTACTTCAGACGAGCTGTCTCTCTGGCTGAGACATTTCGGCCCATGCAGCCAGACTGGGCTGGGCTTGGCTGGGGGCAGGGTGGCCTCCGGGGAGGGATTGGTGAGCTCAGCCAGCCTGGAGCCGTGCCCAGTGAGCTCACTGCCTCCAGAAACCATGGCTGCCTTTCCCAGACCCCCACCGCCCAGCTTGGGCCTGTGGCTCAGAACACGCTGTTCTGCTGTACTACAGGAGACTCTGCCTGCTCAGCCGGCCTCCACGCTCTGATCTTGTTCTCCTCAGCCCTCCTTCCCCCACCCCTGCCAACATCTGGTTTGTTGAAGAAGCCTTAGAATTATCTGGAAGGAGCTAGGCCAGGCCCGGAGAGCAGTGTGTTGTTTTCAACTTCATGCATTCTTGCTCCCGAAGTAACAGTGTAGTGTGGCAGATTTTTTCTCTCCGGATTGTAAACTCTAGGGTCCTCCCTGCTGCTGTGAGGAAGAAAAGATTATAGCTTTTTGGTCCCTGAGTCCCCAGGCTTGGCTAGAAGTGAGTGCTTGAGCCCAAATTCATGAGAGTGGGTGGCATGGGTGCTGCTGCTCTTGGGAGAGACTGGGAAGGAATGGCCTTGGAATTGCTCTGTGAATTCTTAGCTCCTGGGCAGACTTGCTGTGCCTGAATCAGGATGGGGAGAGGGCCAGGCTCCCACCTGAAGTCCTGAGATTGTAGGAGTTATATCTCTGTGCAGCTAAGGTCTGGGGTCCCTGAAAAAGGCTCCTTGGGGGTCCTTGTATGGTCAGGAGCTCTCCGAGGCCCCAGGTTGTGGTCTTGAGCTCGTGGCCCGAGCCCCTCACAGATCTGAGCGGAGAGAGTAGCCTGCAGAGAGGAGCTCGAGGTAGTCTCTCATGGAGTGATGCCCAGCTGGTACATTCCCACCTAGTGCTTAGCTTGGCTGGATGAGTCCTCAGCCAGTAATCTGATGAGTAGGGTAGGACCGAATGCCTCCAGGACTGTCCTTGTCCTCTCTCACTGTGTGATGAAAACCGGTGGTCAGTAGTGAGTGAGCAGCTGGCTGCTGCGACTACCACTGTCCCTGAGAGGTGAGGAGCAGACTTCAACCTTGATCAAGGTTTTCCATGGGGTTTGTTTCCCCTAGTTGTCAGGTCCTCCCCAGAACCCCTATGCTCCTTCCAGATCACCTCTCTGCCCTCTGTGTCTATTACGTCTAGCCAGCACTGTGGACTCAAGACCCCAAGACTCCCAGATGTTAGCCAGTAGGGGTGGCGTTCTGTCTAGTTCCAGCACACAGGTGAAGGGTAGCAGAGAAGTCCCTATGGCTGGAACCATCATGGAGGACTTCTTGGAGGAAGGGGTAGAAGCCTTTGAGGGAAGGGGCTAGGAGATTTGATAGCCAGAGGCCTGGTAGCGGCTGCTGTCTGGTCCCAGGTGGAATTCTGCCCCTGAATCAAGGGTCACCTCTCGGTCCTGCTCTATTCCAAAGGTTTCATTGCCAACCTCTCAATGCAGCGGCAGTTCTTCCCCACTGAAGAGGATGAGACGGGGGCCGCCAAAGCCCTGATGAGACTGCAAGATACCTACAAGTTGGACCCGGCTACAATTTCCAGAGGGGAGCTTCCAGGTAATCTTCTCACAGGTTTTTCCTGCGCTGTATTTGTCTTTGCAATAACTAGGTGGGTTTGAGGCATACCCTCCTCTGGTTTCTTCCCACTTAGGTGGCAGTGTCCCCACTGGTGGTGATCTTCTCTTGGTCCCCAGTAGGTGCCAGTGGCAGCCTCCTGTAATGGCCGTCTTCCTCCGTGTGTTAGCCTCTGGTGCTGCTCTGGGGCTCCCCCACCTCCTCACCCGCCAGTCTGTGCCCTAGAGCACCACAAAGCTCTCCCACATTTCTTCCTGTTCTCTTGCAAGCCTTCCTCTGCATCCCAGGCTCTTGTGAGTCTCTGCTGTTGGTTCTTCCTGTTGGGGCTGCTGAGGGGAGTGATCCACACTCTTACCCCACTGACATGGTTCCTGTTTGCTCCTGAACCCAGAGCCTCTGGTCTCTTCCCTGGATCCTGCCTTGTGAGGTCATCAGCCGACCTGGGCAGTAACGCCAGTAGTTGAGTTTTGGCCATAACATTCTTCAGTTTTCAGCAGCTCACAACATATTGAATTGCCATGTTCTGCCTGATATTCTCCGCTCCTTAGAATTTTGGAGGGATCCTGGTCTCTATTGCCTGTGTTTTGGTCTATCTGGTTCGTCTATCAGCTAGTGTCTCTCTATCTTTTGAAACTGGCCACTTTTGCACTGACCATCCCAATGTCAGTATATAATAAGAACATGACTTGGGTTTGTGACCTGTTCCAAAACAGTAAACCCAGGGATTCAATAAGACCTCTTTAGACCATAGAAGCCATGTTATCTGGAGGCCCTAAAGGAGAAATAGCAGGGTACCCAGGGTGTAGGAAAGAAATAATTGCTGGCTGGGCAAGGCCCAGGGTCTTAGTATAGAAGAGTCTGAGTCAGCAGAAGGGGTATGGATTTGTTATTCTTGCCTTAGGCTTTGGACCAAACCAGGCAATGTATACAGAAAGAAGACAGTCCAGGGCACCTCACAAGGTCTGTCTGGGCTGTGGGTGTGAGCTAGGTTTATGGGAACCACACTCCTGCATTGAGCTTTCACGCTCAGTTAACAAACCTGTGAATGTCTGGGGATGAGGGGCAGAAGGGAGTCACTCTCCAGAACTTGGCCTCTGCCTCATAGTTTCCCTAAGCGGCTTCCCCAGAGGAGTGCAGCTGTTTCCATACTGTGTTTCCTGTCCACACCTGTCTCCTAAACTTCCAGCCAGTGTAGACAAATGTGTGTGGTGCATTCGCTGTATGGATATTCACAGACACCTAAGCTTTATGTGGCCTAACTCAAGTCTTTGTTTCTCCTTTGAACTCTCCTCTTTCCCTTCTCACCGCTTGCCTCAGCCAAAAGCACCTTTATTCACCTGTGTCCTAAGCCAGAGTGCAAGGCCTGTGGATTGTGCTACTCTGATGATTTCTGTGCTTGCCCCCTGACTCCAGCCTCACAGCCATTGCTTTCTCACTGAATTACTGAAATTCAAGACTGACATGTCTCCTACCTCCCACTTGCTCCCTAAGACTGTCTTCCATATGGCTCTCAGTATATGTATGTTTACATGAGTCCTGTTGTATTGGGCAGCTTTCATGACCAAACCCATACTTCTCCCACATGGGAGCTTTGAGGTCTTGCTGTCTCCCTGATCTGCTCACCCACTTCCCTCAGCATCCCAGCTTAGCTTGTTCATTGGTTCCAGATCAGCTGGGCAGCTTCATGTCTACTTGCCTGTCAGCACTCAGGCGTCAGAGTCTATGGAGTGGAGGTTCACGTTGGCTTCTGCAGGGGATGGTGTGGGAGCCATTTGTGCCATTCCTGGTGTCTGGAAGACATGTTGACGATAGCCACCACTGATTAGCATCCTGGGATCACAGGCAGCCTCGTCACACGTCATGTCACTGAATTCTTGGCATGAATTCTTTAACGTTGATGGTATTATCTCTACTTGCAGATAAGGGCACTGAGTTGCCAAGAGGCTAGGCAGCCTGTCATCACTCAGCTGGTGGGCCCATTGCGAGGCCCTACACAGACCCAGCTTTGTCCAGCTCCATAGGTCCAGCTCACTCCCTTCTGAGCCAGAGCAGCCCTGGAGAGGCCCTTTGAGACAGAAAGGAAGTCCCAGACCACCCCTAATTCCTGGACAACTTGTGTCTGTTCTCCTCAGCTTCACTTTGCATGTTGTTTCCTGAGTCACCAAGGGCAACCAGACCCTGGTCTTGATAGCAGCTGACCCCCTGCAGTGGGGAGTTTGGGCAGAGGCCCAGCTTCGGTTAGGCAGCTCTTTGCTGTCTGCCTTCTGTGGAGTCTGCTTACTTGCTATTCCCGGAGGGAATCGCACACACACATTGTCCTGCCTGAACTCAGTCGGCATCTCCCTGTAACTGTCATTCCTCTTTGGCACCTGCTTTCTGGTCACTCTCGAGTGCTTAGCCTTCAGCAGATGCTGTGCAGCTGTAAGACCTGGAGAACTGGTACTCACTAAGGGCCCTGTTGCCTGGGACCATGTAGCCTCAGCTCTTGGCCTCCCTCTACATTGTCAGATTACCACATCCCCCCACGGCTGTTCTCAGTGCTGTTGTTTTCTGGTGAGGTGTGCCCTGGAGCTCTGGGTTCAGCCACCTTCTCCCCTTTTTCAGGTTCTTCCAGAAGATGATTATTCTCTTCCATGGTTTTCACTACTGCCTACTTCTCTTTCTGATATTCAGCTCATATTCTGCGCTTTAGGTCCATATGGCCAGCTGCCCACCAGATATCTCCTCCTGTGTGGCTCACAATAGTTACACTCTCTTCAACAGCACTTCTGGCTTGGTATCTTTCTGAATTTTCCCATGAAGAAGGGACCTTCCCACTTACAAAGATGTGGATAAGGAGTTTGTGAGGCTAGGAAATTTGCTATGAACCCCAGCCTGGGGCAAGGCCATCCTGTCTGCTCACTACATCAAAAGTGTTTGTGGGGTCAAATAGCTCTGCAGCATTTCTGCTTGGATAATTCCTCCCTTCCGGTGGCCCAGGCTTTTCCTTGAAGGGAGAATCTGCTTCATCCCAGAGGCTCTAGAGCATGACCATCGACTTCTGTTGCCACAGGAACCAAATACCAGGCAATGCTGAGTGCGGATGACTGCTTCAGCATGGGCCGCTCAGCCTACAATGAAGGGGACTATTACCATACAGTGTTGTGGATGGAGCAGGCGCTGAAGCAGCTCGATGCTGGAGAGGAGGCCACCACAGCCAAGTCCCAGGTGCTGGACTACCTGAGCTATGCTGTCTTCCAGTTGGGTGACCTGCATCGTGCCCTGGAGCTCACCCGCCGCCTGCTGTCACTTGGTAAGGGAATTGCAGCGGAAGGAAAGATGGAGATGGGGAACTGGCAGAGGAACTGGACTCTACTGGCAACACTATCTTATCCTGCTCCTGGTACTGAGTCTGTTTGGCCTGTCAGCCAGTCAATAACTGACTAATGCTGATCCAGTTACCAGCTAGCTCCTTGACCACCTTCATCCTGGAGTTAGCCTGTGCTCTCTTAGGCGCATGGCAGCTCTGGCCCTGCTTGCTCCCATTTAAAAAGAAGAGACCTAGGACTCTGATGCCTCTGTCACCACACAGGATAGAATCTTCAATCGAGAGGAAAGCTGTACCTCAGACAGTCGGATGTGGACCTTTCAGAACCCAGTAGTCTGACAGTCAAACTTGCCATAGTATTGGTGCTTTGTGTCTGCTGCTATACCGAAGCAGGCCTAGGCACTGTGGCTTTAAGACTACATGCTCCACCTCTTACTGTTACCTGGAAACATGGGCATCTGGAGTTTCACAGCCCAGCATAGACTTTCTTGGGCTTCTGCAGTTCATGTGTTGTCAGCTAACCTAGGAGGGCAGGAGAAGGACATGCAGGAGAGTCCTGCAGGGATGATATGTGAAGAGAACTATGTGGCTTCTTCAAGAACCTTGGACGGACAGTCGGGACATCTAAATTCTTATGTTAAAGAGCCTTAATCTAAGTCATTTCACATCTTTGGGTCCTACTTTATTAACCCAGCAGAAGTGGCACAGAAATCCTGCCACTCGACACCTGCTTCATGGGATGATGTTGTTAGATTAGCCCTACCTGTGGTATTTTGTTTTGTCTAAGGATTCATTCACTTGAAAGGCAAAGTGACAGAGGAAAAGAAAGAAAAAAAATTTCCATCTGCTGGGTCACTTCCCAACTGGTCACAACAGATGGGCCAAGTTAAACCCAGGAGACAGTAACTCCATTTGAACCTCCTACATGGGTAACAGGGGCCCCAGCTATTGGGTCATATCTGTTTTTCCAAGAGCATTGCCAGGGAGCTGGATTGAAAATGGGACAGCTGGGACTCAAACTGGTACTCCAGCATCAAAAATGGTGACTTACCCTGCTGCATCAATGCCAACCCCACGTGGCTGTTCTGGCTGATGTCTCGTCCTGCCTTCCACATGTCCTGCTGTGGCCAGTGCATGTTGTAATCACCAATGATGGCTGCACCCTGGGGAGCAGCTGAAAATGGCACAGCCAATTTTCAGAAGGCAGGACCCTACCGCTTCCCTAGTCCTGAGTCCCCGAAGCCCTGGGTGGCAGCATAAGTTGCCCTGTCATCTCTGACCAGGGTGGGTAGGGGGAACTTCTGTTGCCTTTTGATTTCAGCTAGTACAGACTGGTCAGGTGCTGCAGAAGGCAGAATGGAGCGTGCAAGTGAGCTGCTGGAGAGTAACCGCTTACAGGGTAATTCCTCTAAATGACCTAACAGATGTTTGTGGTTTCCTTTTCCTTCTTGTTCTTTGCTTTTTCTAGATCCAAGCCATGAGCGAGCTGGAGGGAATCTGCGGTACTTTGAGCGGTTGTTGGAGGAACAAAGAGAAAAGTCTCTATTGAATCAGACAGAAGCTGTTGTTGTGACACAGGGAGGCATCTATGAGAGGCCTGTGGACTACCTGCCCGAGAGGGATGTGTACGAGAGCCTGTGTCGTGGAGAAGGCATCAAATTGGTGAGATGTGTGTGGGCTCCCAGTGCCAACCTGGGACTTGGCTGTGGCTGCGGGGAGGCAGATCTGGGGAGGATGTGCCTCTGTTCCTAGTTGCTTTTCTTAGCATCTGCTAAGGCTGATGTGTGGGTGTTCTCAGCAACGTGGGACAGGAGACTGTCTCTCCTGGTGCCCAGGCAGCAATTGGATCCTTTGAGTTACAGCTGAGCTCCCCTCCCTGCTCCAGCACGGTCAGCCTTTGCTTGGTGTGGAGTCATGGTGCATGTGGAGACACTGTTTCTCTGTAAGGCTACGGCGTGTGCTGGAGCTTGGTGCCCAGCACTGCCAGCCATTGAAAGCCTGAACTCCCAGCACCTACCCACAGAGGCTCGGGATACATTCGGCTCTCACCTGTTCCGTATTATGTCTGCTCAGCTCCCTCTGGCTCTTCCACCTGCCCCAGCCCGATCCCTGTGCACAGCATCAGGAACAGGGTGGCAGAAGGAGAGGGTGCTTTGTGT